>NW_027142353.1:30111046-30711046 GCF_026170545.1 Melanerpes formicivorus | reverse complement strand
CTTCCTCTTGCTATTAATGTATTTATAGAAGGACTTTTTGTTGTCCTTCACAGCAGAGGCCAGTTTAAGCTCCAAATGTGCTTTTGCCTCCCTAATTCCTACATGACCTAGCAACATCCTTAAACATTCCATAGGTTGCCTCACCTTTCTTCCAAAGATGATACATGATAGGTTGGACAAGATGATCTTGAAGGTCTCTTCCAACCTGGTCTATCCTATCCTATCCTATCCTATCCTATCCTATCCTATCCTATCCTATCCTATCCTATCCTATCCTATCCTATCCTATCCTATCCTATCCTATCCTATCCTATCCTATCCTATCCTATATTGTACAGCAAGAGACAAATCCTACATTTTCCACTCAGCTGGAGCTGAATTCTGGCTGGCAAATAAAGGTCAGCCTTAGCCTCACAAGTCTTTTGTAGTAGTTTGGGCTGGGTGCCCTCTGCTGTGTTCATATGAGGGGGTACTTCCTGTGTCCAAAAGTCCAGCCCAGTGGGTGGACACAGGAACCTAGGTATTTCATATCATAATTCTCTGTGCCACTATAAGATCCAGTGCAGGATCTGACACTTCCTCTTTCTTCCCTCTCTGCCACCCAGTAACTTGGGGGAGATATCTCCCAGCCTTGGGCCTGACTAGGCCCAAGGCCACGGGGGAATGGGCAGACTCAGATATGGCCAGCTGAGACTAGCCTAGCAGTGGGGAGGGGGGAAGAAGGAGCCCTGGGGGTCTTGGGTGTACCCTCAGGTGGGGATGGGATGTTTCTGGGTCTGTTTTGGGATTTCTTTTGTCACTGTGCTTCTGGCTCTCTGTAAACATTCACCACTTTCCATTTAAACTTTCCATCACTTTTGCAATCCGTTTGAGTCATTATTTTTGCCCATGGTGGGGAGAGGGTCTGCCTCAACTCTATTTTTCTTTTGACTGCTGCTGACCAAAGTCATACCTTGATGTACACTTTGAAATGTAGCATTTTGGAAAGAAAGGGCAGAAAGAGAGACTGAGAAGCCCTAGGAGTTCTAATAGTCTCTCTTCTCCAGAGCAACAAAAGCATTGTTAAAATAATGTCCTTCAGAACCTTGAAAAGATATTTTTAGTCTTTTCATATTAAACCACACCTACTATCTATAAACCAAAGTACTGGGCACCCACAGCTGCCTTTGGTTTAGGTCAGAGTTGAAAGGGCTCATGATCTCTAAAACCCAGATTAATGTAATAAGTGGTAGTTACTTAGCCCTGATCCAGTAAAATACAATTCTTCTTAAGCACATGGTGTCACGTTTGGCTTCAGAGAGAAGCAAGCAAGTCCTTCACTACACTGCAGCTTCAGTCACTGAAGTTTAAAATGCAGGTTTGGGTATACAGGGTACCTAGCTAGAGTGACATCACTGCTTTCAATTACTCCCATCTTAAAAATAACTACATAGCATTCATTTATGCGCCACATTTCTATTTTGTAAAAACTAAAGGGATGTTTCAAGAATTAAAAATGTGTGGAGTCTTTAATTGATTAAAATGGTTTTCAAAGTGATAGGAGGAAATGGGGTGGATAGCAAAGAACAACATTAATATACTTCATGAAGACGAAAATTGTACCTGCACTGGGGCTTTATTTCTCATTGGTTGCACTAAACACAGGAGTCCATACTGCTCAATGACTGAACTTTCATTGAACTCACATTAAACTACTTTCAAATGGGAGAAATCACAGCCATCTGTTTGGGAGAGAGTGGCATCACAGAGGCATAATATTCAGATGACCTTGTAAATGCAACACAAATGTGCAGAAGTACAGAAGAAAGAAGGCTAACAGTGAGATGAAAGCCTCCTAAATTCTGTATTCTGACACATGAAGATTTGTGTCCAACACTGCTTGGTGTATACCCACCACAGAGATTTCCCATCAGCCTTGTTGACTGCTCCATGCTCTGCTTGGGTTCTCATTCAGATAGGCCAACTCAAGAGCACATATGAAAGGGCACATCTGGAATGTCAGACTTTCATAGATTACCATGAGATTTGGAACAGACCTCAAATTATTGTCACCTACAATAGTTTGCTAAAACACAACTAGAGAAACCAGAGATGATGAACAAGTGCTCTCCCATACCTGAAAATGAGAAGTTACCAGATATCCCCTTGCACTATTAGAAAATAGTAACTTCTCAATATTCTTAGGTAACTCACGTGATATTGCAGAGCACTGCCATTTCACAGTGGTCAATCTTAACAGCAAAGCAGTTGTTCAGTTGTAAATAATGAACAAATCTCTGCAATTTTCAGAAGCAGAAGCCATGAATGCACATACCTGGGCCAGATTCTTCCGAAGGAGGGCTGCAATCTGCACAGAAATGGAGGGGCAACATGCATGATTAAGAAGCAGCAACATAGTCTAAACACAAGCAACTCAAATGCTCAATGCTAGGGTTCTCAAATTGAGGGAAGAGGAGCTGAGCAGAGGTACTCCTTTGCCTGTGGGCACCAAAGGCATGGCCTACCTCCTCCACTCCACTGTTTCTGAACATTTGGACAGGGACTTGGAGGAAAGCCAGTACCTGCTAGTTTGGGACTCACTGTGGATTACCAGCAAGTGCACTGTCAGTCTCCAGGAAACCACAGGGCACTATTTGAGAACCACTGGTTTAGTGCAATTTTAGGAAAAGCCAACAGTAAGGCTGCCTAACAACAGCAAAAAACTAGTCCTTAAGTTCAGTGCACTCAACAGAAAAGTACAGTAAAGGCAGACTCAACAGTACTTTGCTATTTTAGACAAATTTCTAGCATACAACTTCTGAGATAGTTAACATAAGGACTGGATTGTACACTGAGGGCTGAAATTTCACTAGTAAGGCCCATGAGTGGTCCACACTCACTTCAATGGGACAAACGAGCTGTCAGATGAAATACACTACAGTACAATGCAAACAGTAAAAAAAAAATTATATATATCCTGTTATAGTAAGTTTCACATTAAAGGAAAGTAGTTTATTATGCTAATAGGATTTAAACATCTGTGATTTATATCTGGATTCACTAGCCAATGAATTATGAATTATAAAATAACAATGGAAAATATCAAATTAATGTGTATGCATTAGGACAGTCAGTTGAGCTTGACAATCCAAGATAAAACCATTTTTGTAAATTAAAAATCATCATATCCATTGAAGACATTATGCCCCCATACAATTTTAGTAATGAATGCCTAATCCTATAACAACAACAACAAAAAATGTAAATACTTTTTTACATCTCCCTTCTACTATTTCAGGAAGTATTTTCTTTCAAAAACATTCATTTCTTGACAGTTCACCTGAAGTCCTTCAGTAGCATTCTACTGTCTCTCTCTTACCAGTTCTGGAACTACCTTGATTTGCTAATTTTTAAATTGATTAAAAAAATTATTTCTAGTCATTCTCTGCTCCGTGTCATTTACTCAACATTCAGAATTACTAACAGAAGAAGCGCTAGTTATTTAAATACATGACCAGAAAAAATTTTTAAAAACTGTCATTCTGAACTTAGGATCTTTGTCCATCAATTATTCCTGTATCATATTTGGAAAGCAATGTTGAAACAGAATTCTTAAAGAAAGCATAGAATTATTTGGTTTGGAAGTGACCTTTAAATGTCATCTAAGTCCAACCCCCCTGAGTGAGTGGAGACATCTTTAACAGGTTGCTCAGAGCCTTGTCAAGCCTGACCTTGAATGTTTCCAGGGATGGAGCATCGACAACCTGTGCCAGTGTTTCATCACCCACACTGTGAAAAAAAATCTAGTCTGAATCCACCCTCTTTTAGTTGAAAACTATGTACCAGATGGGTTTGGTGTGGAGTCAAGGAAAGTAACTCAGTGAGAAAATTCTTACTGATCCTGGCAAGGCCAGGGATTTTGCATAGTACTGAACCTGTTCCTCTGTCAAAAATACCATAAATTAGGAACTACATCTGGCTTCCTAAGTGCAATTCAAATGCTTATTAGACCTAGGAACACTGTTTGCACCAGATACCTAAGAAACAGGATTCTCTCTCCGGGATTTTTTAAGTTAAATTCTCCAAAAACTGGTTGAAAGTCAGACTTCCGATATAATCCATACACATAGGTAGAACTGGAAAATGGCAGCAAGTCCCTTAGCTTTAAAGCTTGTGACACTTGTTCTTTGGATTACATGGAAAGGTTTTTTTCCTATTTTGGAAGAACAGCATGGAAAGGTTACAGAAACTCTTGGCACAAAAAAAGCCTTTAGTAGGTAAATGCAGTTAATGCAGCACTTATGTGCCATAAGTGTCAAGACCCACAGCAGATTTAAAAGACAGACTGAAAATGAAAAAAAGATTATTTTTCTAAGATGCTTTTCAGCATTGAATTTTTTTTGGAAAATCTTCTGGTATCACCTACCACAAATTTTTCCTATTCTTTTTAATATTAAAAATATACTACTTTCAATCATTGATATGAAGGTGTATTGAAGTGTACTGATAAAACTTTAATGTAAATACATGTAAAATTTCATATAAACTAGCTAGAAATAAAATAATGTGAAAAAATATTAAACTTGTAGAATAAATTTAGTCAAAAAATAACAGAGAACATAATCTGAAACAGGAACCAAGTTGCCTATTTCTTTATAATATATACAAAAATGTCAGTCTGATCTAGAAAAACATGGCAAATTTAAGATACTCAGCAAACAGCATACAACATGTATAAAGCCACACAAAAATAGATTAACATTTATTTTAACTTCCTTCTTGCTTTCTTTTCTGCCTTCTCCTGCAACATTAACAATGGGATGGACATGAAGTCACAGACATACACAGTAAGGAACAAAGTGCCATCAAAAGATAAGGCAGAACAGGAAAAAGGACATGAAAACACACATCAGTATTTCTAGAGTTTAACTTGGCACACACACTCTATTAAGTGGTCAAATTACAGTGACCACATGTAAAGAATGTGAGAATAAGTAAAATAAATGCATATGTAAATGAAATAATTTGGAAATGTAATGCACAGCTGAAAAGCCATCATCCTAAAATTATAAGGATATCTTTCATTCACATGCTCATGGCATTATGCTGAATTCAATCTAACTCAAATTTTGATAGAATTATTCCCCTGAGAGCTTGCACTGCCAATTCCTACATCCCAGATACAAGAAGTCTAATTGAGAGTCTCAGTACCACAGTTTTTGACAACTTGGGATAAATTTTCTTTAAGCTCCAGTAGGTTCGCACAAGCTCAACTCAGTCTATGGGATTGCTTGGCTCCTCTCTTATGCTTTGGCAGCCCAGCTGGGAACATTAGTGTTGCATCAGTGCATGCACCTCTCTCGTATTTAATTTATCTTTTATGTAAGTTCACTTTGATTGCTGCAAAGAAGCTGAAGCAAACAGGAAAGCTACTAGAGGTGGTATTTGTCATATGGTAATCCAAACATCTGTTTTATCAGCTTAAAACACCCAGTGTGGAAACCAAATTGCATTGTCATCAATGGATTTGGCAATTACTTCATTGGGATGGGGATTTCAAAATAACAGGCTTAGCAGTTCCCTGTACACCATCAGCCCTTTCACCACCACTGAACTATAAATGCATGGAAGGATGTAACAGAGGCTTAGGAATGATACCAGTGCACAGCAAGAGAGCAGCAGGGAGAAGCAGCATCTGTCTATACGCACTTGTCTTTCTGAGAGAATGGCATGCACAGGATGGTGTGGATGAAGGTGGTGATAAGGATGATGAGGTCTCATTTATATCTTCTGGATTTATCCAGTAGGCACGAGTGTCCCGATTACCTTTCTTACTAGTACTGCTGGTGTCACACTGGAAAACATCTTCACAGCTGTCACTTTGAAGGCGCTCCTTCTGGAGAAGTTTGTCCACTCTCTGTATAATACACTCCAGACTTTTGTCAACATTGAGCCAAACTTTCTCCTTAAAAGAAAACATTTCTTTCTCAATTTAAAAAGAACAGAGACACTGGGCAACAAAACCTTTGTCCATATATTTCTTCTTGTGATTCTAGTCACAATTTCTCTGCAAAGTTGTTCTGGGCTACATTTACATTTGTGCACACACAAACCCTGGATATATAAATCATGTATACCAACATGTCAACAATATGTAGTGACATGACTTGGGTGGTAAAATGCTCCCTATAAGCCCAAGACAAGTGGAAAACTATTTTCTAAGTAAATTTGCTAAGCAATTTTAAGCACCATTATAGCAATTTCCAGTTGGTACTATTGTTTATTCTTGAAAATCGTGTTTGACATATTAGATGTTCATGCAATTACACATCTTTTTTTCCTACATAACCCAGTGAATAGAGATTAAATGACTCTAGTGTATTACTAAGTAACTAAATTGGTTTTATTCATACATCATCACTATGAGTTTAACTCATAAAACAATTAAAACTAGTAAGGATCAATTTCCCGAATAAATTTGATCTAACTTCTAAATTGATATTTCGCTATATTAACAATGGGTTTAATTAATCTTGACTATTTTTGAAATTTAGTTCACTTCCATGAATTAACTTCTTTGTGCAAACAGTTTTAAAATGCTTTTCATAATCAGACATGGATTGCAAATTCTAAATATTTAAATGAGAATAAAAGCCAGGAAGGCTGAATCATATCACTAACACACACAAAACATGCTTTATCTTGAAGAAGTGTAAGAGCCCCTTGTTGTGTGTCACATTTTTACTTAAAAAAATTATTTACCTTCCATTGGAACCCACTTCCAATTATCTTTGCTGTTTACGAGATCCAGAAGTCTTTATTAAGGCTTGTTCGTATCTCTATGCCAAGGAGTAACAGAGCATATCATGGAGGGAGTGTCATTGCTACGTGACCAATATCCCCAAAATAGACATCCTATGTGTATCTAGTAAGCAGTTACAAAGCTTACAAACAAAAGAATGCAGAAAACAAAAACTAATAAGAAGAAAATACTCATGGCTCCACCAAGCAAACATACCCATTCCTCTTCATGCCAATCCACCTGCAGTGAAGACCGGCTATTTCTTCCTGTCCATCTGGCCACAAGTGTATCTTGATCATTCCTCAGCATCACTTGCTCCCCTTCTCCAGAGGTTGGAGATGCTTTTGAAGCTATATAGTCTGGCCTTGCAGCATTCAGTCCGTGTATTGAATTTGCCAACAGCTTGCAGTCACAGACTGTGACTAGTTGTCGGGTCTAAACAGCAATAAATCCCCCATATTTAATAACTGTCATTATTCCACACACAATGTATACTATATTCTTTTGCAGGAAAAATAATAAGGGAAGAGGGAAGGGGGAGGCAAGGCAAAGGGAAAAGGAGAGAGGAGAGGAGAGGTTCGGAGAGGAGAGGTTCGGAGAGGAGAGGTTCGGAGAGGTTCGGAGAGGAGAGGAGAGGTTCGGAGAGGAGAGGAGAGGTTCGGAGAGGTTCGGAGAGGAGAGGTTCGGAGAGGAGAGGAGAGGTTCGGAGAGGAGAGGAGAGGTTCGGAGAGGAGAGGTTCGGAGAGGTTCGGAGAGGAGAGGTTCGGAAAGGAGAGGAGAGGTTCGGAGAGAAGAGAAGAGGAGACTCAAGGAGAGGAGACTCAAGGAGAGGAGACTCAAGGAGAGGAGAGGAGACTCAAGGAGAGGAGACTCAAGGAGAGGAGAGGAGACTCAAGGAGAGGAGAGGAGACTCAAGGAGAGGAGAGGAGACTCAAGGAGACTCAAGGAGAGGAGAGGTTCGGAGAGGTTCGGAGAGGTTCGGAGAGGTTCGGAGAGGAGAGGTTCGGAGAGGAGAGGTTCGGAGAGGAGAGGTTCGGAGAGAAGAGAAGAGGAGAGAAGAGAAGAGGAGAGAAGAGGAGACTCGAGGAGAGGAGACTCGAGGAGAGGAGAGGAGACTCGAGGAGAGGAGAGGAGACTCGAGGAGAGGAGAGGAGACTCGAGGAGAGGAGAGGAGACTCGAGGAGAGGAGACTCGAGGAGAGGAGACTCGAGGAGAGGAGAGGAGAGGAGACTCGAGGAGAGGAGACTCGAGGAGAGGAGACTCGAGGAGAGGAGACTCGAGGAGAGGAGAGGAGAGGAGACTCGAGGAGAGGAGACTCAAGGAGAGGAGACTCGAGGAGAGGAGACTCGAGGAGAGGAGACTCGAGGAGAGGAGAGGAGAGGAGAGGAGAGGAGAGGAGAGGAGAGGAGAGGAGAGGAGAGGAGAGGAGAGGAGAGGAGAGGAGAGGAGAGGAGAGGAGAGGAGAGGAGAGGAGAGGAGAGGAGAGGAGAGGAGAGGGGAGGGGAGAGGAGGGGAGGGGAGGGGAGGGGAAAGGAGACTCGAGGAGAGGAGACTCGAGGAGAGGAGACTCGAGGAGAGGAGACTCGAGGAGAGGAGAGGAGACTCGAGGAGAGGAGACTCGAGGAGAGGAGACTCGAGGAGAGGAGACTCGAGGAGAGGAGAGGAGACTCGAGGAGAGGAGACTCGAGGAGAGGAGACTCGAGGAGACTCGAGGAGAGGAGACTCGAGGAGACTCGAGGAGAGGAGACTCGAGGAGACTCGAGGAGAGGAGACTCGAGGAGAGGAGACTCGAGGAGAGGAGACTCGAGGAGAGGAGACTCGAGGAGAGGAGACTCGAGGAGACTCGAGCAGAGTAGACTCGAGGAGAGGAGAGGAGACTCGAGGAGAGGAGAGGAGACTCGAGGAGAGGAGAGGAGACTCGAGGAGAGGAGAGGAGACTCGAGGAGAGGAGACTCGAGGAGAGGAGACTCGAGGACAGGAGACTCGAGGAGAGGAGAGGAGACTCGAGGAGACTCGAGGAGAGGAGACTCGAGGAGAGGAGACTCGAGGAGAGGAGACTCGAGGAGAGGAGAGGAGACTCGAGGAGAGGAGAGGAGACTCGAGGAGAGGAGAGGAGACTCGAGGAGAGGAGACTCGAGGAGAGGAGACTCGAGGAGAGGAGACTCGAGGAGAGGAGAGGAGAGGAGACTCGAGGAGAGGAGACTCGAGGAGACTCGAGGAGAGGAGAGGAGACTCGAGGAGAGGAGAGGAGACTCGAGGAGAGGAGACTCGAGGAGAGGAGACTCGAGGAGACTCGAGGAGACTCGAGGAGAGGAGACTCGAGGAGACTCGAGGAGAGGAGACTCGAGGAGAGGAGACTCGAGGAGAGGAGACTCGAGGAGAGGAGAGGAGAGGAGAGGAGAGGAGACTCGACTCGAGGAGAGGAGACTCGAGGAGAGGAGAGGAGAGGAGACTCGAGGAGAGGAGACTCGAGGAGAGGAGACTCGAGGAGAGGAGACTCGAGGAGAGGAGACTCGAGGAGACTCGAGGAGAGGAGAGGAGACTCGAGGAGAGGAGAGGAGAGGAGACTCGAGGAGAGGAGAGGAGACTCGAGGAGAGGAGAGGAGACTCGAGGAGAGGAGACTCGAGGAGAGGAGAGGAGAGGAGACTCGAGGAGAGGAGAGGAGAGGAGACTCGAGGAGAGGAGACTCGAGGAGAGGAGAGGAGAGGAGACTCGAGGAGAGGAGAGGAGAGGAGACTCGAGGAGAGGAGACTCGAGGAGAGGAGAGGAGAGGAGACTCGAGGAGAGGAGAGGAGAGGAGACTCGAGGAGAGGAGAGGAGACTCGAGGAGAGGAGAGGAGAGGAGACTCGAGGAGAGGAGAGGAGAGGAGACTCGAGGAGAGGAGACTCGAGGAGAGGAGAGGAGAGGAGACTCGAGGAGAGGAGAGGAGAGGAGACTCGAGGAGAGGAGAGGAGAGGAGACTCGAGGAGAGGAGAGGAGAGGAGACTCGAGGAGAGGAGAGGAGAGGAGACTCGAGGAGAGGAGACTCGAGGAGAGGAGACTCGAGGAGAGGAGAGGAGACTCGAGGAGAGGAGACTCGAGGAGAGGAGAGGAGACTCGAGGAGAGGAGACTTGAGGAGAGGAGACTCGAGGAGAGGACAGGAGACTCGAGGAGAGGAGACTCGAGGAGAGGAGACTCGAGGAGAGGAGACTCGAGGAGAGGAGACTCGAGGAGAGGAGAGGAGACTCGAGGAGAGGAGAGGAGACTCGAGGAGAGGAGACTCGAGGAGAGGAGACTCGAGGAGAGGAGAGGAGACTCGAGGAGAGGAGAGGAGACTCGAGGAGAGGAGACTCGAGGAGAGGAGACTCGAGGAGAGGAGAGGAGACTCGAGGAGACTCGAGGAGACTCGAGGAGAGGAGACTCGAGGAGAGGAGACTCGAGGAGAGGAGATTCGAGGAGAGGAGAGGAGACTCGAGGAGAGGAGAGGAGACTCGAGGAGAGGAGAGGAGACTCGAGGAGAGGAGACTCGAGGAGAGGAGAGGAGACTCGAGGAGAGGAGACTCGAGGAGAGGAGACTCGAGGAGAGGAGAGGAGACTCGAGGAGAGGAGACTCGAGGAGAGGAGACTCGAGGAGAGGAGAGGAGACTCGAGGAGAGGAGACTCGAGGAGAGGAGAGGAGACTCGAGGAGAGGAGACTCGAGGAGAGGAGAGGAGACTCGAGGAGAGGAGACTCGAGGAGAGGAGACTCGAGGAGAGGAGACTCGAGGAGAGGAGACTCGAGGAGAGGAGACTCGAGGAGAGGAGAGGAGACTCGAGGAGAGGAGAGGAGACTCGAGGAGACTCGAGGAGACTCGAGGAGAGGAGACTCGAGGAGAGGAGACTCGAGGAGAGGAGACTCGAGGAGAGGAGATTCGAGGAGAGGAGAGGAGACTCGAGGAGAGGAGAGGAGACTCGAGGAGAGGAGAGGAGACTCGAGGAGAGGAGACTCGAGGAGAGGAGACTCGAGGAGAGGAGACTCGAGGAGAGGAGAGGAGACTCGAGGAGAGGAGACTCGAGGAGAGGAGACTCGAGGAGAGGAGACTCGAGGAGAGGAGAGGAGACTCGAGGAGAGGAGACTCGAGGAGAGGAGACTCGAGGAGAGGAGAGGAGACTCGAGGAGAGGAGACTCGAGGAGAGGAGACTCGAGGAGAGGAGACTCGAGGAGAGGAGACTCGAGGAGAGGAGACTCGAGGAGAGGAGACTCGAGGAGAGGAGAGGAGACTCGAGGAGAGGAGACTCGAGGAGAGGAGACTCGAGGAGAGGAGAGGAGACTCGAGGAGAGGAGAGGAGACTCGAGGAGAGGAGACTCGAGGAGAGGAGACTCGAGGAGAGGAGACTCGAGGAGAGGAGACTCGAGGAGAGGAGAGGAGACTCGAGGAGAGGAGAGGAGACTCGAGGAGACTCGAGGAGACTCGAGGAGAGGAGACTCGAGGAGAGGAGACTCGAGGAGAGGAGATTCGAGGAGAGGAGAGGAGACTCGAGGAGAGGAGAGGAGACTCGAGGAGAGGAGAGGAGACTCGAGGAGAGGAGACTCGAGGAGAGGAGACTCGAGGAGAGGAGAGGAGACTCGAGGAGAGGAGACTCGAGGAGAGGAGAGGAGACTCGAGGAGAGGAGACTCGAGGAGAGGAGACTCGAGGAGAGGAGAGGAGACTCGAGGAGAGGAGACTCGAGGAGAGGAGAGGAGACTCGAGGAGAGGAGACTCGAGGAGAGGAGAGGAGACTCGAGGAGAGGAGACTCGAGGAGAGGAGAGGAGACTCGAGGAGAGGAGACTCGAGGAGAGGAGAGGAGACTCGAGGAGAGGAGACTCGAGGAGAGGAGACTCGAGGAGCGGAGACTCGAGGAGAGGAGACTCGAGGGGAGGAGAGGAGACTCGAGGAGAGGAGACTCGAGGAGAGGAGACTCGAGGAGACTCGAGGAGAGGAGACTCGAGGAGACTCGAGGAGAGGAGACTCGAGGAGAGGAGACTCGAGGAGACTCGAGGAGAGGAGACTCGAGGAGACTCGAGGAGAGGAGACTCGAGGAGACTCGAGGAGAGGAGACTCGAGGAGACTCGAGGAGAGGAGACTCGAGGAGACTCGAGGAGAGGAGACTCGAGGAGAGGAGAGGAGACTCGAGGAGAGGAGAGGAGACTCGAGGAGAGGAGACTCGAGGAGAGGAGACTCGAGGAGAGGAGACTCGAGGAGAGGAGAGGAGACTCGAGGAGAGGAGAGGAGACTCGAGGAGAGGAGAGGAGACTCGAGGAGAGGAGACTCGAGGAGAGGAGAGGAGACTCGAGGAGACTCGAGGAGAGGAGACTCGAGGAGACTCGAGGAGAGGAGACTCGAGGAGACTCGAGGAGAGGAGACTCGAGGAGACTCGAGGAGAGGAGACTCGAGGAGAGGAGAGGAGAGGAGACTCGAGGAGAGGAGAGGAGAGGAGACTCGAGGAGAGGAGAGGAGAGGAGACTCGAGGAGAGGAGAGGAGACTCGAGGAGAGGAGAGGAGACTCGAGGAGAGGAGAGGAGACTCGAGGAGAGGAGACTCGAGGAGAGGAGACTCGAGGAGAGGAGACTCGAGGAGAGGAGACTCGAGGAGAGGAGACTCGAGGAGAGGAGAGGAGACTCGAGGAGAGGAGACTCGAGGAGAGGAGAGGAGACTCGAGGAGAGGAGAGGAGACTCGAGGAGAGGAGACTCGAGGAGAGGAGACTCGAGGAGAGAAGAGGAGACTCGAGGAGAGGAGACTCGAGGAGAGGAGAGGAGACTCGAGGAGAAGAGACTCGAGGAGAGGAGAGGAGACTCGAGGAGAGGAGAGGAGACTCGAGGAGAGGAGAGGAGACTCGAGGAGAGGAGACTCGAGGAGAGGAGAGGAGACTCGAGGAGAGGAGACTCGAGGAGAGGAGAGGAGACTCGAGGAGAGGAGACTCGAGGAGAGGAGACTCGAGGAGAGGAGAGGAGACTCGAGGAGAGGAGACTCGAGGAGAGGAGAGGAGACTCGAGGAGAGGAGAGGAGAGGAGAGGAGACTCGAGGAGAGGAGAGGAGAGGAGAGGAGACTCGAGGAGAGGAGAGGAGACTCGAGGAGAGGAGAGGAGAGGAGACTCGAGGAGAGGAGACTCGAGGAGAGGAGAGGAGACTCGAGGAGACTCGAGGAGAGGAGAGGAGACTCGAGGAGAGGAGAGGAGACTCGAGGAGAGGAGAGGAGACTCGAGGAGAGGAGAGGAGACTCGAGGAGAGGAGAGGAGACTCGAGGAGAGGAGAGGAGAGGAGAGGAGACTCGAGGAGAGGAGAGGAGACTCGAGGAGAGGAGAGGAGACTCGAGGAGAGGAGACTCGAGGAGAGGAGACTCGAGGAGAGGAGACTCGAGGAGAGGAGACTCGAGGAGAGGAGAGGAGACTCGAGGAGAGGAGACTCGAGGAGAGGAGACTCGAGGAGAGGAGACTCGAGGAGAGGAGACTCGAGGAGAGGAGACTCGAGGAGAGGAGACTCGAGGAGAGGAGACTCGAGGAGAGGAGACTCGAGGAGAGGAGAGGAGAGGAGAGGAGAGGAGAGGAGAGGAGAGGAGAGGAGAGGAGAGGAGAGGAGAGGAGAGGAGAGGAGAGGAGAGGAGAGGAGAGGAGAGGAGAGGAGAGGAGAG
Organism: Melanerpes formicivorus; assembly: GCF_026170545.1. Taxonomy (NCBI): domain Eukaryota; kingdom Metazoa; phylum Chordata; class Aves; order Piciformes; family Picidae; genus Melanerpes; species Melanerpes formicivorus. The sequence continues at coordinate 30,697,632 of NW_027142353.1, read as the reverse complement.
GAGAGGAGAGAAAAGAAAAGAGAAAAATAGTGTTCTGTAGAAGAAATTAAACATTGTTTAGGAGTGTCTAAGGTGCCTTCTGAAAATAATTTTATAGAATGGCTTAAAAAAGCAAGATAGGATACCAAACAAACAGTACTTTTCAAAAGCCTGTACTAGCCTTGCAAATGTTGAAAATTTCACCAATAAATGTGCAATTCACCTTTATTTGCAGTTCATTCTCCATTTGATGAAAGTTTAGAGTATGAAGACATTTTTATACCCCTTTTTCATAGTTTCATAGTTTCATTCAGGGTTGGAAGGGACCACAAGGATCATCTAGTTCCAACCCCCCTGCCATGGGCAGGGACACCCCACACTAGATCAGGCTGGACTTTAGAATTGTACATGTTACAATACACTACTGAACGCAGTAAAATAGATCTTTCAAGAAAACCTACTAAAGATAGAGACAGAAAGAAAAAAATATATACTGTGCTTCAGTGTGGAAATGTATTATTCTCCTACCTTGTCTGCCAAGATGGCTAGTGTTCTTTCGAGACCATTAGCTGATCTATCCTTGGCAGCTCTTGAGAGCCTTTCTGCATAGTAACTGACTTGCGTTTTCAGGGTGTTGATTTGTGCAATAATTTCCTTTGCTCTAACAATGTCCTGGGGGATGTATATTATAGACTGGGAACTTGTTGAAGTGCTGAAAAAGAAAATCTGATTTTAGGAGGATAATTGATCTAGAGGTACACATATTACAGTGGCATGCTGGGGAATTAATAGCAGACAACAAAAATTTACCTAAGCTAGCAATCAACAATGAAAGGCCAGTGGGCAATTGCACAGCAGGAACTTGACCCTAGAACCTACTCTGCCTTTACTGAAAGCATTCAGATGCAGATTTAATAATCCCATATGCTAAGGGACTGTGGTCAGAGCTTGAAACCAGAGGGATGGTTTTGCTTCGGAGAATGTGGGCGACTGATTTTGTCGTAAGATGATACTGAACCACTATGAGCAGAGACAGCTTGCCCCAGTCTCCCCCTGCTTACAACACAGACACTTCATTGGGACCTGGTTTACAAACCTATTTTATAGCATAGCTACTTGTGCCATGAAAAGAAAATCTGTGTTCCTAACAGAGAAATGCCACCCAGATTCATAATGCAAACACTGTGGTATCAACAAAAATTTTTCCAAAGATACATCCTTTCTTCAACTGCATGCCTTATTCAAATTACACCAGCAAAAACAATCTTATGGTATATAAAACTCAAAATATATCTCCAGGCTAATCCAAGGACTCTATCCTTCTGTTAGCACATGCTTCCTATAATGAATTAGGGACATGATACAACTCTATTATGAGCTCAGCTGTAACCATATAAAGGAATACCAACTTTTGGCCTTTTCCAAACAGTAAGGGAAATAAACTATACTAATAGAATATATATTTATATTGCAATACTGTAGCTCCACTAAGACTGCTTACTATGCAGTGGAGGAAAACAGTTTATGTCTTCTAAGGTTTGATGTCTACAGAAGTTGCTTACACAGTCTGAGACAGATGCTTGGATGCCCTCCGTAACTGCTGGAGAAAAAAACAGCAATTCTAAAGGGTGATTTAATTCTACCTGAGAAGAGTCATTCAAAAAAGTTGCCTTTTACCTCTCATGATAACTTTTAGATAAGTATTTGGAATCAATCCACCTACTCCCTTTGCCAGGCAACATGCTGCTTTTTTCCTCACAGTAGGAAAACTATATAAAGATCAGGCCTTTACATCAGTTCCAGTTTGACAAGAGTGATGCCCATTGATGACATGGCATCAAGCACGAGGTGACACCATACATTATCTTAATTCTATTATTTTTTTTCCAGTAATGAATAGTTTCAGCATAGTAACCAGCACTGTTCAATAGACACAGCTACACTGAGAAACTATGGTGAAGAGTTGCTGGCAATTTTTGCAGTGTGTCTGTGAGGTAAGACAGGAAGGTTGCTTGGAGCACACTTTGAAATCATTACTACAAATACCAGTTCTTGTCCCTTAAGTGATATTAAGGCAAGGGGGAAGCTTAATCCCAGTATGTCTGAGATCCATTACAAGAAGAGATGGGGCATTTATTTTCAAAGGATATAAGGCTGAACTGTTTTTTGAATGAGTTTCCTTATTTGTGTTCCTCTGGTCATCCACCTAAGTGGCACAGATAACAACCAGTCCTCAGTACGGCTGTGTCATACAGCAAATTGATCTCAGCTTTTAGCACTTTTTCTGTAAATGATTTGTGCTCTCTATTGATCATAGTGACAATTCCTGTGAGCAATTTATTTCCATGACAGTGTGGTTAGCATGCATAAAGACATATTTGGCAGGAAAGGCCATGCAGCATAGTGAGATTTGATTTATAATTATTACATTTTTAATCACAAACATTTGCTGGCATGATCAGAAGGGAAATTTATGGTGTAAGGTTCACATATATTTACTTTCCAATCTGCAATTGGTTTTTCAAATGAACAGCTCTTATTGTACTACATCAGCCAACTGTAACACAGCGTTAAACTCTCTGGGAATTAGGGGTTCAACCTTTAATATGAGTAATTTAGAGAACTTCGGCGCCATTGAACCACCAAGTAATGTTTCCTTTTCATAGCACCGAACATCACAACATGAGGAAAAATGAACAAAAGTTGAGGTATTTAAATGAAGACGGGTTACAGAAATATAAACCATGCCAAATCTATCTCCGTAAAGGTTTAAAAATACATGGAGTTATCTTAATTATCTTCCACCTCTGGCAAAAATTTTCTGTCTCCAGGCACTTTTCACTGGAAATAGCAGAGGAGAAGATATAAAATGCTGGCACTCTGATATTCAGCTTTCTAACTTCTTATGATCAGAGAGACTGTCAGGAAGCTAGCTGTTCATTACAAACAAACATTGCAGATGAAATAAAATTCATTCACATATCACAGTCTACAAAGCAGCTACAATTATTTGGAGCACAATTAGGGATGCACATTAAAGAGCCCTGCACACTTTAAAACACACCAGATCTTTGCCAAAGAACACAAAAAAACAACAACAACAAAAAAAAAACACCCAAAGAACAGAAACCCTCTCTACAGAACCCTCAGAAACAGAAAACTCACCAACACTCCTCATAACTGCTAAAAATCCAAAACAAAACCAAAATAAAATTAGCATCTTGTTAGCAAATATCAAAAGCAGAAAACAAAACAAAGGGCATTTGGAGAAAGAATTTGAGTCATGTTTTCAACAAAGCAGGTATGTAATAATTAAACTTGCAAGCAAAAAAACCGCAGGTTGCCAGATGGCCATTTGTTGTTCTGGGGAAATGTTGTGGATGCACCAAGCACAGTTTTGCAAACGAGAGGAGAAAAAACTGAATGATACCTATATAAGAGTGAAACTGCTCAGTTCTACTATACTTGCTTTTATGGTAACATAAAAGTACTTAAAAGGAAAGTTAGTCTTCACATGCTGAATCTGAAGTTTACATGTACCCAGAAAGAACAGTTCTATAAAGCTTTGAGGAAAAAAAAAACCTAAGCTCTTTGATCAGCTTGATTATTGGGTGAGGGTAAGAGGGGAAAAAAAAAAGGGAGGGGGGAGAAGGGAAATTTAGATGTTGCAGGATTGAGGCCCACTTCACTACCTAAGCTGACAGAAGTAGGTTATTTTAGAAAGCAGTAGTGGTATCAAAACAAGAGCAAGGGTGAGCCTACTACACAATGCTTGTACACTCAAAGTCAAGAATGATTACACTAGACATATTTTTGCACCACTGTTTTTATCAGTATGTATCTGACTGATGTTCACGGGATGCTGCTATACATTCCACTGTCAAAAGGAATTCTTCATTTGGCAGAGCCTGGTTCCTACATCATTCCTTCCTCCCATCACCTCCAAATCCTTTCTTTGTAGATGCATCATCAAGGTCCCCCTTTCCCTGGCTAAAATGACTCCTTGTACTGTTGTTCTCATTGTTCCTTCCTCTGGTACATATGATTACAATTCCAGAGACGTCACTAAGTTCTGGAAGCCAGGCCTGTGAAGGTCAAGTATCCTGCCTGTAGAGTGAGGCCAGATTCAGAAGCCTAATCTGTTCATAAATCTTAAGGCACACAGAAAAGCCTCCAGCCATAGTACCAGAACTAAACCCAAGCTGTCAGTGAGGAATTTACTTATCAGGTATAGCTATTCTGTACTAAAGAGAGTTCAGCAACAGAACCTCGAATTTATGACAGGGGTGAAAGCCTCCTGAAAATAGCGTCGAAAGCATGATGCAGTGCAGCAAACTACATTCTACAGACACGTTTTCTAATTCACAATTAGGCAGAACACAAACCCAACATCTGAAACAGCTAAACTACATGAACAAACAAATATGGCAATATAAAGGGAAAATTTTTTACCCTCTCCTTCTTTGGAAAAAAACATGGAATAGTCCCCACGTTGTATAGTAGAATTACTGACTCAAGTGCAACAAAAACACAGAATGAAGTGGTTTTCCAAATCACTGAGCATGGACTAGGAAGAAAAGGCATGATAACAGCTGATGTGACAACATTTCTACTTACTGTTTCTTTGCCTCTTCAAATTTATGCAGCTTTTTCCGCAAGCCACCTGATTTAAAGCCTTGACAATGAGCTGCTGGTGCTCCTATGGTGACTATGTCGTAGTTCTGATCTGGGATGGACAAAAAGGACTTACAAATGAAAGCCTGTAATTTTAAATACGGACAAACAATTATGGAAATTAAAAAACTACTCTGAAAGTAATTTTTGCAAAACTTCATGCCAGTGTCTTTAAGGACATAGAAAACTGAACCGTTTGAGGCCCTGGAAACCCATCAAATACTTTTGAGGTGAAAACTGTACTTGAATGCTGGTCCTTTGTTTCTTAATTTAGAAGACTGACAATGAAAAAGAAGCCTTAAACACTGGTCTTTACAATAAAACTGCCATTACCAGAGTCCTGCATATGGATATGTGAGACAAGCATGTGCCCACTCTTAGTGGAGATTACTGTTAAGAAAAGGGAAAATCTAGAGTATTTGCGAAGAAATAATCCTGATGTGAACAAACTGGTGCATTTTTGCACAACCATACATGATTGTTCCAGAGAAAATGTGTGTAAGCTTAGCAATAAACTGCAGTCAGAACCTCTGCTATTCTACTACAATTCTAAATGACTGGAAGGGACACATCAGCTTAGTCCAATATATTCCCTAGAGGATAGGATAGGATAGGATAGGATAGGATAGGATAGGATAGGATAGGATAGGATAGGATAGGATAGGATAGGATAGGATAGGATAGGATAGGATAGACCAGGTTGGAAGAGACCTTCAAGATCATCACGTCCAACCTATCAACCAATCCAACCCACCTAATCAATTAAACCATGGCACCAAGCACCCCATCAAGTCTCCTCCTGAACACCTCCAATGATGGTGACTCCACCACCTCCTCGGGAAGCCCATTTCAATGAGCAATCACTCTCTCTGTATAGAACTTCTTCCTAATATCCAGCCTAAACCTCCCCTGGCGCAGCTAGAGACTGTGTCCTCTTGTTCTGGTGCTGGCTGCCTGGGAGAAGAGACCAACCTCTGCCTGTCTACAACCACCCTTCAGGTAGTTGCAGAGAGTAATAAGGTCACCCCTGAGTCTCCTCTTCTCCAGGCTAAGCAACCCCAGCTCCCCCAGCCACTCCTCATAGGGCTTGTGTTCCAAACCCTTCACCAACTTTGTTGCCCTTCTCTGGACTCGTTCCAGCAAGTCAACGTCCTTCCTTGTGGCAATGCCAGTGACGAGCAGTGCAGGCCTAGAGCCTGACATGGTGGTAGGCCATGCTCAGCATAAGTGCAGAGCCAGCCATGTAACTAAAACAGGACACTGGTAGCTATAAACACAGAAAGTTACCTTGGGACAACAGGACATGCACCTGCATCAACAAACCTGGTGTGTCATTAGTAGTTGGACCAATAATCTATAATAGTGCGATGTGTAGTCACTCACAGGGAACCAATGAAGCTATGCCAACAAGGCTCTCTGAGTTTATATAAGTTGTAGAATTTCCCTTGCTATGCACTTCTGCCTTTCCTTTCCCTCCATCTTCTATGCTTTACTTTACTGTGCTATACTCGCACCATAGGCCTGCAATACTGGAACAATAAAGGAACAATACTTGATCATATTGGTCATCTGTATTGACTCCAATCTCCGTCCAATTACCTGGCGCTCGAACTCGTAATTTGGGATCCTCGGAGTACGATGCTACTCAACTCAGCGTAAGAGGTAGGTTCTGAGTGATACGTAAAGCCGGTCAAACCAGCACTGCCCCGGTGCTGATTAAATAAGCAGCATGCGCTCAGAAAAGGAAGTGAATGTCACCTGGGCCCAGTGAGTGACCAGGGAGAGGCAAGAGGGAGTACTCCGCAAAACAGAAGAGGCTGTGCTAAACGCCCTCCAAACTATCCTCTCCATGAGAGGTATTACTGACAATTCTGGGATCTTAAAAGGGCTATTAGCCTGGGCCCGGAATCATCCCCACTGCAACTAAGCTTTTATTTCTGAAGCAAGGGACAAAATTGCAGCCCAGCTGTGGGATGAGGTGCTAAATACTTAAAAAGAAGTTTTTTGCCATAGCACCGTGTGGCAGACCGTCACCTACATTGCAATCGATAAAAGCAGAGCAGTCTACTCCCAGTTCAGCTGCTGCGCCTTTAGTTCTAACCGAGATGAAAAAGGGAGATTTGGAAGGCACCCCCCACCCTCCATCCCCTTCCTCTCTCCCTGCACATCGTCTGCCGCTCCGTCAGCATCCTTGTCACAATTTCGATTGCCCGCTATTCCTCCCTCTACACGAATCACAGCTGTCTTATTACTGTCCTTTTGTGCAAAAAAATCTGCTCCTGCCACGACAATAGTGGTAGAAGTGAATCCCGATTGAACTGATAAGGTGCGTGAAATCAAAATGGAGGTCACTACACAGCAGGAATTGCAGAAAGAAGATGCCACACCTGCCATCTTGGTGAGCACACCGTGTTTATTAGATACCACCACTGCCATTCACACCCAGCAGGGAGAAAGTGATAAAAAGGCAGTGACACTTGTGGCTCAGCATGTTCGATCCCATTCATCAACATCTTCCTCTAATACTGCCAGCTACAGTTCGGATTCAGAAGATGAAAACACCGACACTGAGAAACTCAAACAGCGACTTTATTCGATAGCCCCTCTTAGAAAAAATGGAGCACTTGCAGGCTCGCAATTGCAGCATTCTTGCAACCGCACCCTGCCCACGAGCCCCTGCCACGCCAACGGTGGTTCCCACCCCAGCAGTGCCCATCCCAGCAGCGCCCACCACCCTGGCAGTTCTCCTGGCGACAGATCCCGTGAGCCCCCATGGCCCCCGCGAGTACTGGTGGCTCCGACCAAGGCGGCACCGACCGATGCACAGCCGATACCAGCACCAACACTGGCAGCGGCCCCAGCAGCGGCCGTCCCCACGGCGGCAGCAGAAGTGGCCCGCACCAGTGACCCTTCCCCACCAGCGGTTTCAGCTGCGCTACACTCTCCTCCACCACCCTACATTCCAGACATTATCAGCAGAGGATAGCACTGGACGGAGGTTCCAATCGAGTTCCAATAGGACAGTTGGGAGGTGGGAGAGTCAGGGAACTGTCCCACTGCGCTGGTGGAAAGGAATTGTGGGAAATGTAGTCACAGATGGAGAATCTGTAGATTTTTCTGTACATGCATCTCCTGTGGTATTAGAAGGTCAACAACGACTATGGCAATCTCTGGACTGAAAAATGTTAAAAGAAGCTAGACAAGCCATAGCTACCTATGGGTTACAGTCAGAATACACAACTGCTCTAATCAATCAGTTTTCAACACATTTGTTAATCCCTTTTGACACACGTATGTCAGCAAATGGTGTTTATTATATGATCTGAGAGCAATGGATTATGGAGGAGATGGGTGCCTTACTACCTGGCCTCCCAACTCCCAATCCCCACAAATTGGGACCTGATTATTACTGATTTGAAGGATTGTTTCTTTACAATTTACTTTCACCCGGAGGATTCAAAAAAGTTTGCATCTACTGAGTCATCGCTTAAGGCAGGCCCCACCCACCGATATCAATGGATAGCCTCAAGGCATGCCAGAATTCTCTGGCTTGGCTTTTGTTCCCACTTAGACAGGCTTATTGTGACTTTCTCATGTGTAATTCTATGGAGGATACTCTGATTGCAAAAAAAAGTTGCATCCTAAGACAATACACTCTGAGTTTCAACCCATGTCAGCAAGCAGAGAGCTGAAAATAACACTGCCTCAGGCCTTACAATTAGGTGGCAGTTCACCTGCAATGCTGCGGAAGCCACACCCCGGCAGCCAGCAGACTTTTTACGAGGTGTCACTGCTAACCACCTCGATGGGGCGAGACTTTTGCTAGATCATATCAGCAAATGCAACTTCCTGATAAGGCTTTGCAATTAAGTCGGGATATAGCGATCAAAGAGCGGCCAAGAATCCAGGACAATAACTCTGATCCTGCGCTTTTCACTACTCAGCAGGGTCTAACAGGGCCACTTGGTTCCTTTGTCGATACCATACATAAGGCATTCAATACTAATTCAGATCTGACTCACGATATGAAGGTAAAAATGCTAGATATTCTGCCATTTGACAATGCTAATGAAGAAACTAAACAGATTCTCAGCCTTTTCCCAACAGGTGCCACTGTCTCATGACAGTAGAACGAATGCAGCATCGACAAACAGCAATGTATCTAGCCACGGCCATAGAAGCAGTCCGGAAACCACCAGTACAACCACCGCACAAGGGAAACAACCTGGGTGGAAAACATCGTGCTTCTGGAAACCTGGGTACCTTAAGTCAAATTGCCTGACTGCTGGACAGACTCAAAAGTGCTGTGCTCACTGTCATAGACCTAAGCATTTTACTTCAGATTGTCGTAGGCAGGGAAATTGCTCCCACAGTGAGAGTACACACCGTGCAACGACACCAAACCAGGGTGCTTTGACCGACACCACCGCCCCCCGCAGCGACCTCTGGCAGCGTGTAGTGGACCTGACAACAGCTGCATATCACTCTTGAATCCACAAAGTGTTGCCGAGTTCAGTTGGCATGGTCCTGTGGGTCACAGACCCTGTGCTCTGTTAATTGGCAGATCGTCTACCTCTAGACAGGATATCCTTATAATTCCTGGTTCAATAGATTCTGATTATGACTGGGCTATGAAAATTATGCTCTATACCATTACCCCTCCTGTTAGCACTCTTGTTGGGACAGAAATTGCTCAGCTAATACCATCTGAGTCCCGAGTGCCTAAAACTTCTAACAGGATCCAAGGGCAAGAAGGCTCGGGTTCCACCAATATGCCTAATATCTTATTAGCCCTAGAAATCCAAAAGGGAAAACTGGAACAGGTTGTACCTGTCAGACACCCTTGTGGACAAACTATACAATTTTCAATGATTGTGGGTACCGGAGACGATGGCAATTGCTATACCTTGTCATAAATGGAATGATCACTAGCCATTGCTCATGGCAAATTCTGAAGTCATGGGTTTGAAAGGTATCCAAACACCCTGGGTTAGCAAAGAGCCAATGCAGTTAGCTTTTAACGATGGCAAATCAATCACTGTAAGACCGTGTGTGTTAACCCTTCCAGTTGCTCTGTTGGGCTGAGATGCCTTCAGTTAGCTAGGAGCAAAACTCGTTACTGTTCCTTTTCTGTAGCAGCTACTTGTCAGCAACCAACTCTCAAATTAAAATGGAAAACACATAATCCAGTATGAGTGGAACAGTGGTTGCTCAGACAAGATAGGCTGCAAGGCATTAAGACCCTAACACAGAAACAATAGCAACTAGGGCACACCTTGCTAGACACCTTCAACCCACCCCCTACCCCCACCCCCAGAAAAGGGAGGATTTTTCTGGTAGGACTCTAGTCTACCAAAAAGCTCTGCTCTGATTTAAAGCAACAGTGCTAATTTCATAATTTCTGATCGCAATGTCCTTCAGAGATTTGTTATTTAGATATTTGCTAAGTTTTCCTGGTAAGCATAATGAATGGTAAACATTTGGCTTTTACAGGTACTTAATACATAGTAATTGCAGCAAGGTATACCTACTTAGTAATGAGTTCAAATTGTAAGATTTTCTTTTGGTTTGAATCTTCTTAGTTGTGTGCCATGGCATTTCAAAGGAGCTCCATGTAATATAGTTAAGGTTTGTAGTAAATAGGTATTCATTATTAAAAAAGTATTCCTTAGCTAAGGTAACATCTTTATATTTCCTTCTTAGATATAGACTAGAAAAAACACAAAAAATTTTAAAAAAAGTAAACAAAAAAGGTAACAAGTGCAAAGAAAAAAATTAAACATAGAAATATATAACAAAAAGTACAAAAACTCTAGATACAAAAATCGAGTACTAAATAACAGAATAGTAATAAAAAAGAAGAGCAACAATAAAAACAAAAACAACAAAATATGACGCACTAAAAAATCATAAGGATTACTAACAAAAAATAGCTATTGACAAAAAACATAAGGATTATTAGCAAAAAACAAATAAGGATTATCAAGACTACTAGATCAAAACAAACAAACAAAAAAATCGATAAAAAGAAAAAAATCAAGAAAATGAAAATGAAAAATTATTTTAAAAAATAATTAATAGAAAAGGTTAAAAAATAAAAAAGCAAAAATCAAAATTAAAATAGAAAATAGATTAAATAAAACAAACATGCACAAAATAAAAGGTAATTAAAATAAAGAATATAAGATAAAAAAATAAAATATTAAAAACTAGATAAAAGTATATAAATAGAAAATATTGATTAGAATAACAAATTTAAAAATTAAAATTAAATTAATTTAAAAATTACAATAACAAAATAAAAATAATAATAAAGAAGGTAAAAAGTAAATTAAACAATGACAAAAAAGTAAATTAAAAATAATAATAAAGAACAAAGAAAAGAAAGCAATTAAAATACAAAAATAAAAAATTGATTAAAAATTACAAAAATTAGATTAAAATTAACAAAAAAATTAACAAAAAATAATTTAAAAGTATAGATAAAAAATAAAATACAATGAAAAAAATAGACTAAAACGGCATAAAAAATAATTAAAACACAAAAATGAAAATTAACTAAAGATTAAGCAAAAGAACTAGATTAAAAGTAAAAACATTAAACATGTAAACATAAATTCAGAATAGAAAATAGCTAAAATTGAAATAAAATAACAAAAAATAAAAAATAATAAATAATAAAATAAATACATTCAAAATAAAATAATAAAATGACTCAAATTAGAATTAAAAAGAAAAAATATGAAAATAATTAAAAAGAAAAAATAAAAAGAAATTAAAAAATTAAACAAAAACAATTGCAAACATGTAAAAATAATGGACAAAATTTAAATTACACTTAGAAAAAATATATATAATAAACCAAAATGAGACAGATTTATTGAAAATAGATTTAAAAATATTAAAAAGTGAAACAGAAAATTAATTTAAAAATAGCTCACATTAAAAACAAACAAAAAACAGTCAAAATTAGTGACAAAATAGGTGGAATCATAGACTCGTAGAATGAGTCAGGGTTGGAAAGGACCACAAGGATCATTTAGTTCCAACCACTGCCATGAGCAGTGACATCTCACACTGGATCACGCAGGCTACAGCCTTGTCCAGCCTGGTCTCAAATACCTCCAGGCATGGGGCCTCGGCCACCTCCCTGGACAACCTATTCCAGGGCTTCACCACTCTCATGGTGAAGAATTTCTTCCTCACATCCAGCCTGAATCTTCCCATCCCTAGCTTTGTTCCATTCTCCCTAGTCCTGTCATTTCCTGACATGCTAGGATGTCCCTCCCCAGCATTCTCGTAGGCTCTCTTCAGATATTGGATGGCCACGATCAGGTGACCTCGAGCCTTCTTTTCTGCTAACTGCAATCATCACAATAAACAACGGCAGAAGAATCAAGACCATGAGGACACAGCATTTCCCAAGAAGTTGAACATCGATCACAATAACTGTTATGATAATCTGGGATCACAAACATCATTCAGAAGAATGTACCGCAGCACCATGTGAATTAGGACTGAAAATTATGGTTGCTTGATAACTTTGTCTTCTCTCTTGTTAACTAAGTGTGCCTCTGAATGTAGACATCCTAGGGGATAAAGTTTCATCTTTGCATTTTGCTTAGTAGAGATTATTAACAGTAATAAAAAAAATAAAGGGGGAAAAAGAGAGAATACCCCCATAGCAAAAAAAAGTCTTTTAATGGTACCAACCAGAGATAATTAGCTCATGGCAACCCTAGAAATTCTGTAACCCTAGGAACATCAACTTTGCAATGTGCTCCAGCCCTCTCACCACAAGACACACAAACACGGCACAACTGTCATGAAAATGACAGTCAGCAAACCTGCTTAGCACTGACCTCAACAACTGTCACGATAATCCAAGATATCAACAGAAAGCATCTAACTTATAACTGAGGGTTGTGACTGCTTAACTGTTGTGTGAACATTAAGAGATTAGAATTGCTAGGGTGAGCAAAACCACATTATTCTGTGTAATTTTATATTGGGCAAAGCTGTGGCAATGCCAGCGACGAGCAGTGTGAGCAATCTGGCAGTGCAGGCCTAGAGCCTGACATGCTGGTAGGCCATGCTCAGCATAAATGCAGAGCCAGCTAGCAGTGGAGCAAAACAGTGCTGTGCCTGCAGCATGTAACTAAAACAAGACACTGGTAGCTATAAACATGGACAGTTATCTTGGGACAACAGGACATGCACCTGCATCAACAACCTCGTTGTGTCATTAGTAGTTGGACCAATAATCTGTAATAGTGCAATGTGTGGTCACTCAGAGGGAACCAATGGAGCTGTGCCAACAGGGCACTCCGAGTTTATATAAGTTGTAGCAGTTGCCTCGCTACGCACTTCTGCCTTTCCTGTCTCCTGTTTCTTCTACACTTTACTGTGCTATACTTGCACTACAGGCCTGCTCCATAGGCCTGCACCTCAGGCCTGCACCATAGGCCTGCAACACTGGAACAATAAAGGAACAATACTCAATCACATTGGTCAGTCGTATTGATTCCTATCTCCGTCGTCTACATCTGGCGCCCAAATAAACCTGAACTCATGGACAAGGGATCCTCGGACTACAATACTTATCGACTCAGCACAGAGAGGTACGTCCGAGCGATACAAAAAAGCCGGTCGGACAGCACTGCCCCGGTGCTGGAAAAATTAGCAGCGCGCGCTCAAAAAGGAAGTGAATCTCACCCTGGCCCGGTGAGCGACCGGAGGAGGGGCAAGGGGCAGCAAGCCACCACAGAAGAGGCAATGCTAAACGCCCTCCACCTATCCTCTCCGTGAGAGGTATTACTGGCAATTCTGGGATCGTAAAAGGGCTATTAGCCTGTGCCCAGAGTCATCCCCATGGCAATAAGCTTTTACTTCCGAAGCGTGGGACGAAATTGCAGCCCAGCTGTGGGATGAGGTGCTAAATGCTTAAAAAAGCAGCTTTTCACTATAGCACCGTGTGACGGATTGTCACGGACATTGCAATCGAAAAAAGCAGAGCAGGCTACTCCCGATTCAGCGTTTGGTTCTAACCAAGACGAGAAAGAGAGACTCGGAAGGCACTCCCCGCCCTCCGCCCCCTCCCCCCCCCCCTTGCACATCGTCCGCTGCTCCATCAGCATCCTCCTCAATTTCAATTGCCCGCTACTCCTTCTACACGAATTGCGGCTCTTTATTACCGTCCTTTTGTGCGGAAAAATCTGCTCCTGCCACGTCAATAGCGGCAGAAGCGAATCCCGATCCAACTGATAAGGCGGCAAAATCAAAATGGAGGTCACTACGTATGAAGAATTAGAGAGAGGAGACGCCACGTCCGCCATCTTGGCAAGCACAGTGTGTTTGTTACATACCACCACCACTGTTTGCCCCAAGCAGAGAAAAAGTCATAAAAAAGCGGCGAAACCTGTGGCTCGGCGTTTTCGATCCCCTTCAACAGCATCTTCCTCTGATACCGCCAGCGACGGCTCAGACTTGGGAGATGAGAGGTCCGACGCTGGGAGCCCGGACAGCGGCAACTCTGTCCTGCAACTCCTTTTGGAAAAGATGGAGAGCCTGCACGCTCGCGATCACGGCATTTTTGCACCCCCGCCCCGCCTGCGAGCCCCGGCCGCCCCGATGGCGGTCGTCACCACCCCGGCAGCGCCCATACCGGCAGTGCCCACTCCAGCAGCGCCTACTCCAGCAGCGCCCCCCGCCCCCGCAGCTCTCTTGGCGATGACCCCTATGCCGGTGGCCCCGGCAGCTCCGGTGCGGGTCTCCGTCCCGGCGGTTCTGGCGATAGTCCCCATCCCTGCGGCCCTCCGCTTGGCAATGGCCCCGGTGGCCGTGGCCTCCCCGGCAGCTTTCCTAGCGATGGCCCCCATGCCGGTGGCCCGGGCAGCTCTGGCACGGGTTCCCGTCCCCTCGGCAGTTTCACCCGCTACACACCCCCCCCCCCCGCCTCCTACATTCCAGTCATTATCAGCAGAGTATAGCCTCGGACAGAGAATTCAATTGAGTCCCGATGGGGCGATTGGGAGGTGGGAGGGACAGGGAACTGTCCCGCTGAGCTGGTGGAAAGGTATTGTGGGAAATGTAGTCACAGATGGAGAAGGTTAACAATGACTATGGTAATCTGTAGACCTTGCAACTTCTCAATTAACTGACAATTCACTTGCAAATGCCTGAGAAGCCATGCCCCGGCAGCCAGCAGACTCTACGAGGTGTCACCATTAACCATCTTGTTGGGGAGAGATCTTTGCCAGATCTTATCAGCAAATGCAGCTTCCTGAGAAGGCTTTGCAATTAAGTCAGGATTTAGTGATCAAAGGGTGGTCCACCATCCAGGACAATAACTCTGATCCTGTGTTTCTTCTTACTGAGAGGGTCTAACAGGGACACTTGGTTCCTTTGTCAATACCATCCCTTACATATGGCATTCAATACTAATTCAGATCTGACTCACGATATGAACGTAGAAATGCTGGATATTTTGGAATTTGACAATGCTAATGAAGAAAATAAACAGGTTCTCAACATTTTATCAACAGGTGCCACTGCCTCATGACTGCAGGACCACAACGAATGAAGGCATCGACAAGCAGCAAGGTATCTAGCTACGCCCACAGAAGCAGTCCTGAAATCATCGTGCCTCTGAGAAACCTAGGTACCTTAAAGTGTCTGACTGTTGGACAGACTCGAAAGTGTCACAGACCTAATCATTTTACTCGAGATCGTCACAAAAGCTGCTCCCGCAGTGCAAGTACACCCCGCGACGACACCAAACCAGGGTGCTTGGACCGTGCCCCCAACTTCCCCCCCTGCCCTCCTCTGGCAGCGCACAGCGGACCTGACAACAGCCGCATATCACCTTTGAATACACAGAGCGCTGTTGAGTTCAATTAGCATGGTCCTTTGGGTCACAGACCCTGTGCTCTGTTAATTGGCAGATTGTCTACCTTTAGACAGGGCATTCTTATAATTCCTGGTTCAATACATTCTGATTATGACTGGGCTATGAAAATTATGCTTGATACCATTGCCTCTCCTGCTAGCACTCTTGTTGGGTGCCTGAAACTTCCAACAGGATCCAAGGGCAAGAAGGCTCGGGTTCCACCGATATGCCTAATATCTTATTAGCCCTAGAAATCCAAAAGGGAAAACTGGAACAGATTGTATCTGTCAGACACCTTGTGGACAAATTATACAATTTTCAATTATTATGGATACTGGGGACGATGTCATCATTATACCTAGTCATAAATGGAATGGTCACTAGTCATTGCTCATGGCAAATGTTGAAGTCATGTGTTTAAAAGGTATCCAAACAACCTGGGTTAGCAAAGAGTCAGTGCAATTCGCTTTTAAGTACGGCAAATCAATCACTGTAAGACTGTACATGTTAACCCTTCCAGTTGCTCTATTGGGCTGATATGCCTTAAGTCAACTAGGAGCAAAATTTGTTACCGTTCCTTTTTTGTAATGGCTACTAGTCAGCAACCAACCCTCAAATTAAAAAGGAAAACATGTCATCCAGTATGGGTGGAACAATGGTCATTCAGACAAGATAGGCTGCAAGTCGTTAACACCCTAATACAGAAACAATAGCAACTAGGTCACACCTTGCTAGCCATCCACCCCCAGAAAAGGGAGGATTTTCTAGTAGTACTCTTGCCAACCAAAGCTCTGCTCTGATTTAAAGTTACAGTGCTAATTTCTTCATTTCTGATTGCAATGTCCTTAAGAGATTTGTTATTTAGAGTTTTGCTAAGTTTTCCTGGCAAGCATAATGAATGGCAAGCATTTTATATTTACAGATACCTAGTACACAGTAATTGCAGTAAGGTGTAAGTACTTAGTAATGAGTTCACATTGTAAGATTTCTTTTGGTTCGAACCTTCTTAGTTGTGTGCCATGGCATTTCAAAGGAGCTCCATGTAATATAGTTAAGATTTATAGTAAATAGGTATTCATTTTAAAAAGTATTCCTTAGCTAAGGTAATGTCTTTATATTTCCTTCTTAGACATAGACTAGAAAAAAATACAAAAAATAAAAAAAAAAAAGGTAAACAAAAAAACATAGAAATATATAACAAAAGCACAAAAACTCTGGATACAAAACATAGAGTACTAAATAACAGAATAGTAATAAAAAAGAAGAGCAACAATAAAAATAAAATATTAAAACCAAAATATGACACACTGAAAAATCATAAGGATTACTAACACAGAATAGCTATTAACAGAAAAAACATAAGAATTGTTACCAAAAAATGAAAATGAGGAATATCAAGACTACTAGATTAAAACAAACAAAAAATTATACAAAGAAAAAATCGGGAAAATTAAAATGAAAAATTATAATAAAAAAAATAGAAAAGGTTAAAAAATATAATAAAAAATAAAAAATTAAAATTAAAATAGAAAATCAATTAAATAAAACAAACATGCAAAATAAAAAATAATTACAATAAGGAATATAAGATAAAAAATAAAAGATTAAACACTAGATAAAAAGAAAAATAGAAATTACAAAAAATAAAAGAAATTGAAAAAGAAAAAATTGATTAGAATAACAAATTAAAATACAGATTAAAAAATTACAATAACAAAATAAAAATTATAATAAAGAAGGTAAAAAAGAAATAAAAATGACAAAAAGTTAAAAATAATAATACGAAAAATTTAAAGAACAAAGAAAATTAAAATACAAAAATAACAAAAATTAATTGAATAAAATATATATAAAATTAGATTAAAATTAACAAAACAAACAAAAAGTTAACAAAAATAATTAAAAAGTGCAAAAAAGCAATAAAGAAAAAAATTAAAACAATATAAAAATAATTTTAAAACAAAAATTAAAATTAAAGATTAAACAAAAGAACTAGATTAAAAGTCAAATATTAAACATATCAAAATAATAAATTCACAATAGAAAATAATAACTAAAAATGAAATAAAAAACCAAAATTAAACAAAAAATAAATAATAAAAGAGATACTGGATGGCCACGATCAGGTCACCTTGAGCCTTCTTTTCTGCTAACTACAATCATCGCAACAAACAACGTCGGAAGAATCAAGACCATGAGGACACAGCATTTCCCATGCAGTCGAACATTGATCACAACAACTACTATGATCATCTGGGATCAAACAGCATCACTCAGAAGAATGTACCACAGCATCATGTGAATTAGGACTCAATATTGTGGTTGCTTGATAACTTTGTATTCTCTCTTGTTAACTAAGTGTGCCTCAGAATGTAGACATCCTAGAGGATGCAGTTTCATCTTTACATTTTGCTCAGTAGAGATTAGAATAAACTTTATTAGAATAAACTTTATTAGAATAAACCAAACCAGGTTGGAAGAGACCTTCAAGATCATCGTGTCCAACCCATCAACCCACCCAAACAGCTAACCCATGGCACCAAGCACCCCATCAAGTCTCCTTCTGAACACCTTCAATGACGGCGACTCCACCACCTCCCCGGGCAAGCCATTCCATAGTGCAATCACTCTTTCTGTATAGAACTTCTTCCTAACATCCAACCTGAACCTCCCCTGGCGCAGCCTGAGACTGTGTCCTCTTGTTCTGGTACTGGGTGCCTGGGAGAAGAGACCATCATCAGCCTGTCTACAACCTCCCTTCAGGTAGTTGTAGAGAGTGATAAGGTCACCCCTGAGTCTCCTCTTCTCCAGGCTAAGCAGCCCCAGCTCCCTCAGCCTCTCCTCATAGGGCTTGTGTTCCAAACCCCTCACCAACTTTGTTGCTCTTCTCTGGACTCGTTCCAGCAAGTCAACATCCTTCCTAAACTGAGGGGCCCAGAACTGGACACAGTACTCGAGGTGTGGCCTAACCAGTGCAGTGTACAGGGGCAGAATGACCTCCCTGCTCCTGCTGGCCACACTGTTCTTGATGCAGGCCAGGATGCCATTGGCCCTCTTGGCTGCCTGGGCACACTGCAGGCTCATGTTCAGCCTACCATCAACCAGCACCCCCAGGTCCCTCTCTGCCTGGCTGCTCTCTAGCCACTCTGACCCCAGCCTGTAGCACTGCATGGGGTTTTTGTGGCCAATGTGCAGAACCCGGCATTTGGATGTGTTAAATCTCATGCCGTTGGATTCTGCCCATCTGTCCAGCCTGTCGAGGTCACTCTGCAGAGCCTCTCTACCCTCCAGCAGATCAACTCTTGCCCCCAGCTTGGTGTCTTCTGCAAATTTACTGATGATGGACTCAATGCCCTCATCCAGATCATCAATAAAGATGTTAAAGAGCACAGGGCCCAGCACTGATCCTTGGGGCACACCACTAGTGACTGGCTGCCAGCTGGATGCGGCACCATTCACCACCACTCTCTGGGCTCGGCCCTCCAGCCAGTTCCTAACCCATCGCAGTGTGCTCCCGTCCAAGCCATGGGCTGACAGCTTGGCCAGCAGTTTGCTATGGGGGACGGTGTCAAAGGCCTTGCTGAGGTCCAGGTAGACTACATCCACAGGCCTCCCCACATCCAGCAGGCGGGTCACCTGATCATAGAAGGAGATCAGGTTGGTCAGGCAGGACCTGCCCTTCCTAAATCCATGCTGGCTAGGCCTGATCCTTTGGCCATCCTGTAAGTGTTGTGCTATTGAACTCAGGATGACCTGTTCCATGATCTTGCCTGGCACTGAGGTCAGGCTGACAGGCCTGTAATTCCCTGGCTCATCCAACTGGCCCTTCTTATGGATGGGCACCACGTTGGCCAGCTTCCAGTCCTCTGGGACATCGCCAGTGAGCCAGGACTGCTGGAAAATTATGGAGAGTGGCTTGGCCAGCTCATCTGCCAGCTCTCTCAGCACCCTAGGATGAATCCCATCTGGTCCCATGGACTTGTGGGGATCCAAGCTGCTAAGGAGAGTTCCAACCACTGCCTCATGGAACATAGGGAAACTGTGCAGCTCCCTGGCTCCTTCTGGTAGCTCTGCAGGCCAGCTGTCAGGAAGACGTTCTGCCCTTCTAGTAAAAATTGAGGCAAAGAAGGTGTTAAGTATCTCTGCCTTTTCCTTATCCTTGGTTACAATGTTCCCCTCCATATCCACCAAGGAGTGGAGGTTTTCCTTTCCCGTCCTCTTACTATTAATGTATTTATAGAAGGACTTTTTGTTGTCCTTCACAGTAGAGGCTAGTTTAAGCTCCATCTGTGCTTTTGCCTCCCTAATTGTCTTCCTACAAGACCTAGCAACATCCTTAAACATTCTGTGGGTTCCCTCCCCTCGCTTCCAAAGGTGATACACCCTCTTTTTTTCCCTCAGTTCCATTAAAAGTTCATGAACCATCCAGGCTGGCCGTCTGCCCCGGCGGCTCATCTTCTGGCACATTGGCACAGCCTGTCCCTGAGCCTTCAACAATTCTTCATTGAAGTCATTATTAACAGTAAAAAAAAAAAAAAAAAAAAAAAGGGGGAAAAGAGAGAATACCCCATAGCAAAAAATTAGCTCATGGCAACCCTAGAAATGCTGTAACCCTAGAAACATCAACCCTAGAAAGTGCTGTAACCCTGGAAACATCAACTTTGCAATGTGCTGTAACCCTCTCACCACAAGACAACACGAACACGGCACAACTGTCATGAAAATGACAATCAGCAAACCTGCTTAGCACTGACCTCAATGACTGTCACAATGAACCAAGATATCAACGGAAAGCATCTAACTTATAACTGAGTGTCGTGACTGCTTAACTGTTATGTGAACATTAAGAGATCAGCATTACTAGGATGAGCAAAAACACATTATTCAGTGTAATTTTATATTGGGCAATGCAATGAAGCTCTTTTTGCTCTTGCTGTTTGCCTGCAAGTTTTCTGTCTGTGAGGCTAGAGCCTGGCCAGATCTACCTTCACAGATTAAAGAAATCTTGCTACCATTAAACAGTTCATGATTTTTGACCATCCTAGAGAAAATAAAGATGCAACATAATCCTAAAGCAGATTGTAAAAGACAGTGTCAAGGATTGCATTTGTGCCTCAATCTCTGTGTGCATAATCAAGCCTTCTCTGTCACTAAGAGGAGTGAAATGTAAAGATCGGAACTGTTAAGATCTAAGTTCTTCTTTACAATGTTTGTTATCTTTGACCATGTGTTATGCCAGCTCTGGTAGAACATTGTAACTAGTTCAACTTAAGCTTTGCGCCTTGTCTGGGTTACATCAGTCTGTTAGACATGCTGTGCTACAGAACTCTTGCTCTTGCTATACAGCTTAGTTTTACCTTGTTTGCTTCTGTATTTGCAACTAGTATCTGTTATGGGATGAGAACAATTTCCATGACCAGCGACAAGCAGTGTGAGCAATCTGGCAGAGCAGGCCTAGAGCCTGACATGGTGGTAGGCCATGCTCAGCGTAAATGCAGAGCCAGCTAGCAGTGTAGAAAAACAGTGCCGCGCCTGCAGCACGTAACTAAAACGGGACACTGGTAGCTATAAACATAGAAAGTTATCTTGGGACAACAGGACATGCACCTGCATCAACAAACCTTGCATGTCGTTAGTAGGGAACTCATAGGGAACCAATGAAGCAATGCCAACGAGGCTCTCCAAGTTTATATAAGTTGTAGAATTTCCCTTGCTATGCACTTCTACCTTTCCTTTCCCTCCGTCTTCTATGCTTTACTTTACTGTGCTATACTCGCACCATAGGCCTGCAATACTGGAACAATAAAGGAACAATACTCGATCATATTGGTCAGCTGTATTGACTCCAATCTCTGTCCCTTTACTTCCTAAACTGACGGGCCCAGAACTAGACACAGGACTCAAGGTGTGGCCTAACCAGTGCAGCATACAGGGGCAGAATCACCTCCCTGCTCCTGCTGGCCATACTGTTCCTGATGCAGGCCAGCATGCCATTGGCCCTCTTGGCTGCCTGGGCACACTGCAGGCTCATGTTCAGCCTACCATCAACCAGCACCCCCAGGTCCCTCTGTGCCTGGCCGCTCTCCAGCCATTCTGACCCCAGCCTGTAGCACTGCATGGGGTTGTTGTGGCCAGTGTGCAGAACCTGGCACTTGGATGCGTTAAATCTCATGCCGCTGGATTCTGCCCATCTGTTCAGCCTGTCAAGGTCACTCTGCAGAGCCTCTCTACCCTCCAGCAGATCAACTCCTGCCCCCAGCTTGGTGTCATCCGCAAATTTACTGATGATGGATTCAATGCCCTCATCCAGATCATCAATAAAGATGTTAAAGAGCACAGGGCCCAGCACTGATCCTTGGGGCACACCACTAGTGACTGGCTGCCAGCTGGATGTGGCACCATTCACCACCACTCTCTGGGCTCGGCCATCCAGCCAGTTCCTAACCCATCGCAGTGTGCTCCCGTCCAAGCCATGGGCTGACAGCTTGGCCAGGAGTTTGCTATGGGGGACGGTGTCAAAAGCCCTGCTGTGGTCCAGGTAGACTACATCCACAGGCCTCCCCACATCCACCAGGCAGGTTACCTGATCATAGAAGATCAGGTTGGTGAGGCAGGACCTGCCCTTCCTAAATCCATGCTGGCTGGGCCTGATCCTTTGGCCATCCTGTAAGTGCTGTGTGATTGCACTCAAGATGACCTGTTCCATAATCTTGCCTGGCACAAAGGTCAGGCTGACAGGCCTATAATTCCCTGGCTCATCCAACTGGCCCTTCTTGTGGATGAGCACCACGTTGGCCAGCTTCCAGTCTTCTGGTATCTCTCCAGTGAGCCAGGACTGCTGAAAAATGATGGAGAGTGGCTTGGCCAGCTTATCTGCCAGCTGTCTCAGCACCCTAGGATGGATCCCGTCTGGCCCCATGGACTTGTGGGGATCCAAAGGCTGACTTACATCACCTAGGGCATAGTTAATTCCAGAATCTCATTTTTTCACCTGCAGAATAACAATAATAATAATGCTTACACCACGTGAGAAAATGCTTCAAATATGCACTAGCACTAGCACTACAGAGCAGTAGTTTGTAGAACCTTGTCTATATGGTTGAGGATGGAAACTAAAAAAAAAATAAATAAAAAAAGAAGAATGGAGAGAAAAGGAACAGAATAAGATGAAAAAAAGAGAGAGGAACAAATACCTGATCCTCCGTCATCCTGGACTCTCATTCTCTGTATATGTAAATTTGTAGGAACAAATTCCAATTTTTTATCTGCTTTCAAGCTACTGGCTTTAAATGAAGGACCTGAGAAATGCAGAAAAAAGTAAGCATAAAGTAATCTAGTAATAGTTATTTTTTAACTAAAACATTCTGGGTTCCTAATTTCAGAGAATCACTAACAATCACCATTGAGAAGCATCAAGATATCATGAAAAAACAATTACCTTTATACTGGTGCAGATCACTTAGATTTTCCTGGTAAGTTAAAATAATTGTTTGGTACTGAGTAACTATTTGTCGACGAAGGCTTTCCCAACAAGGAGACAATTCTCCCAATTCTTCTAGCTCACAAACCCTATGAAAAAAAAAAAAAAAGGGGTGGGGGGTGGGTGAGAAGTGGGGTTTTGGAAAGAAAGAGTTTAGCTTCATTGTCCAAGACTGTGTATTACCTTTCATCAATGTAGCACCATTCTCAGCTGACATATTCTCAATTCACACTGGTCTAACCTACTCACCAGACCTAGAATGCTTCCAAACATACATCCCAAAGTATACCTGTTGAGATCTGTAGGTTTCTCACAGGCGGAATACACAGTGTTCTCCTCGGGAGCCTCAACTGTTGGTCAAAACCAAAGCTTCTTACCTTTCGGCAGAAGCTGTCAAACTACACAATGATTCGTAAATCATGTGCACTGTCATTAACTCAGGTGACTTGGAACAATGAAGAACTTCTTAGGCTACTTCATGGAACCTTGTTGGCTCTCACATTAAATCAGAACTGTGACAGAGTTAGATGGGATATTAGCACCTAGCTGACATTAGGTACAAGGAGTGTGTGTACTAACCAGGTATCTACACAACAGTTTTCAAAATCAGGCAGGGAGGGCCTAAGAAGAGTAAGTAATTAATAAAGGGTTGGAGAGACAAAAATTGAGCCAACAAATCTCTCATCTGAGATTCAGAATTATTATTTGGCATCCAGGTTTCACTGTAGGTAGAATAAAGGATGACTGGATACTCCTAGATATGAATGGGAAACCCCCTGACTTTCCCATTGCATTATGACTGCTAGGTATTCAGTCACACGTGGCAATACCGTGCTACATATGGTCTGCCCACTATTCAGGGTATTTCATGTCATACTTTTATTCCTGTCTAGACTGACATAGTATTCGGAGTAGAGGAAGAAAGGAAAAGGTAAACAAGTCAACACCACACAAAATTCAACAGCACATTGTGCCAGAAAATGTAGAACAATCATCTGTCAGAAGGATCCAGCAGTCATTTTCTTGCAGTTCTCCCAGTGTCCCCAATCCATAGTATTTGGGATGTTACCAAAATGAAGAAAAATTCCAAGAAAAACATCAATTTGCCAGTTGGCAAGTGTAAATCATATCTATCAGTGACTTGGATGAAGACACTTCCAATTTCATCTTATAAACTGCTTCAGTAAAAGATGCTACTATGACTACCACGTCAAACTCACTGCTCAAATCTAGTCATGCATATGAGCCCAGGTCTTCCTGAAGCAAATTGGCATCTTAACACTGTTTTACTAAGACAGCAGGGGATGTGCATACCATAATTAGGTTGTCAAAATATCTCTCCAGTTAGATGCTTCCTTTCAAAGAGAATCATAGAATGTCTTGAGATGGAAGAGACCTTAAAGATCATTTATTTCCAACCTGCTGCCACAGCCAGGGACACCTCCCACTAGACCAGGTTGCTCAAAGCCTCAACCAGCTTGTTCTTAAACCCTTTCAGGGATGAAGATTCCATAACTTACCTGGGCAACCTATTCCAGTGTCTCACTACCCTCATAATGAAGAATTTCTTCCTAATGTGTAACCTAAAACTATCCTGCTCTAGTTTAAAACCATTGCCCCTTTTCCTATAACTATAGGCCCTTATAAATAGTCCCTCTCCAGCTATCCTGTAGGCCCTTTTCAGATACCAGAAGACTGCTATAAGGTCCCTCTGGAGCCTTCTCTTCTCCAGGCAGAACTACTCCAACTCTCTCAGCCTGTCTTTGTAGGAGAGGTGCTCCAATCCTCTATTCATTTTTGTCACCCTCCTCTGGACCTGCTCCAACAGGTACATAGCCTGCCTGCACTGAGGACTCCAGCACCAGACACAGTACTCCAGGTAAGGTCTCACCAGAGCAGAGTGGCAGAATCACCTCTCTAAACCTGCTGACCATGCTTCTTCTGATGCAGCCCAGGATATCTGGGCTACAAGTGCACAAATATGGCTCATGTCAAGCTTCTCATCCACCACTACTTCCAAGTCCTTTTCCGCAGGACTACACTTGATCCCATCCCTCAGTCATATCAACCACACCAGTCAGCTTGGTATCATCAGCAAACTCACTGAGGGTGCACTCAATCTCACTGTCTATGTCACTGAAGAAGAGATTGAACCTCTGGCTCAGAGCTTTATGTAATAGACAGCAGTTGTGATTACCCAAGGACATTCTCAAAAGTCACCAGGATGTTAATACAGAGGCAGCTGTGCTTATATAACTGTCTGGAATTTAGCTGGGCTGCAGCATGAAGAATGGAGAAAAAGAGCACTTGGCCAAGTCTGAGGTATCCTATAAATACAAAGTGTGACTGTGCATGTCATTGAGCAGGGAGAAGGAGTCTTTCTTGACAATTACATAAAACTTGTATTTACCTTTGAGTCACACAATTCAGAACATACAAAGTTGAATTAGCAATCACTTGGGCTGTCATTAACACATAACTGCATACAATATGTATCCATCACATTTCATGGCTAATTCCTTAAACAAACTTCAGTGCCCACAATCTTACAGAAAGCTGTATCTTGATTCCCCACACACCCTAAATGCTCCTCTTATTATCTTCAAGTCCTTAAACTACATGCACCACAAGTGGCACCTTTTTGAATAAGCTTGCCAACTGCCATTCTGTTTGCAAACCATGGAGTGCAAACGTAGCTAAGTAAAAATCATAAATATGTTATTTGGAAGAGAGTTAATTGCTTCAAACAGAAGCAAATGCAGAATAAATCTATGAAATGTTTAATAGGTTTCCTTCTCTCTCCCAACCCCTGTAATTTTATTTGGTTTTATTCTAGCTTGTTTTTCATTCAGAACTGCTATTCTGACTCTCAAGGCCAACTCTTAACTCACTGAGTGGATTTAGTGCTCTTGCCTTCTGTCTTAGCTTTGCTTTCACAGTAAAGAAGTCAGTTGACTTTTTCAAAGTTCACCTTCAAAATGATTCAGATTTTTCTTCTCTGTCTGCTATGCTACTTATTCCAATCAGCTGGTTTCTATGTTGTCTCTGTTCCCTTCTCAAAATTCTCAGCAGCTGGAGTTATTACTCTTTCATTTGTAGTGTCTCATCTATCCAGACTTCCCTCTACCTAAGAAACATTGAGAGATGTTTTATTTTTAATTCAGCTTCCGCTTGATAATACAAACAAACTGAGTTTAAAAAACAAAGCGTACTGAAATAGATAAAGTTTGTATATCTATACACACACACACACATATATGTATAATGCTGATCCTAATACAGTCGCATGGGTATGGAATATTCTGTGCCGTTAACACTTTTGTTAGAGGAATAGCTAACCACCAAGTGCAGCTAGCTGCAGTATGATCCTAACTGTTCCTTATGCTAACAGTTCTCTCCCATCAGCACCTCTGTTCACACTACCATACACTCAAGGCCAAACTCTATATTCTGGCATGACATCTTATTCACTGTAATGACACAGTCAGCAACTTGCTGCTTTTACTATTCTCTCTTCAGTGCCTCTTCTGCGTTAACACAGATACATTTCCTTGGTAATTCAGTAACAGCTCCACCTATCACTGTTGTATTCCTGCACATGTAAAACAACCCGAACTCACCTTGCTGCATCTTCTTCTAGAAGCAGCTTCACAAATTGCCTAGGAATGTGCAGTGACAGGATGCTTTCAGCCATCTGCTCCAAGATTCTCAGGTGGTTTCCATCAGTGGTTGGGAAACGATACATTCGGCAAATGGCACCACCAAACACTAAAGAATTAAAAACGTGTTATTTAAGCATAGGGCTTGAGTTAGAAGTGTACAAAGACTCTCCTTTTTTAAAGTAAATGGCTTCAATTCACTAAGATGCTGTAAAGATCTGGTTTAACCAGGCATCAATCTAGCTTTTCCAAGTATGGTCACCTTCAATGACCATTCTTACAGTACTTGCAGGAAAAGCCTCCAAATGCTGTAAATCTCTGCTAAGGAAACAAAACACACATTCAACTTTAGAAACACTTCCCTCCCCCCCCCCCCCACTTGTTTTTTTTATTTGCACTGTGTATTTTCCTTTAGTGAAATCATTTGATGAAAAACTAAACTTTCTTTGAGAATTTTTTTACTTCTTAAAGCAACTGCTTTCTTTTGTCTCTCCCCTCCACTCTCAATGATTGCTTATGAATATACTAGCAAACAGCTTAGAAAATTTCATACTACAGTCAACTTCATGACAAAAGTTTGCATCTGCTGTTTTCAGTATACAAACAGTGCCAATCATAAAATAATTTATTATTTCCTCGAAGGACTGCTCAGTCAGCAGCCAGTTCCTATTCGCTTAAATACACAGGCAGAAATCAAGAGATCAGCTTCTACTGAAGCCTTAAGCTTACTTGTTAGAGCATGCAACAGCTTACCAGATTTCAGTAGTGCGTCTTTCCGTAATGAAGCATATTTGGATCTCATTCCTAAGGATTCTGTTAAACTTTCGTCAACTGGCAACACAGTCTAAAAAAACCAAAACCCAGAATAAAACCTCAGTAATGACCCTATTACAAAGTCTTGAAAGGAATATTCAACACCAAATTAAATATTTCAAATGTGTTTACTGTGGACAAAAAATACTGCAGGCTAAAATAATACACCCATTAAAAAACTCCAATCTAAGCATCCATATTTACTTCTACTGTACAGTCCAAAATGCTGTAAAACTTTCCATCCATCCCTTAAACTATTTTATGTTAGCACAGATCCAAACTTCTTAAAGGTACTGCACCAATATGTAGCAGGTACAAGTCTAGCTGGATACAAAGTGACGGTAATCCACATTGTGAGGGCAAGACACAGATAAAGGTGCAATTATCACTGGAATACTCAGAACACAAGGTTTACAGAATTAAACCTATGTCTAGGCTGATAAAGCACTATAAA
Source organism: Melanerpes formicivorus (assembly GCF_026170545.1). Classification (NCBI taxonomy): domain Eukaryota; kingdom Metazoa; phylum Chordata; class Aves; order Piciformes; family Picidae; genus Melanerpes; species Melanerpes formicivorus. The sequence continues at coordinate 30,669,685 of NW_027142353.1, read as the reverse complement.
TACTTGTTCCCATCAAATATTTGGGGATCCCCATTACAGCTTTGCTTAATGCCACACAATTCACAATATAAACTGGATTAACATATCTCTGTGAAACTGCCTTTCAGTGAACCAAGCACACCAACATACATTACTGCAAGTCTATTCTGATGAAATCATGAGCACATAAAGGTAAACCTTAATCCCTGTGAAGTACAATATTCCTCAAGACTTTTTATCCTAAACATAAGCACCAAGAGCTCTGCAAAATACAAACCCTCCTCATCACAATTAGGCTATTCTTTACTGTGCTTTGAAATGTAAAGCACTTCTAAATTTCAAGATGGAAATTGACTGCAGACATCAAGCTGGCTTATTTCAATGCTAACAACAAATCTGTACTTTTCTGAATTTGATGCAATGCTCATACTCACTCTTCCATTAATTGTATCAGGTGACCTTGTCACTGGAGGCCTTTCATCAGTTTTTTCCTCCATTTGCCATCCAATAACTGTAATGTTACCTATACGATCACTTTCAGCCGACCTGCAACAAACACTCTGCATTGAGATTTTTTTGGAGGTGGACCTGTTTATCAATAAGGGAACACTTATAAAAGGCTATTAATCTTTAAATTTAATGAACATTTTAAAAAGGAAGCTTTTCAACTTCGATTTATACATCTTTTTAATGAGGTATTCCAACAGGGAGCTGCTTCCCTTATCCTGCAGAAATATTGTACAGCTCTCCTGACTGAAGCTGACCTCAACCCATGCATGTGTTTCAATACCTCAGTAAAACCAGAAAGAGCTCATATTCTACAGTTAGCCTGTTGCAGCCAAAAGTAGCTTAAATTACAAACATTGGTAGGAAGCAGGTATCTGGATGTGTGCGTGTATGTATGCATGCACCTGCTTGAGGAAATGTATGAAACTGAACTTTTTAACTTTCAGTCAGAAGCCTGCTACTTGGTAGCTGAAACTGCTCCACTTGCATCTGGTAAATTTTACTAACATGTGAACTAAACAGAAGTAGCACATCCTAAATCTCCCACTTAACAGAGAAGTCTGTTAAGATCACCATTTAGGAGATTGTTCAGATCTTGTGCTTCTGCAGATAGTCTGTTTAGCTTGGAAAACTGGGGACATGACATTTCAGAAAGAAAAGCTGGTTCTAAAAGAGAAGTGGTCTAAAAGAGAAGTGGTCTACGAAAAAGGTGGTGAAGATTCTCAATGGAGGAAAGATTCTCCAACCTAGAGGAAGATCCTGGAGATCAGGGAATTCCATGGAAACAAATGAGAGAGATCCCAAGGGACCTGGCCACTATCAGTTGAGACAGGTCACTAACAGCTGAAGTGCTGCACAGCACTAACTGACAACTTTCTGTCCTGCCTTCCCAAACCAGTAGCCATCTGTCTGCTGGAGAGGGTAGCTGACACCATATAAACACAGTTGAGAGGGGAGCGAGTTCTGATCTTGCTGTTTTCTAAATATACACCAGTACCCAGATCTACCACAGCTGTAACTGATTATGTCTCACCCATGACAAACAGTAATTTTGGCAGAGACTTCATATTATTATTTAAAGATAAATTGTATTTTAAGATTGCTGTGTACATGTAAAACTGTGCGGGGACAGCTAAGACAAAAGGGTGTAGACACAAGGGGTCTACAAAAAAAAGATTTAAGCATCCAAATCATGCAGTATGTTTATTGATATCACTCAGCATCCAGTTTATACATCCAAGGGCTGATATGACAAAGGCAGGACATGCATGTATTAACAGACTTTGATAATCAGAATATACTTGATATCAAAACAAGAGAGTTTAATAAAATCCATTTTCAATTTAGTCATGAAAGAATAAACAGTCACGAAAAGAATAAATCTAAGCGAATAATCATGTTTAACACACAACCATGAAACTCCTGCCATCACATTCCTCTTTTTCATTTTACTCAAAACACGGTCATCTTCACACCTATGATAAATTTGACAATTTTACTCACTCTCAGTGTCATACTTTTGGTGCCTTTTCTGACTCATTTCTCTCATCTGCTCCTCTCTGTTAAATTATGTTATTTTTTTCTTTACAACACATTGTAGAAAAGCCAAAAACCTCACCCATCTTTAAGCATGAAAGGCTTTGCCTGTGTTTTGCTAGTTGTATCTGGGCTAAGAAATTTTTGCAACTTTATCACTGTCTCTGATTCTAGTACTGATTATGCCAATGCTACCAACACCATCTTCCTCCATCTCTCCAATTACACTGCCTCCCTTCAGCTGACTTCCCCCTGCATACTCTAACAGGGATGCCTGTTGCATTTTCAACACATACTACTACAATGCACATTTCCACATCAGAGCTCTCTTTCCTTAATCTCACTTTACTTTCTTCATACTGACTTTCACTGTGGTTTGATTCCCATAACTAGAACTACTACGTTAGGGACTGGTGTTAGACTCACACCCTCTTGTACTCCCTCCTGAGTTACATTCCTTCCACGACAGTTTACAATATGAATTAAACTGGAAAAATACACCAATCAATGCTATAGTAATGTGACGTCTACTCTATTTCTAGTGCATTATATTGATAAATACACTATTTAACCATAAATACACAGTTTAGCAACAAGTAGGTATTGAAGTAGTAAAGAGAGACTAGATTTAGCTAAGTTAAGGTACTCCAAACAGCTAAGAGTTTCAATGGGTTTCATTCTCCCCATCACAGGCTCTACACATCATCACAGTTGAATAAGCATGCCTTCAAGAATTTAAGAATTTAGGAATTGAAGAGAATATTACAAACCTTAGCGTTAAGTGCAGCCTGTGATGTCTGTCCTGAAGAAGTTCTTTGACAGTGAACGTCCCAGAACCCAACAAATACATCTGAAAGAGGATGAGTACCAGAACTGTAATTATTTACCTCTACAATGAACAAGGGATTTGCCCACAGCACTGAAGGCCAAAAGACAATTATAATCGAACAGAATCTGAGGAAAAAAAATATTACATATGCCATACGTAACTGACTAAAACCCTTTAAAATTTAATACATTTGGTAATTTATCAAATCTGCTAGAGGGCAATAAGCTTTTTTTCCCACCCCATCCCCACCCTCTCTCTAAAACTTGAGTGGAGGCACCTCAATATGTACAAGCTTAGGACCAGCAATACAGAAACACTGAAAGCAGTAACTGTACGGGGCCCAGACTGAGTAGGTCAACACTTCACAGTCCGTTCCAGACCCAAATTTGGCTCCTCCTGAAGGAAGGAGGAACATCCTTCAGAGGTTCTTCTTTTTCCCCAGAACCTCCTTATGGAATACTGTACACAGAGAGACAGCTCTGCTGCCCCTGAAGAAGCCATAGAAAAGCAGACACATGGGGTCTGAAACAGCATTCTGTGCAACAGTCTCAGAATAAACAGCCTGAAGTTGCCCACCTATCTAAGTAGTTTCATGGGAGGGCTGGCACTTAAACTTTATTCAGCAAAGGGAAAAATCTTACCCCTGCACAAAATCACTACGGTGTCAATGTAGGGCAATGTCTGGAATATAGTAGCTCTGTTCAAAAGGATTCTTTAATTATAAGCCAAACATTCTCGGCACAGGTTAGAGGCCTCAGTTAGGAACACTGGATGCCATTCATTATATAGTTCAGTAAAGCAGTCCACAACTTAAGAGAACAAGTGACAAAACCTCTTAATTTGAATCAGTGCTCCCAGACTTGTGGCAGATAAGCTTTATATGAGAAAAATGGCAATGCTCTCCACTGTGCCAAGTCCATCTCACAGCATTTGTCCCTCCTCCTACTACCCATTCCACTGCTCTAGGATCAACGCCTTTTCTTTCTTCCACAAAAGTTACCAGTTCTATCTCGTGGCCTCTAATTCCCTTGCTCCACACTGACTGGCTACACAATGGAATAAAAAAAAAACTTACTGTTCCCTGAGATCTGTCTTTGACATCATACACAGAGAGTTTGATTTGTGTCATTTGATTGATAAGAGAGTCTTGGAAAAAGGCAATGCTGCTTAGAAAGATAGGATTACTTGTTCCCTGTAATTGTAAACAAAAAAGGTAAAAATTAATGCAAGGTGAGGTTTGTTAGGAAGAAGTATTTCCTGTGACAGCTTCAATTTTAAATTTAATCCAGCAGTACTTCACCACTTACCTCAATAATTTCTGTCTGTGCATGCTTCGTCCAGAACGCTTGAGGAGGTGTAGTTACACTCACTGCTACAAAACTATTTGGTTTTCTGTCTAGCGATGGAGTTAGCAGCTCACTGCAAGCTGTAGGTATGCAATAGATAAATCAATTTCAATTCAGGATCTTTTTCATATTGCTGTAAGACTCTGTAATTTTATAAAAGCATATTATATACCCAGAACAATCAAGCCAATGTTCATTCTACCATCCTATTACAAAGGCAGACATCACTCATCTTAAGAGTGTCCAAACAGTAAACATGCAACCAGATCAGTCTGGCTCCAAGCTGCAGAGATGTAACTTTAACTGTTCTCTTCAAACATCTGCCTATCCAGCCCCCTGGTACAACTCTTTAGAACAGTGAACATGTTTAAGTTTTCCTCTGGGAATCTCATAAGTGTGGTTGCATTTGATCTGAAGTCATGCTCCATTAAGCCCATTACCAAATGTCATTTTGTCATGGACAACCAAAACCAAGGGCTCAAACACTGATCAGGTAGCACTACTATGAGAAGAATGAGCTTGCAACTATAGGAGGACAGCAATTTTTCTCCTTTAAATGTCATTGTGACTTTTAACTGCTGGGAATGGAGCATGGTGAGTAGGAAACCACTATCAAAAAATTGCAATGAATGACTCTAGACAATTACATTAAACATTAGAGCCAAATTCTAGATAGATAGATTGAATAGAATTAACCAGGTTGGAAAAGACCTTGAGATCATCAAGTCCAACATATCATCCAACACCATCTAATTGACTAAACCATGGCACAAAGCACCCTATCAAGTCTCCTCCTGAACACCTCCAATGACGGTGACTCCACCACCTCCCCAGGCAGCACATCCCAATGGGCAATCACTCTCTCTGTGTAGAATTTCTTCCTAACATCCAGCCTAAACCTCCCCTGGTGCAGCCTGAGACTGCGTCCTCTTCTGGTACTGGCCACCTGGGAGAAGAGACCAACCCCTACCTGGCTACAACCCCACTTCAGGCAGTTGTAGAGAGCAATAAGGTCTCCTTTGAGCCTCCTCTTCTCCAGGCTAAGCAACCCCAGCTCCCTTAGCCTCTCCTCATAGGCCTTGTGCTCCAAAGCCCTCACCAGCTTTGTTGCCCTTCTCTGGACATGTTCCAGCAACTCAACATCTTTCCTAAACTGAGGGGCCCAGAACTGGACACAGGACTCGAGGTGTGGCCTAACCAGTGCAGACTAAAGGGGCAGAATGACCTCCCTGCTCCTGCTGGCCACACAGGATGCCATTGGCCTTCTTGGCCACCTGGACACACTGTTGGCTCACATTCAGCCTACTATCAACCAGTACCCCCAGGTCCCTGGCTGTTTTCCAGCCACTCTGACCCCAGCCTGTAGTGCTGCATGGGGTTGTTGTAGCCAATAAATTCAGATAACTACAGTGTGATCTGATTCTGCTTCAGCTAGACAGGGAGAAGCTAATTCCGAAATCTACATAGTTAAGTATGTTTAATGTTTAAATGTACACTAAAGAGCTTTGCAATTCTAGATATTTTGTCTGAAAATATTTGAAGTATCTTATTCAGCTCTACGACATTCTTGTTCAGATTATTATTCATAACAGTACTGATATATCTAAGAAAACATTCTGATTTTTCACTTCAGACATACAACTAAGAGCATAACCTTCCAAACATCAATGTAACATTAAGCCATGGAAACAATGCTGCACTTGAAATTCCATGAAGAAAATTCAGTTAAAGAACAAGGTTCTTGTTGAAATGTAACCATTTCAGAAATTAGGTCACTTCTACATCTCAAATTATCACTTGATAGGAAAGATCACAGGAAAGAAGGTATATTTAATAGTTGATAAGTCTTAGAAAATATTTCCTCCTATAACAACATTTCCAGGGTATCATCATTTTGCTTGAAGACCTGACCTACTGATACACTGAGACTGAAGACAGCTTCACTGTATGTTCACATACAGAAAATAAGCACTTAACAATAAAATTCATATTTAAAAAAAAAAAAAGAAAAATATGTTTTAATTACAGACTTTTTAAAACATCACAAAATCAAACTGCTGGCTCCTTAGCAAAAGATACCGTGCAGGAGTAAAAACAACTGTACTGCATCTCCATAAAAATCAAAGCAAGGTTTACCTATGTCCAGTTCTGGGCCTCTCAGTTCAAGAGAGATGTTGAGGTACTGGAATATTTCCAGAGAAGGGTAACAAAACTGGTGAGGGATCTGGAACACAAGCCCTATCAGGAGAGGCTGTGGGAGCTGGGGTCATTTAGCCTGGAGAAGAGGAGGCTCAGGGGTGACCTCATTGCTGTCTACAACTACCTGAAGGGAGGTTGTAGTCAGGTCGGGGTTGGTCTGTTCTCCCAGGCAACCAGCAACAGAATGAGGGTACACAGTCTCAAGTTATGCCAGGGAGGTTCAGGCTGGATATTAGAAAGAAGTTCTTCACAGAGAGAGTGATTTGCCATTGGAATGGGCTGCCCAGGGAGGTGGTGGAGTTGCCATCCCTGGAGATCTTCAAGAAAAGACTGGATGAGGCACTCAGTGTCATGGTCTAGTTGATTGGATAGGTCTGGGTGATAGGTTGGACTGGATGATCTTGGAGGTCTCTTCCAACCTGGTTGATTCTATGATTCCATGAAAGGCACTTCAACAAATAAAAAACTGCAAATATTCAGTAGCCAGTGTCATGAAAATCAGCATAAAAATCAGTAAGCCTACCTAAACTGAACTCTAAAATCGGCTCATCTGGGTCCTGAATGTTTCCTGTAAAGCAGAAAAATTAACACAAGATTAGCCAAACATTACTGTCATGTGAATCCTTTTCTGAAGTTGCAGTCATACAGAAAATAAATCAAGTTTTATAGAAAAAAATTAACATTTTTAACTCAATGAACCATGATATTTAAAATACTATTAGCTAGTCATAGAAATGATTTGCAAAACCTGAGGTGATTTCATTTCATAAAACATGTTAAAAATATGGAAAACTACGCAATGTTATATGGAATCTGGGAACATAAAATGACCAATCTCAGTAGAAAACACCAAGATTAAAGCCACTTAGTGTCTCAGGCACTATTAACTCAAAATTATTAAATCAGATACTTCTCCTTGGTGATCAGTGAATAGAGAGAAGTTTAAAACTACCCATCTTCCTCACTAATCAGAGAAAGCCTCTGGAGATTACAGTCCTAATTTAGTCACCATAAAAGGTGAGGCAGCGAATTCTCAGCTTCCTGAACTCTCTTTGAAATTGTATACAATGTCAAACAAGAGGGTTGCCAAGACTATTCTGAGACCTTGACATTCTTTTTGTATTCTCCTCCTATTATTTTTTAACTGATACATAACTGCATGAAATCTAGTTTTGGTAATTTTTTAGTTTCCCTCTCCATTTTTTGTGTTTTGTTTATTTAAAAAAAATTATATGTTTGATTTTACATGTTTTAGTGTAATTCCTCAATCTCATTCCCTCCAGACACCCAGGAATATTTAAATCTTCTATCAATTGAAAGAAAAAAAACTAAACAATGAAGCAATAAAGCAGTATCTGACATGAAGGTACATACCTGTTAGAGAAAGGCCTAGCATGTCAGAGGTGACATCAATGGTGGAGGCCCGTTGCACGGTACGGGACTTTGCACCATGGCGGGGACTGTGTTCTCTTGCTGTCATTTTGTCATGAAGAACCCTTCTTTTCCTGCTGCCTGACTTTAATGATGTTTGTCTTGCAGAGTAGCAGAGTGCAGCAGGCTGTCTCCAATTGTTATTCCTCTAACATTACCACACTAAGCAATAAAGAAAGCGAAAACATACACCAAAATTTTAGGCCTCTATCAACTCCTGTTCTTTTGAACTGCAGCAAACCTACTGCCATAAAATTGCGTTGGGTCCTTCAAATAAAACACAGATCCAAGGCACAGTAGCTCAACTTCAATGAATCTTACATCTGTAGCATTTTAGTGGAAATTTTTGAAGACTGTACCACATGCAAGAAAAACTCCTTCATCAGGGAATGGGAGTCAAGATTCGTTAACAAACCAGCTGCTCTTTTCCTTTGTCTAAGTTATTAAACCATCCTTAATGGTTTCCTGGCTTTCATAACCCCTGGGGAGCACAAGTAAATTTGTCAGATGGGGACTCTGGCTGCAGAGGTAGGACAAGGGATAAGGACAAAGGGACAATGGGTTGGCAGAACACAGAACAAAAAGGCAGGAAATGTTGCTAGTGTCAGCACCTTTGTCATTCCAGGCTCTACTGCCATGAAAAAGGGATATTGAAAACTATAAATAAGACCTACTGAGTCAGAGGGACACTGAAATTCTGGGGTGGTAATGGAAAGAAAAAGCAAAAGGGGATGCCTGCTGATGTGGCACATAGCTGTGTCTTTGGCTTTTCCTTCACCTTACATAATATTGGTCTACAGATACCTATGACAGTTCTTCCCCTCACAATGCCTATAAATTGAAATGTTACAGTAGCAAAGAAACACAGTCTATAGAAAATTTGGTTACATTGGTAAATGTAGTGCTTTTGGTTTGGCTAATAAATTTGAACACTCCTTCCATCAGGCACATTAGGACTGTAGTTATGGAACTGTTGTATTCATTTTATACTATTATGACAAACTCCATTCTTTTAGGAAGTGACATCCGAAGTAAAGTCTGGGAAACCTGAAAGGCAGTAACACAATGAGTAATACTTTCACAGGAACTTCTCATTCATTTTACAAAACACTTAAACCATGATACATAATTGGGAGCATATTTTTTTCCTTTAAGGTTGATGGACCTAACAATGGGCAAGATGCATTCTAATTAAGTAAAGCATCTAGCTTTTACTTGTTTTAAATAGGCATTCTGAAACTGTCTGAAGGCTGTCTAACTTAAGTCTCTGGATTTAACTAGACATCATCTCCCTCTGCAGGATTTCAAAAGAATCTCCCTCTCTCCAAGGGGAACTCTAGCATCTTAACTAGCAATGGTCCACTGGACATCTAAAATTCAGATGCAAGTTAAGTATCTAAGACAATTGAATTGAACACAACCCTGGCCATCTACGCAAGCTTAGGTAAGAGATTTTAAATGGGGAGCTCACTGTAGGGAGGTATTAATTTGGGCCATGTCCACCACATGGGCCAGTCTGCTGCCACTCGGAACAAATGCTTTGCCTCATCCATTCAAATTGAATTTACACAATGTAATGTCATAAGCCAATTCCAAACAGGAAAATGGAGAATTACTGGGTGAAAGAAGCAGAAATTGGGAGCTTTGGACATCCCATCCCCAAAAGCTTTGAAACTCAGTGGCAGTACTAAAAAAAAACCAAAACCACACAAACACAATAAACACACACCAAAAAAACCAAACATCAGCCAAAAAAAACCAAGCCCACAAACAAAAAACCCAAACCAAACAACAAGCAAACAAACAAAACCACCAACAACCCGTACACACAAACCACTCTACTTATAGATATAATTTAAGATAGACAAGAATTAAAACAGGCAATTTTCCAGTTCATACAGAATCACAGAATAGTTGAAGTTGGAAGGGATCTCTGGAGTTTTGTATTGGGTTTGGCTGAGCTGGAGATTCTCCCCAGAGTGTCTTTCTAATGCTATGTCTTGCAGTGCTGTAGCTGGGTGTTGATAAAACACCAGGGTTTTTGCGACTACTGAACCAAGCAGCAAGGCTGTACTTCTCCAACGTTCCTCCACCCCAAGAGTATGCTGAGGGGTGGGAAAGATCTTGGGAGGGGACACAGCTGGGCCAGCTGACCCAAACTGATCAAAGCGGTATTCCATGCCATAGGACATCAGCTCAGATACAAGAACTAAGTGAAAGAAGGAAGTGTGGAGACATTCTTTGATGGTGTCAGTCCTCTGGAGCAACAGCTATGCATCTTGAAGCCCTGATTCCCAGGAATGACCTAACATCATCTGGCTTGGTAAGAAGTAAAGAATAACATCTTTCTTTGTTTTTTGCTTCCACACACAGCCTTTGCTTTGGCTTTGTATTTTATTAAATTGCTTCTATCTTGACTCCCTCTCCCCTGTCCATCTAAGAAGCAGTGATAGAGCAGGTTTGGTTGGTATCTGGCCCCCAGCCAGGGCCAAACCACCACAAATTCAAATAATCCAAATCCCCTGTTTGAAAGCAGGGTCACTTAGAGCAAGTTGCTCAGGACTGCATCCATTAGGTTATGGATAAGAATGGATCTTTCTGAACAACTTGTTTTTCCCAAAGTTTGAGTAAAGTTTTTTTTATGTTTAAGGGGCTAGTGAATCATGAGCCTTTCTCAGACAGCACTGAATGCAGTAAGATTCAGTCAAATAGAACTTTCATAAAAATTCTTTGCCAAATCTTTCCATTTGCCTATTTTTTTCTCTTCTTTCAGCAACAGGTTGTTCTTGGTTTGTTCTTTATGCAATGCGACATTTAATAGCTTGTAAATCCATTAAACCTAACTGCCTAATTAATAGAATACCTACAAATGTGCTTGTAAAGATTTGGACAGAAAGACCTGGCCCCTTCCCTCAAACCACTTACCAGAGGATAACTAACATGTTCACATAGTGACAGCAATTCAGCAATTAGGTTGAAAATTCCAATTGTTTTTCACCCAAAATCTCTGTAGTTGTTGATATCCTTAAAAAGGATCAATCCTTGAGAAGTTAGAATAAAGTCAGGTTTTGCTTTGAAACTTTTTATATAAATATTGTATGTAATAATCTTCCATGGTTCTTTAAATTCTCAACTGTTCATTTAGACTGCAAAATTCATTTCTCATCTAATGATACATTTTTAATTTATTTACAGTGATCATACTTACAGAGGGCTCTTTTCCTCATGGCTGGAGGGATTTTGCATATTTTAACACCAGTTAAGTCCACATCTAAAAAAAAACAAAATAAAATAATAAGCATTGTTAATTAATATTTTTATTCATCATAAATCATAACCAATGAACAGGCACCATGCTCAGGTTAACCATAAATTTAACTTTTGATTACTAGCTCTCACATTAAAGTTTACTGAAAATAGAGAAAGAGTATGATCCTCTGCTGGACCTCACCAAGAAAATAGTCATAGTAATAGTAGAGCAGGAGCACAGAGAAATAAACTTATGCTGAAAAGGATTGACTTCAGGTCAGCATTCAGTGAGTTGGTTTAGTAGCTGTAAGAAACATATGTTAACACGTTTGCTGAAAGGCTTGGTGTTATTAAGAAGGAATGTGTGTCATGTGACAGAATTTGTAATTATACTTGCTATTCTATAGTTAAACTTCTAAAATTTTGCTCACTGGAGGAGTTATGGCCACCACTGTCAGGAGAAAAGATCTTGTGTTAAAATACAGAAGTTCAAAAGATCAGGATAAAGGCCTGTTTCTCCACTGGGTGAAATTATTACACAAGACAGGCTCCTACAAACAGCCAGCAATAAGGCTGGTACAGGAAAAGTGAATTATTTTAAAATCTATTAGGTTGACCAATGGTTTGTTATTTACTAGTGGTACCATGTCATTCAAGTACATTGACATTAGAAGGGTATGCATATAAAGATCTCCCACGTCAATAAAAGAGAAAGGGAAGTCTAGTCTTAGATTTTTTTTGTTGTTGTTGTTTAATCCTCAGCCCTACCAATTACCCAAGACTGCTTAAGAACATAGGTATCAGCTCTTATCACTTACAGAAAGAGTTTTATCTTGCCTAAACTGCAGGTATCCCATCTCAACTCACTGCTCAGGTTGTCTATATAGTTAATGATGAGACACAGGCACTTCCAGAGAATGAATCACCATTTTCCAAGGTAAGAAGGATGAATCACCCCATGAAGATACCTCTCTCTCTCTAATTACAGAAAGGATTTAGATGAATAGCTTAGGTGTGATGCTGCATCTGGGCAAACTGGATCACTCCCACAGTTGTGCTAACTCAAGCAGGAATGATTTTCTTTTGTTCCCTGCACAGCCTGACAGGCCCAGGCAACTGGTGGTCTTCTCACTCTCTTGAACTACAATCATTTCAATAATTACAACTTCACAATCTCATTTTGGATAAAAATCATCAGAGGTGGAATTTCTACCAAATTAAAGGTAGCACTAACGCACCAGATAAGACTCCTCAGATGGCCCCCAAAGACTGGTACCACTCCTGCAACCCACAGTCCTAAAGGCTGATGTAATTCATGGCCAGGCAAATCCTTTCCTGAAGATGGCATGATGCATCTATGCACAGCCTTTGGCTTTGCCTTTACTAATACTGCACAGTAGACTTTTTGTGTGTTTGGGGTTGTTTTTTGGGTTTTGTTTTGGTTTGTTTGGTTCGTTGGTTTTTTACACTCATTACACAACTGTAAGAAACTGGGTTTTTTTCCAGTTCTCACATCAACCATCAGGAGAAAGAGGCTACTCCAATTACTCTCTTCATGTAGATTCATCAGTAATAGAGAAAGGGAGAGTGTGACAGATTTAATGCTTTAAAAGATGGGGATACAATCCTACTAAAAGTGTGCCGTCATCTCCAAGAAGGATTGAAAACTAGTTGTGGGATACTTAATGAACTGGTTGTATTTACCCCTTTCGGACTACTCAACCTGGTTCAATGTCCCAGTCTCTCAGTGACCAGAATCTTGATTACCAAGGACAAAAAAGTTTGTCCTAACGAGCCTTCCTGTCATTCTCTGAAGACCTCCTGAGGATTCTGGCAAGTGGGTAACCTCAGCAAGAACAGGGAAAAGTCTTCTACAAGAAAATGAAATTAACTACCACAAGAAACAATGAATGCATTTGTGCAGCACAGAAATGCCCAAATGCCACCTTGCAGTGATACTTCAATAAAAGGCCATTTCAGTAGCAGAAAGAAGCTTTCTCTCTCTTTGCTTTCCTCTCAACCCTCTCTCCACTTACTTACAAACAAATCTGTAAGTCACAAACTTTTCTCTTGATCCCTCCTTGTTATGAACTTCAGAAAATTCAATCAATCTAAAAACCTAATTTTATATCTTTAATATATATGAGTACTTTTCATAGAAATACTCAATTTAGGCCATTTAGTTCTTAGTGCAAATTATGACTATTCACCTATATTCACAACTGAAATACAATCATCATTGCTCTTAATGAAATACCATTTTAATTTTCCTTGTCATCACGACACTTCTATTTCTTCAGTACTCCTGTGAGCATAAAGGCATGCACATCTATAGGTGGAAGTGATCATTTGTAGCACATCTGCTAACTAAAAAGGAAAAAGCACAGCTCTGATTCACTTTGCAGTGCAGCTTTTATCAAGTTGAGTACAGCACAATGCTAAGGAAAATGATGGGTCTTGCTACAGAGCAGTTTGAAATCCAGTCACAGAATCATAGAAAGGTATGGGTTGGAAGGAACTTCCAAAAGTCATCTAGTTCAAACCCCCTTGCAGTAAGCATGGGCCTCAACTAGATCAAGCTGCCCAGAGCCCCGTCAACCTTCACCTTGAATATCTCCAGGGATGGGGTCCCAAACACCTGCCTGGGCAACCTGTTCCAGTGTTCCACTACCCTCACAGTAAAGAATTTGTTCCTAACATCCAATCTAAATCTATTCTTCCCTATTTGAAGCCATTGCCCCTTATCTTATCACTACTGGCCTTTGTAAACAGTCTCTCTCCATCCTTCTATTAGGCCCCCTTCAGGTACTGGAAGGTTATTATTAGGTCTCCCTGAAGCCTTCTCTTCTCCAGGCTGAACAACCCCAGCTCCTGTCTTCATAACAGAGATGCCCCAACCCCTGATCATTTTTGTGGCCTTTCTCTGGACCCACTCCATGTATAGAGGGCTCCAGACCCAGATCCACTACTCCTGGGGAGGTCTCACCCAAGCAGAGTAATGTGGCAGAATCACCTCTCTTGATCTTCTGGCCACTTATCTTTTGATGCAGCCCGGGATGTGATTTGCCCTCCGGGCAAAGTGCACACTGCTTGCTCATGTCCAATTTGTCCATCAGCACCCCCAAGTCCTTTTCCACAGGGCTGCTTTCTATCACCTCATCCCCTACTCTGTATTGATAGTGAGGATTATTCCAGCCCAGTTGCAGAACCCTGCACTTACTCTTATTGAGCCTTGTGAGGTTCAACACCTCTCCAGCTTGTCCAGGTCCCTCTGGGTGACATCCCATCCCTCTAGCATATCAACAGCACCACTCAGCTTGGTGTCATCTGCAAACTTGGTGCATTCAATCTCACTGTGTATGTCATTGATACAAATATTACACAGTACAGGTCCCAGTACAGACCCCTGAGGGACACCGCTTGTCACTGCTCTCCATATAGACTTTGAGCCACTGAGCAACACCCTCTGGATGTGACCATCCAGCCAATTCCTTATCCACTGAACAGTCCACCCATCAAATCTGTATCTCTCCAACTCGGCAAGCAGGCTGGTGTGGGGGACCATGTCAAGGGCCTTGCAGAAGTCCACATAGATCACATCCATAGGTCATCCCTTGTCCACTGACACAGTCACTTTATCACAGAAAGTCACAAGGTAGGTCAGGCAGGATTTGCCCCTAGTAAAGCCATGCTGACTATCTTGAATCATCTCCCTGTCCAATCCTCTCACCCTCTTCAACTGTTTACCAACAAAAGCTGAAACAGCTTACAAATGATCTTCACCCTAAAGAAATCTTTACACTCTTTCCAAGATACATACTGGGTACATTGTGGTGAAGTTTTCTGTGGAAGGGATGACTTCTTACCTCATGACCCAGGGTTCTCACACTACCTATACAGACATGGGAAAGTGCCATAAGAATAGGGAGTATATTGTCTATTGAGGAGCTTGGACTGGAAATATATTTCTGAATTTGATGGTCCTTTGGATGTCATCCTAAAGCCTGCCTCTTCTAAAGCAGTCTTTGCTTTAACTGGAAAAAAATAATAGAGCTTAAAGTCCCATTCTGAGCTCCTCATGCTGCAGGAAAGTGATGGGTAGGGGAACAACCTCAACACTTTATGGTCTGAAATGGAGATGAACCAGATATACCTTAACACTTGCTAAAGATTTTTTTAATTGCTTTTGATTACAAGCAGATGGCATACAGGCAACAAGGGGGGACCAAAGAAGAAAGAAAGGAATAAAATCACTGAAACTTGATCTGTAATGAGAAGTGTAGGAGCTGGAGATTGGTCTCTTCTCCCAGGCAACCAGCACCAGAGCAAGAGGACACAGTCTCAGGCTGCAGCAGGGGAGGTTTAGGCTGGAGGTTAGGAAGAAGTTCTACACAGAGAGAGTGATTGCCCATTGGAATGGGCTGCCCAGGGAGGTGGTGGAGTCACCATCACTGGAGGTGTTCAGGAGGACACTTGATGGGGTGCTTGGTGCCATGGTTTAGTTGATTAAGTGGGTTGGACACAATGATCTTGAAGGTCTCTTCCAATCTGGTCTATTCTATTCTATTCACCAAGCCTGGATTACAACAAAAAGTCTAGGATTTATATGCATATAATACCAATCCACTTCATGGACTAACATAGCTCTAATTAAAGCTAGTGTATTCTGGTCAAAGTAACCCAGGAGTCACAGGCTATTGTTAGCACTGTCCTCTATGTGACTGTTGGGATCTCACATTCTGCTCTGAAATTACTGAGCTTCATCTGTGCAATGGGACCATGCTCCAGGGATGTGGTCTAAACATCAGTTTATTTTCCTGACAGTTTGTTTTCCCTCATGGAACAAATGCTCTGTTATGTCATAGGCACACATTAAAAATATCCCAAGCACTCTTAATTTTTACATGACATTGCTCTGACTTGCTGCTACTCCTACACTTACCATTTAAAATGTTTATGCAAATCAAAAATACATAGCAGCATCAGAGGACAAATCAGAAACATGTGAATTCTAACATACATGTTTTCATTAAGATGTAATAAATTGATTCAGGAAATGAAACAGTGTATTTAGAACATTTAAAATAAATGTTAGTGTGGGAGTACTATTTCACAACAGGATTTAGGCAGCATAGTAAAACTGCAGTCTTACGCTACTAATACCAATCTGCCAATGCATATTTATCCATCAACATTTGTTTTGTGCTCCTGAACTGTGTTTTCTGCATGTATTTCTGATCCATATTTTTTTTTTTCCTTACAAAGCGCATGCCTTGACTATGTCTAAAGGCCATGATACTGGCTATCTTTTCAAATGGAATAATTCTTTCTTGCTTCCAGATATCTGATTCTTTTGTGCTGCTTTCATTTCTTCTTCCTGGAAAATTATTTTTTTACCCTGATTTTTCTAAATCAATGGGATAGATGGCTGCTGTGGACCAGGATGGTGACTGCAAGGCTCTCTCCTGGATTCCTTTCCGGAGTCATGTAGTCAAGCACTGGGATGCTGGCAGTTTGGAAACAGAAGCATCCAACTTCACACAGGCCAACAACAGTCTATGCTTCCAATCACTGCTCCCACTTCAATACCGCAGCTGGGACAGCTGCCACATGCCAACCCTACCCTCTGGGTAAACAGTAAAATCACCCTGTAAAATAGAACAGGGGATATGTACTGTTTCAGTGTCTTGCCAGTTTCTGAAAATATTTTCCTTGACAATCTATTTAGACAGCATGCAGACCCCACTTGGCTGGCCCTGGCAAAGACTTCAAAGTAGTCCAAAAACCCTGTCCAGGCTCCGATGATCTGGGCTAAAGACTCCAAAAGCTTGGGTTGCTTTCTTGTCCAAGTTGTGAGGACAAACTATGGAATTTCACACATTGTTCTCCACTAACCACGTAAAGGCAAGTGTGAGCTGAAGTGACAGCCAAAAGGGAGTAGGGCTGATAGGTTTGAGGAAGAAAGGATTGCTGAGTTGCTTCTCAAGAAGTGCTAGGTCTGAAGATGAAACAGCAAAAGATACTGCTCATCACCTGTCAGCCATTAGCTAAATCTCAAGACAGTAAAAGAAGAAATAAACCTATTTCTGAGTGGGCCTTGAGCAAGATGCAGCCTTTATATACTCAATAATATTTATACATTCAGAAATTATTCAGGAGCAGAAGCACAGGGAAGAAGCAAGAGAAGACTCAGGGATAACTAAAGGAACTGCGTTATCTATCCTGCGTTTGGATTGCCCAATGCAGCAAGCACACTCTGGGATGGTGGATGCTAGTTCCACCCTGTGCCCCATACCTCACATGCACATGCACCCATAAGCACACACAGGTACTCCCTGCACTTCACAATGCAGTTACAGCAGCTGTATTCTGACCAAGGCAAACAAGAAGGGAAAGTGGGAAATGAAGTGACAGGATCTAATTTGTCTGACTTTTACTACTATAGGCAAGAGACTGCTGCAGACATCTCTCTTTCAGAATAGAGACTCAACATTTCATCTCCCAACAAAACCACAAAACTTTAAAAAGTACTTGTGCAGCTGCAGTATGAACTGTGCAACACTTTATTGTGCTATAACCCCATCTTTCTCTTTCATCTACTAAGAGACTAAAGGTAATAAATGTTTCAGTCCAAAATTCAGAGAAAAATTATGATCATGTCTATGGTTTCCTGGAGTCCAGGGCTTTTAAAAAAACTTTTGAATATTCTAACCACAATCCACTGATTTGTTTTCAGCAACTACTACTTCTCAATCATTAGAACTGAAGCACCTCTCCTACAAGGACAGGCTAAGGGAGCTAAGTCTGTTCAGTCTGGAGAAGGCTCCAGGGAGACCTTACAGCAGTCTTCCAGTACCTGAACAAGGCCTACAAGATGGCTGAAGATGGACCATCTATGAGGGCCCATGGTGATAGGACAAGGGGCAATGATTTTAAACTAGAGTAGATTAGTTTTAAACTAGGTTTTAAACCAGGTTTAGATTAGACCTTAGGAAGAAGTTCTTAACTATGAGGGTGGTGAGACATTGTAAGGGGTTGCCCAGGTTAAGTTGTGAAAGCTTCATTCCTGGAAGTGTTTAAGAGGCTGGATAAGGCTTTGAGCAACCTTGTCTAGTGGGAGATGTCCCTGCCCATGTCAGCTGGTTGGAATTAGATGATCTTTAAGGCCCCTTTGAAGTTGAACCATTCTATGAAATAGCTTAGTGGACTTCAAAAGTTTATTTAAAACAACAACACAAACCAAAAAAACCAAACCAAAACCCCTGTAGCAGGGATGGTAGCAACAATCACAAAAAGATAAAAATGCTGTGCAAGGTCAATGCACATATAATAGTGCTGAGTTCCTTGCATCACCCAGTGCTCAAAAAGAAGAACTTAAGTGTCAGATTTTTGACAGTTGACTTATAAAACTGGGATGTTACTACAGGCCAAGTATATCTGAATCTTACATTTTTTTAAAGCACATTTTGCATGGATACAGAAAAGCCTGCAAATGTGAACAATGCATCCCAAATGACTTTAAGTTCACAACTCACTCACTCTCACAAGTGATGTATTTGATTCTGGTTTTGAAAGCTGAAGGTAAACAACGGTGATGCCAACTTCTGCTAATTCCTAGTGCCTCCCACCACATCTTATCAGAAATTCATAAGCATGCTGCCTACTTCAGTACTCAAAATTCCAAAGCAAGGCATCAGAGATAATGTTTCTGCCCACAGATACCTGTTGTGCTTTTCTGGCCGAGATGAGAATATGTATCTACATCTCAGCCACTCAAGTTTAAAGTTCACCATCTCATCAAAGCCACTTTAAGCAACTGAGATACTGAACCACATCTCAGTGTGGGCACATGTTCCTACATCTGCTGTCTCTTCTAGAGAGGCAGTACCTTCTGGCAAAAGAGTGGGACCAAACCTGCCCAGTAACTGCAACACCATGATTTTTTTTCCAACTTCCCAGATGTCTGTGGCTAATTTGTTTTACTTTTATTTATTTTTGCATGGCTGCATGATCATTTTACAACTCTAACACCATATAGTGTAAAAGAATACAGGCCCAGTATTACAGCAGAAGTCTTGAGAAGTGGAGACAGGGTGGAGAGGAACACAAGCATGGGATAAAAAGAGATGACGTATAGACTTGAAAAAATTTGTGGCTATAGATAGCTCACCCATGGTCACTTGAACTGCAGACATGAGGCTGGACATTGCATATGTATGCAAGGTGCCACACGTAGTAAATTTGGACGTAATATGGAACTGCAGACCCAGAAAGAGCCAAGTTTAAAAGCTTGTTAGCAAACATAAAAGTTTACCCCAAGTAGACCTTAGACTTAATCAACAAGAATATCATATTCCTCCTGTCAGCATCTTCACCAGTCCTTTAGATGCTGAAATACTTCCACAACCAGAATGAAACCACCTTAGGATCCAGTGGAGTAAGGGAAAAGTGAGTATTACAGCAAGATAAAAAGGTAGATGATTTGTGTGATAGTGATTTTAACTGTATTGTTATTTACTGACATTTCACCTTGTAGACAAGCAGTCTTTATTTTAATCTAATTATAAGATCTGAACAAGTAATGATTCCTGGATTGGACCATAAATACTTCAACAATAATAACAACTTTAATATTTTTTAATATTAAGAATATTTTAATATTTGCATATAAAAAAGATTTTGAGTGTAGTAACACAGATGTGGAATTCACTGTTTACTTGTACCAGCAGTGTTTTAAGAGTGTTTTGAACAATGAGGAACATAAATCTTTGTGTTTCCAGCTCTTTAACATCATGCAGACTTCATCTCTATAGCTTCATTTTAAGTTTTACTAGACTAAAGATGCAATTATGAGAGCTAGATGTAACATTTCCAGGATAGTTTGTGATCACTGGGATAACATCTATGCTCTAAGCACAATCTATTTGCTTCCACTGAAAACACAAAATGATCGCCTGCCCCCAGTGACTAAAAATAAGATCTTTATTCTACATCTTAAAGCACAATGACAATCTTCAAAAAAGGAAAAATAACAAACAGTAGTTCACAGTGGCTGCTTTGCCTCCCACCACCCATAAAAATCACAGTTGGTGCCTTGGCTCAAACAGGTTTAGCTTCTGAGGTCAGGCTTTGCTCATTTAGCACTAGCAGTCTTCAATGAAATCTAAGGTACCTGTCTCTATTAACAAGCATGTTTATTTAAATGGAGCCTGGCTCTCTAACTGACATAGTAATAATGAATATGAGAATGCCAGCTGAATAAGAAAAAACAAAACAAAACAACAACCAACGAACCAACAAAAACAAACCAGCATCTCAAGGAGGAGGTCTCCAAGTTTATGGAAAAAACCTCCCAACCAAAGTGGTAGAAACCCAACTATGGGTTTCCAGAAGACTCCACCAAACCTGTAGGCTCATATAGCTGGAGTTCCCACCACTCAACCATTTTTCTCCACACCTCAACTTTTAATGTTTGCTTGGGACAGCACCAAAAATCATGTTATCACAAATCACAGCAGATTTGCCTAAAGGAAGTTACCAACATGAATATGTAGAACCACAGTGAAAATACCTCCTTTCAGAAACATGAGATCAATGTTCAAATGTCCCACTGAAAAGTAGCTTGGTGTCAACAGCTGTACAGCACTTTTTAATTATTTTTCTTTGCTCATGTCAACATTGGCAAAGTCAACAATAACATACAATTTCAGGCAGCCTGTTTTTAAAATGCTTTAAAGGACTCAACTCTTACAAGGACCTGAGACACAATACACCTTTTCAGACTACCTCATCTTTGTGTTCAAGGCATTTCTGGGATTAAAGTCTAGTAGGATCTGCCCTTTTGCTTCCAATGTGTGAATTATACAACAATCTTAAACACAAGTATTTCTGAATTGACATATTTTTGTTTCAATGCAAAATCAGCATAAGCGCATTTGAAGAAGAAATTAATATTCTGTCATGCTTGCCTACAACCCCTCAAAATACTTTGCCACATTTTAGATTTTATATCATATGATTTATCCAAACAGAAAACACACAATTAGAAGTATCATGACAGAAAGATTCAAATAAGTTGGACAGCCTTTTCTCTTGTACTGTATACTGTTCAGCACATACAGTTCAGTGATCCTATTTAACTGTACAAAAATACTTCATTTTTTATTACTGTTTAAAAATCTATGGGTGCAAGGCATGAGGACGGTGTTCAACCTGACTAAACATCATGCTATGAAAAGGTTAAGCAAGCTGTATGGTGTTTGGATGGGATTAATTTCATTCTACTGTACTGAAGTTAAAATAGGCAATGGAGTAGAGAGGGATAGGAACCATCAAAAGGTAATTCCTCCTGACTTTCAAACAGCTATCTTAAACTACAAAAAAAGGATTAAACTTGCATACCATCATCTGAGGTTTAATAGTGATTGACAACAGTTCTTGTGACCAGGGAATTATTTCAAACATGAGATGTTTGTCTTGTTTATCTCTTTATTTGCACTTATTTCATCCACTCCCCTGACAGAAACTGTGATGGGAAGGAAAAGTTCGCTAGAAATGCCTCTATTTCTTTTTCCTCCTCAAAATAAATGAGATGCCTTTTCCTGAAACTTAGAAGTCCCTCAGATCTGTTCATCTTTTCTCTTCCAGAAAATTTTTGAAGTGCTGTTCTTCCCATTTTCCTGTGCATCCTTAGAAGTGGTAGCCCATACAGGCCTGACATGCTCCAAGTGTTGTCTCTCAGGAAGAGGCTTAGACAGATTTTCAAATTAAAACCCCAGATAACTAGCCAGATCATCATGACTTGGTGATAAACACTGATACTAACACTGATACAGAACACTGATACTAAATCTAAAGGAGTTGACCATGACTCTAACAAACAATAAACCTGCAAAAGCGCTCATGCATTTTCACATTTATCTTCATCTCCTTCATTCCTCTCTCCTTGATATCCATCCTCTCAGACTGTCACTCAAAGCACCATGTTTCCAGCAGAACACTCCTCTTCCAAACTATTGACAATTCAGTCCATAAATATTGTTTTTTCATCAGTGTGGCAATTTTCCATGTAAGGACTGTGAGATCATTACACACTTGTTTTTTACCACAGAACAATAACAACTTAGTACCACAATATCATGATTACTTAGGAAGCTGAAGGGAAAAAAAAAAAAAAAAAAAAAAAGAGAGAAGCCATACTATTCTTCTTCTGATATTTTTTTAGGCCCTTAAAAACCTCAGAAACACAGGCTAATAATAATAAACAAATAACGATAAAACTAAACATAGTGATGCCAGAAGTACATTAGAAAGATTTCTTGATGTGGCATTTTCTTCCTGTTATTTTACAGATAATACTGCTAAAGAATGCCCTGATGAAAGTCTTAATAGCTGATAAAGCTACTCAGAGCAACTCAGGATTTGCAACAGAGAGGAAAGCTTATTACTCACCTTTGCTCAAAAAATTCAGCTTTTTGAATGTGGTGTTGGGACAAACCAGCATCTAGGTAAATGGGAGGTCTTCAACATACAGAACTAACGTAAGCATTTGTCAAACTAAGGAGATATCTGGGGCAAAGGCTGTCACTGTCTGCAAGTACTGTACCCATCATTTGTCACTACAGGCACATCAGGGATCTTCCAATGACAATTTTCACTTCAGAGCAAGCTTTTCTCTCACTGCTCATGAGTTTGCTGCGGAACACTCTGCTTCTAAATATATCTTTGTCGCAGGCTAAACTTAAGACACCTTTGTGCAGCTCTACAAATTTACTTGATGCCTGGATTTATCACACATCTCTCTCTGTACAGTGCAAAGAAACAGCACAGCAATACAGTAAACAGCAAGTATCACACTGCATAGGAGTGACTGCTAAACTGCCTAAATCCAACCACTGCCCTTCATAAATCTTTAAGTTCTTCTTTAAACATATGTCAAGCATTCTCCTACGGACTACTGTCATATATTATGAAACAATCACTAAACATTTTCACATTGGTTAAATATTTTATCCTTATGTTAGGTACACGTGCAAACTCCAATCGCTATAAAAAAGTGCCCTATATTCAGTCTGCACTTCTAAATCATATGTCTGAACATTACTATTTCCGTATCATAATCTTCCTACAATACACACTGTCACATGTAGACTTTCATTAGTCCTATGACGGTCTAGAAGCATCCTGCTTGTTAGCTTTCACCTACCTGATATCATTCATATTCCCCATGAACCCCAGCAGCATATGTGCAGCAATTGCATTTCCTATTTTGCTAGTCTTCCTGACATATCCACCACAGCTGTTTTCCTCTTGAAACAACATTCCTTTGATCATACCTGCAGTTTTTATCTGCATCTGTTTTGAAGAGCTGAAGTTTCTTGCATATTGCAAAAAGTGGTGCATTCCTGAGCAGGTCCCAGCCCAGATGTATTCAGCTCAGTTGCCCTTCTACACAACAGAACATTTTTCTGGATCCCATCCACCACTTTCATGATGGTGTCAAATTGACAGACTAGAGACAAACTTTAACCTACTTACCCTCACATAAGCCTTTCTCCTTCGAAGTACTTTATTGCTGAACTCCCTGTGCATAGAAAAGTTGTTGCATTTCTTCCTAAGCTAAAGCTGTGTTACCATCCAATTTCAGGCATTCAGCACAGGTGCTAATGTCAGGTGCCTAGGCTCTGCTAACAGTCAAGAGATAAAGGCAGGAGTCGCATATCTAATTAAAAATCTGCTCCTTTCCACTGATTATATAAGATCTTAGATTGCTAATTTTGATACCAAGGTTAAACTCAATAATTGAATTCTTGTCAGTGTACATGCTTTGCTGTATTCAATTCCATCCCTTTAGTATTAACTACTTATACGACTAATTAGTCATTCCACCTAAAACTGTGCACTGAAAATTAAGGTCTTCCTCTTATCAGCAAGTTTCAACAGCCTGCTTTCAATACAACTTACAACAAAATCAACTCAAGCAAAAAAAAAAAAGGCCTCGGGGAAACTAACAAATCAATTCCCACAGAATAGTTAATCTCATACATCTACCTCCTATTGTTTCTTTTTGTGCAAGTTCTTTGTATGAGTTTGCAGTTTTTACACTAACCCAATCTTCCTCCATCTTGAACAGCAATTTTGATGTGGCACTATTTTAAATGGTTCAGTAAAATCCAGAGAGACCAGACCTAGCACATCTTTTTCTTTTTTGGAAAAATCTGCTTTCTTATTTTAAAAAGTTACTAGGTCAGTCTGACATGACCTATCTTAGCAAAATAGATCATATTTCATCCTCCTTGTATTGAACTCCCATGTCTTTAATTATTCATTCCTTCAAAATATATTCTAAGGTCAGATTAACAAGTCTGAAGTTGCCTAGTTCACACTTTTCAATTCCTTAGGGATATATAAAAAACATTCAATAGTATCAAGTAATAAAAATCCTCTAAAAAAAAATATCTTAGTAATGGACCTATATTTTAATTACACATTTTTTAAAAGTACCTTTAAGAAATTCTCAGTTCAGGAATTTTCAGTACAGTAACTTAAAGTCACTCTTGGCAGCCAAAAAAAGTCTAATTGCTTTTGAAATTTGAGAGATGCAAAACTTTAATGCTTCCTCCATGATTACAAAAAGCTATGTGAAATTGTAAAACACTCCTGAGACTCCATAATCACAAAATATATAGCGAAGCATAGCTAGAGCCCTGGTTTAACTTGACATGGGAAATTCCAGTGCAAATCTGAGAAACTTCTGGGATGTCTGTTACACAAGCCTCTTTTTAGATCTGCATAGTACCTTAGGTTTCCACCATACAGTACAATTTCTCATAGTCACAAACTGTTGAATATGTTCACACAGACTTTCCAATACTTTCAACCATGCTACATCAGAAGTTTTTGTACTGAGTCATGATTTTCTTGACAAAATTTAAAGGCTTTTAAAAAGGATAAATACACTATCCTGTTCAAGAACACTGTTTGTTATAATGCAAAAACCTTTTTCTTCCCCTTTCCTTGTTGTTTTAGCACTTTTGTAGCAATATCACCTTGCCATATATATGCAAAAATACGGAGTAGCTTGTACAGTGAGGGCCATATTTGAAAAACACTTAATTTGGACAAGTTGTGCATCCTAGTGCTTTAAAAGTAGGTTTGTAGTGGTTCACACAATGTTCAAAAAGGTAGGCAGTTAAAATTCATTCTGAATATCACAGCTAAAAACTTCTATTTCATCTCTGCCATTAACATTTATGGGGCACCTCAATAAACTATAGTTCAGCAAGGCAACTCAGCTTAGGGGCAACAAAGGAGCACAAGCATAACTATAAGCTTCAGTTCTACTGAAATGAGCAGAAAAGTTAAGATTTCTCCTGATGTAGAATTTAAGAGTGATCTGACTATCTTGGGAGGTCTCAGATCACTGACAACTGCTCCTGACTTCACCAAGGGCTGCAGGTGCACAGTGTCTACAAAGGGGTTCTTTTTTGAGATGTTCAAGTTCAAGATATGTATTTGAAAATTTGACCTTTTGTATTTGAAAAATTAAAGCCCTGCCCTCCAAAAAGTTATGGGAAATCATGTGCTAAAGCTGAAAATAACTAAGAGCCTTTCCTGGTATTTATTCTACAGAGACTAGTATGCTAACAATGCCCCAGTCTGAGGCATAGAACCATAGAATTGCTAGGGTTGGAAGGGACCTCAAGGATCATCTAGTTCCAACCCTCCTGCCATGGGCAGGGACCCCTCAAACTAGATCAGGCTGCTCAGAGCCACATCCACCCTGGAGAGCCACATCCAGCTTGGCATATACTACTGTTGTAGATTTTTGTCTTATTACAGTGTTTCAAGCTATTGCATTCTACCTAGCCTTGTAGATAAAAACAATCAAAAAGCAGCCTGCTGTACTAATAACAATCACGTCTCCTATAGAAGCATGTGCTTTAGTGGGGCACATTTTCTGGAAGTGTCACACAGAGAACTGACTGAAGAGAAAACATGCACCAAAATACCAAGCAAACAGGCAAATGTAAGTGGATGGCATGCCATTCCTTTTTTCTGTCTCTCTCCTTCCATCTCCCTTTTCCTTCCTTCTCCTTTCTCCTTCCTTCCTCCCTATTTTCTCTCCAGACCGAATCTAACACAAAGCTCCAAACAAGAGGTAGGATCTGTCTATATGGAGTAGATTGTACAGTGAGGGCCATATTTGAGAAACACTTAATTTGGATATGGTGTCCTGTCCCACTCCAGGGGAGCCCCAAATGCTCATCTTTTCCTCTATTGTTATAGCATTCTTTGAAAATGTGGAGACAGAACCCACAGAGGAGATGACACAGCTGTCCTGGGGAAGCTATTTGGTTTTTTTTTCAGCATGAAGCAGCACTGAACTGGGTGGAGATGAAGTGTTGCCCCAGGCTTATCTTTTCTAATGCAGAAAATTATTAACAGAAGAAAGAAAGAAAGATTATATGACTATTACTGCAATTCCTTTTAAGTCACTGCAAAGCCAGCTACAGGGGCTGGCAATGGTAATACATTGATGGTAAATTCATCTCCCCCTTCTTGGGATGGAGAAAGATCTGTAAGTGCATACCTCATTCTCAGGTTCCCTGAATGGTTCCAGATGGTGAAAGGAAAAAAATACACATAAGCCCCTTGGGCAATTAAATAACCATGGTATCAGCTGCTTGATTTAATTGCAGATGCAGACACCACCATGTCAGCACACCTCTCTTTTCAGTAATTTAGCCTCAGTCTGCATTAAGACATAGGTCTGATACTTGAAAAGCAATGCTGCATGAGAAAGTGCATTTGCCGACTGTCTGCTCGATCCAACAAACAAGTTTTTTGTCTCTTAGCAGGAATTGGGGAAGCCACTACTGTTTACCACCACCTCTAATACTAATTTTTTGCTAAACTTTGTCAGAGGGTATTAAGAACACTACGTCAGATGAGAAGACTGAGGATTCCCTTTCAATTTCTGCACAATTAGCCATGTGAGCAGTATATTTGACCATGAGCAGTATATTTGACCATGAGCACCACATTTCAACTCTCACAGTCTCCTGTCCCCACATCAGAAAAAACTTCTGCTCCACAGAACACCCATTTGACTGGAGTCTGTTTCATACTGCCATGTGGTTAGCACTATATCCCACACATCACCAGCATGTGCATTGTAATCATGCTCACTCTCTGAAATCCCAAAAGCCAGGTGCAGCTCATCAGCCTTACACAGGGTCCACCAATAACTAATCTGGCCAACAGGAAGCAAGAAGAGTCCTATTACTGAACTTTGTTGGGAAACAAGTGGGTAGGTCCTCTATGAAGACTCTTCTGTTAACAGAAACCCCATCAGAGCACAGTTTCACCTTTCAGAACCTAGTAATCAGTAGTTTCATGGATGAACTAATTACACTCCTACTAGCTAATGACCTACCTGATTATCTGTGGAAAGTGTACCTGCTAGTAACAGAAAACTTCCGACCACAGTACAAAATAAAGGCTAAGTACGCCACTGATACTAGAACACAGGATCTTGTCAGCATTTTATTTCTGAGGCTGAAGTTCCTTCTGTTTTGTCTGCCTCTAATTTATTTATTCTTTGATCCTTTGCACTCAGTGTCCACAGATCATCACACTTTATAGTAGCAATCACTAAAATTACCTTACTCCATTTTTTACAGACAAAATTCGACATGTGTATCCAATTATTTTTTAATAAAGCCTGAAAGAGGCTAAAAAGGACAAACTGTTTCTAACTGAATGGATACAAATAAATAGGCTGGAATCAGGGATAAATAAGCCAGCACAGGGGAAAAAAATTTTGAAGGAAAGCAGTAATACAACCACCATTAGAAAAAAACAATCACTAAACATTTGTAAAAAATTCACAGAATGTTAGGGCTTGGAAGGGACCATGAAAGATCATCTAGTCCAACCCCCAGTCAGAGCAGCATCACCTACACCAGATCACATAGGAACACATCCAGGCAGGTTCCAGTGTTCCATTACCCTCACAGTAAAAAAAAAATAAAAAATATTTCCTCATGTTTCCATGGAACTTGCTACGCCTCAACTTCCACCCATTGCCCCTTGTCCTGTCATTGGGCACCACTAAAGAGCCTGGGTCCATCCTCTTGGCACTCACCCTTTACATATTTATAAGTATGCCTTCTCTTCTTCAAGCTAGAGACCCAGCTCCCTCAGTCTCTCCTTGTAAGGAAGATGTTCCGCTCCCTTTAGCATTTTTGTGAATTCGAAGCAGTTCCCTGTCCTTCTTGCACTGAGGGGCCCAGAACTGGATGCAATATTCCAGATGCTGCTTCACCAGGGCAGAGCAGAGGGAGAGGAGAACCTCTCTTGACCTAGTAGCCACACCCCTGCTAATACAACACAGCATACCATTGGCTTTCTTGGCCCCAAGAGTACATTGCTGGCTCACAGTCATCCTTCCATCCACCAGGACCCCCAGGTCCTTTTCCCTTTTGCTGCTCTCCAACAGGTCAGTCCCCAACCTATACTGATATCACAGTATCACCAAGGTTGGAAGAGACCTCAAAGATCATCGAGTCCAACCTGTCACCACAGACCTCATGACTAGACCATGGCACCAAGTGCCACGTCCAGTACCCTCTTGAACACCTCCAGGGACGGTGACTCCACCACCTCCCTGGGCAGCACATTCCAATGACGAATGATTCTCTCCATGAAGAACTTTCTCCTCACCTCAAGCCTAAACTTCCTCTGGCACAGCTTGAGACTGTGTCCCCTTGTTCTGGTGCTGGTTGCCTGGGAGAAGAGGCCAACCCCTTCCTGGATACAACCACCTTTCAGGTAGTTGTAGAGGGCAATGAGGTCACCCCTGAGCCTCTTCTTCTCCAGGCTAAACAATCCCAGCTCCCTCAGCCTCTCCTCATAGGGCTTGTGTTCAAGGCCTCTCACCAGCCTTGTTGCCCTTCTCTGGACACATTCAAGTGTCTCAATGTCCTTCTTAAACTGAGGGGCCCAGAACTGGACACAGGACTCAAGGTGTGGCCTAACCAATGCAGAGTACAGGGGCAGAATGACTTCCCTGCTCCTGCTGGCCACACTTTTCCTAATGCAGGCCAGGATGCCATTGGCCTTCTTGGCTACCTGGGCACACTGCTGGCTCATGTTTAGGCAGCTGTCAATCAGCACTGCCAGGTCCCTCTACCTGCAGTTATTCTTTCCCAGGTGCGAGACTCTACACTTGCCCTCACTGAATTTCATTACATTTCTCCCTGCCCAGCTCTCCAGCCTAAATCTTGCTTCCAGTGTGTCAGCCACCCCACCCAGTTTTGTGTCATCAGTAAACTTGCTAACAGTGTGCCCTCATCCAGGCTGTTGATAAACATATTGAACAGTATTGGTCCCAGTTCTGACCCCTGAAGAACTCCACTAGATACAAGCCTCCAACTAGACTCCATCCCATCGACCACAATTCTGACTTCTTTCCTTCAGCCAGTTCTCAACCTCACTATCTGATCATCCAGACCACACTTGCTCAGTTTAGCTGCAAGGACGCTGTAGGAGACAGTGTCAAATGCTTTACTGAAATCAAGATAAACCACATCCACTGCCCTACCATCAGTGTTAACATTTTATAACATACACCCTTCACCATTTGAAACAGAATCTGGTCTGTGGGTCAGTTTTGAGGAAACAGAAGATTAAAGACAAAAAGAAATTTCAGAATCAGGTACTGTTACTGTACCATCACATATTTAGGAACTGGGATATATACCTCCCTTCTATGGTACTAATGAAAAGACAATGTATTTAACTAAAACAGTAGTAAGCCTGTAAAAGACTCAATGCAGTTACAGCATAAGAAGCGCAACAAAGTAGCTACTTCATATTACCAGCAACAACTGAGCTTTCCCAGCACAGCTTTTCAATTCTGCTACCTTGTCCTGCCTACTCATTCCAGCTGTAGTGTTGGGGTCATTGTATGGCACTACAACTACTTCTCCAAGAGGATGCCCCATGAAAAAGAAATTCTAACAATTGAACTCAGACCCACTAATCAATTTTTACTTCCTGTAGGTCCAGACTGAATTCAGATGCCACTGGCAGGGAGATTCAAGAGCATTACTCCTGCTGCCAACACCTACAGCTCTTTGGTTATGACAAGGAACATGCTTGTCCTTACCAACCTTACTCACCACACCTAAGCAACAGGCATCTTCAAGAACTACAGTCAAGATATTTCCTAGCATGTTTTATGTTCTAAATAGTCCCTTTTCCAAGAGAGAACCTGTTCCTCAGCAGGAACTAGTGGGATCTGACTTTATGGCACAATTCAGGATGGAAAAAATAATCTAGCTTTCTGCTCCAAGCAGGATCTCCTCTCAGCTCAGACAAGGCTGCTCAGGGCTTTATCCAACTGGGTCTTAGAAACCTTCAAGGATGGAAACTATTCCACTTGTCTTGGCAAACTCTTCCAGTGCTGGACTACCTGTTGTTAGAGGTGCCACTGGAACCAGTGGTACAGTTATTTCATGCTTCAAAAAGCATTACAGAAGGAAAACAATAATTTATAAGCAAGCGCTTACACTGCACATCTGATGCACTACACAAATTGGTCTTTCAGTTTCACACCTTTATCTGTCTGTTTACACTCAGAATTATAGAATAAACACATTTCCTGTGTCCCTGGGAGTTAGTAAATATGTTTCTGGATCAAAAAGCTTTTCAACTAGTATGCTTTCCAAGCCAAGAACAAGTAAGATTTTTAAACTTAAATATTTGCCAGTTTGCCACAACAGCACGTTAGACATCTTTGACCATACTGCTACAAAACTGTGGCAAGGAAAGTTTACTATGGGGAGAAGATACTCCACTAGTAAAATATAAGGATGGGGCAAATATATAAACATATACAGTAGGATTAAGAAAGGTAAAATTCTAATTAACAGAAAAATATTCTGATCAGTTTAAGTAGTTTTACAACTTAAAACATTAAATTCAGTAGAGATTTATACATAAAACAATGTTCGTTCAAATTTGTGATGCAGTAATTTAGATGCAATTTATCAGTTTACAGTGCTGTTTGTAAACATTAAGGAAATCAAAGCTACCATAGAAAAAGTAAAAGAAAGTTAAAAAGCACCAAGACAAAATGACACACTACAGACTAACAAGAAGAACTTCCACTATAAATTGGGGTTTATCAGTTGATAAACAAGAAGGAAGACCTCAGTGTCAGCCAATACAGCAGTCACAAAAAGGCCAGGTAAGTTTGTAACAGCCAGTTACTACAAAAAGCAGCAGAGACTTGAGTCAGGAACACTGGCTGCAAGTTAAATGCTGTCCACCTGGGTCTGTAATGGATGTAAAGTCTTTGGAGGACAAGGAAGAGTCAGTCTCCACAGAGCAGTCTTGAAAAGAGTTATATTTGGCAATATAGAGGCTGAGATGAGTTAAAATTTGCTCTCCAGAAATACATGACAAGGGAGGTGAAAAAGGCATTAAGATAAACATGATGATAACAAAATAACTAACCTAACTGGAGGAAAAAAGAAAGCTCATTCAGCCATGGAAAAATATGGTTTCCATATAAAAAGAACATTATGTCACTGTTAATAGACTCAACAATGCAGAAAACTCCCTCCCATCCCACACGACCATGTTGTCATCAGCAAAGCTAAAATTTCTTGCGTAATTATAAATCCTTTCACAGGCGTGGCTTATAAGGCAGATGAAGTTTTCTTCTCTTTTCGTTGTCCAAGGTGAAGGTAAAACAAACTTGAGGTTCACTTCTAAGACTGTCAGTTCAAATGAGAAAATACAAAGTATTTTACTTAGACTGGTATTTGTAAGAGTTCCAAAATAAGGACAGAGATGCCTGACACGTGGAACTCTTTTCAGGATTAAATGTGATATGCAATAGCTTTTAACAAAGTCTTTTTGTTGTTTGTTTGTTTTTTTTTTTTAAAGAAATTCAGTGCAGGACACAAAGTTTCAATTTGGTATCCATTATAACTTCAAATGTATTTATTTATTATATCTATTTTTATTTCTTTTTCCGTTCTAGAAGCAGAGCACGTACTATGAAAGCTTGTAGATAACATGAAAGCTACTCACACAGCCAGTCACAGTCACAAGATCAAGGGTTGATACAATGGACCTGCTACATTATAACCCTGTAGTACATATACTGTAACACCATTCACCTTCAGGACTTTTAACATAAATACTTAAAGCTGGTGTGTTAAAAGGAAGAAATTAAAATGGCAGAGATGAAAAAGGAATCTAAAAATCTTACTTACAATACTATGAAAAAAATTACTAGTTCTGTGGCCACAGGCAAATTTCTTTCATCTCTGTGGCTGACCTCATATAGCTGTAAAAGAGGCAATGAGAACTACTAACTACATCAAGATTCTCTGCTGGCAAGTTATCTGTGTACCTTGCTCACTACCATCAGTCACACTCATTTTGCAAAGCAGTGCTGGAAATCACGCATTCTGGAGTGACGTGTTTTAAAACCGCCTCAGTTTTTCGAAAAATATTGCAACTTCTGTAAAGAAAGCAAGTCCTACCATCTCCTGGTAGAATAGAATAGAATAGAATAGAAAATAGAAAATAGAAAATAGAAAATAGAAAATAGACCAGACCGGAAGAGACCTTCAAGATCATCATGGCCAACCTGTTATCCAACATCGCCTAATCAACTAAACCATGGCACCAATGTAGTGAAGGATGCTTATGATCAGGATTGTGCCCCAAACATTTGGGTAGGATATATTTATCTGTGTGTTAACCCTCCTTTGTTCCCCCTCCTTTCTGGAGGCAGCAGGGGGGATCCTGGTGCCACTGGGTCCAGGTAAACAGCCTACCTGGGCATGGTCTCACCCCTGCGGTACAAGAGGCAGGCTATATGTTTGTTTCCCTGGGTATAGCATATACTCAGGCCATATTTGGTAGATGCCAGTTCATTGGTTAATGTTTGTGTTAGCAACAGATGCTTATTGGACCAGTATTCACTGGGGCAAATGGTAAATAGGGGTCGTTTGGTAAATGAGCCCCCCCACCTCGGTGTTGGAGCCTGTGTGTGCGTGCGTGCCAGCCAGTGCTTCGGGAGGCCTCGTGGTCCTTTTGCCACCGTCACCCAGCTGTGTGCGGTGCTGTGGACAGCACTCCGTGGGATCAACCGCTGCATGATCCATCGCTGTAGGAGAAAACCTGGTAGCCCGTGTGAACCAGCGTTGCTGACCTGCCACAGCCCCCCTCCGAGCGAGGAACCTTATGTATCCTGGGAGAGAACAGCAGAGCCACGCGGTGCTGCCACGCGGCCGGCGCCATTTCCTGTCTCCTTATTACGGCACATCCGTGCCACGTTGTCTGGATTATAAACATTATTAAGGAAAGACTCCACAAAGTTCTCAGCTTGTGAGTAAGCCAAGCCCTTCTTTACAGAGCTTCAGTTAGGATAGCGTTTATATTGCTGCGGGTGGAGGGTTGCCGGTCGCTGACCAACCCCTCCCCCGCCACTCTCTGACTCAGTTTTGATTATAAGTTCTGTGAATCATTTGATTTAAGTGCCCATACATAACATTCTGTAAAGATAGTTTCACTAACCGAATATTGATACCTGTGAAGGGTGACTGTAAATACCCCGTTACGAAGTTTGTACATATATATAAATAAACTTACCTTTTCATTGATGGATCTGCCGTGCATTTCTGAGGGCATATCCACTACAACCAAGCACCCCATCAAGTCTCCTCCTGAACACCTCCAATGATGGTGACTCCACCACCTTCCCAGGCAGCCCATTCCAATGGGCAATCACTCTCACTATGTAGAATTTGCTCCTAACCTCCAGCCTAAACACAGCCTGAGACTGTGTCCTCTTGTTCTGGTCTGGGAGAAGAGACCAACCTCCACCTGTACACGACCTCCCTTCAGGTAGTTGTAGAGAGCAATGAGGTCACCCCTGAGCCTCCTCTTCTCCAGGCTAAGCAACCCCAGCTCCCTCAGCCTCTCCTCATAGGGCTTGAGCTGCAAACCCCTCAACAGCTATGTTGCCCTTCTCTGGACACATTTCAGCAACTCAACATCTTTCCTAAACTGAGGAGCCCAGAACTGGACACAGCACTCAGAGTGTGGCCTAACCAGTGCTGAGTACTGGGGTAGAATGTACTTATTTACTATGAAGACATTGTTTTCTTGGGTCCCAGAAATACAAATCTGACAGGAATGGGAGGAGGTGGAGGGTGGGGGGAAGTACAAATTGTATAGAAGCATAGAAGGTGGAAAAGCTGCAGGGAAGCTGGGATAGATGTCATACCTACCAAAAAACCACCACCAAACAAAAAAACCCATACACCCACAAACTCTCCCTCCCCCCAAAAAAAAAACCAAACCCAAAATATGGATATCAGCGATGGAGATAGGAATCAATACAGCTGACCAATGTGATCGAGTATTGTTCCTTTATTGTTCCAGTGTTGCAGGCCGATGGTGCAGGCCTGAGGTGCAGGCCTATGGAGCAGGCCTGTAGTGCAAGTATAGCACTGTAAAGTGTAGAAGAAACAGGAGACAGGAAAGGCAGAAGTGCGCAGCAAGGCAACTGCTACAACTTATATAAACTCGGAGTGCCCTGTTGGCACAGCTCCATTGGTTCCCTCTGAGTGACCACACATTGCACTATTACAGATTATTGGTCCAACTACTAATGACACAATGAGGTTGTTGATACAGGTGCATGTCCTGTTGTCCCAAGATAACTGTCCATGTTTATAGCTACCAGTGTCTTGTTTTAGTTACATGCTGCAGGCACAGCACTGTTTTGCTCCACTGCTAGCTGGCTCTGCATTTATGCTGAGCATGGCCTACCAGCATGTCAGGCTCTAGGCCTGCACTGCCAGATTGCTCACACTGCTTGTCGCTGGCATTGCCACACCAAAACACTGCTAAATACTACCCTCTCTGTAAACTACCACAGCCCTCCCAAATACCTCCTTTCTTTCTCTTAGAAGTCTTTTACAGGTTTGCAAATGTTAGTGACAAGTAAACTCTGTGCTAGGAAGGGATGACCCTTTCCATTTATTCTGGATGTCTTATCCACAAAGGAAGGTGTATCAAATCTTCATAAAAAGTGAGTGAAGTTACTAGAATTTTTGCCTCCTACTTATCACAAATATCACATCACCTAAGCAGATAGTCACTGATATCTTTTCTGCTTTCCATTTGTTTTTCTGATAAATTTTATATAAAATTGGATTTAAAGAGATTCACAGTTTTTAGACAGACAATTGTTATGTGTGCCAAATTGTTTCCAGACTCAGTAGCATCTTACCGGTGACTTCTTTTCCATTAAATTAAAGGCAACATATAGCAATAAATGTGACAAATTAAGGCTGTGGCATGGGAGAGAATTGTGAGTGAATTTCACTCTAATCCATGCAGCCCTGACTTTGTGCACTTTAACAAAATAAACCTCTTGAGCACCTTTTGCAATGGTCCAGAGAACACAGGTCTGGATTCTCAGAGGATGAATGAAACACTATCAAACTCAATTCCTTTCAATTCATCTCCCATTTCATACTTTATAATATTGCCTGCACCTTTAGTGGCTACTTCCATTCACCATGCATTTTAGTGGAAGTGCTATAAACTATACAAACTGTTGGTGATCATTGAGAAAAGATGGGAAAGCCCTGTAAAACCTCATAGGATCCTCTATAGGGTTGAACTGGGCAGGAGTTAATTCTCCTCACAGCATCTTTCTAGTGCTGTGTTTTTTCTGCAGCAGTAGCTGGTAACACAGCAGTGTTTTGGCTACGGCTGAATGTCCTTTCAACATTTCCCTGCCCCAATAGTACATTGAGGGGTGGGCAAAATCTTGTGAGGGGACACAGCTGAGCCAGCTGACTCAGACTGGCCAAAGAGGTATTCCATACCATATGACATCAGCTCAGGTATAAGAATGAAGTGAAAGAAGGAAGTGTGGGGATTCGTCCATGGTGTTTATCCTCCCAAGGAATCACCAAGCTTAGAGAGCCCTGCTACCCGAGACTGACCACCGTCCTGCTGATGGGAAGTAGAGACTAACATCTCTCTCTCTCTGCTTCTTTTTTTGCTTCTGCGCAGTCTATTGCTGTTTGCTTATTAGTGTTGTTAAAATCGCTCCTATCCTATTCCTGGTTTCTGTTATATTTTCTTTCCCTTCTTCCCCTGTTCACTTAAGAGGGGGAGTGATAGAGCAGCTTTGGTGGGCATCTGGCCTCCAGGCCAGAGCCAAACCACCACAGATACCACGTTGCTTCAAGACCAACTTAGGACTAAAATTTCATTTAATTTTCTTCTGTCCTGTAAGAAGCAATATCTAGTGCCAGGGAAAAGCAAGTTATATGACAGTAAGAATGCTTCCTCAAAGTGCATTATAAATTCTAGAAATGGTGAGTCTGCAAACATAAGCTCTCACAGCTTACTTTCTCATATAAGATCCTACGTGATTTCTCTGGAATTCAAAAATTTGAGATCAAACTTGCCCTAGTTTCCTTCTATTCCCCAGCTGAACTGCTGCGAATGGAGGGCAGCCAAGAAGAATCTCCTCTAATTCCCCATTAGTCTTTGTTTCCCAAGTCCACTTCTGGTCTAGTTTGCAAGTTGCCTCACTACATACATACTGGAAAAAGAACACTGTTCTACGCAACTTTTCAGTGTGAAAACACTGCCCTGGAAAAGTATTAGTGGCTTTAATATCATGTTCTCACCAATGAGCCTACAAAGCTATGGGACAATAATTAGAAATCTTTCTTATGTAAGGAAAAAGGTTGCATTCTTCCTATTATTCACTACCTCCTGTTTACCAGAATAGAATCAAAAGTCATGCACTGATCTCAGGAGCAAAGAATAATTTAATGAACTTTTCCCAGTCATCAACATTTGAAAGCATTTATAACAGAAAAACCTCATTCTAGCCAGCTCAGCTGCATGCGTTTTTATGTCATGTATTCAAAGCCACAATACTAACATCTAGTGAGAGCAAATATACTGGATGATTGCACTGTTTTTCATACAAACATATAACAGCTCTGACTTGAAAGTTTTTGTGAAACAAGAGAAGACACTGACAGTATGGTTTGGTTTTTGGTTGTTGTTTTTTGGGTTTTTTTCCCACAGTTTTCCCTGTGCATTAAAATAATCAACATTTTACTACGTTGGTCCATACATCCCCAGAAGAGGCTCTCCCAATTGCTCAACCGAAAAAACATTAATGCCAGGGAAAAAAATAAATCATTTGCTTTGAAGTCAGACCATTAGTGTCTATTTCTGAAATAAGATAGAAGTAGTCACCGTATCACAGTACATTAGAGATTGGAAGGGACCTCCAGAGATCATCGGCCCCCCTGACAAAGCAGGATCATCTAGGGTAGTCTGCACAGGAATGCATCCAGACGGGTTTTGAATGTGTCCAGAGGAGACTCCACAACCTCTCTGGGCAGGAATTTGGGGTTTAAAATACCCTTGACTATCACATATAGGAAACTTAGTGAAGTTACATGCCTGGCCTTTTAGTGCAGTCTAGAATATTACAGTGTTGTGTTTTTATTTTATTTTAAAAAATAAAACAAAATCAGACTTGAGGACCAAATAACCTGCAGAAATGGACATGGCCTGTTATTCAC
Organism: Melanerpes formicivorus; assembly: GCF_026170545.1. Classification (NCBI taxonomy): domain Eukaryota; kingdom Metazoa; phylum Chordata; class Aves; order Piciformes; family Picidae; genus Melanerpes; species Melanerpes formicivorus. Next base: position 30,631,946 of record NW_027142353.1, on the reverse strand, counting down.
CTTTCCCTGTAGCAGCTCTGCCATCTGGCACTACCAAGTCTTTATGTAAAAAGTAAATCTGCATTAAGGATCATGAAACCACTGATTTTAAACTATTTCACCTGAACAGTTCACAGTCACATGAGACATCAAGCCTACAAAGGCACTATCATATACTTGTACAGCAGACTCAGAAGTGCTCTGCTGCTTTAAAAGATGAAGCATCAAACGGGAAAAAAAAAAAAAAAAAAAAAAAAAAGAAAAGAGCTAACCCCAGATTTCTGTGTCCCGATCAAATGCAAGGAGAATTCAGCACAGAAACAACATCACATCGTAATCCAGGCCAAAATCTCATTTAACCTGAGTGAACAGGAACTATACTCATACTTTCAATGACTCCAACTCCAGAGTGGGGCAGGGGGACTACAGACATGAAAGACCAGTCAAGTGGAAACTTGCACCCTGAAGACAAGTGAAAAGAATCAACACTGCTATATTCACAGTATAGGATGCATCCTTCACTCTGTATTTAAACTAGTACATGCTCAAGAATACACAAAGGTATTTCTTGAGACCAAAGTTGAGGCTATGACTTTTTCTGTGTGATACAAAACTTCGCACAATGCAATGAGGTGTGTACCCCTCTAAAAGTTTGGGTGTTCCACAGAACAGGGGATGTGTTCACCCGCCTCTCTGCCTGAACTGTTCTAGAATTAAGAGAAGAGCTCTTCATGGCACAGCATGAACAAAGATTTAACAGTTCTTTCCCCCTTCTCTTTAAAACCAGGAAAAAAAAAAAATCTAATCCAAACAAGAAGACTTACTCCTAAAACAGGAAAAGGAACAAAGCAGATGCTTTCTAGATACACACACATATACAAACAGAAGACCCCCCAAAACCACTGATGTAAAACCCGTCATTTCTAAAAACAACACAAAGAAAAAGACAAGTTTTCCAACAAACAAGATGTTTCAGTATTGCAAACAGTGCTATGCATACTGCTTGCATATGCAAGAATTTTATTCAAGTATAACTCCAATTTCCAGGGACTGACTTCTAATATTAAAAAAAAAAAAAAAAAATTTAAAAAAAATCAACAAAAAACCCCACACCAAAACCTCATACAAAAACTCATTTTCCCTCCTTTCTTTTCAAATTTAGATTTGAAAACAGAAATGCTGTGCTATGACACAATGATTTACTATACAAACACCAATATACTGCTGCTTTTTCATATACTGTGGAGTCCTGTTTCAGAAAGTCTAATGTCAAATAGCAATTCATTACAGAAAATATGGCAACCATACTTTTGGGTGGAAAATAAATTAATTAATAAATGATTATTCAGTGCATGCACCATTTTCTAATACATTTAAAACTCAGCATGTGATAGAGCAGTGCTCAGTTTGGGTTAATCATCAGGTAAAACTCTTGTACAATCAAAATGTCACCCATATTAAAGATGATTCATGTAAATTTGTTTCAATACAACACTGGATTTCCCCTAGGATCTTCATCAGCCATTTATCAAGGCTAGCTATACATCACTGATAACATAGCTTTTGCATAAAATACAAGCTTCCTCTCACTCAAAGTCTCAGAGCTTTAAGAATTTTAGAGAAATCCTGTATTTTTTCCATGTAATTCATTTTTCCACTTACTATCTACAGCAACATTTGTGTTTCCTTCAGAGGCATTTCACCCCTGCCATGGCAAAGAGAGGTTGAACAGCACGCACAAGAACAATGCTGCTGCCTGTTTCAAAACGTGTACTCATAGACTGAGAAAGCAGAACATGCAAGAGATCAGAGATAATCCAGTAACATTGTTTTCCAAGTGCCAGGAAGGCAGATGAAGGGCTCAAAATAACACAGTTAGGGCAAGGCAACAAAGAAAGCCGCAGAAAAAAGTAGCAGGTATTATGAAGGAAGAAACAAATAAAAAGGATGGGTAAACACCCCACCTCTCATTCAAAACACAAATGACACAGAAACAAAAGTAAAGACCTGAATTACATGAGCTTTGCTGCTTTCCACCATTTAAGGCTTGCTTTGGTGGAAAACCTGTCAAGGGAAGAAAAATCATTAAACAGATCACAGTAGAGCAGCTGAAGTGAGAATTTAAACATAGGGCTTAAATTTCCATGGGAAGTCCACAAAAGCTTCAGCAAGGGCAGAGATGAAAAACATGGCTCTGGGATTATGCAGAGATGAGAAAATTAGCCATGCAAGCACCAGTGATGTCCTGTAGATTAGGAACAGGAAGGGAGAACAGTGAGCTGGGATCTCCTGCTTGAGTTCACTGGAGATAACTAGCCTCTACTACATAAAAATGAAGGGCAAGGAGATGATCAACTCCCACACTTCAGGTCTTGCCAAAAGTATACATGAAATGGCCCCCACAGTTCCTGCCATTTATTGCCCTTACAGCCTGATGCAAAGGCAACTTAAAGCAACAAAAACCAACTTTCAGAGTGTCTAAAGGGCAGAATTTAACAAGACCTATCATACTTCCTGCAAAAGCCCTGCACAGGATCAAATGCAGCTGCTTATTTTGTATTTAGCACAAAATTGTGATTTTTTTTCCTGCATAAATCTCACCTGCCTTGCATATTTACATTTTAGTTGTGATTTGTTAATCTATCCAAAAGAAGGCATGTCATTATCAAGATAATATCACAACAACTACTAAAATTGTTTTAGTTTTTCCCAGAAGCTTGCCAACTTACATAAAGCAAACTAACTACCTTGTGAAGCCAGGCCTTTGGTTTTTTTTCAGCTGATACTCTTTTTCACTTAATGGCATTCCAGTGGCACATGGAGAGGCATAGCAGGCACCAGAAGAACAAGATGAATGGGGGAGAGTTCTCTCTGGTGATCATCACTTGCACAAAGTTTATGGACCAGTAGGATGAAGGCTGGCATACTGTTAAGATGTTAAGCCTGTCCTTTAAATTTCTTTTCAAAATGTTAACTATTTATTATTTAACTACATGCACAATGTGTTAATAAAGAAATTAAGTAAACTCAATTGAAGATAGTTGAGTTTTATTACAAAACATTATTTGTTCTGGTTTGACAACACAGAATGCATACTCTAAATACATACATACTTAGAGGTAAACACGAAGGCAAAACCCACTGTGACATAATTTCAGAAAATAATTCAGATACAAATCAGTGGAAAAATTAAGACTGCAGACACTATTTTATTTGGACTTGTTTGGATTTGAAAAAGGAAGGAAAGACTGCCATGTGCCAGAACTTTATTAGTGAACAGTCTTAATGCCAATGTTAACATTTTTTAAAGCAGCATGCATTTACAATGCTGTAACATGAGAAAGATCAGAAACATAAACCACTGAAACTAGTGACCCAAACTTTGCTCTGGAAGGTTGGTGCCCATGAATGACTTTGCTCTAAAAAACTTCTCTCACATTATCATTTTCTCAGGTGGATGCCACAAGAAATTCAAAGATACAACAAATGCACTAACAAACCTTGGTTCACATTAACAAGTTAATCTTTGTAAAAAAGAGTAAGTAACACGAATACAGTTAATTCACAGGAATGAAAAGACTGCAGTGGCAAATGCTATAATTTTGCAAATAGAGTAAGACCCCAAAATACTGTCATTTTTAAATGACCTTACTACAGAACCATATTTCTTTGAGAGAAGAAAGCGGTCATTTTTCTGTAAATTCTACAAAGGAAATAAGTGATAGTTTCAAGCAGCTGAAAGTAACCTAGTAAATATCTTCATTCTCTCATTCTGAAAGTAATATTTAGAAGTGACCAGGCTCCCTTGTTACTAAGAGCAGCTGCAAACTCAATGCAAGATGCAATTTAAAAGGACACTGCAAAAGAAATTAAGGTAAATTCATTACTGAAGTTCAAAAACAGAGTTCCTAATTTAGAAAAATGCATGTGGGGAGTACAGCAAAACCTCAAGATTCAGTAGTTTCCATATGAGGAAAATTTGTGATTCCAGTCTAGGCTACATTAAAATTATAGCATCACAGTGAATAAAATAGCAGTGAAGACACTGCAAAAACCCAGACTGTTTTACACACTCTGAATATGTCAACACTAACCAGCATGTGACCTACATTCTGCATGTAACAACTGTCAGAACAAGACACATACACAGACATATAAAATAAACACTTTCATACATATGGACACACACATATATATAAAATAAATACATACATATATATGGACTTTCAGCAGCACTAAAAGAAAGTCATCCTGATATCTGGAAGTACCATTAAAAGTATTTGAACAACCTGTTTAAAACCATGCACTGCCCACAGTCCCAGCCTGAATGCTGAAGTCAAAACACTGTGATACTGAAGGTAAACAATTATTTTGTTCTTTCTAATGCCAATGTTTTTTAATCCTGTTAACACAGAAATTCAAGTGTCGGTAAATTTAGTTTAAGAAAGAATTACAGAGATGAGCAGACAGCTGCTTTCCTTGCCCCACCATCTAGCAGCACTGTTTCTTCAAAAGAGGTCTTCTGTACTTAACATGGCTGCCATGGCTTACATAACATCAATGAATGAGAATACAGTAATTTTGTTTCCTAGGACATGCACTGCCCATTAGCCATATGATTCATCCATACGGCACTGCAAACAGTCACTTTACAGTAACAAGGCTCCAAAAATCATTATCCTCTGAGAATAAGCAGCAGCAGAAAGAGACTCAGCCTTCACTAGCTCTAAATTCCCTTTCATATCTTCCTCTAATAAATAACAGACACTCTTACCTTAAGAAAACAATAATAATTGTGCTTGGTGGAGCCTCCTCTGTTTCATCTGTGCTTATAAAAATCCATCTTGACGCAACTGTTTGCTGCTGCAGCAGGTAATCAACAATCTAACCTGCTTCTTCTGTTGCCAGACCTGCTCCATCCGAACGCTAGCAAACGTGAACGCTGTCAGTGTGAGTCATACCAGTGACTCAGAGCAGATGCAGAACTGCAGGAGGAGTTTAAGTTTCAGGGCTTCCTTTTGCTCGTTTATTCCTGCTCTCTGTTGCACAGGCACACACTCACTGCCCCTGTCTGCCTGCTGACTTCCCCAGCTTTTTCTTTCTGCAGCAAGGTTGATTTCATTGTCTACATAATCTCATTTGGTTTGTGGTTGGGCTTTTTTTTTTTTTTTTTTTTTTTTTTTTTGGGGGGGGGGGGGAGGGGGTGTGTTTGGGTTTTGGTTGGGTTTTGGGTTTTTTTCCCCAGGATAGCAATTCTGTTTCTTTCTTTACTGTAAATACGTTTATCTTGAATGTAAAAGCTTGCACTGCAAGCCAGGTCAATACTGTGGTATGGCAGGTGATGTGCTACTATGATATCTGTGGCTTCACACAGCTCATCACCATTAAGAACTTAAATACCTCAGGAAAAAAAATCTAAAACAAAAGTATTGACTTGGGGCAATATCCACTTATTCATGACAAGTTTATCACATAGTGTCTCTGATTTCTTTTAAGTACTCTGGTGAGGGTAGATTCAGTCTCAAACGCAGTGAGATAAAAGAACCGTAGAAGGGATTATGGGATGCATATGAGCAGAAATGCTGTGCACCTGACATGAGTATAGCAGGGAAACAGGAAAAGAGCATAGCTGCATTACAGGCAGAAGCAGAGCCTTCGAGTTTAGGGCTGAATTCTGGAAGCCTCCACCAAGCTATCCATCTCACTACACATTGATCACAACGGTCAAAGAAGCTATTTTATCACTTATTTTCCAGGCCAAACAGACTTCATCACATAAAACTGAGAATAGGCACCATGAAGCCAAGGTTAGGCACTTAATGTTAGCATTGGTAGGCACTGCTGTACCGATTACACTTTATTTCTGACATGAGCATGTTATACTAAGCAGTTGCAGCGCTGAGGAAGTCCAGCCTTCAAAGAAGGCAGATGAAGCCCTCTATTACTGAGCCAGCAGGTCAACAACATGGGAACAAACTATGGCAGAACGAATCAAGAGAGTAGTCAAAAGAAGCTGCTGGCCTAAGGAACAATACCGTTAAAACGTATAGAGCTTAACAGCCATGCATATAAACATCCTAGTCTGTCTGGGAAAAGACACTTGGTTTAGGTGAAAGCATTTACAGCAGAAATCTTTCCTCATACTCAGCAAATGTCCAGCTGGCTATTGCCCAGATAAACAGATTTGTGTTGAGATTCTCATGGAAAAGCTAATATTGAAGTATAACTTTTATGGTTCTGTGGGTTTTGTTTTCTTAAAGAATTTCTTCTTTTGCAAAGCCTAACCAAATGAAAGGTATATCCACCCATCCAAACCAACTACATGCATGGCACCTTTCAGTACTGTTTCTGGTTGTCATTAAAGCTGCTGAATGGACTTTGCACTGTTGATGGTGATGTTTACTCTCCATGTGTTTCAAAGTAACCAAGAACACTGGCTGGGCAGCAATCAAGAGGCGAAGGAATCAAGATGAGAAAAACAATCCTTGCAACATGGTGATGAGATAACATAAACAAGGGGGATAACAAATAGCTGGCAATTTCCCCCATTCAAGGAGGTTTCTCTGCTTTTTTCCTGATTGTAAATACCTGTATAATATTGTAAAAACTGCATATTTGTACATATTCATTGCATTGCATTGTAGAGTGTAGTTTTGTTTGTAAATAGAGCTTCCATTTGCTTCCCTGAGTAAGCCAAATTTTTGTTAATGTGGTGGTAAAGTTCCAACCCATTAGACTACATCATCCACCAACGTCTCAGCAGCATCTTGAGTATATAACAGTTAACAAAGAAATCTGCAGGAGGCTGTGGGAAACCATTTTCAGCACACCACACAAAGTATTTCTCTTCAACTGAGATCTCATCTAAGTTACTGCTATATCTATGACCCAAATACAGGATATTTTTCATTTTTCTATCAATCCAAAGCAACACATCCTGCATTGAAAAGATACTACAGTTACAAGTTGTCTGCAACATTGTGCACACAGATCTCAGACACAAGTACTTCACATCTAGTGAAAATGTGCAACACGACCTAAATGCCTGTTTTCTCTTTATGGTCTATTCTCAGCAGATTAAACAAGAGACTCTGAGAGACTGAGATCACATAAATCAGACAAAACAAAACAAGAAATAATATCTCATAGCATCAAAAACATACTGACCAGATGAGAGACTAGTTTACAGACAATGCTGTGACTCCTGTGTATGCAAACATTGATACATTTGCTTCATGCGAAGACTTGCTTGGGTAACAAGGACTCCCCAGATTACACTTGATGTCAGCACAGTGTCAGCTGATCTTTTGGCAACTGGCCTGCTCCTGTCTATCCACTTCTGTTCTCTTTTTCTCTTTAATGACAACATCTGCCCCTGTTTTACATTGACAGAAAAGGTCAGCAAGACATTAATAACACATTAAACCTGACAATCAAGTGATGCACCATTTACATTTATCCTGTGCCCAATCTCACTTTCCTTATATTCAGAGCTCTGCTTTTTCCTAAAAAACTATGCAGTGCAAATGCAGGAAGATCCATACTCTCAAATCTTATATACGTGCTGTAGAGGTCACTTTGGATAACAGAGAAAGCATGTCAGTAAACACCAGGTCTCTCCAGGATTCTAAGAATATTAAAATTTGTTCTGTCAACATAGACATAACTTTCTGATTCCAAACAATATTTCTTTTTCTCTACAATGTACAACTAACTCTCTGTTTCAAACGAGCATGCTTCATTTTCTGCACACACACAATAAATTCAATTTAACATTGATCTGTGAATCATAACAAAAGAGATACCCAAAGCCAGGCACAAACTCATTTTGAGGCAAGCATATGTCACCACCATGGTTCTTTGCACTAAGAAAATGCTTCTCCACTCTGGTGGGAATTGTCTACATAATATTAAATTTGCTCATTCAATACACTCTATATATTTTCTTAGCAAGGTTTTTCTTGTTGTCTTCACAATGCATGACTTGAAGGTATCATGCTGGTCTTTGTGACCTATAACTAGTAGGTTATTCAGATAGGTCAGAAAGAACAATTGCCAATGCTGGAGAAAGTCGATGCAAAGACTTACTGTTTTCTCAGTATCATCTGCTGAATTGGGTAAATGAAATCATTACAACTGAATATAAGCTGGACAATTTTGATGACTGTTTCACAAGATATCTTATAAAATTTATTCCTCTTCATCCACATGAAGAAAAAACAGCTGTAACACATGACTTTTGTGTTTGTACAACAAATTTCTAATGCTTTGTCTTGTATTCTCATCTGTAGTCCTTTGGAAGTTAACTACCCCTCAGTTTTAGCAAGGAAATCATCTTCTGTTCCTCATTAGTAAAGTGATGAACATTTAAGGATTTTCCTATGCAGTCTTTTATTTCTTTCTTGGCATTCTTTTTCTTTGCCAAAAAAAAAAAAAAATATCTTGTTAGTACAGCCTAATACAGTGGTTCACAAAAAGCTAAGAGGGTGCCCAGTCCCCAAGTGTATGCTGACAACTAAAAGGTCTAATAAAAAGAAAAGGCATGGTTAAACCAGTATTCTTCTTTCACTCTCAAAATTCTATATTTCTGCCTTCAATGTAAATTATGTAACAATCCAGTCAGAAAGTTATCCACATGCTAACAAATTTTAAGTTGCTATGTGAGAAACCAACTTTTATTTGGGGTGTTGTGACCGTTTGAGGCTGTGCCTTTAAGAAAGGGACAATGCTGAGACATTCTGGCTGAATATTTTGTAAACAAAGATAGGTTTAAGATAGGTGCTGTAAATTATTCCACAGATTAATGTCACTAAAAATCTGTGGTAGTTTAGGCTGGGTGCCACACAAGCCACACCTGTGACATCCCAAAAGAGGGCCCAGCCCAGTGGGTGGTCACAGGAAGCCAGGTATTTCATCCCATAATGCCCTGCTCCCCTATAAAACATCAGTGGGGGGGGGGGGGGGGGGGTCCTCACTTCCTCTTTCTTCCCTCTCTGCTGCCTTGACAATGGGGTGAGCTGTCTCCCTTGGGCCTGACCTGGGTTGGGGGCAGAGAAAGAGCCTGGGGGGAGGGGTTGGGTGTACCCCCAGGTGGGGGTGGGATGTTCTTGGGTATGTTTCAGGATCTCTCTCCTTGTAGTTTTCTGTAAAACTTTCATTTTTTTTTCCATTTAAAATTTCCACCATTTTTGCAATCCATTTGTCTGAGTCTTTCTTTTGCCTGTGGTGGGAGAATTGGTCTCTCAACCTACCATAATATCAATGAGACCATTCAAAGATTAAGAAACTGTAGACACTGAATTGTGTATCAGAAATCAGACCAGTGGAAGCTCAAGGTGCAAAAGCTTATTAATAGTGTTCATTAAAATTTATTTTAATTATTTAACTTTTTTAAAATGAAAGTGCTTCTTTTATGATTAATCTGAATTTTGACATTCAGAAGTTAATTGACTTGAGATCATTAGGGATTTTTACTAAAATTAGGCTATGGAAAAAGTTCACAAAAAGTAGCTCCTTGGTGCTTTTAATATGGCTTTGAAAAATCTTCATGTCAAAAGTTACATGTCTTATTCTAGACCATGAAATTTAGAACAAGGCAGGAAATGAAAAAAAAAATAGGTTCAGAATCTACTTATTAAATAAAGAGCTTTCATTCTCCCTCCCCCAGGTACATAAAAATAAAGACTGCTTTAAAGAAACCCCTTTGTACCTTTGGCTGGTATTCTACCACTTATGATATCTTTTTCCACATATCTAAGTTCAGGTGGTATATCAGAGGTGTGAGTAGTTGCTTTGGTCTTTTTAAAAACCATTTTCATTTGTTTATATATAAACCAGAAGTATACAATGATATATTGCTATATAGATTTCTAGATTATTTTAATTTCCAATTATAGTGAAAGGTATCATTGCATGAGATGTCTTGAACTAAAGAGAGACCAAGATTAAAGATGTTTGCATCATATACTGTTTTGGGAAAAGACCTTGAATCCTTGAATTTAAAGGAAACTAGACTGGGCAGATAATACTTGAAGACATTGCATCATTTGATTACCAGGTTTAATGTATTATTAGAGTTTCATCAACCTACTGTTGTGAAGAGGTTATTAAATTTATGAATATGAATTATTAAAATATTTTTATTACTTATAAAAATATTAACTGAATTGCTAACTTACATACATGTTCTAGTGCACGTTCATGAAATACATTCCATAAGTGGTTTAGCGTTATGATTAGAACTTAATTGAACTATCTGTAGACCATTTCTATATTTTTATAACAAAGGGTGCAGTTCCGCCGCTTGGCCACTAGATGGTGACTCGGCAGGACGTGGGCGGCTTCTGGCTATACACAGCAATATTATTATCTTTCTGTATGTCAGCGATTACTCTGCTAGACGCAGATACTTTGAACTGAGTGCTAGTGGATGGAAAGCACGTGGAAGATATTCTGTAGCTGTAGTTTGTAGCAAGGTGGACATCCGGCAGACCACTGTCACTGGACTGGTTCCCAGTCAAGTTGGACGGCAGTGTTGGGTTACTGTCTCCTCTCTTCACAGCAGTGGAGAGGGAATAATGGAACCTGGGCTTAGCGCAGAAGCAGGTTCCCTTCAGGACTCAGTCGATTCCCTCCAGACAACAGGGATAGGTCGTGGTCAGGGTCGGCCCGTGGGATTGGCCCTTGGAGTCGGCTTGCACGACAGGGTGGGGCGATGGTTGCCGGTAGGCGGGCTCGAAGGACGCGGCAGCAGGCAAAGCTACGGGGTCGGGCCAACTACGGTGATTCTCGGGGCTGATGTAAACAGCCTTGGGGATAGAATGCGGCTGCGTTAGGCAGCAGATTCTCGTTTACTGAGCTTAAAGGAACAGTGGGACTCTTGGAGCGGTCCCAGGTTTGGTGCAGTACAGGCATGAACAATGCTTTAGTCTTCCCTGAGGTTTACAGGGCTCAGAGTGGCACACGTCGCGGCTCCTCTCCCGCTACGGCGGGGCTAGGCATATGTGGACTCAGTCTTGATCAAGTCCTTTCTCCTCGGTAACTGGGCAGATCTTACCCTCGGGGGTTGATCCAGTCCTCCGGTGGCACAGTGGGCTCTCCTGGTCGGTATGACTGGCTGTAGCGACGCTGGCTTCTTGGGCTCAGCGAAGGTCCTCCCTCTGGAGATGATCCTCACGATTGCTTCTCAAGATGCAGAGGCTTTCAGTATGTGTGCATGTATGACAGAAGCTAACAACAATAAGCTCAATGGCAGAGGCTATGGCTTGAGAGTTGTTCTCTCGAGCAAGCACAGAGACAAAGTGAAAGACGGGGCAACTTGTTTACCAACTGGGGTGATACTTAATAGATTCCTCAAGGCTGGGCTTGACCAATGGGCACTCTCATAAACAACTATAGAAAGTGTGAAGCTAGAATTATGCCCATACTTGGTATTTGCATGAGCACTGTGTGTGCTGGCCTGGTTAATGCCTTGGCTTTTGTCTTCCTCCTGAAGAAGGGGGAACTTGTCCACATGCTGGGACAAGATTCAATATTTGGGCATAATGTGCCTTCACCACACCTTCTCTAACAATGTTTGTGTGTCTGTATTGAGGAAGCATGATTAATAATAAGGAATCATGATTAAATGGAAACGTAACCGTGCCACTTTATACTGCAAAGCCTATTTCCTGTCAAATGTGTGGCACACATTCATTCAGTTGTGGAACATATCCATCTACATCATCAAACAGTTACAGCTGTGCAGAGAAGCAATGTGTATACCTTCACAAAGAAGCTCTTGTTTAAAGTTTGGTTCCACCAGCACAGACTGCTAAAAATCCAGGCACCACCCTTTTATACTATGAAGGTAGCAAAACATATATATCCCTCCCTACTTCTACCTTCTTCTAATTCTGTCTGTGATGCACTTCAGCTGCTTGCAATCAATAGCTACTCCTGCACTTGCCTGATGAGGCTTACAGTGATTGCAGACCAAAGGTCCTGCTGCCCTGGACTTCTGGGAGCTGCAGCTGTCCTTCCCAGCCTTTCTGGGCCACTGACTCAAGGTTTCCTTGATGTGAAGGTCAATGTGGATTGTTCAGTTTTGTGGTTTTATTTCAAATTGAAGAATAAAGCAGATAGAAGTCTAAGACACAGAGGCACAAGTTTCTAGGGCCTACCTCACTTATACTGTAATGATTTTATTAATTACTTGCCTGATGTTACCCAAAGAGCATTGGGAAATGAATCTTAAGCTCTGTTTAGTTCACTAAGTATTGGAAAAGCTTTATTTAAATGTATTACTAAGTAATTTCAGGATAATGTATAATTTTGGAAGGAAGATACCCATTTATCTTCCATTCAGTTCATACAAAGTTGACTATGATCAATATAGAACTGTTTAAAGAACTTTTTAATAAATGACAGTCACATTCCTAGAAAAATGTACTCAAAATACATTCACTTTTGCAAGCTAAGGGTTTCAAACACTCATTAAATTATTTTAGATATAAAAAGACATACTGAAAGGAGCTGGCTGCAAATACAAGATCACCAATAAAAGTGTTTATCAGCAAGAGCCATAAAGATGTGTAGTATGAAAATATTTATTGATTACTATAGTCCAAAACAGCATTCATTCTCTGCTAATCTCTTTTGGGAAAAACAATTCTAATAACCCCCATGAACAGTTTTCTGAAATAGAATACACAATATTCATCATTGCAGATTACATATGAAGATTGAACAGAGACTCCAAACTAAGAAAAGCAAAAGACGACAGTGCCTTCATTTGTTGTCAGTTCTTCAACACAATCCAAATCTAAGTAATTCTCTCAAAGATGAAGAATAGTCATTTATAGTTTCAGAACCACCCATTTTGCTTGAGAACCACTGAACTATCTCCAGCTCAGTTAACTACTGCACACACAGTACTGGTTCAGTGAGGAAAGCATAAGTAAGGGCAAATACCAGCACAAAGCTGGAGCTGCTGTAGGAGAAGGGCTGTTTTCGGATAGCTTTGGAAGGCTGTGTTTAGTCTTTGACTTAGAAAAGAATGTTAACATCTTGTAACTGAAGGAAGAAATTAGGCAGAATTTGGTTGGATGTGTTAAAATATTATTTTGTTATTTTAACCTATTGTATGCCTTAATTACACACACACCAGTAGAAAATAACCAATTAAGATGTGACATATGTGTCTTCTGACAGAGTATATAACTTTGCTGTATAACGTAATAAACATCTTTGCCTGCTTTAATCTTGTCCTGGAAGCTGTGCTTAGGGTGGTCGAAGACCTACACTACAACAAATGCTGACCCTGACAACAACGCTATACTGCAACAAGCTGCAGCTGCCTTGAGCTAAGCACAGTGGAGTATGGGAACTACATGATCCACACCCACAACTATGGAAGGACTCTTAAAATACATAGGCTGTAATTCAGTGTAACTGCTGTACTTAATATGGAAGAGGAAACAGACACATTAATTTTAAAGGAAGACAAGTAAAAGCTATCCTCACATTAAACCAGCCTCAAAAGCGTGGGTGTCTTTAATTTACAGTGGGTCTTAAAAAGGGTAAGGTGCAAGTGCCACCTTTTACACAGTGTTTCTAAATAGCCTGCCTTTTTTAGGAACTCATATAATAGGCAGAAACCACACAAATACCGGCCAACAACTATTTCAAAAGAACCTGAAACTTTGTCAGCTTCATATAAAAGAGCTTAAAGTTTACTTCTATAATTTAGATAGCAGGTAATCAGTATATGCCTTTTTTTGGTACAAAAATGGCACATTTTCTCTACCCACTCTTTTTACCCCTAGTTCCTTGTCTCCCAAAAATATTTGATTTCAGGCTCCAAAAGTCTCAGCGAGACCTGCCTGAACCTTTTTACAAGTAGTAACAAACTATGCATGAAATTGGTAGCAATTATAGCTTATATAAGAGAGTCAGAAGGAAATGGTAATTTTTTAACCTGCATAAAAAGCTTTCCACACAGGAAAGCAACATATTTTGGTATCTTATTTGTGCTCTTTTGGTTGGTTTGTGTTTAGGAGAGGCTTTTTTAGCTTTATTATTCTAATGTTCCATGTCACTGTGGGCTAAAAACCTATAGTTTAGATAGTAAAAAGAGGAAATATGTAGCCTGTGGAGTTAAGTTTTTAATTCAAAAATCTCATATTAAGGAAGATATATATTGATATAGATAGATAAACAGCAAAAATTGCATTAAGGAAACAAATCTATTGATTCCTCCCGAAGATGTGACCTGTTAACCAGGAATAGAAGACTATTTAAGAACATAAATTAAAAAGTAGTGGCTTAAAATTTTGTAATGCCTCTGATCTCTTTAATAGGTTGGAAAAATTACTATAATCTGTGCATCCCCTTTGTAGAGGTGGAGGCTGAAGAGACTGTATTAACAAAAAGTCCAGGAGAGTCAGAAAATGCACTTTAATTCTCTACTTTCTCAGAAATAAGAGAGGCGGAGTGTAATTCAGAGCACCCAAGTTAAGCAGGAGGTAAGCTGCTGACTTAGGTGTCAGGAATCACCTTTCTGAAGGCTCTCATCTCCCTTTAAAACTGTGGTAGGTATGAAGTCTGTTGGTGCTAATATGCCCCAATCAGGCCTACTAACACATAAAAAAATCTGCAAAAGATAAACAGAAAAGCTACAGCAGCTTAAGTGCTAAAACTAAGTAGGGAAACTATCCAGTAAAAGCAGAGTTCAAAATAGAACTTAGATGGGAATAATTTGGCTGTGAGGTATGAGATGTTTTTAGAAGATGACAGAGGAAATGTCAGAGCTGGAGAATCAGGACTCTAGGCAAGGCAAGGATTGATGTTACCATGACAGGATATGATGTTAATATATCAACATGAGAGCAGTTCCTAGTGTGTGGTCTTGAAAGAAGAGAAGTAAATGGCGCTGTGTTGGCTTGCTAATGAAGCCAACTGGTTTAGAGAATAGGAAATGGATATGTGATGGCAAAACTGCATAACAAGTCATCTTACGGGAGTGCCAGGGCAAGTCAAACAGCACAAGTAACTGTATCATGGAGAAAGATCTGAGGATGTGGATTCAGGAGGGAAGTGATTCAGGCAGAGGCATAGGCACACATTTGTAATCTGTAAGAGTAAGCTGCCTCACTGACAGGCTGCTTAAAGGCAAACACAAGAAAGCAGAATGTCTGGGGAAGCTGTGACAGTAAAGCAAAGAGAAGACAAAAGGAGATGGAAAGAGATCATCACGAAAGTTTCATGAAAGTATTATTTTGCAAGGAAAACAATGTTTGTCAGGTCTTTAAAAAACAAACAACCTACAACCAACCAAACAATACACAACCAAAACACAACACAACAACAAACCACTAAAACAATGAAACATTTTTCGACTGTTTCCTTTTGAATTTAGGCAGAAGATCTGAGGCTGTTAAGAATTTGCTGTACTTAACTGCGCTCATTCACAGAAGTAAGGCCTCTTCCACTGACACAAGTGTCTGAATTGCTGTGCAGATCTCTGTAGGTTTCAGTCTGGGAAAAGGTCCTAATCACATCTTCATTAATAATATTTTCTGATGTGGACCTATCACTCCCTGAAACTGAATTGAACTGGCAAGAACCCAAGTGAGACACTAAACCATAAAACTCTTACCAGAGGCTTCAAAAGCCATTCCCTGAATCAAGCCTTCCTTGTTCATCAGGCTAAGTATTTACCATCATGCAAAAATTTCTACCATCAAAGCAGGTGTTGCTTGACATGAAGTATTTAAGGTTTGCTTAGCCTTTTAAATGCAGTAAAGGTAATAATAATGAATAAAAGGAAAACAAAGCCATGCATGTTTCCAGCCACTTCATTGATGACAGATCAGAAACTCCTTGCCTGCCATAAAGCAATGCTTTAAAGGTTTGGCTACTGAAGCTGCAATACAGCTTCATACAGTGGTATGCAAATTCTCCATGATCCCTAAGCATGCTGTAGCTCAGTTACACAAAACACACAGCACATTGAGCTTGGATGCTGTTTTGGGTGACTCATCCCTGAAACTCCTGCGCTTTTGGCTCACAACAGAAATACGCTTGTATAGTCACTACAAGCTTTCTCCAAATGTTGCACTGCTGATTGGCTCTAGTACTGGCTTTCAGAATTGTGTGGCACTGATAGAAAAGCTGACAAGAAGAAAACATATCACTAACTCCAGAAGAATTGCTGTGCAGAGCCTGCAGGCCTGGAAAGGTACCATAGCAGGTTTGGCCTCTAATACTGCAGAGACCATATAACCACAGAAAAAGAAAAACCAGTACTGCAAAATTTAAGCCTCCTGTGATACTCAGTTACCAACACCCCAAAATTTGTAACACAGCTGCCTTTTATTGTCCTCTAACTCCCCTCATTGCTCTTTGTACTATAAGGAGTAGTACAGGCTCCCCTTGAGAAGATTGGTAAATATGGGAGAAAGGGATAACGGGACTGCATCCTTACATCTCAGAAGTTTCGGAGGCCGTTGATCCTTTTTCCTCAGAAATCTCTTACTCATAAGTTTTCTCATAGTACAAAAAACAGTGAAGGGAGAGAGGGAAAAGGTGCATAGAGAGCAGTATTATGGTGAATCACATGTTAGCGGTTGGAAGGGACCTCAGAAGACCTTCCAGTCCAACCTCCTACCAGAGCACGATCACCTAGAGTAGGTCTCACAGGAACACATGCAGACAGGTTTTGAGTGTCTCCATCTATTCTCAGCCTAGTTTCTCAAAATTAAAGGCAATAAGGGCTGAAGTACACAACAAATCTGGTTTAGATGCAGCACTGAGGAGAATAAAGTACCAGCCAGAATAAAAAAGCCTGTCTTTAGCTCACACAACATTCAACATACACCAATATGCACACCAAAGTGGACAAGTGCTAGTTTTTCCAAAATAGCCTAAAATTAATCCCAGCAAGAGATAAGTCACTGGATAGCATCCATAGCATTCAATTTGGGAGCAGCTGGTGCAGAACAGGACGTCTCTAAGGCTAATCTTCAAACTGCTATCAAGTCCCAGGGTGTTCCGACTATCCAAGCCCAAAAATGAGACAGTTCAAGAAATTACTTATTTCTTTTTCTCCCCCCTCAATCTCTCATCTTAAAATTGCAAGCTAACCAGCCTAATAGGAAAGAATAGGGGACCAAAAAAACAATGACAAAAGCAACTTCCAGGTAAGTAACCATTATTATGTCTTATTTTAGACAGGATTATACAGTCAAACATCCAAAGAACATTCAGTCTCCTGGAAGTTTTTTATCCTGTTGCCAGGATGTAATTTTTACAGCATACAGACTGACATACAGGTGCTAAAGAAAGGCAAGATTTGTACACTTGAGGCTGATTGAAGTCATGTCCCTCTTATGCACACATGCATCACAATCAAGCACTTACCTTTATTTACAGGTGAAAAACCAAAATAGATCATCATAGTTTGTTAGTAATTTTGTTCTATTTGCCAAGTCTATCTGTTTCATCACTCTTCAAGTGATTAAAACAGAGCTGCCATAAAATCATTCAGAACTAATTACCTACTTGAAAATATGCTTATAGGCAGGTGTCACTTTTAAAAGTAAAAGCAGGAATGGGTTTCATCTGGCATTCTTTTAAGTAATGTACAATCTGTGCCAAAGAAGTAACTCCTGAATTTAGATTAAATCCTTTAATATATTTCTTGAGGAAATTTCACTTTGAACATGAAGCTACGCAGGCTATAAACTTGAGTCCTTTTAGATTAATTTCAGAAAGTACAATAAATACATTAAGATGACAGTACAGAAGTACAGACCTATCCATTTTACTGCACAAGTCCATATTAATCCACATCTAGCTTTATGTTGTACTGGGACACTGACGCTCAAACCAATTCTCACCTGCAAGAGCAAAAACTTTTCAGATAAACCAGAACATTATGCCATTTTGTTTAAAATAAAATACTTTTTTTTTCATCTAAACAAAAAGTTATGGGTTCTAGGAGTATTTCAGTTTTCCGTACACTGCTTGTTACCTCTCTTCATGTTTGCTTGTCTTATTTCAAATATCTTGGGATTTACATTCTAGAAGGAAGAATAGCTTAGTTAAGAATTACTTTCAGTAGTCTACCAGAAGATTTTTTGCTTGTTCATTTATGTGCACTGAAGAAATGCACACACATTTATGCACAAAGAAATAAATGTTTCTTCTTTTTTATAATATGAATGGCATGCCCTCTGTTTATGATTAATTACAAATTATTTCCCTCCTCAGTCTGTTTCACTTACAAGTTCTACCTTTTACAGGAGCAGTTACTACACAGTAAAATGCAAATCCTGCAACAAAACTGTATACTTTAAAAAAAACCCACACAACATAAAAATGGGTATAAACATGTACTACAACTTTTCAAAATTAATATCTGTAAAGTCTATATGCACACTCCAAGGGTCAGATGTTCACTGCATTATAATTTTTTTCAGATTGCATGTTTTTAAAGGCTACATAACTGTGACAATGCAAAAGACAGCCTCTTCCTCTGCAACAGATGCTATCCACCTCCACCTAAAACTGCAGTGAGTGTTGATTATGAGACTTTCAGGTTTAATTGCCTGTAACCACAAGCAGCATAAACCACAGCAGGAAGTCAGTTAATGAACTTGTAACAAATGTAACAATTGCTACCAAGATAAAATTATGAGGTTGTTTTCAATAACAGCACTTCTTCCTTCCTGCACTACTTACATCTTCTGATATAAAATACCCAGATGCTTTTCTCATTTCCAGTCTCTAAGAGTTTCATAGAACCAAAGGTTTGATCCAACATCCACTGATGTCAGAGGATCCAGGTTGCAAAAAGTCTGTTCTGACCAATTTAATGTCTGGCTTTAGCAGGTTTTAACAACACCAAGAAGAGCTGAAAACAAAGACTATCTGAGCTGGAGACTTGGCAAGTATCGTACGTATAGATGAGGATGAATACTGTATAGTCTTCATTCTCTATGTGCTTATCACCATAATTGCCATTCAAACACTGACCTATTTATGCTCTTACAAGGAAACAGAAGTTGCAGATCTTCTTTTTAAAAGGACGAAGGGGGGAAAAAATAAAGAAAGAAAAATATTGCTAAATGCTTTATCTCTTCATCCTATCTTCTGTTACCTACTGAAGTTTCTAGTTTGACATGCCTGCTTGCCAAAAAATAGTAAATGTAGTTTCTCATAAATTTTCTCTTAAGTAAATCTGTCCTTAGTAGGTGAAGTTCAAAGAGGAAAGCTGCCAAGAGATCAGAAAAAAAAATCCCATATTTTTGACTGGCCTTTTCATTGTTTTTGGAGAGCTCCTGAGTAACACACTGTAGAAGACACTGCTACCAACTGGTTTTTGTTTCACTGAAAGTAAAAGCCAGTTTCAAGGGTAGCAACAATTCTGTCCAGTAAATAAATTATCATAATAATTTACCACCACAAGTTGTCTCCTTTTTTATGTTTTCCTTGAGTGGTAAGAAAGCACTCATTTTAATTTCTTATGTGTTAAGAAAATCATGTCTTAAAGCCTGTATTCACATTGCATGAAAAAGAACACATACTTTTTCCAAAGCAAGACCATTGTTGATCACACTGTAATAATCAGCAACCACCATACTTCTGTAAAACCAAACTTATATTCAAAGCATATCTATCAAATTCAGGACTCCAGTGTCATTCAACTGTCCCAAGACACAGCTGTTTTAAAAAGCACCCAGCATAACAATCTAAGAAACTACAGTCCATACACAAGACAAATTCACATGCTTCTGCTGCATCTGTTGAGGACCAGAATTAAGGGAAATGCTAACCACTCAGCTCAGCACTTTCTTGATGAGGCCAAAAAGTCTCATGTTGAATTGCAGTTGCTCATCCCAGCTACAAGCAATCACTTTGGATGAAACTAGAGGCAGTGAAGAAGAGGAAAGTCTGCAGATTCTAACAGAGGTAGTGACTTGTGCTGAAATAAACAACAAAACCACCTTAAAATGTCACCAAAATCAGGAATAAAATCCTTAACGCTGGGTTTAGCATTAACGATCAGGAATTATTTTATTATAAAGTTGCACAAGTTTGGGTGCTAGGGGTATTGCCACAAACCCAGCATACCATCCAAAATTTCTGGCAAATATTTATACAGTAAAGTGTATTAGCTACACCTCCTGTCAATGCCTATTAATTATCCATTGATTAGTCTCTTGCTCACTTCCTATTAAAGGCATACTATGCATGCCTACAGCATGAGGGGTTTATTTTGGGCAGCACACTTCCAGCTAGGAGGTGTGGGTTTTCATGTTATAATGAGGCTAGTTTAGTCTAGGACACTGTTTTCAGGCCAAAAACTGACTACCTTATTTAGAAGCACTTTTAGCATACTTGTCTAGGATGTCTCAGCTATGAAGGACATCCCAATAAGAAGTCCCTTTCTTCACTGTTCCAATCTGTCATCTAAAAGAACAGTTTAACCCTGAACATGAATGCTTCTTTAGTAACAAAATAACTACCATGATGGTTGCACTTACAGTTTTTCATGGGATGTTCTAAGAGGACTGGAACTTTCAACAGCCAACAGCCACATAGAGCCTTTTATGCCACTTTTCTATGCTCTGTGTCACATTTTTACCGAATGATGCAAGCAGCATTAGATAGATGTAGAAATCCAAAAATATTAGATTAGTTTAGTGGGATTTGTTTTCTTTACTTAAAAAGGAAGGGAGATTGAAAGAAGGGAAGAAAAAAAAAAAATCAGACAGTGCAATACATTTAATTACATTTAGAATTGTCAGGGGAGAGGGGGAGAGAGGATGATCTGAACAAATTTAGCATCTGAAACAAAATACAGAGTTTTCAGTACACCAAAATAACACCATACAGAAATACAGAACTGTCCCAACGCCAGAGTACAAGATGTGTGTTTACCATCACTGTACACAATAGACATTTATATCTATTAATTAGACACTACATTTTCCCTTCTGTTTGATGCAGAGTAACTCAAAAGCTAAAAAACAAGGATTTGACTAACTCACAGATCCTGTTGCTAAATGCTTGGTCTGAAATGGTTTGCTTTTTCTTCATCAAGAAAACATCATGAACTCAAACATACCTCACTAAAATACGTATTTTTATATAATAAACTCCACAAATAAGTCCCAAGTACTGACCTCTACAACTAAATCATATGGGCACACACAATCCAGACCCACATTGTCCCTCCCTGCCACACAGGTTGCCTTCTCCAGCTGCTGTTAGTGGGGCTAGTGCTGTTAGTGTTGTGCAATTATCATCTTTCCCAGATGTTGGGCTAAGTCACATTTCTCCACTCAGCTCTATTTCCACAACTCAAAATAGATGATGCAACAACAGAAAAACCGCACCCGTACTGAGTTACAAATTGTTTTCAGCAGAGAGCATGGAATCCTAGATCACAGCTACAAAGGGCTATGTTGAGGAAATTACATGAGAAGTTTCTTCTCATACTTGCCCCAGAACCTAAAAATGGCTCTATATAAGCTATACCATAGCAGTTCCCTTTTGCCCTGCACTGGCCTATTTGTGCCTCTAAAAGGTATCTTTTACAATTAGGTCTAGACTACTATTGACTCACTGAAGCACCATTACTAATCTGGTATTTATGCCATCATTTTTTCAGTCAAGACTAATTAAAGAGATTTGGCACTACTACAATAACAATTCAGCATCTTTGGCACTGTTTAGAAAACTGTGATCACAGCTTCACATGTATTAAGACTGGTGGCCATCTGCAAAATTTCATGCTGATGCATTCACAGAACATACGTCCAGCCACTCATTGGACCTGGGGGTGAAAAAGTTTGGTGAGAAAACAAGATTCAAAGGAGTATGCCTAAGCAAATGCCATGTTCTAGAGAGGCTAGAACTCCAGGATTAAAAACAGACACTCTTTGTAATGCTGTCTTGAATGTCGCATATTTTATTTATTTATTTAATTATATTTAAAAATTTAAACCTAAGACACATTAAAAATACAGACAACTGATTTTGATATATCACACCTTAAACCAGTAACTACTTAAATGGCTTATGAAACTACAATTCTCCACACACACACTTCCTCTTTCCATTTGAATTTGCCTGAAATCAGTACTTCAAGGAGAAGAGGAAAGCCATATTCCTTCAAGCATTCTTCTGACACCAAGAAATGGAAGCAGGGTAAAAAGTTAATTAAGAGTATCATATTAAAAGCTGTGGTATCAGCAAAGCAAGGTGCTGATAGCAGCAGATTTTCTGCGACTCTTTATTAGAGATCTTGTCTCCATTTCCATCTGAAAGCCAACATCTAGTCCTCTGAATATGGAAATTTAGTTAAAGCCTGGAGGCTGACCTGCTGCCAGCAACAGATTTCAGATTCAAGCAGATGGTAGAGAGAAGCTCCAGCTCTGACAGGAAGGGAGTACTGCTCCTCTGTGGGGTGATGCTTTCCTTTGGAGGTTTTTCACACAGTTCTTAGCAAATCTTTTTCAGAGGAAAGTAGGCCAGTCAGCCTGACAGTGCAAATGACAACATCACATTTCCAAAGCCTTGCAATGGGTTGCATGCCCCTCTCATCATTGTCCTCCCCCCACCCCATGCTCCAGTAAAACTTATCTCCATGGGGACATCTCATACCTTCCATGCCAACTTCATGTCCTTCCTGTTCTCCAGAGAGGAGACAACTCCCTTACTACACCTCTTATACATTCTGCTCATCATTTCTCATTTCAAGGAATTCCACACTGGCCATTGCTGCTAGGGACACTTGGCTTCTGGGTCTAAACCATGCCCTCATTTCCATTTCTGCTCACACCAAGTACCCAATGTTGCAGAGGAAAGAATTATCCAATAAATGCAATGCCATACACATGTATCAGTACCACTTTCAGTTTCACTTTCAAATGTGAATGTGATAGAAGCGGAGGTCTTGGAAAGGACTTTTTGGAGCAGCTGGCTATGAGCACTGAGCCAGAATATCAGGTCTGAACAGCATATGGCAGAGTTTCTTAATGCAAAATCAGAGGGACAACAGCAGGATAAGTGTGTGAAAGGCAACATGGAAAATGGTTTTAGCTGGGCTGCCACGGGTTAGCTGTTTGTGCCATGGGTTAGCTGTTTGGGTGGGTTGGATTGGTTGATGGGTTGGACACGATGATCTTGAAGGTCTCTTCCAACCTGGTTTGGTTTATTCTAATAAAGGTTTATTCAATAAAAAAGAACAGAAGGATTATGAACCACTCTAGTATTTTGGTAAATATGGGCACATACTATATAGATACACAGATGCAGACTCTTTTTCTCACACAAATCTCCACTCAAACGAAGGCCCAAAACCATACAAAACTCAACATTTAGTATTTTGAAAATCTGTTGTGCAGAGGGCTACTTCTCCTTTCATTTTCTTTCTGAGAAAAGTGAATCTTCCAATTTTTAGACTTTTTGACTGCTCTTTTTGTTAATACAGTAGTACCAAAGTTCCCTGAGGAGTTCATAGTTCCACTTCCCCTCCCCCGCCTCTGCATTTTTTCATGTCTTGCTTGCCATTCTCAAATTTATGCTCTCATGGTCTTCAACAATAATTGCAGAGAATCTTTCATTATCTCCTTTCCACCTACTACATCCTACAAATAATGACAGATAAATGATACTTTCCCTATATTCTCCATGAATTAATGACTTTTCCTATTTCCTTCAAACTTACAGACAGCCCATTCCTCTCAACTTGTGCTCTGCAAATACGCTTTCTGTTCAGATATAATTCTTGCCACCTTTATAGCTTCATTGTTTCAAATAGTCTCAGTTCTAATCTAATTCTAATATGCAATCATAACTGCTACAATAAGAAAAAGAGGCAACTGAAAAAAAATTTACCCGTTTCCTCTTTACGGAACTAACACATTTCCTCTTTTATTCTCAAGCTGTTGACACCTTGTACATGAACTGAAGCTCTCCTCCTTCCAGAGACACACATTAGTCTCCCTGGAAGCATACGTCTTCATGGGCTCTCCAACTGAGCTGCTAAATAATTAAAAAAAACCCAACATATAGATGAATTTTTACTACTTCTTGCCTCCTCCAAACCTTAGACAGCACTGTTTAAAGTGTATCAACTCTTCCCAAGCTGTAATTTATAAATCTCAGTAGAACGTCCCAGGTGGAATTTACCAGGGCATCAGTCTCAGAACCACAGAATGATTCTGGGACGACATTCATCAGCATAGGGAGGGTCACAAGACGGACTACAGGAGCAGCCTGAAATTAAATGCTTCTCACTGGCTAAAAACCTCTAGTGCAGAGACTGTGTAGCTCCTGAACTACTTTGCTGCAGCAGAATCAGAATGTGGTCTTGTTTCAATGTCACTTTCTAAAAATTCCAGGTAGAATACAATACATATAGATACTGATGTAGGCATCAATCTGACCTCCTCTGCATAACTTTGCACTATAAATTCCAAAAGCAATGAACCATATACAATTGCACAAATCCAGACATATTTAAAAGCCCTTATAAAAGCGGGTTTTGATCATCCTCATAACCACTGTGAAGGGCCTCAGAGAAACCCAGAAAAATAGATTTTGTAGAATCTTCAACAATTATTCCCTCAGAATGACTCTTCTAACTATTTTACCCAAGTCCCACAATAGTCAGCCTTTTCCTTAAAGTCTTGGGTCCTGAAGCATGTATCACATTTAGAAAAGACAAAACCTTTCACTCTATCAGTATCAGAATAGAGCTTGCAAACGTTCCTTTCAAGTTGACTCATAAAGAGCACCAGATGCACATTAGCTCTTCAGCACCATTCAGAGGCACAAAAATAAAATAAAGACATGACAATTCTCAAGAAGAGCAGAATATGAAGTGACCATGCAGCATGCTATTTTACTCAACATTACTGCACAGGGATTGTGAAGATTGGAACAAACAAGAAGCCAACGGCAAGGATAATGTCAACAACTGTCAGGAATTTGAAGGCTTCTTGTGATGTCCAAATGCCCAAGGTTGATAATACTGCCACATACATTCCCTGACACTTTACCTGCTGCATGTAAAAGTTAAACCTCATTACCTCCTTTTGTTCAAAAGATAATTATTCATGATCTTGTTTTATTTGAGACATGACTACCACAGCTTATCCTAGAAGAACCTTTCACTGGATTCCTACAACCAGTTTCAAAAAATGTTTCCATTCCCCTTCTATCAATCTCATCTATAAAGCTTACCTGGTCCCTCTCACAAGTGCAAACTTTTCAGAGCAGAAATTAGGAAATGGGAGGGGGAGAAAGGTGCACTTCCAGCATAATAAGTACCTGCCCTCCAACTGAAAGGTCTCAGGAATACCCTTGCAGAACTACTGTACCACTGCCTCTCTCCCCAGTCCCTACCTATCAAGATGCAGTGTGGAAGGGAAGACAGGTTCCAATGACAACTCCTGATGTGAACTCTCCTGCTCATATACACATCAGTGGAAGTGACTATGTTGTTTACTCTCCTTCTTCACACAGCAGCAGATAACCTCAGCAGCAAAGACTCTAGACATTTTAACATTTCAAAGCTAGACAGATATTCTAAGCAACCCAGACTGCTACAGCAAGACAGTACTAAAAAGCACTCTCCTGGTTCCATGAATAAGAGCCAACATGTTATTTTTCTGAACTACTGTACTCCAAGTTAACACTCAGGTAAGGGAAACCAGTGGGAATATGTGCTTCTGTGCCTTCAGAGCAACAGAAGGGAAACAGGACAAGAAGATAAAATAAGAGAACCACAGAAATAAAGATTTTTGTACTCAGGGTCTTCAGGCCCTGAAACATCCATGTAAGATATGGCATTTACATAACAGAACACTAGAAGTTTTCACTGCTCTTCCTGAAAATGGAAATCTCACTAAAAAAACATTGATGCTCACAATTCCTTCCCTACTAACTCTCTCCCTATGTACCTGCTTTCTGCTTGTGACCGTTTGAGGCTGTGCCCTTAAGAAAGGGAATATGGTGGACGGAAGTTGGTAAACGGAAATAATAATCTAAACTATTTCATTGGTGAAGTGGGAGGAAGCACCTTCTGAACTGGGAGTGAACTGGGCATTTCCAGCACTTCTCTGTCAGTCTTGCTTCCGCCTTTTCTTTGGGCAGCAGCTATCTCTGTGCTGGACTTTCTGCCAAGACTTCGGCCTTGAAATCGATAAGATACCAGGCCTGTATTAACTCCTTTCCAATTAACACAAAACTGCTTTTAACTTCTTTCTTTCTTCTTTCTCCCTCTTTTCCGAACTACTCTGGGGAAAAGGGGGGAGAAAGGGGAGAGGAGGAGTTAAAAAAATATAATACAAAAGTAAAAATCAAAATTAAAATAGAAAATCAATTAAATAAAACAAACATGCAAAATAAAAAATAATTACAATAAGGAATATAAGATAAATATTCAACACTAGATAAAAAGAAAAAAATAGAAATTACAAAAATAAAAGAAATTGAAAGAAAAAATTGATTAGAATAACAAATTAAAATACAGATTAAAAAATTACAATAAAAAATTAAAGAACAAAAATTAAAATACAAAATAACAAAATTAATTGAATAAAATATAAATAAAAATTAGATTAAAATTAACAAACAAAAAAGTTAACAAAAAATAATTAAAAAGTGCAGACAAAAAAAAAATAATAAAATGCAATGAAGAAAAAGCCACATTAAAACAGTATAAAAATAATTTAAAACCAAAAATTGAAATTAATTAAAGATTAAACAGAGAACTAGATTAAAAGTAAAACTATTAAACATATCAAAATAATAAATTCACAATAGAAAATAATAACTAAAAATGAAGTAAAATAACAAAAGAAACAAAAAATAAAAGAGATACTGGATGGCCATGATCAGGTCACCTCGAGCCTTCTTTTCTGCTAACTGCAATCATTGCAATAAACAACGGCAGAAGAATCAAGACCATGAGGACACAGCATTTCCCATGCAGTCAAACATCGATCACAACTGCTATGATCATCTGGGATCAAACAGCATCACTCAGAAGAATGTACCACAGCATCATGTGAATTAGGACTCAATATTGTGGTTGCTTGATAACTTTGTATTCTCTCTTGTTAACTAAGTGTGCCTCAGAATGTAGACATCCTAGAGGATGCAGTTTCATCTTTACATTTTGCTCAGTAGAGATTATTAACAGAAAAAACAAAAAAAAAAAAAAGGGGGGGGGGGGGGGGAAGAGAGAATACCCCATAGCAAAAAATTAGCTCATGGCAACCCTAGAAATGCTGTAACCCTAGAAACATCAACCCTAGAAATGCTGTAACCCTAGAGACATCAACCCTAGAAAATGTTGTAACCCTAGAAACATCATCTTAGCAATGTGCTGTAACCCTTTCACCACAAGACAACACGAACACGGCACAACTGTCATGAAAATGACAATCAGCAAACCTGCTTAGCACTGACCTCAACGACTGTCACGATAATCCAAGATGTCAACGGAAAGCATCTAACTTATAACTGAGTGTCGTGACTGCTTAACTGTTGTGTGAACATTAAGAGATCAGAATTACTAGGATGAGCAAAAACACATTATTATGTGTAATTTTATATTGGGCAAAGCAATGAAGCTCTTTTTGCTCTTGCTGTTTGCCTGCAAGTTTTCTGTCTGTGAAGCTAGAGCCTGGCCAGATCTACCTTCACAGATTAAAGAAATCTTGCTACCATTAAACAGTTCATGATTTTTGACCATCCTAGAGAAAATAAAGATACAACATAATCCTAAAGCAGATTGTAAGAGACAGTGCTAAGGATTGCATTTGTGTCTTAATCTCTGTGTGCAATGCATTCAGGCATAATCAAGTTGTGACCGGTTGACGTTGCCCCCTTAAGAAAGGGAATACGGTGGACGGAAGTTGGTAAACGGAAAGAATAATCTAAACTATTTCATTGGTGAAGTGGGAGGAAGCACCTTCTGAACTGGGAGTGAACTGGGAGTGAACTGGGCACTCCGGTACTTCTATCTTTAGTCTTGCTTCCGCCTCTTCTTCGTGCAGCAGCTTTTTCTGTGCTGGGCTTTCTGCCAAGGCTTCGGCCTTGAAGACCTGATAAAGGCCGGTATTAACTCCCTTCCAATTAACACAAACTGCTTCTAACATTTTTTTTTCTCTCTTTTCTTTCTCTTTCTATCCCACTCTGGGGAAAGGGGGAAAGAGGGGAGAGCGGAGGTGGGAAACCCCCCTCAGCAGAGGGGGGAACTCTCATTTCTGTGCTACTCTATTGTATATCTTTGTATATATTGTACATATTGTAAATTTGTATATATTCCCCTGCATATCCTTCATTGCTTTGTAAATATAAAGCTCCACTGCTTTGCTAATTCAGCTTGTGAGTTGTTTTTTTTTTTTTTCCTTTCCCTTCAATTTTTTTTTTTCTTCTCTGTCACTAAGAGGAGTGAAATGTAAAGATCGGAACTGTTAAGATGTAAGTTCTTCTTTACAATGTTTGTTATCTTTGACCATGTATTATGCCAACTCTGTAGAGCATTGTAACTAGTTCAACTTAAGCTTTGTGCCTTGTATGGGTTACGCCAGTCTGTTAGACATGCTGCACTACAGAACTCTTGCTTTTGCTACACAGCTTAGCTTTACCTTGCTTGCTTCTGTGTTTGCAGTAGCATCTTGTATGGGATGAGAACAACTCCCATGACCAGACTGCTCACAAAAACAAAAAGGGGGATTTGTGGTAATGCCAGCGATGAGCAGTGTGAGCAATCTGGCAGTGCAGGCCTAGAGCCTGACATGATGGTAGGCCATGCTCAGCATAAATGCAGAGCCAGCTAGCAGTGGAGCAAAACAGTGCTGTGCCTGCAGCATGTAACTAAAACAAGACACTGGTAGCTATAAACATGGACAGTTATCTTGGGACAACAGGACATGCACCTGCATCAACAACCTCGTTGTGTCATTAGTAGTTGGACCAATAATCTGTAATAGTGCAATGTGTGGTCACTCAGAGGGAACCAATGGGGCTATGCCAACAGGGCACTCCGAGTTTATATAAGTTGTAGCAGTTGCCTTGCTACGCACTTCTGCCTTTCCTGTCTCCTGTTTCTTCTACACTTTACAGTGCTATACTTGCACTACAGGCCTGCTCCATAGGCCTGCACCTCAGGCCTGCACCATCAGCCTGCAACACTGGAACAATAAAGGAACAATACTCAATCACATTGGTCAGTCGTATTGATTCCTATCTCCGTCGTCCGATAGGCATGTTCATTCAATATATTAGACATTTAATCTGCACCATTCTCAAAATTGAGTAGAGCACAGACATCCAAAACTCTCATTGCAGATTCATGCACTACGGAAGCTTTCACATAGATTTCTGGATTGACTGTATTTTGCTGTGCTTTATTTTTACAGAGTATATAGCCCTCTGGTCGTAACAGATTGCTTACTTCCAGATGGAAAGCCTCTTGGGAACACAGAACTGTAACCTAGCATTAATATATTAAGTACAGAATATTTCAGACACCATGACGCAGAAATCACAGAGATAGAAAGCTACATGAGAATCTGATACAGAATTAACAAGGCATGTCCAAATCCATCTCTAGCTCAAATTTTACAGTAAACCTACAGTTCATGGTCAAAGTCTGTGTCTCAGGCACTGATACCATAGCCATCAGTATTTACAGGAGAAATACAGCTCTTATTAATACTGCTTGGAATGGGTAATTTTACTAAAATACAGACTGGGTCAAACTAACTAGAAAAAAAACCCAAACTATTCTTGGCTAATCCCTTCTTGCCAAAAGAAACATATTCTAGAAAAGATTAAATCAGAGCATATGTAGTTTGCTCAAGATTTATGAAGCTGGCAAGATGAAGTTTGTCTATTACTTGATGAAAAAAAGAAACCCTAGGCAATGCAGACAACTTAGATGGCAGCACCCATAGAATCAGAGAATCATCCAGGCTGGAAAGGACCTTTGAGATCATGAAGTCCAGCCATTTTGCCCACTCCACCAAGCCTGTCACTACACCATGTCCCCAAGCACCAGATCCACACAGCTTTTAAATGTGTACAGGAATGGCAACTCAACCACCTCCTGGGCAGCCTGTTCCAGTGCTTGACAACCCTTTCTGTGTCCATGAAAATTTTTTTTCTTAATGTCTAGAGTCTAAACCTCCCCTGGTGCAGATTGAGGCCACTCCCCCCCTATTTTATAATTAATTACTTGTGAGAAGAGACCAGTGCCTACTTCTCTACAACCTCCTTTCAGGTAGTTGTAGAGAGCAGTAAGGTCTCCCCTCAGCCTCTTGTTTTTTTGTAGGCTCCAGTTTCCTCAGCTGCTCCTCACAGAACTTGTTCTCCAGGCCCTTCACCATCTTAGTAACCCTTCTCTGTACACACTCCAGCACCTCGATGTCTTTCCTGTGCTGCACTGCCCAAAACTGAACGCAGTACTCAAGATACAGTCTCACCAACACTGAGTACAGAGGGACACTCACTTCCCTGATCCTGCTGGCCACACTATTTCTAACACAGGCCAGGATGATGTTAGCCCTCTTAGCCACTTGGGCACACTGCTGGCTCATATTCATCCTCCTGTCAATCCGTAACCCTAGGTCGTTTTCCACCACACAGCTCTCTACCCATTCTTCTCCAAGCCTGCAGAGTTGCATGGAGTTGTTGTGGCCCTGGTGCAGGACCTGACACTTGGCCTTGTTGAAGCTCTTATTTTTGACACCAGCCCATTGGTCCAATCTCTCCAGATCCCTCTGTAGAGTCTCCCTACCCTCAAGCAGATCAACACTCTTACCTAATTTTGTGTCACCTGCAAACTTACTGAGGGTGCACTCAATCCCCTCATTCAAGTCACTGATAAAGAAATTGAACAGGACTGGTCCCAGTACTGAGCCTTGCAGAACACCACTTGTGATGGGCCTCCAGATGGATTTAACTACATTGAACACTATTCTCTGGGCCCAGCCAGCACTTTACCCAGCAGAGCGTGTGCCCAGCTAAGTCATGAGCAGCCAGATTTTTATGAGAATGCCATGAGAAACTCTGTAAAAGGCCTTATGGAAGTCTAGGTAAACAATATCCACAGACTTTCCCTCATCCACTAGGCAGATCATCTTGTCATAGCAGGAGATCAAGTTCATGAGGCAGGGCTTGCCCTTCATAAACTTATCTGACTTGGCCTGATCACCTAGTTGTCCTGTATATGCTGCATAATGACACTCAGGATGATCTTCTCCATGACCTTCCTTGGTACCAGTTTTGAATTGGTGCTCAACAAATGCTTCCTCATAGTTTTGGGGAAAGTACATTGCCTGGAAAGAGAAAGAGCCTTGTAACACATTGAAGCAAAAGTGCACTTGAACAAAGATGGATTTACTCCATTCTCACCAAAAGGCAGAGGAGTAGAAAAGTCTCTGTTTACACTATAATTAGTTCCTTACTGCAAAAGATTTCCCCCATTTTCTAATGGATAAGTCATTTGTATGCCATCACTACTGTCACATTGTTTTAAAAATCTCTCTGATGCCACTGCATGCCAAATACTAGGCTGTAGTATCACTGAACAATAGCTCAGATGTACACATTCACATGAAATCAATGTACAGTTTGTAAAACACTTTTTAATCCCTCAGTAAGAGAGAAGCAACAAAAAAGTGGGACCAGTAACATTACAACCTGTAACTATGGCTACTCAATAACATCTTTAGGACTGCTGTTTTCAAGTTACTTACATTTTTTCCCAAAGTATGTGTCAAAAAAATTTTCATGCTGAGTGTTTTTTCATTACTCAGGCTCATTCTTAAAGAATAATAATTAGTTTCACCTAAAACAGTTCAGCTACTGCCAAGAATAAGGGCTAAAGGAAAAATGTTCTGCATAAATTAAAAACTGGCAGTCATTTACTTTCTGTCCTAATTTTTTTAAAAGGCACAACAAACACAGATTGGCAGAGATTCATACACAACTAAAATCTCCAAAGATGCTAAAAAACTCATGGTTTCCACAGGTGACTTAACAGCATATGCACTGCCCTACAGGTAGACTCACTGCTCCAGCCCAAGGGGTTTGGAAGACAATTTCTTTTACTAATCATTCAACATCAGTTTGGCTGAACCAAGAGGTTCTGCTGAACTGGGCCAATGGAACCTCTATCTCTACAACAGACCTTCAGGAATAAGAAAGAAACATCAAATTCAAAAGCATGGGGAGAAAATGGTGAAGCCAAAGGAGTAGAAGTACTAGAAGTACTAGATCTGAACAGCAATACTAGCAAAGTTGGCTTTAAAAAATGCAAGTGTCAGAATACCAATACTGAGACCGGCATGTAGAAATAAGGTCAGGAATTAACTGTCTGGGAGGAATCACTGCAGTAAAAATCTGGGGAGCAGACAGGTGTGGGCAGACCAAAGAGACTTGACAAGGATCATAAGAAGGAAAGGGCAGCAAACTAAGCTGGCACAGGGTGGCTGGAAACCAGTTGTGGGAATGGAAGAGATACTGCACATTGACTTCAAAGGAGAGTCAGCCTTCTTTAGCAGACAGAATCAAGTGCCAACTAAGTTGGGATGTCCAACTCAAGACATCCATGATTCAGCCGTGGAAGTATAAGGTCTTTTACGTAACATTATGCAGAAGCAGCTGGGAGTACTTAGCAGTTCTGTAAAACTGAAACTGTATCTTAAATCAGGCATCCCAAACCTGAAAAATATCGTATTGAAAAATGGCAAAAGAAAAAAATTTTAAAGGCTTGCATTGCAGCACACAGAAAATGTGGGGAGTGGTAGGGCTGTGTCCCAGGCCTCTGGAAGGATGAAGCTCTCAACTGGAAAACAGTATTATTCTCCTCTTCCCCCAGTCCCCTGCTTTGATCACTGTACAACTTCCAAATTCTTTAACAAATAAATTTGTTACACTCACCAATGTCCTTAACTGCAATTCATCCCCAGATTAGGCCTCTCCTTTGCATTAAAGACAACATAAAATGGAGATGATCTAACTAAAGATTTAGTATAACTGGAATCCATGATGCCAAACTATGGTTAAATGGATTCTCTTTTAAGACATTTGAATTGTAAGCTGTGTAGGTCATTTGTGGTTTAAAATGTTGCTTGCATGCCCACAGTGCTCTTGTATGTATGAGGCAGTACTGCTTTCCAGTCAGCATGGAACCAACACTGCAGAATGCTTCCCCCAGTCCCATAAATTACAGCAGACGGTCCACCCACATTTGGGGAGTGAAAGTTGTGATCGCTGGAATACCTCAAAGACCATGTTCATCCATGTTTCTGGAAGTACGTGGCTGGAAAGTAGAGCAAGTTCACAAATCCACAGGGTGTTAAGTGTCACATGACACTACCTCCTAGGTTCCAGCTTTGACACTGACTTTTAAACACAGCTAGACACACATGACTTTTCTACTGCTACTATCTACTGGTCTCATATTAATTGTTGGTATATCTGCTTGTGCGATACTGTATAATATTGAACTTTCAAACATGACCCACAAAAAATGGAAAGGATAAGATACAGTATAATTCTCTCATGCAGATACTGTCCATACTCACAAACCACTCAATAAACAATCCAGGACATTAAGATTTATCTCAGGTTTTACATTTTATACATAAGCATCTTCCACAAGACATTACACAAGCATCTTTTTCTAAAACAGAAATTACATAATGTTCAATAAATTATGATATTCACAGAACTGCTATCAGAATTAACAATGCAGTAACACTTACTACTTTGAGGTAAAAATATCACAGAAAAATGGCACACAGAGTTCACCAAGTAGCTCTGGTGACTGAAGATATTACCATGCTGATTGTTCAAGTTTTCTGCCTCCCAAGCAAAGCCAATGGACCTCATCCAGTGAACACTCTCTAGAAATGTCAAGCCAACAGTTTAAATTAAGCCACTGAATGTTGCATTGAAACTGCTGAAGCACAGGCACACGTTTTGTTCCACCTGCCCTGCTGTGGGAGGCAGCAGTTTTTAGCCTGGGGAATGCAAAAAACAATATAGCTACAGGACCAAAAGAACTGTTTGTGGCAATACAAAATGCAGCAAGATAAAGAAAGAAATCCAGGTGGGTAAGATTACAAAACACAAAATAATATCATCTCCTAAGAGAATGCATTGGTAACTCATTTACTCTGAGCAACACTGAAAAAAACCTCACAGGTTGTTTTTCCAAAAAGCATCATGACAAATTAGAGGCTTAGCCAACTACAAAAAACTATCACTGGTCACCACACATAAAATGTAGACAAAGAACTGGAAAAAGAACAGAGAAGACTTTGAGCAGGCAGGTATTTTTAAGACACCTTATACAAAGCTATTTTATTTATCACAAGAAGAAATTCCAGGCATCAAAGTAATCACAGTTCATCTTGCTTATACATGCTCCTATAGCTGGAAAGAAGTTACAGAAACTCAGTTGAATGGTGGGATACCACCAGGTAAAGAAGCTATTCAAGCATAGAGTTAAGACTATTATCTTTGTAAAAAGGAAGGAACTAAGCATATGCAGAGGCATTCATAGGCTCTGGTGTTATTTGTGGCATTCTATAGTTTGCGACACTGCAGTAAAAATACCTTAGCTGTAAACTGCCCTAAGTAACTGAGGTGCGCTGTTTCCAGAGACTTGCTACATCTGTCAGTATACTCCTCCTACAATTAGTCATAAGGTAGAAAGAACAATTATTCTTTTAAAAGTTTAGATGAGTGGTAAAATGCATTATTTTGTTAAGCAAGAGAAAAATAGCCATGCTTGTGAAAGCAACCATCTAGCACTAGGAGTTAGCAGCAAAAACCCTGTACCAGGCCTTTATACGCAGATTCTCATTCAGAGTGGCAGAGCCCCACTGTTTCCCATAGGGTCTGATTTAGAATGCATCTGACAGAGAAGCCCAGCTCTAGAGCCCAGCGCCTGCTTTTTCATTCTCCCTAAGCACACCCCAGCTGAAGCTCACAGGTTCAAAATTCCTTCAGTTTTTATGCACAAACTACAACTTTATAAATTGTTCCCCTGGAAAATGCTAGTAAACACAGATCAGGAATACACTGGATGCATCAACCTATGTTGGTCATCTACTCCCTCATTCTCCTTGGTCTTTTCCCTTCCCTTTTCCCCACTATATCCACAGTCCTTTTCCCCCCATGCTACTCTCTTTCACCTCACTTAGATATCTCCTCCACAAAATTTGTTCTGTCTGCAACAAACTAGAAGAACAGCTGTATTTATAGAGCATCATCTCTCGCACCACAGGCTTCTCTGTTGTGTGAGATATGACACTCTATAAATACAGCATGGCAGAGCAGCAGGCCACAAACAAGATGCAGGCCTTCATGAAAACTGTAATATAAAATATTAATGAGTGGGCCAGGTCTACATGTAACAGTTCAAGAATGTCAGTATCTTATTCAAAATGTCTTGCTGATTTCATACAAGGTCTTAGAGATATCTCACTGCTTTATGTAACTTTTAGTTACATTTAGTACTTTTAGTGAATACAGAGGCACATTCACAAACCTCAATTTTAGAGAAATCCTTCATTGTGTATTACAAGATGCACAGAGAAAGTATCCTTCACCTCAGATCAAAATCTCACCTTGCTTGGAGATTAGGGGTATAACTATATTATTATAATGCCATGTCATTAACTCCATTTCTACAACAGGTAACTTCCAGGGGAGTCTAAGCAGTTTGCCTTCCATTATCTTGTGAACACCTCCCTTACTGAATGCCACACAAACCACAAAAACCGTCTATGAACCTATCACTCCTCTATGCAGCTGAGACACACACCTGTCTCTCAGTCCTATCTTTAATTTACAAATGCCCGTTATCACATAATCAATCCGGCTGGAAGAGACCTCCAAGACCACCAAATCCAACCGATCACCCAACCCTAACTAATCAACTAGACCATGACACTAAGTGTCTCATCTAGTCTTTTATTAAACACCTCCAGGGATGTCGACCCCACCACCTCCCTGGGCAGCCCTTTCCAATGGGTAATCACTCTTTCTGTGAAAAACTTCTTTCTAAGATCAAGGCTAAACTTCCCCCTGCACAGCTTGAGACTGTGTCCTCTTGTTCAGCCTGGGAGAAGAGACCAACTCTCACTTGGCTACAACCTCCTTTCAGGTAGTTGTAGAGAGCAATAAGGTCTCCCCTGAGCCTCCTCTCCTCCAGGCTAAACAACCCCAGCTCCCTCAGCTTCTCCTCATAGAGCATGTGTTTCAGACCCCTAACCAGCTTTGTTGTTCTTCTGTGGACACATCTGAGCAACTTAACATCTTTCTTGAATTGCAGGGCCCAGAACTGGGCACAGTACTCAAGGTGTGGCCTAACCAGGGCTGAATACAGGGGCAGAATGGCTTCCCTGGTCCTGCTAGCCCCACTATTTCTGATACAGGCCACTGTCCTTCTTGGCCTCCTGGGCACACTGCTGGCTCATGTTCCTTACTTCTCTTGGTCTACACTATATTCTCAACCAG
Organism: Melanerpes formicivorus; assembly: GCF_026170545.1. Taxonomy (NCBI): domain Eukaryota; kingdom Metazoa; phylum Chordata; class Aves; order Piciformes; family Picidae; genus Melanerpes; species Melanerpes formicivorus. The sequence goes on along the minus strand of NW_027142353.1, from coordinate 30,595,421 downwards.
CTCTGCCTTGGCCGCTCTTTGGTTTTGCCTCACACTCTGCCAATCCATGGCAAAACCTACTTTACAGTAAGCAGACCACTAAAGAGGACATGGGAAGCAAGGGAAGGAGAGCAGTGACAGTGCAGAGTGGCTGTGAAGCAGGAAAGGGAAAATCCTCCTACCTGAAGGCCAGAAGAATCAACTTCAATGGTAGTAAAGAACTTATAATACTAGCTCAAGCAGCAATAGGTGTGATTTAAACACATTTGAGGCTATGCCTATCTGTTGACAAACATGGATGAGGTAGATACATCCCAAAGCTTTCTTCTTCCAAGGTCAACAACATTTTCCAACATTTCTGCAAAGGATGTCTGTTTGAGATTTAGGTAGATAATGCAACAATAGAGAGGAAATTCAGTTTGTCAGAAAAGAAACAGAAAGGGAAGTGACAAACTGAAGCAAAAAGCATACAAGATACAGCTGTCTGCATTATTTCATCTCCCATCTCTCTTCAAGGACAAAAAGGTAGAGGTTTCAAACTTCACCTCCAAGGGAGGCAATTGTTCTCCACACCCAGGCAACAAATGAAGAAGTTTTTCCAAAAAAAGTTATCTACAAAGAGGGTCCAGGAGCTATTCTAATATTCTAAAGGTACATGTTATATACTAGTAATTAAGTAATTAAAATTTGCTGTAATAAAGCACATGCCAGAAACCTGAATTGAATCTTTACAAGGAAACAAGAATCAGACGGGGATCTTTGACTGCCTTCTTTTCCTGATTTCAGCACAATAATATCAAGATTAAGGAGCTCAGAACATACAAGAAACGAAGCAGCCATTTCACTCCACAAGGAGAACTGCTTCTTAAGACTTCAACAAGCCTAAGAGATAGCTGAGGACATCCAACCTTCAACATATCTAAGATCCTAAGACCAAGCATTCAGCCACCCTAACACAGGCACAAGCTGCCCAGGGAGACTGTGGATGCTCCCTCCCTAGGAGTGTTCAAGGCCAGGCTGGATAAGACCTTGAGCAGCCAAAGTCTAATTGAGAGGTGTCCCTGCCCACGGCTGGGAGGTTGGAGTAGATGATCTCTGAGGTCACTTCCAACTGAAGCCATTCTACAATTCTATGATTCTGTCTCAGCTGACAGCAAGCAAGACAGAAGTAAGAAAGTTTTACACAGGTGTGATTGCTGCCTTCAGTAAGGCAGCGAAACACCTTCTGAAGATCATGTGGCTCCTTTGCCATACTTGTGCTGTTCTTTGTTTCTCCATAGGTCCCTACAAGCTACCACCTACTACAGATTAAGTTAAAATTAGCTCATTAAAAATAAATTAAGTCACAGGCAAAGTCATCATGTATCAAGAAAAAACACAGTCAGCCTAGATACAGATAACTGAAAACTGCACTGAAGTCATGATTTGCTAACAACTTGGTACTGCCAGCAGAGAGGAGCAAATAAAAGAGGTCACATCCACCTCAAAGTTTGGGAACTGCCAGAACTTCTAAATTTAAGAATTCAAAATTTCAAGTTCCTGCCAAAAATACATATTCACAGATTGCATCAGGTTGGAAGGGACCCTCAAAGGTTATCTTATCCAAACCACCTGCAGTGAGCAGGGACACCTCTAGCTAGATCAGGCTGCCCAGGGCCACATCAAGTCTGATCTTGAATGGGACCTCAATCACATCCCTGGGCAACCTGTTCTAGTATTTTACCACTCTTATTGTGAAGAACTTCTTTCTTATGTCCAACCTAAATCTACGCTGCTCCAGTTTAAAACCATTGTCTCCCATTCTGTTGCTACAAGCCCTTCCTGCAGGTCCCCTTCAGATACTGAAATGCAGTTATAAGGTCTGCCCAGAGACTTCTCTTCTCCAGCCTAAACAGCCCCAAACCTTTCAGCCTGTAGGAGAGGTGGTCCAGCCCCTTGATCATACCTGTGGCCCTCCTCTAGACCCACTCCAGCAGGTCCACAACCTTCCTGTGTTGGGGGTCCCATAGCTGGACACAGTACTCCAGATGAGGTCTCACCAGAGCAGAGCACAGTGGCAGAATCACCCCTCTTGATCTGCTGACCACATTTCTTTTGATGCAGCCCAGGATGCAATTTGCCTTCCAGGTGCATTGTTGGTTCATGTCCAGCTTCTCATTCACCATTACCCCCAAGTCCTTTTCTGCAGGGATGCCCTCAATTTCATCATCTCCCAGACTGAATTGATATCAACAGTTGCCCTAACCTAAGCGCAGGACCTTGCACTTTTGACTTACAGTCAGTTTGGTATCAACTGCAAACTTGCTCAGGCTGGACTCAATCTTGCAGTCTATATCATTCATGAAGATATTGAACAGCGCTGGTCCCAATACCAACCCCTGAGGGGCACTACTTGTCATCCATCTCCATCTGGTTGCTGAGTCCTTTTGATCATCCAACCGATTCCTCATCCACTGGACAGTCCACACAACAAATCTGAATATTTCCAGTTTATAGAGAAGGATGTTGTGGAGGACTGTATCAAAGGCTTTACAAAAGTCCACATAGATGACATCTGTTGGTCTTCCCTCGTCCACTGATGTAGTTACACCAGGTTGGTTATGCAGAACTTGCCCTGGTGAAGCCATGCTGGCTGTCTCAAATCGCCTCCCTCTCCTCCATGTACTTCAGCATACCTTCCAGTATGATCTTTCCAGGCACAGAGGTGAGGCTGACAGGTCGGCAATTTACAGGGCCCTCTTTTTCACCCTTTGTTCCTTCCCATTTACTCCTACCCAATATTTGCATTGAGTCTGAAAGAGACTTGTGAAAAAAAAAAAGTCAAAACATTGGATTCCCTGAGTTTCTAGAAAAAAGGCGGACCATTGAATTAAAATCTTCAGAAGCAGGAAAAACCTTTAAATCAAGAGCTTTTGAAACAAGCATTAGCAAATAGTGATTTCCCAAAGGGAAACAAATCTTGTTCCAAGGATCACAGGGTTCTGCTACCCCATCTCCCTTGCTTTGGAGTTTGAGGGCATAAAAAAAAGTAAGTCTTTGTTTCTGTTGCTTACAAAGAAAGTCAACAAGACCTTCACAGCTAGCTCTCTACTGCCAAGACAGACAAGCTCAATAATACAGACTTCTGCAGAAAGAAGGATAGTGGCCAGGGGGACAGCTACTGTTGACACAGAGTGCTTGAGTGTCCATGGAAAAGCCCCTCTATGTCATCTGTGCAGCACACACAGTCCATGCTGATCTCTGACTTTGCTCAGTGTACAGGGTGAAATACATGCCACTGGGACAAAGCTACAACTTCACTCTTATACTCTCCATCAAACCTATGTGAAACTTAACTTAGAACTTAGAATAAACCAGGTTGGAAGAGACCTTCGAGATCATCGCATCCAACCTACCATCCAACACCACCCAACCAACTAACCCATGCAAGCAAGCACCCTGTCAAGTCTCCTCCTGAACACCTCCAGTGATGGTGACTCCACCACCTCCCTGGGCAGCCCATTCCAGTGGGCAATCACTCTCTCTGTGTAAAACTTCCTCCTGACCTCCAGCCTAAACCTCCCCTGGCACAGCTTGAGACTGTGTCCTCTTGTTCTGGTACTGGCTGCCTGGCAGAAGAGACCAACCTCTGCCTGCCTACAACCTCCCTGCAAGTAGTTGTAGAGAGCAATAAGGTCACCCCTGAGTCTCCTCTTCTGTCCTGGTTGGACATGACTAGGCCCAAAACAGGTTTCAGTAAGATCCCTAAGAAGCTGGGGGAGATAGACAAAAGGAAACATGTACCAGTAAAAAGCTAGCCAAACCTGTTTGGCAGGTATCATAGTTTCATAGTTTCATAGTTTCATTCAGGGTTAGAAGGGACCACAAGGATCATCTAGTATTCTGACCATTCACCACTGTGCTGATGCCCAGAAGGTGATTGGCTAAGTTTCAAATCACTTTTCTGCCAATGGTCAGTTTTGTTTCAAAAAAAGCAGTTAAATAGAGGGGTTCTTCAGTAACCCAGCCCCTTTTTTCCCTTTGGTTCTGGCTCCTCTTCAGCCAGCGAGGTGTGTGCTACTCGCCCATCCCCTCCACCAGCATCCACCACGTGTACTCCAGTTTCACTTTCAGTGTCAGGCAACGTGCTTGGGTCTTATTTTTTACTTTTCCTTGGCTTTACAAAAATTATACCAAGAACAGAATTCTGGATTATAAACTTTCCTGCCCGCTGCTCTCAACACCAGGTTTTGGACTGATTCAGAATCTCCGGACTGAATACTGCTTCATAAGTTATTCTGATTATTGATTTCATAAAGCATATTGGACATGAATATCCTTCTCACCCTCTGCCTTTGCTGCACCAGGGAGCAAAGGAGACCCATCTTGTTATTGAGTCAGGAATTGTGGCTCCTCGCTCTCCCTTCCACTTTGAGTTTGATATCAGGAGTGTAGCTACTCTAGATCGAATCCTTCCTCCATCTAAAGTGTTCATACCATTCGTATTACCAACGTTTTGTGTAAGTGATTCCCCACCGGATACCCGAACCTAAACAAATTGTAAATAAGTTTATTAACGTTTGGCGTGGAAAAGTTATTATTAATAAAATAAATTAATTCCTTTTATTAATTGATCATCCCGCTTATCAAGCATTAGTAGCCTTATTTTTTTTTCTATATTTAATTAATCTTCTCCAGGCTAAGCAATCCCAGCTCCCTCAGCCTCTCCCCATAGGGCTTGCGTTCCAAGCCCCTCACCAACTTTGTTGCCCTTCTCTGGACACGTTCCAGCAAGTCAACATCCTTCCTAAACTGAGGGGTCCAGAACTGGACACAGTACTCAAGGTGTGGCCTAACCAGTGCAGTATACAGGGGGAGAATGACCTCCCTGCTCCTGCTGGCCATACTGTTCCTGATGCAGGCCAGGATGCCATTGGCCCTCTTGGCTGCCTGGGTACACTGCAGGCTCATGTTCAGCCTACCATCAACCAGCACCCCCAGGTCCCTCTCTGCCTGGCCGCTCTCCAGCCACTCTGACCCCAGCCTGTAGCACTGCATGGGGTTGTTGTGGCCAATGTGCAGAACTCGGCACTTGGATGTGTTAAATCTCATGCCGCTGGACTCTGCCCATCTGTCCAGCCTGTCGAGGTCCCTCTGCAGAGCCTCTCTACCCTCCAGCAGATCAACTCCTGCCCCAAGCTTGGTGTCGTCAGAAAATTTACTGATGATCGACTCAATGCCCTCATCCAGATCATCAATAAAGATGTTAAAGAGCATGATGGTGCATCGTTAGTGCAAAGGCATTTCTAAGATACTGCACAACTGTATTCTAGCTTAACAAATGGACAAAAACCTGAAATATGCACCAAACGAAATATGCAATCTATTTCCTTTTAAGGGTTCCCTACATGGGAAAGGAATTGTACAAGCTGTTCTAGAATAAGTTAAGGGAAGTTAAATGTTCTTAAATTTCCTGTATCATGTTGCACAGGGCACTCTCCTCTCTAAGATCTGCAGTTCCTATTTCCCAAATGATGGCATGGCAACTGAGAAAGAGGAGATGACCAAAGAGCATGGGTGCACCGGATGTCATCAGACAGCAATCATAAATGGACCCTCTGATACTTTTTCAAACTCTTGCTAGCAACACTGAAGGGACCACCCCACCTCAAGACCTGGCCTCCTGCATGCATTGGTGTTTCCATGAGTCTCTGAGTGCCAACGTGACCAGCTGTGGAGAGTGTAGGGCTACTTGAGGTCCCAACCACACCACCTTGCCTTGGGGTCATCCGACCAACATCACCACATGAGGCACATCACAAATTTCTCAGGGACAAGAGGCCTGCCAGATCGCTGTGCTACAAATCCATGCTGCATCACAAAGAGAGAAAACAAGCATGTGAGTTAATACCAAAAGCTACAGATCTCATAAAAACATCTGGAAACAGGAAACAGCTGTCAAGCACCTCCTTAAGTAAGAAATCAAAAGCAACATCATCCTTGGTGGTTTGGGTGGTTTTTTATTGTTGTTGTTTTTGGTGGGTTTGGGGTTTCTTTTGTTGTTGTTGTTATTTGCTGGGGATTTTTTTTTTTGTTTTCCTGATGCCTCACTCTTGCATCTCTTCCACAGACAGCTGTTTACACACCCTCTTTTACACGGGGCAGCCCCGCACGGCTCCCAGACGCCCAGGACGAACCTTAATAAAAGCTGAACGCGTAGCCACCTACCCAGTAACGCCGCACGCACAGCAGCGCGCCGCAGATGACAACGAAGGCCGAAACCTCTACGCGGCAGGGAGCACACTCCGGGTGCCGGGGCCTCCCCGGGGTGGGGGCCGCAGGGCGGGCCGCTCTCAGCGGCAGCAGACGGCGAAGCGCGGCGGCGGCGCAGCCCCCCGCCCCACGCCCGCTCCAACGCCCGCCCCCCGCAGGCGCTGCCGCCTCTCCTGCGGCGGAGCGCCGCTCCACCCTCGCAGCCGTCGCAGCGCGTCCCGCCTCAGCTGTACAAGACCCGCCGGGCCCGGGCCCGGGCCCGGGCCCCACCCCGAAGGCGCACCTTCTCCTTTTGACCTCCTCCTCTGAACACGGCGAAGCGGCTCCTCGGCAGGCGCTCCTCGCTTACCTTCGCAACCCCAGCTCGCCAGACACCGCTCCGCAGCAGCCGCCGGACCCGCAACCCTAGCGACTCCGGCGACGTCCTCCCGCTCGCTTGTGACGACACTGGCTGCCCCGCCCCGCAGCTGGGCTCAGCCCCCTGCGGCCGCGAGCCTCCAAGCCTCCCTTCTGTGCGCCCCGAGGCTGGCAGGTGGAGAAGGCGAGTACGGTTACTAACGGGGACCGGAGGCGCGGCCACGGCAGGACTAGCATCCTCGTTCACTGTCCACATCTGAAGCTGGTGATAGCTGGCTCAGCAAGCTACACTTGCTGAAACTGCCACGTATACCCGGAGGTTGGGCTCCATTTCTTAATGAGTTTATATACCACACGGCTATCAATGAGGGATAGCATTAGCGTTAATTTGAAAAAAAAAAAATGTAAGAAGAGGTCACAGTCCAGCTCTGTTATTTTTACATGATTCACAAATGCCAGTTTGTTTGCCAGTTTGAAAAGACCAGTTACTCACACACTCCCCTGTGGGAACTCCCAGGAGGAATTAGTGAGAAACACACAAATGCCTGGAAGGCTCCAACCAACTGTGCATGACCTGGAGAGGACTGCTGCCAAGTACTGCTGAGTCAGTCCCAACAGCACTCTAGTGTAAGAATTTAAAATTTGTATATTGCAGTTCCCCAGTGCTGGAAGCTGCCAGCTCAAGTCCTTGCAGTCAGCGCTGTCAGCGGTGAAATTCTATTTTAGCTGTGACAGAGTTGATCGAAACATTTTGCAAAAGAGGAGAGCTGATTTTCAGTGCTTAGTCAAATGTGATTTTTACCATTTATCTTTGATCATAGTTTAGCAGAAAACTAATGAACCATGCTATGTTTTTAAACAAAAAGAAACCAGAAAATAGGAGTTCCTCTACATACTCTGGATGAGGACATTGAGTCCATCATCAGTAAATTTGCAGACAACACCAAGCTAGGGGCAGGAGTTAATCTGCTGGAGGCTCTGCAGAGGGATCTCGACAGGCTGGACAGATGGGCAGAATCCAACGGCATGAGATTTAACACATCCAAGTGCCGAGTTCTGCAAATTGATCACAACAACTCCATGCAGTGCTACAGGCTGGGGTCAGAGTGGCTGGAGCGTGGCCAGGTAGAGAGGGACCTGGGGGTGCTGGTCGATGGTAGGCTGAACATGAGCCTGCAGCGTGCCCAGGCAGCCAAGAGGGCCAATGGCATACTCGCCTGTATGAGGAACAGTGTGGCCAGCAGGAGCAGGGAGGTCATTCTGCCCCTGTACACTGCACTGGTTAGGCCACACCTTGAGTGCTGTGTCCAGTTCTGGACCCCTCAGTTTAGGAAGGAGGTTGACTTGCTGGAGCATGTCCAGAGGAGGGCAACAAGGTTGGTGAGGGGCTTGGAACACAAGCCCTATGGGGAGAGGCTGAGGGAGCTCGGGATGCTTAGCCTGGAGAGGAGAAGGCTCAGGGGAGACATTACTGTCTACAACTACATCCAGGGAGGTTGTAGACAGGCAGAGGTTGGTCTCTTCTGCCAGGCAACCAGCACCAGAACAAGAGGACACAGTCTCAAGCTGTGCCAGGGGAGGTTTAGGCTGGAGGTTAGGAAGAAATTCTACACAGAGAGAGTGATTGCCCATTGGAATGGGCTGCCTGGGGAGGTGGTGGAGTTACCATCATTGGAGGTGTTCAGGAGACTTGATAGGGTGCTTGGTTGGTTTAGTTGATTAGGTGGGTTGGATAATAGGTCGGACATGATCTTGAAGGTCTCTTCCAACCTGGTTTATTCTATTCTATTCTGCAAGCTTAAAGATATGCTCTCCCAAATATATTAAATATACTTGGCCAGAACAGACTAGAAGGCAAGCAGGCTCTGTCACCAGCACCTTTCAATTTTAATACAGAGCCCGACAGCATTAAAAAGCACATAACATTGTAGTGTATTTGTAGCTGATGACAATTTTCATCATCAATCATAATACAAACTTTGAAAAACAGTGGGCTTGGACAACTCCCCACCAAGGATCCTGAAAGAAAGGTGTTTACTACTGATGTTCAGTTAGTTAATCAAAACAGCACTAAAACTGACTGGACCAGAAGGGCACTTATGTTGCGCCAGTGTTGAAGGAGGATGTGCAGAACCACTATGTTCATACAGAGCAGTACTAGTTACCCTGGGGAAAAAAGAAAAAAAAAAAAAGAGAGAGAGAGAAAAAAGCCAGCAGGGTAGGAATGGATAGGGCAGGCAGGTTTTTAATTTATATAATAATTTTTGTATTCTATGTTTTCTACATCTCATAAATGTAAGTAAAAAATTTCAAAACCTAATTGTCAGAGGGGACAATTTGAGTTGAAGTACTTGGAGAGCTGCTGTGGGACCATTACCAGGTTTAAGACTATTCAACATTTTCCTTAAAGATGGGGAAGCATGTATTTGTGGGCAACACAAAAGTTGGCACTATGGTGAAAAACAGAACTGGGCCATCACATAATAGTTCTGGAATAGCTGACAAACCATATTGTTCAACAATTTTTTAATAGCCACATCTTGGCTTATACATCAAGGAAAAGAATACAAAGCCGTACCTTGAACACTGGGAAAACAGCAGACTGAAAACCTTACTAACACTGGAACGGCCATCAGGGTCATAACAGATAAGGAATTGAACATGAGATCCCAACTTAACCCTGTGACAAAATGAGACATGAATTTTGGAAGCACAATCAACAACATACAGAGAAAGAGGGGATTTAACCCATATGTAGATCACTAAACAAGTGTTTATCTCTTTCTTAAAAGATGATTATCAATTTGTGAAGGGACTAAGGAAGACAGGCACAACACAAGACTTTAGGAAGTGAATCCAGGCATTTAATAAAAAAATATTGAGTACACTTCCCTCACCCCAACCCCCTCCCCCCGCCAGTTTTAAATACATTCCCATCAGGGAAAAATAAGATACTACTGACCCCTTTTGTGGAGCTATCCCCTCCTTCTCCTGTAAGTGGAAGCTGAAGTCACATTCTAATCACAAGTCAAACATCCACTTTTAAAAGAGGGATTACTAGGTATTGAAATATACAACTGAAAGAAGACGTAGGTTACAGTTTATGCCCTTTTTGAGAGCCAATGCATTTCTCTAGTGTAAAACCAGAACCTTTACAGGAGGTCAGACTAGATGAAGGGTGTTAAACTCTTTTACCTGCTAATATAAAGCAGGAAGGGACATTTAACTGCATGTCCAGTCTCACCTGACTTAATATACTTTCTGCCTTTACACTGAGCAATGAAAACTTTTACACATCTGATAATCAATCCCATCAGCATACCATTTATCCTCATCTTCCTCAGCATGCCAGTGATTCAATGACCAGCAACACTTCTTCCCACTCAGATTTCCAGAAACCCATCCTGCTATAGACATTAGAGAGGTATGGCTGATACAGAATCAAAAGCCTGAGATGAGCACTAACAAATATTAGACCTGTCACCTGTGTACCAGAAAGACTTCAAAACTTCCCCCAACAAAAAAAGCCTTAAAATTTCCTGACAAAATGTGACAGAAAAATTCTGTATTCTTTATCCTTCATGATAATGAGGAAAGAAAATACAATCCTACAGTAGCACAGTTTATACTTTGAATTTATGAATTACAAGCCAATTTCTGTATTTGCTATTTTTTCTCTAGCTTCTTTTACAGTAATTGTAGCAATACTACAAAACAGGTTTGGATACTTTGTTTCAAGCCACAGAGATTCACTTGTATAATTCCCTCTGTTGCTAAAAGTCTTAAAAAATTAGTCCCTTCCATTACACTTCAGTCCATTAGTATCTATACAGAAAGAAAGAATATGGTACATAAGAGCTTTCACCCAGACAAAAAAATATCAGTTTGATGGAAAAATAATTTCAATGTTTATCTATAAAAATACATTATTATTTGAAATGTATCACCTGCTGTTGACATCATGAAGCAGATATTAAAACACTTAAGTTTGTTGCTTCTTCTCCTTTTAATGTTTAAGGGTATGATTAATCAGCCTAATGTAAATCCTGAAAATAAAGCACAGTCCACTTCCAGAAGCTGCTCTGTTTATAGAATTTTCTTCCTTCAGAGAGTTGTTAGAGAAACAAGTAGTTCATAATTTTCTGAAGATACCTGCAGCAAAACCAAGCCAGAGACAAATAATTCAGCATGCACATTTGAAAAAAAAGAAAAAAGAGAAAAGACCTTAAGGTTTCTGGTTACTATTCTGTTAACTACAGTTCATAATGGAAATTAAACTCTGTCATGCTCTTCAGCTTTAGACTGTGAAATACATATTTAGAATTGTGGTGGTTTAGGCTGGGTGCCGGCCCGGATGCCACTGCACAGACCACAGCTGGGAGGTCCCAAAAGGGTCCAGCCCACTGGGTGGTCACAGCAAACCAGGTATTTCACCCACAATCCTCTGCTCCTCTATAAAACATCCACACGGGGTCCCTACTTCCTCTTTCGCCCCTGCTGCTGCCTAGGTAAAATGGCGTGAGCTGCCTCCCTTGGGCCTGCCCAGGACCAAGGCTGGGTTGGGGGGGAGGGGAGAAAGAGCCCTGGGGGTTTTGGGTGTACCCCCAGGTGGGGAATGGAACGTTCTTGGGTATGTTTTGGAAATTCTCTCTCTTTGTCATGGTGCTTATGGTTCTCTGTAAGTCTTTCACTGTCGTTTTTATTGGTTTCCCATTTAAACTTTCCATCACTTTTGCAACCCGTTTGTCTGAGTCATTATTTTCTGCCCGTGGTGGGAGAAATTGCTCTCCCAAACAAGAATAAATACAAATGTTCTAAATTACCTCGTATCAAGTGCTAAGGTAGCATGGGTACTTGTGAAATTCATCATGTCAACAAAGCTGCTACAGTTGTTTTCCAATCAAAGGCTTAAAACAATAGATACTGCTTACCACCTGCTTTCTGCAGCTGCATTTTTAGATTATTTCACTTAGTGCTCTTCCTAAGAGCAGAAAGTGTCAGTCTAGATGTTTTAAAAGTTTACTTGGGGAAAAAAACACAAAAACCAACTATTATCCAACCTGCTATTTCCTGGGAACTTAAAAGTGATGAGAGAATATACAACCAATTTCTTATGCCAACCAGTGAATAATGAAGCTCTCTGTAATACAAATGCACACATTTTGGAGGTAGAAAAGCTTCCAAAATGCTGTTTGCTTTTTTTAAAGATGCATACCAGTTAAAGGCCAAACCCTTTTTCTCACATGTTTGCAGAATTAGGCCACAGAGTGAGAACACATTAATAAGTGATACTAGATATGGTAACAGACAGGTCCCAATACTGACAGAGCCACAGACTAATGAGAATCTCTACAGCATTCAGCACCCTTTGACTCTGCCACCATGTAAGACTAATGGGAGAAATTTGTGAAGTTAAAGGGTTTTGCACACTGTACCCTGTACTTATTCAACATAAATTATTGGCATTACATATACTTGTGATTCTAAAACCACCATATGCTTTTTATTGCCATTTCACCCTTTTGTCCTCAGCAGTTCCATTTCACAGATTCAAATAGATTACATGTTCATAGATTCATAGAATGGTTTAGGTTGGAAGGGACCTTGAAGATCATCTAGGTCCAATCTCCCTGCCATGGGCAGGAACACCTTTCACTAGACCAGACTGCCCATGGCCTCATCCAGCCTGGCCTTGAACATCTCCAGGGAAGGGGCATCCCACAACCTCCCTGGGCAACCTCTTACAAGTCTCACCGCCCTTACTGTAAATTAAAAAAAATCTTCCTAATATCCAGTCTAAATCTGCCCTCTTTAAGCTTCAATCCATTCCCTCTCATCCTATCACTACAATTAAAAAGTCCCTTTCCATCTTTCCTCAGGCCCCCTTCAGGTACTGGAATGCTGCTATAAGGTCTCCCCAGAGCCTTCTTTTCTCCAGGCTGAACAGCCCGAACTCTCACAGCCTGTCCCCACAGGAAATGTCCTCCAGCCCTGTGATCATCTTTGTGACCCTCCTCTGGACCCACTCCAGCACTTCAATCTCACAAAATCTACCACAGACTAGAAGTAAGTACTTTTTAATAAAAGCCAGTGGTGTAGCTCAAGACATGAGCTTAAAAATATATCCAAATAAAAACATTTTATATATCAGGAAAAAAGCTGGAATCACATATGCAAATTTGTAGGGCTTTCCATTAACACAACAAATTATTTTTCACACAAGACCCATCAATAGCTCTCAAGTAGGACAGTGCTCAAAGTCCCAAGGCAATTATGTAATGTGTAATTTTTAGACAGCATATGTCAGATAGTACTGGAATTGAACAATGATAACCTCTCAAGCAACTCAGTATTTCGGTATGTATTTTATGTATCTTTATACTGTCCTAAAATGGTTCACTAAAATAATTTGGAAGTTTGGACACCAAGATTCTGTTAGATCAAGTAACACATGCATTGTTAAATTAGAATTACTAAATCCTCAAATGTCTAATGGCAAACACTACATTGAATTCTAATCTTTGATCTCTGCTGTATCAAGGCAACTACTAAAAATAACTGTAACTGGTTATCTGTCTACTCCTTTCCAAAAGGAATTGCTGCAGCACCATTAGGAGAGGCTCAGTGATACTGGACGAGAAAGGGAAGATCATCTGAACAATCAAGCCTACTGTCCTACTGTGGCAAGGGAGACCTCATGAGAGTCCCTGACTACCAAAACCATGTACCAGTCTCACTCTTCAAGCCAACAACTGCCTTTCAAGTGGCTTTACATTTATTTTTACTCCTTTCTGAATTTTGTTAATGTTTAGAGCACTTCAGCAAATGAACTAGCTTTCACATGGTCAACAGAACATGAAGACAAGAAAATTTGAAATCAGTGTTGATTGCAAAAATAAAATCCTACACATACAAGGAAAACAAACATACTTTGATCGCAGAGCAGTTGCTTAAGATAGAATCAAATCATCAACATGCACCCCTACAGTGAAATTATCAGTTTTACGAAGTGTCACATGCATCTGTCCAGACTAAATGTAAATCAGTCACATTGCTGTAAGCTTTAGCCAAGAATAGAATAGAGTAGAATAGAATAGACCAGACCAGGTTGGAAGAGACCTTCAAGATCATCGCGTCCAACCCATCAACCAATCCAACCCAACCAAACAACTAACCCATGGCACCAAGCACCCCATCAAGTCTCCTCCTGAAAACTTCCAATGACGGCGACTCCACCACCTCCCCGGGCAGCCCATTCCAATGGGCAATCACTCTCTCTGTATTGAACGTCTTCCTAACATCCAACCTAAACCTCCCCTGGCACAGCCTGAGACTGTGTCCTCTTGTTCTGGTACTGGCTGCCTGGGAGAAGAGACCAGTTACTATGACTCTCCCCTCTCATTATTTCCTAATCTTATTTCTAAACAGCTTGTCTGAACCTGACTTTACACATGTAAGAGTTACACTACCATCTACTTCTTCAGGGCTTCAAAAGGCAAGGAAGGAGGTAGACACTGAAGGAAAGAAATCACAGAATCACCAAGGTTGGAAGAGACCTCAAAGATCTCATGTGACCACGAGATAGTGAAGTTTTCAATATGCAGGGAGATAGGGAGGAGCACCAACAGAACCTTCACCTTGGACTTCCGGAGGGCGAACTTCAGCCTGTTTAAGAAACTTATTTGTAAAGTCCCCTGGGTACCAACCCTCATGAACCGAGGGGTCCAGGAGGGTTGGACCTACTTCAAACAAGAGCTCTTGAAGGCACAGGAACTGGCAGTTCCCATGTGCCAAAAGGCGAGCTGGTGGGGAAGGTGACCGGCCTGGATGAGCAAGCAGCTCCTGGAGGATTTAAGGGGGAAAAAGAGGCTGTATCACCTTTGGAAGGAGGGGAAGGCTTCTCGAGGTATGTTCAAGGAAGTTGTTAGATTATGTAGGAATAAAATTAGGGAGGCAAAGGCCCAGCTGGAACTGAAGCTGGCCACGCTGTCAAAGACAATAAAAAACATTTTTACAAATATATTAACAATAAGAAAAAGGGCAGGAAGAACCTGCACTCCTTATTGGACCTGGAGGGGAACACGGTGACTGAAGACGAGGAAAAGGCTGAGGTCCTGAACACCTTCTTTGCCTCAATTTTTAACAGCAAGGCAAGAGGAGTTCAGGACGAGTGGCCTTCTGAGCTGGACAATGGGGTCAGGGAGCAGTGTAATGCCCTGGAAATCCATGAGGAATTAGTTCGGGACCTGCTGAGCCACTTGGACACTCACAAGTCCATGGGGACTGGATGGGATCCATCCTAGGGTGCTGAGAGAGCTGGCAGATGAGCTGGCCAAGCCGCTCTCCATCATTTTCCTCCAGTCCTGGCTCACTGGAGAGGTCCCAGGTGACTGGAAACTGGCCAATGTGGTCCCTATCCATAAGAAAGGTCAGATGGAGGAACCTGGAAACTCCAGGCCAGTCAGCCTGACCTCAGTGCCACAGAAAGTGATGGAGCAGATTATCCTGGCGGCAATAACTGCGCACCTGAAGGATGGCCAAGGGCTCAGATCCAGCCAACATGGATTTAGGAAGGGCAGGTCCTGCCTCTCCAACCTGATCTCCTTCTATGATCAGGTGACCCGTCTGGTGGACGTGGGGAGGCCTGTGGATGTGGTCTACCTGGACTTCAGCAAGGCCTTTGACACTGTCCCCCACAGCAAGCTGCTGGCTAAGCTGTTGATAGGTTGGACTCAATGATCCTCGAGGTCTCTTCCAACCTTAGTTATACTGTGATCATCAAGTCCAACCTGTCACCACAGACCTCATGACTAAACCATGGCACCAAGTGCCATGTCCAACACCCTCTTGAACACCTCCAGGGACGGTGACTCCACCACGTCCCTGGGCAGCCCATTCCAATGGCAAACGACTCTCTCAGTGAAGACTTTCTCCTCACCTCGAGCCTAAACTTCCCCTGGTGCAGCTTGAGACTGCATCCTCTTGTTCTGGTGCTGGTTACCTGGGAGAAGAGACCAACCTCTGCCTGTCTACAACCTCCCTTCAGGTAGTTGTAGACAGCATTAAGGTCTCCCCTGAGCCTCCTCTTCTCCAGGCTAAACAATCCCAGCTCCCTCAGCCTCTCCTCGTAGGGCTTATGCTCAAGGCCTCTCCCCTCCTTGTTGCCCTTCTCTGGACATGTTCAAGTGCCTCAATGTCCTTCTTAAACTGAGCGGCCCAGAACTGGACACAGTACAGTGTGGCCTAAGCAGTGCAGAGTACAGGGGCACAAGGACTTCCCTGCTCCTGCTGGCCACACTATTCCAAATGCAGGCCAGGATGCCATTGGCCTTCTTGGCCACCTGGGCACACTGCTGGCTCATGTTTAGGCAGCTGTCAATCAGCACCCCCAGGTCCCTTTCTGTTTGGCAGCTCTCCAGCCACTCTGACCCCAGCCTGTAACTCTGCATGGGGTTGTTGTGGCCAAAGTGCAGCACCCAGCACTTGGATTTGTTGAATGCCATCATCTTGGACTCCACCCATCTGTCCAGTTGGTCAAGGTCTCTCTGCAGAGCCCTTCTGCCCTCTTAACAGATTAACATCTGCTCCCAACTTGGTGTCTTCTGCAAATTTGCTACTAACTGACTTATTTCCCTCACCCAGATCATCAACGAAGATATTAAAGAGGATGGGGCCCAGCACTGATCCTTTGGGGACAGCAGACACAAATTCTTAAACAGAACCTAGAAATACTCACTGCGTTCATGGTTTAAGCACTATTTAATGCTTTTTAACCCCACAAACCCCGCTTCTTTATCAGTGTGGGGAGAGACTAATTGATATAATTGTCTCCAAGTACACTGTCAAGCCACAGACAGATGTACAGTCATCCTTATCAAAGGAAAGCAAAATAATGTTCTTAAAAGCAAGTTTTAAGAAGTGTGTAATAGAAACTGTTAGACTTCAAATTAATGTGAATGGCAATTTGAACATTTTACACCCATAAAAGTGAACTGAAGAATTCAGAAAGTGACAAAGTAAAAACAAGAAAACTGCTCTCAAAGTCAGTTTGTGGAATGTGACTTCCTATAAATACAGTAAAGTCCAGACGTTCATCTTGTTTGTATGTATGTTTGGATTCATATTTATACACTTGCTTGGACAATAATGGAGAAGATCATTCAGGTTACCTCAAGGGAAGCTTAAAGACTGTTGCAAATACTTCTAGAACACAGTAACAGCAGCCACAGGCCTGAGGAACACCTTCCTCACTAATCCAAAGAAATGCAGTTAACTATATCCTGGCATAGTAACTTTGAAGTCATTGACTAGAATAATGTTGCAGTTCTCTGGACTTACACCAATGCAAGGGGGAGACAGATTACAGAAAGATGAGACATAGAATTTAATCTCGTTGTCCAGCAAGAATGAATATGTACACCAATCATCACATTAAAAAAGAATCTGTTGTAAGAGAAAATTAATACCATCCTTGTAGATGTGGGACTATGAAAACATCACCACTCCGTCTTATTGGTGCAGGTTTATTGGGGAACAAACCTTCTGGGGAGGAAGCAGCTTGTACATACATTTCACAACCTCGGTGAACTTGTCATTTCCACAAACAGCTCTATCCTGAGGTATCCTCTTGGATACTGGTCAAGGGAACTCCCACCTCCAGATCTCCTATAACTTATAGTGGTAAAATATCATCAGAATTAGTAAAATCACAAAAGACAACTTCACTTCAAAACAGAATAATCACTTCTGCATCTTATTCTGAAGTCTACATTTTATTACCAATGCATGACAAGTACCCATTTTGACCAGACATTGCAGGTTTAGCCTTGCTTTCTTTTTAACATCTAAATATGGGTCCAGATCAGTCTATTGGAATACTCAGGAGCAGATAATTTCCACAAAAATACTGCATGGCAGGATGCAGCAGATACAATCTTCCCTGCTTTCCTTAAAATGAAACGATGGACCCCAATTTCCCATGTCTGGGTCTCTTCACAAGGATTTCAGTATCCCTTCCTTCCTCTGAATCTTGCCCTGGCATCCAACTGAAAATTAAAGCAAATATATTAAAATCATACATTTTGCAAAATAAATACTTTATAGTGTTTGTGCTATCTCAGCACTCCATAACTTTAGAAGAAAGCACAGAATAAAGGAGAAGACACTGTAAAGAAAATTATCAATGTAGCAAACAAGCTATAGAATTCTTCAAACAAAATGCTGCCTTATCTTAAATTTCACACAAAAGTTAAATTATGTGATAAGAATTTTCTGCATTCTGAAATAAACAATGTAACAACTAAAATGACAGAACAGCAATAGTGGGATGGCAAAAACCACATGAAAATAAGGTAGCGTAAATCTACTTAGATCTATTTTTCCATAGTTAACTGGTAAGATGAAGGAGGAAAATTCAGATTGGGTTGATGTGGGAGTCACTGCAAATGTCAGTGAGGACATAGATAGTATAAATCCAATAAGTTTTGGTAAACAAAAAACAGTAAAACCTGAAATAATATTCAGCTTTTACAATCTGCTGGTTTATTCTTGGAAGTTACAAAAAAGCACTGAATGCAAGGCAAAAAAATACTATGAAGCTAAAATAAAACCAGCATTTAGAGAAGCTATATTGCAAGTTCTTTTCCAGTACAGATGAAAAATGTACTTTGATCCTGTGAAAATTCAGAATTCTTCTGAATTTAGATGGCTGTTACAAACTGCAAGTTATCATATTCAGCTATTAGATTGAGGTGGTATCTCTTTATCTCTTTTAGCTAACCTTCGTTCAGAATTCAGAACTGCACAAAAATGTGTAATGATGTGAACTACACAGTGACACAGCTTGCCCAATAACCAAGCAGCTTCAACTTTAGACCCTGCTCCTACTTTAAGCGTTCTAAAGTTTACCCCTCTGATAAATACTGTGTTTTCTTAAAAAGTGAAGAGCACCTAGGCAGAACTCCTAATGATTTCAACACACAGTATCACAGTATAACTAAGGTTGGAAGAGACCTCGAGGATCATTGAGTCCAACCTAGCAACACAGATCCCATGACTAGACCATGGCACCAAGTGCCACATCCAATCCCCTCTTGAACACCTCCAGGGACGGTGACTCCACCACCTCCCTGGGCAGCACATTCCAATGATGAACGACTCGCCCGGTGAAGAACTTCCTCCTCACCTTGAGTCTAAACCTCCCCTGGCGCAGCTTGAGACTGTGTCCCCTTGTTCTGGTGCTGGTTGCCTGGGAGAAGAGGCCAACCCCTTCCCAGCTACAACCACCTTTCAGGTAGTTGTACAAGGCAATGAGGTCACCCCTGAGCCTCCTCTTCTCCAGGCTAAACAATCCCAGCTCCCTCAGCCTCTCCTCATAGGGCTTGTGTTCAAGGCCTCTCACCAGCCTTGTTGCCCTTCTCTGGACACGTTCAAGTGTTTCGATGTCCTTCCTAAACTGAGGGGCCCAGAACTGGACACAGCACTCAAGGTGCAGCCTAACCAAAGCAGAGTACAGGGGCACAATGACCTCCCTGCTCCTGCTGGCCACACTATTCCTAATGCAGGCCAGGATGCCATTGGCCCTCTTGGCCACCTGGGCACACTGCTGGCTCATATTCAGGCAGCTGTCAATCAGCACCCCCAGGTCCCTCTCTGTTTGGCACCTCTCCAGCCACTCTGACCCCAGCCTGTAGCTCTGTATGGGGTTGCCATGGCCAAAGTGCAGCACCTGGCATTTGGACTTGTTAAACGACATTCCGTTGGATTCTGCCCATCTGTCCAGTCGGTCGAGGTCCCTCTGCACACTGTAAGTTATATCTGCATTTATTGTTCAACTTGTTTTTTAGGTACTCTTTAAGCCTCACTATTACAGCAAGTAGCAAATTATTGAAATGTACAATTAACAGGACAAGAAAAATGTCACTCTTCAGCCTAAGAATTTGGAATGGTTAAACAGAATAATGTAAGAGCCAGGTCTCTTCCTGCATGAATGAAGAAACTTCACCAGAAACTTAAGTTTCATCAAGCTCCTTTAACATTCTAGACACAGATATACAAGCACATCATCTGGACATACAAATATCCAGCATCAAATATGCATTAAATCCAGCATTAAATATGCAGCTTTTTTTCCTATCCCAAATAACCCTTTGTTGTTTAATGGATTAATACAACTCATATAGCAGAAGTACAAAAATTGCTACTACTCCAGAGAGACTTTGACAGGGCTGGAGTCCTGGTAAGTTATTCATGGGACAGCAATGTGCCCTGGTGGCCAAGGAAAATAGTATACTTGGGTGCATTAATGAGACTGTGTCCAGCAGGTCAAGGAAAGTTGTCCTCCTTCTCTATTCAGCCCTAGTCAGACCACATCTGGAATACTGCATACAGCTGCAGGCCCCCCAGTTCAAGAGGGACAGGGAACTACAGAAGAGAGTTCAACAAAGGACTGCGAGGATGATTAGGGGACTGGAGCATCACTCTTACAAGGAAAGACTGAGACCTGGGGCCAGTTAGTGTGGAGAAAAGAAGGCTGAGAGGGGACCAAAAGAAGGCTGAGAGAGGACCTTATGAAAGTCTACAAGCATCTGAAGGGTGGCTGTCAGGAGGATGGAACCAATTTCTTTTCAGTGATACCCAGGTAGATTGGAACTTGATGATCTTTAAGGTCTCTTCCACTCCAAATCATTCTGTGATTCCATTGTAAGTAAACACACAGAATGGAAGAAAAATTTTAGGTACAGTTTCAGCTGTATATTCTTCATTACATATTACAATGGCTAAAAATAAAAATAAGCCTCTCAGTACTCATGCTTACAAATTTTTGATACCACCATTACCACTTCTTCACTCTTTTTTAATGTGTCACTGTAACACAAGCAGGGCATTTCTGGACACAGAACTCCCATCAAAATGAGGGGAAATTTCAATCACATTTTTAAAATAGTCTTCTCACTATCACACTTGATGGCTCACTATATATTTAAAAAACCCAACAACCTGTTATTTAACATCCACTCAAATCCTCAAAAAAGCCCAACAAAAGAAAACAAACACCACCCCAGCAGCACAACTTAAATGCAAAAGCCTGCTTAAATAGTGAAAGTCTCTTTCAACGAGACATCCTTTTTATTTAAATGTTCTCCAAATACATCTCATCCAATGCCCTCACAGGTAAAAACTCCTTTTTCAGTAACTCGTTTATCTGACGCATTTAGAATCTAATTCAATTTAATTACACACTTTTCCATCTTTTGTACTCTGCAGCTTTTTCTTCATGAGAACAGTGTATGACATCCATATTTTAAATAGAATTCAAAGACCTGTTCTGCTCAGTGGTGCCAATTTTACTGACTTCGACTGATTTTCTTCAGAAAACAAGGGAAAAGTACATGAAACAGCCAGGCCACACGCAGAAAAAACACCACAAAGACTTACCATTGATCTTTTGCATGCAAAAAATGTCATTTGCAAACTCCTACAGTGTCCTTCCATCAAACATTGTTTAGGACTTTTGTTTTCCTGTTAGATTAAAAATCAAAGATTAAAGACTTAATGAATTCCTGCACCTTATCAACGAGAAAATATCTCAGAGGTTTACTCGGTATCTTGCTAAGTGACTTGATCTTTCTTCTTATGCTGTTTTCGTAACGTGCGCACGACACGAATCAACAGGCTTGAACGGGATGAAATAACATTTCTTCCTTCAGGAGGCTCGGTCACGCCGCTCCACAACCAGAGATGCACTGCACCCCCCAGTCCTAACAGCAGCAGGCTTGCCCAGCCAGAAGACGTCCCTAAGCCGGGAGGGGCCGCGGGTGCGCTGGGGCCACCTCAGACAGCGGCTTCCGAGAGCGGGCCTCGGGGTGGTACTCTTCCCATTGAGTCTAACATGGGAAAGCGGGGATGGGGGAGGGGGCAGGGCCTACGAAGCTTTCTGCAGAGAGGCAGCACTGCTCACCTGCAGGACGCAGGGGCTCTCCAGCAGGCACTGCCGCAGGTCCTCCCTGACTCCCCCACAAGCCCGCCCGTCCTCCTCCTTATCCTCGTAGTACTTGGGCATTGCGGCAAGACCAGGTCTCCGCCTCGTAGAGACTACTCAAACACCACTAACAATAGCCGCCGCCATCTTGACACCCTGGGCCCTAACTCCCCTTCCGGCGGGGAGAAGGAAGGGGCGGGGCAGCTGGGGGAAGGAAACTCGCGCGCCTGCGCTGCGGACGTTGCTAGAAGGCTGCGCGGGAGGGGTGGTGCGTCAGACGGGGGTCGCGTCGCCTCGCGGGCGGGGCAGCAGGTGAGGCCTCTCCCCCTCACCGAGCGCTGAGAGGTGAGCGGTGCAGAGCGCGCTGGCTCCAGCCTCGCTGCTGATAAGGCGGGGGAGGGAGCTCAGCGCTGAGGTGCGGGTTCCCCTGAGAGGGCGGCTCCTGCCTGTGGGGAGGGGGCGGCCGCGGGGTCGCTTCGGGCAGTACTGTTTTCGTCTGGGCTGAACAGCCAGCGGAGAGGTCGGTGCCTTGGCTCCGGCTTCGGACTCCGACTTTTCGCCTCCTGCGAAGGCCGTCGTCGCTGAACGGCTCGAATCGGTTTAAGGTGTGGTGCTGGGAGAGAGCTGGCATCCCCGGCACCGCAAAGCAGCCCCACGGGCTGAGGAGAGGCGGGAGTTGGGCTTCCTGACAGTCCGGGAAGCAGTAGTTTCCCAATGCGCCTAGTTTCCCACTTGCTGTCTTCCCAGCATTCAACAAAGTGGCGTACTTGCCTGTGAATGCCATGGTTTATATTTGAAGTGTGGCTAGCAGGTCGAGGGGTGTGATTCTGCCCTGCTAATCCACTCTGATGAGACCGTACCTGGAGTAGTGTCTAGCTTTGGGGTCATGGTCCTGCTCAAGTGTGTCTAGAGGAGAGCCTTGAAGATGATCAGAAGGATGGAGCACCTCTCATGGGGAAACGTTGTGAGAGTTGGGGTTGTTCAGCCTGAAGAAATCTCTGGGGAGACCTGACTGTGGCCTTCCAGTACTTAAAGGGAGGCCTATAAGAAAGATGAGGACAGTCTTTTTAGCAGGGACTATTGTGGCAGAACAACGGGTAATGGACTTAAACTGAAAAAAGGATAGAATTAGAGAAAGGAATAATTTTTTTTATTTTTTTTAATGATGGTGGTGAAATGCTTTAAAGGTTGAGTAGAGAGGTGGTGGATACCCCGTCTCTGGAAGCATTCAAGGTCAGCTTGGATGGGGCTCTGGGTGACCTGATCTAACCAAAGATGTCCCTGGTCACTGCAGAGGGAGTGGCACTAGATGGCCATTAAAGGTTCATTCCAATCCAAAGCATTCTGTGATTCTGTTGATAGTTTTTTGTAGCTTCAGTAGTGAAGTTGTGGCCTGCATTGCGTGCTTTTCTTTTTAGTGTTCATGATATACAAAAGCAAATAATCTTTCAAATTTTTTCTTTAGCAAAATGCTGCCAACCACTTCAGTTAATTCTCGGAGCCAGGGCAATGGTGTGCTGAGCCCCAGAGATGCTGCAAGGCATACAGCTGGTGCAAAACGCTACAAGTACCTGCGGAGGCTCTTCCACTTCCGACAGATGGACTTTGAGTTTGCTCTTTGGCAGATGCTTTACCTCTTTACTTCACCGCAGAGGGTTTATAGGAATTTTCACTACAGAAAACAGACAAAAGACCAATGGGCAAGAGATGATCCTGCTTTCTTAGTGCTTCTCAGTATCTGGCTTTGTGGTGAGTGTAATGGAATAGATAGCAAGAAAGAGAGGAAGGAAAAGTTAAGAATGAACATTTCTGGCCTTTCTAATTGCATATGTGCACACACACAAAAAGATCAATTAATATAGATTATTTTTTAATTAGAATGCAAGAAAATGGCCTAACCTTTTGGAACTAAAGGTAGGATTTTGAAACAGAGAGCACCTAACTGTTACTATGTTATCCTGAATTAACCTCTATTTCAACTTGTTTTCTGTTGCATTTTGAACTCTCTAGTTCCCTGTAACCTTACAGACAGTAATAAAATCCCATGCCACACAGGCATGCTTTAGTTGAAAAATACTGAACATTTGGTTTATCTGAACATTGCACATAAAATACTGCTTTTACAGTAAAAGCCCTAGTGACACATTGTATCTTGTAGAATTAAGTGTAAACAAACCATCTCATACAATTTTTAGACTGAATTGCAAAAGCAATAAGTAAAATCCTATTCCTCTTCTGTTATATAGTACATTGCTGTTAATAATATGAAACCTGTTACATGCTTTTATTTCAGAGTTACCACATGTATGGTTTGAGTTAACAAGAAGCTGTTATAAACCAAAGAATATTTTATTGTAGCTTTGTGTGAATTTTAAAGAGATAGTTGGAAGTGATACAATTTCCAGTTCAATCAACAACCAATTCTGTCACTCCCTCCTAACTTAAGGAGTTACACTTAGTTAACCTAGGCTTAAGCCTAAGTACAGATAAATGTTCTCTAGTCTGTGAAAGGGTTTATGCTGTGAATAAATTGCATTATGCTTAGTATTTGGTGGAAAAAATGAGCTGTTTGAAAATGTCAGGGAGAAAAATAGTAAGGAAACTGGAGTTTCCATAACAATATACTCAATTTAAGACCTCGTGATGTCTTTTCCCTAGCTAACTTGAGTAATCTCATTTCAGTGTCTACTGTAGGATTTGGATTTGTGCTGGACATGGGGTTCTTTGAAACAATAAAGCTGCTGCTTTGGGTTGTATTCATAGATTGTGTAGGTGTTGGCCTTCTGATTGCAACTCTGATGTGGTGAGTAGTGATGTCTGAAACTGCGCTCAGTTTTCCTGTTGGAATATGGGTTGTCTTCTGGTGTTGGCAAGACACTTCCTTCTCTGTTTGGGGCAAAGTTACAGTGAATATTGACTGCAGGTTTTGTGCTGTTAAGGTAATGCAAAATACTGCTTTGGGAAATAACACTTTTAAAAATTACTTCCTGCAGAAGAGGAATATTCAGAAAGTCCGTATTAAAATGAACATTTTCTCTTGTTTTCTGTCTTCATCTGGTGTGTCTTCAGCAAAAATGTAAATAATAGTAGCCAAATAGAAAATTTGGTTGTATAAAAAAATTTATTGTTCCTTATTGTGGTTCAACAGCTTAAGTAACATAAGCTTATGGATGATTTTGTGTACACAAAGCAATATATAATTGGACTATGCTTCTTGCTGGAGGTTTTAGCTATTTCCACTATAAGCATTTGTTCTATTTCTTGCATATTAACTTTATGCTTTCATAGTAGATGCTGCTAGTCTTAACCCTGTAATGTCCAGAGACTTGAGTAGGAGAGGGGTAGTAGAAAGTCAGTTTATAACCAGATGTGTCCTGGATCAGCAAGGGAGCCGTGAACCAATGGGAAGTCACTGGTTTCTATGGTGTGGCAAGTGGAGAGCATCAAAGAAGGAATTTTTGCTGTACCAAAAAACTAAGGCAGCAAGAACACTTAAAATTTTTTAGTAAGGGAGCCAACAGCTTAAACCCATGCTGATCAGAAAAGGGATAGATTCCTTTCAAATAGTGACCTTGGGAACTCATAATTGTAAAGTTGAGGTGAGGCACATAGAGGTACTATAGCTGATAAAGTTCTGTCTGATCTATTCTCCTGTCCAAGACAGCAAAATGTAAAGTGCTTGAGGATAAGCATATAGTGATGCTTCCCACCCCATCCTCCAGCATTTTGCAACTTGGGATGCAGTCTCCTAAACTTGGGAGACTTCACCTGCTGGTTTTTCTCTTTTAGTCAGCTTCCTGCAGGCCTTAATACCTAGTGACCTGGCTCCTGTTTGGTTCAAGTCCCAATCTCCAGCACAGGCTCACCTCTTTTTTTCAAAAACTTGCCCCATTCCAAACAAGTCTAAACCCCTTTTTGCCTCACTTCACCTTGCAGACAGGCTCTGCCTCTTTCTGACCCTGCGCTTGGCACAAAGAGTATATCAGAGGAAGTTACCATACAGACTCTGGTGTCCTAATTCTTTCTGGGCATATATTGACTTCTTATTCCTCTTCTAAAGGGGATAAATTTCCTGGTGTCAGCAGAACTTCAGCTGTAGAAAACAGTCTTGAGGCTTATTCCATAATCTGTAACACCAGGCAGTGCGTGTTCTGTTGGCACTTTAATTCAAGAAGCATAGGCTCATTTTAAGAGTGCCAGCCTGCCCTCTTCCTGTCCTCACAGTGCACCATTTCTGCAAAGATGAAATAAACCATCTCTGTGCAAGATATTCTGATCATATACATATTGGAAGATGACTTCAGAAGAGTGCTGGTACAAACAAAAGCGGCATACTTCCAACCCTGACTGATACTATGATACTTCCTGAGACCTTTAACTGCATTGTTAAATCATAGCACTGATGTGTTTTAAAATTGTTTCTGTACTGCCAGCAGTATATTTTAGCTGTTGTATGCAAGGGAAAAAAAATTTACCCATAGTCTGGTCTGCATCATTCTTGGAATATTTTCTCTGAAGTAGCAGAAACTTGTCAGGGTAGAGTTAGGATTGCATGTGGCTTACTCTCTCAAACCAATGTTTTGTCAGTCAGCTTTATAGATTCACATTAACAACATTCTCTGTCTTTTCCTGTAGGTTCATTTCTAATAAGTACTTGGTGAAGCAGCAGAACAGGGACTATGATGTGGAGTGGGGATACACCTTTGATGTTCATCTGAATGCTTTCTATCCACTTCTGGTCATTCTGCATTTTATCCAGCTGTTTTTCATCAACTGTAAGTAGAATATTTTGTGTTCTCTGCTTCAAAATTATGCTCTACCAAATCAGATGAGAGCATTGTCTCTTTCAGATGTCATCATATCCGATTCTGTCATTGGGTATTTTGTTGGGAACACATTATGGCTAATTGCAATTGGCTATTACATCTATGTGACGTTCCTAGGATACAGTGGTGAGTAACACTAACTCTTACATTTGACTAAAAGCCAAAGCAATATTGTAGTCTATTAATTCATAAAGCAAGTTTTGCTTTAAAATCTTTGTAAAGCTGAGTGTTGAATTCATTCTTCTTGGTAAAATATTTTGTTAGAAATTCACCCATCCTGGTTTCCAGCTGGGTGAACATTGTAAGCCCAAGAATTCACATTCTGCACTGTACCAGCTTCCCTTCTTGTATTAGACCTGTAGCACTACAATTTGTTTTTCGTGTTCCTCTAAATCCAATGACACAAAGTTAGGGGCAGATGTTAGTCAGTTAGAGGGTAGAAAGGCTCTGCAGAGGGACCTCAACTGACTGGACAGATGGGCAGAGTCCAATGGGATGTCATACAACAAGTCCAAGTGCCAGGTGCTGCACTTTAGCCACGGCAATCCCATGCAGAGCTACAGGCTGGGGTCGGAGTGGCTGGAGAGCTCCCAAACACAGAGGGACCTGGGGGTGCTGATCGACAGCCACCTGAATATGAGCCAACAGTGTGCCCAGGTGGCCAGGAGGGCAAATAGCATCCTGGCCTGCATTAGGAATAGTGTGGCCAGCAGGGGCAGGGAGGTCATAGTGCCCCTGTACTCTGCTTTGGTTAGGCCACACCTTGAGTCCTGTGTCCAGTTCTGGGCCACTCAGTTTAAGAAGGACATCGAAACACTTGAATGTGTCCAGAGAAGGGCAACAAGGCTGGTGAGAGGCCTTGAGCACAAGCCCTATGAGGAGAGGCTGAGGGAGCTGGGATTGTTTAGCCTGGAGAAGAGGAGGCTCAGGGGTGACCTCATTGCCCTCTACAACTACCTGAAAGGTGGTTGTAGCTGGGAAGGGGTTGGCCTCTTCTCCTAGGCAACCAGCACCAGAACAAGGGGACACAGTCTCAAGCTGCGCCAGGGGAGGTTTAGACTCGAGGTGAGGAGGAAGTTCTTCACCGAGCGAGTCATTCGTCATTGGAATGGGTTGCCCAGGGAGGTGGTTGAGTCATCGACCCTGGAGGCGTTCAAGGGGAGATTGGACTTGGCACTTGGTGCCATGGTCTAGTCATGGGGTCTGTGTTGATAGGTTGGACTCGATGATCCTCGAGGTCCTTTCCAACCTAAGTGATACTGTGATACTTCAAAATGTTTGCATTAGACACAAATTATAGGGAGAGCTTAAGGCTGTATTTTTAGGTAAAACTGTTTCCCAGGGCATTACCTATACCAGTTAACTCAAGTATCTGAGCTGTGAAGACAGTAGGATGAGTAGGGCAGAGACAACAAATCTGCCCTACTAAGGCAGCAAGCAAGAGCAGTACTGCTTTTTCTTGCTGTCTTCCTCCCAAGGCCATTTTACCTTTTAGTGAAAAAGCAGGGCCTTATAATTGCTTCCTTGTCATTTCTGTTTCAGCATTGCCCTTTCTGAAGAACACTGCTATTCTTTTGTATCCGTTTGCACTTCTCATCATGCTCTATTTGATCTCATTAGCATGTGGATGGAACTTCACCAAGATGCTTTGTGCCTTTTATAAATATAGAGTGAGATAAACACAGGACTGCATGTATCTAATGATTTATTTTGATTTTGTCTTAGCTGTGTTAACAGTAAAGAAAAAGTTAAGAACATTTTGTAAATGGTTGTAAATTTATCTTTATTGTAGATAATTGCATAAAAAAAGTCTGGTCTCCTTTTTATTAAAATATTTACAACAGTAAACATGTTAGCAATTTTGTTCAAATACTTCTGCAGTACATTCCTAAAAACAAGTTACTTGTACATCTGTGTAGCTTAAATTTAACTGCAACAAGTCTATTTAGCATACTGGCATACTGACATTTTGCACATACTGGCATAAACTCTACATTATGAGGGTTTTAGTGACACCAAAAAGCAGTTTTACTGAAGGGTAATATTGGAACAGCTTGCCTTGGGACCGTGTGAAAGTACAGATCCTTAATAGTGTTGCGATGGTCAAGCAACAACTCTCTAGATAGAGATCTATTCCTTCCTTTTATGAACCAACTTGGGAACAGATTTATTTTAATGACTACTTCAAATACATATGGCTGACTCTGGCACACAGAAGTAACAGTGATGAAAGGCACAATTAACATGACCCATTATCAGGTTTCCAAATATAGCAGCAAATTTTAAAGCCCATTCTTTAGAAGTCCAGAGGGTATTATCACCTCTACCACTTTGAGTGGCAGGTGTGTGAACATAGAAGGAAAATACAAGTTTAGTGTGGCTACAAGGGTAGATTTGTGACAATACCTGCAGCTGTAAACTCCACAAGACAGGAATATAAATTGACTGTTACAAACAATACCTTCTGGAAAATAAAAATGACAGCTTTCCAAAGCAGTGTTCAGTATGAAAAATGAGCCCTAGAATTCAGTTGTCAAAACAATGCAAGAGCAAACTGGTTAAAGACTTAATATTTCAATACTAGAATTTGATCTCTAAGGAAAAGCTATATTTAAAATACCAAATATGCTGGCAGTGCATCTTACAGTACTGTGTATTTCAGCCACTGTTAAGGCTTGAAGAGAATCATCTTCCCATCTCAGTAGATACTGAGCAACCCTCCCCTTTTAATAAGGAAAGCACAAAACCACTCAATCCACAGAAGGCAAAGGATTGATTCAAGTCAAGACCCACTCCTGTTCCAGCTAACAGTATGAGCTCTTGTCCTGCAGGCAGCTGCAGCCTAACACCAGTGGTCACACACTTCAGTTCCACAATGAAAATACTTCATTTAGTGCCCTGTGGTAGGATACCATTGAACTCAATGAAGGACTCAGGGCTTGTGTACCTTCCCTTTAGAGATATCAAAGTTTGTCCCCTTGAAAGAAGGTTTCATTCTCAAAA
This sequence comes from Melanerpes formicivorus, assembly GCF_026170545.1. Classification (NCBI taxonomy): domain Eukaryota; kingdom Metazoa; phylum Chordata; class Aves; order Piciformes; family Picidae; genus Melanerpes; species Melanerpes formicivorus. Next base: position 30,566,024 of record NW_027142353.1, on the reverse strand, counting down.
TTAAGCTACTTCAAGTTCTAGCAGCTAAGTCTTTATAGCAGAAATTGGCAAAACCCTTAAGAGACCACTAAGATCAGAAAGCTGATGCTACTTCATGAGGTCTGTGTGGGGTGTGTTTTTGCATTGGCAATCAATGCTAGCCTGAAAACCACCAGCATTTTTAATAGCTTTTCAGCATTATGCTGGCACCTTTAAATCATTTTCACAAATGTAAGGGCATTTTTCCCCTCTAGTTCCTTGCTTAAGCTTTTCCAGAATACATCCTTCCTAGTAGAAATTAATCCAGAGTCTAGGGTTAATTTAATTCAGGAGGGCAACACTTAAAGAGATTTAATTCTTCCCCTCATCCAAGACTAAAGTAATACTTTTCAAGGTGGAGAAAAACTACAAGTTACTCCAATACTTCATCTAGAGAAATATTTCCAACAAAGAACTGAGATTACTGAAATTATATACCTGGAGGAAGATTAAGAAAAAGTTGTTCAGTGTTGCAAAACACTAACCCCACTCCCACCTATTCAAGGAATCATGTATCACATGGGCTTTACTCTAAACTGACTCCAGGTATTTAAAAACTGGTTTTGAAACATCTAGACAAGCAGTGATACAACAGAGTCCGGTCTTTTATTGGTCCATGAATCATGTTTGAATTCTTCTAAGCCATCATTTACTTAAGAAAAAACAAATGTATCTATAGGAATATATCAATGCATGGGATGGCTTGGGATGCCTGCAAAAGCACAAAACCTTACACAGTGCTTTAGAAACACTCTAAAATTAAAAAGTGCTAGTTTGGGATCACATTCTGTTCACATTATTTACAATGTTTTCAGGACTGTCCACTGAGTGAGCAAAGCAAGGTTATACTGACAGTCTTGTATTTCCTTGGTCCAGAGCAATCCTGATCAGCTCAGAAAAACTAATGCTCGTATCAGCCAGTCTGTTTGGCATCCATTATAAGTAAAGAATAATTTTTCCAGAAAATGAATGTTTCTGGTAATGCTTTTGGTGTCACAAGAGTTCTCTTTCTGAAACATTAACAAAATCAGAAGCAGCTAATGGGATCACAGGATAACGCAGTTTATTTTGACACACTTTCCTTTATTTGATTATCATAAGATTCAGGGGCCTAGAGGAGACATTTAAGGCCACAACAAAACTCACTTGAAGTTAAATGTAGGAAAAACCTCCCCAAAATCATGTAACAGGTTGAAGATGCTGAGGAATTCTTCTGGTGATACTGTAATCAATGAATGACACCAGCCCCTCTGGAGTATAACCACTCATAAATAATGCCTGAGCTAATTGATGATGAGCCAAACTGCTGAAGCATTCTTATTTCACTGTAAGTCCAGGAAGGAGTCTTGCACCACTTTAGCCTGACTTGGGGACTGGAATTTAAAAGATAGCCCAAGAGAGCTGTCTGCAGAAATAATGAGGAAGTATTTTATCTGCTGCTTCTGTTTCTCAGCAAAATTTCCAAGCCAGTTTGCAGAACTGTCTGATTGTACCAGATCTGCATTTACCCGAATTTACAAAACGTAATTTGTATTAATGTGGCACATTTATTTGCAGAGCGTATAAACTCAGGAACATTTGAAATGTTAAAGCAGCACAGAGTATTTCCAACTCCTGCTAGCAGAATGTAATAAAAATACAGCAATATTAGGAAAAATAAACAAACAAACAAACAACACCCAACCCACACATTTTACCAAGCACTAGTTAATTTGGCATCTTTGATAAATTTCATTTTGGCATTTCTGAAAACTGACTATGCTGTTAACCAGAGTCCTGCAGTCAATGTGAGAAAGGTTCTAGACATTTTACTATATTGGCAATGATTCAATTTAATGACCATGAAACATCAGAAACGGTGATGCTTTGAGAATTAGCACACAGCTTTAAGTAAGTGGTAGCAGTAAAATTTTGAACTCATGGAAAAAAGATGAAAGTCACTGTCAGCAAAACTACCTTGTATTAAGAAACTTCAATATCTAACATACTTCTGCCATATAAATTGTAATAAATAGCTGTAGTTTAAATTACTTGTATCATTTGTTCACAGGCACAGCTGAGAAGAAAACCTAAATACTTTCTTAGACCTTTGTTGGCTAACATGATAAAAAGCCGTTGCATGGCAATAATTTGGTGGTGTGGCATTATAATGAACTGAGATGTGACACCACAAATAGGCTAGATTCATGCAGGATTCTGAACCTATTCATCCATGTTCCTAATCCAAAAATAAAATCCATTTATGAGACCAGTGCCTAGCTTATGCCCACATTCTCTCTAATGGCAAGATGAGCTTTCCAAGTAACTTTATTTACTCCATCTGATGTGATCACGAAAAAAGTAAACTTACAGTGGTCAATCAAAACAGAAGGTCTTCTGTCTGCATACAAATCTTGTTTTCCCTGTGTCCCCAGACATGATAGCTAAATGAAAAAGACTATGGTCTGTAGTAGTTAAGCTCTTAAACCTGAATATTGCTGAACTGTCAAAGCTCTGACACAATTTTTCAACAAAGCAGATGGAAAGATGGGTTGACTTTATCTTCCAATGGTGATGGCTTCCAGTACTAGAGAGTCAGGTTTATGCTTCTGCTCCTTATATGTAATGAAAAATAGGCCAAATCTATTAGTCAAACTTTAATGCTAGAGATATGAATCAAAGATCCCTGCACACTAGGTCAGGGACCCTGACCACACAGATGCTGGGGACAACAGAAGGTTGTTGTTTTTTCCTGCAGGGAAAACTGACCCAGTCACTGAGATACTAGTTCTAGGCAGTTGGTTTACTGCACAACTGAGAATCCCCTGCTAGGGTAGATGCCTCCCCTCCAGTGTCCATCAGGCACTTCATTCCTATTAAAGACATCAATTTCTGCCTCTCTGTCCTGACCATTTCTGACTGGGTAAAATATTCCCATCCCTGTGTCTTTACACAAAAGCACTTAAGCAGAACTCTTTAGATCAGCAGTAGCATTAGTACTGCAACAATGCCACTCTAGATTTAATCCAAACCACTTTCTGTTACTGTTCCAGACCACGTTTCAGACTCATTTATGATTACTGTTGTTTCCCTTGAAACTAAAATGCAGGGTACTAATGGGAGACCAAATTTAGGTCCTATTAAAAGTTAGTGCAAGTTATTACACTGATCAATGAAGGAGTCAAACGTTTTTGTTGAACAACAGAACAAAATGAAAATAAGCCATAATCACTCCCTGTAATGTATATAAAATAAACACTACAGTAACAGAACTTTTTAAAAAGTAGATCAAATCCATCCAATTACTATTGTTTTGATAAAAGGCAGCCTGTGTCACTCCAAAGCAAAACTGGAGAATGAATTTTTTTCAGTACAGAAAATGAATTTGTCCAGGCTAGGAAACGCCTACAAAGATTTTTCAGAAAGAACTGCTTGGAATTGAAAAAATTCTTCTAAAATGCAATGGATTCAATCTAAAATCACTGCAGATTCAGTATGTAATATGAAATAAGACATTTCAGCATGCTTTTTATGTGGCTACAAACTGTACATAATGGAATTTCATAGCCCCAAAGAATAATGCTCTTCAGAACTCTTAATGCCTCTGAACATCATTCAGATTCTGTGTACAAAACTATGTAGTTTAGAAACTTAATCTAATTTTCTTTTGTTTTTTAAATGTGGCAGTACATTGGAATATGGTATTATGTTTGCATCTCCAAAGAAAAATGTAGAAAGATAACTTAAACTAGAGATTCATAAAAAAAAACCAACTATATCAATTTTAAATTTTGCTGCATAAAAATATGTTCTTTTCAAATTATTTTAATAAATTAAATATCCCTAACAGTTTTAATATATATCCCTGACAGTCTATAAAAGAGGGTTCCTATTATAGAAAATAAATGGAACTCTGAAAGTACCCCCTTCATAAAACATATTTAACAATAATTATATTTTTCTTCTTCAAGGAATGTAACAATATGTACAATTTCTCTATTATTATGCTATCAAAATAGTACAGGTTGAGTGTAGCAAAGTTCTGTAACCATAAGACAGTAAAGTCACGTTGAAGTGGAGGACAACTTGGGCCTCAGAAGGATGTTACCAGTGTGGAGCATCAGTTGATGGATGGATCAGACAAGAAGGGGTAAATACAATCTTCTCATCTACAGTAGATTTCACAAGAGGTAGAGTTCAAGTGAAAATGAAAGAAATTTTGAGTAAGGTGCATGCTCAGTACTTTGAATTTGCAACTTGATAATGTTAGATTTCATAGGAAAAGTTTTCAAGGATTCTTTTTCCTATAAAGCACATTCCCATCATCAGTTTGTAATCTTTTTAATATGAATCTGAAATAGAGAATCAGGGAAAAAAAAAGAAGTCATCATATTTTAGGGTATTGCATTTCTTAGTAATAAGAAGTAACTGTTTTAGCCAAAATGTTGAGCTTCAGCATGCTGACAAAATGAACAAATCTCACATTTCCCAACTTTATTTTTAAAAGGATTTATCACCTCTCACCTCATTCAGAATTGCCCAAACTGCTGAATTTTGTATCACTGAAAGCCGGAATGATGAAATAGGGTTTAGGTTGGGGTCGACTGTTCCTTCAGCTACTCCATTTTCAAATTTTCCTGCGAAAGAAGCAAAAGTATATCCTGAATTAACTCTCATTCAACAAACTAAAGTACAAAAATCTGTGTCAAAAAATTCTATCTGAAGTATCACAATTCACAGGCGAAACCTGTTGCTGCTGGCTGTAAGGTTGATGGGTATTCCTGAAACAAAAGACAGCCATCAAATTTTATATCAGTTTCAGCTTTGCAGCAACAAAAAAGATGAGGCAACAAACAAGAGCACCTTGAGCTCTAGGAAGATTTTGGCACAGATTTTCATTATTGTAATGGAACTCATGAAGCCCCTGTCTTAGGTGTTTTGAAGAAGGACTAAGGGCAAGTGATGTCCTTCATGGTTAATGTACTCCTGTTTAAAGGATCTTCAATTATATTAGGATAAATAAGAATACAATTTAGAAACCAAGACTTTAGACTTAAAACATACACAGCAACTGCAATTCATTAGGACAAAAAAATTCCTTTCATTGTAACGGAGAAGCTCAGCCTATGTTCAGCAACTAAATACAATCTATGAGTACAGTTTCTCTTCCTTGACAACAGGTATCTTAACACCTTTCTCAACAGCTGCTTGGCTATGGATGCGCCTGTCTCATTCCAGGTCTTGACAGCCAATTGTCTGTAGGGTGGGTTCAAATCAGGCTAAGCACAGAGCTCACACAGAGGCACATATGCAGTACCAGAAGAGCATCTCTTATACAACCTGGAAATGCTTCCACAATAGTCTGTGATCAGCACTGAGAGAAGTTGGATTATCTGCACAACAACTAAGACTCATACAAGACCTCTGTTCAGTACATCAGTCTTGGAAAAGAAATACTGGAAACAATATTTAGTAATGCCTACAAGGTCACATAACCCAAAATGAATGATCCAAACAGTTTTATGTTTGTTTTAATGAAATTGTCTTAACTGTTTCCATAGGAACAATACACATGTCTTTCCACTGTGACATACCTATCCTGAAGTAACCATCCTCTAAGCGTTTGTCTTTGGTTTCTTTGTTTAATACCAGTTCTTCATTCTAGAACAGAGCATAAAGGAGATAATTTATTTTGACAAATTACTCTGCCAGGGAAAGACAAATTTGTGTGCACTCTTGTTTTACATTCAGTATCCATCTTTTCTAAGTAATTATGACCCAGCCTAGAATAGTTATTCACAGCCAACACACACCAAAAAAAAAGGAAAAAAAAAAAAAAAAAAGGCAGCAGCAGTGTTTTAGGACTGAATAATATCTGGCATCAGAGTAGGAAAAAAAAGTACTATAAGGGCCTCCATGTAACCTGCACGTTAACTGACACTTGAACAACAGGCAGAGGAGGTACTGGCATACACAGTAGAAGAAAGGAAAAGAAGGCAAGACCCTGCCTTTGCTTGTGATTGAACCAGAAATTTCTCTCAAAACAAGTGAAACTTATAGTTTACTTTTTGATGTAAGAATTTGGGTGAGATGAAAAGCCATCAGACCAGCAAGGGAAGCATTACAATTATCACTGCCTCACTAAAAAGGGATGGATATCAATACATTTCTTTAATAAGCACAGAAAAATGAGATTGCAGATAAGAGCTTCAAAAACAGATGGAAAATTACAATGAGATTCACATGATCCAATACTAAAAGAAATAAGAATCAACTGAAAATGCTTAACAGAAAGAGATTAAATCCATCAGCTTTTTAATTTTTTACCTTTAAAGGTAGGGAGGCTGCTGAAAAGGGGCCAAGAGACACTGAGGTTTCTAAGTTTCTTTTTTAAATTTTCTGAATTCTGCTTGGGAAGGATCAAAGTACCTGAATGGGCTTCCAACTCTATCAAGTTCACCTTGGAGATACCTTTCCCTCAGGATAGCACCTGTGATTCTGCAGCCACTGTCTTCATATTGGTAACACATCCTGTTGACACCAATGGCTTAGGAATGGCCTAGATGTAGAATTTCCCATCTACCTTTTTCTACAAATTGTGTCAACAGCAACAGAAGCTCAGTAGCATTATTTCCTTAAGGGATGATCCATTGTGAGGGACATTTCACAGCTAAGTGTAACCAAAAAAAGGGATACTTAGTGTGCATTTTCCCTCTTTTCATTTCCTTTCATTTTCATTTCTTTCATTATTTCTTTCACCATGAGGGTGGTGAGACACTGGAACAGGTTTCCCAAGGTTTTTTTTTTTGCCCAAGGTCCCTGGAGTTTTTTTAGCCAGGCTGGATGTGGCTCTGGGCAACCTAATCTAGTGTGAGGAGTCCTGCCCATGGCAGGGGGGTTGGAACTTGATGATCCTTGAGGTCCCTTCCAACCCTAATAACCCTATGATTCTATGATTATCTTGTGTGTTCTTGTGGTATCTTGGGCCCTAGAGGACGTGAGGGCTGCTGGTATTTTCAAAGATCTTGAGAAGCAAAACCCACACACATCATGTTGTATAATTAGAAACAAACTGACAAAATTCTTTTTAAGAGATGGGAGTGGTCAAAATTTCCTATTTTTCCTCACTCCCAGGAAGGCAGACTGCAAGAAAGGAGAACTGAATGCTTCCATAGTAGTTTGTTTGGTTTTTTTTTTTTTAATAATAAAAAGAAATCCATCATATAGTAATTTCAGCACAGATTACAAGATACCTACACCAGGTGTATGGGAGAAGACAGAAACACTTTGCTATTTCAGTACTAAATAAACTTGTCTGAAGTAACACCTTAATCCTCTCAGACTTTGTTGATATAAATGTTGAAGAAAGAACCCATACTATCAGGCTTCAAGCAAAAATATACTTTAGATAGTGTAGTGCCTTTTTGAGACAGAAATCAGATTGATTTATGGAAAAAACATTTTCCATATCGAGTAGTTTGAGTGTGTGCCAATTCCCAAACCAAGACTTCTTCACTAAGTCAAAAAAGTAGATAGACCTGACTCTCCCATTTTCAAAAAATGCACAGGAAAGGAAAGATTGGTTTGTTGGGTTGGGTGTTTTTTTTTGTTGGTTGGTTTGTTGGATATTTTTTGTTGTGTTTTTGTTTGCTTGTTTTGTTTAAATTGCAGTTGTAAATGGGAAGAAAAATGAGCGTTTCACCTCTAAATTACCAACAGCATTCATAGCAGACTGCACTCAATGAACAGCTGAATAGTTACAATAGTTTTCTGTGAATAGTTCCAATTTAAAAAAAAAAAAAAAAGGAAAGAGGGAATCCAGATTTTGCAGTTAGGAAAAGAAGCATTCATGTCTCCCTCACTGTAAAAAAAAACAAAACAAAAAAGTCCATAAAATTAGAAAGTTTTGCTTTTATCCTATAATGGAGAAGACACAAATGAATAAATTCGTACCTGAAAAGGCAAAACTTCCACAGTTGTGTTTAGGAGTATGTCTCCTGGATGCTCTGGATTGCCACTGTGAAACAAGTACCTATAAACAAAAAGGGGAAAATAAGTCAGAATTAGTTCAGTTACTATCTTGCATATTAATAGTCACAGACGTTACAATAATAAACAATCATAACTTTTATAGTGGACCCAGGCGATAAGGAATGAAAGAGGGTTTCACACAGTACCATAACTGACAGGTTTAAAGGTTGTAATCTTTTAACATGTAGTTGGGCAACATTTTTCTTCAAAAGGCCATTTTTATATGCATTATACAAAATGACCGAGATTGTAGTCACTACTGCACTGTTATCACCACCAAAAGCAGGAGCCCTGCCTTCCCTCAACCTCTCCCTATCACTCCCTTCCTTGTGCCCACCCACACAATGAACTCTGCAAATCCTTTCTGAGCAAGTTCTGGGAAACTATTGAAGTCAACATTTTACCAGGCCAGGTTTCCCCTAGACCAGCTCGCCGCTGTGGTTCACTGCCAAGTCTAATTAATGACTGTGCTTGGAATTCCCATACCATATCCACACCCTGAATTCAAAGCACTATTCAAAAAATTTGTGGGTATTTTTTAGGCATATGCATATTTCTTATGTGTATACACAAACAAAAAAGGACCTTATTTTCTTTTATACCTATGTAAGTTTCCATTACCATTATTCAGTTGTGCATCTAATGAGATTTCTCTTTTTTATGCAAAAAAGTAATACTGTTTTAAAACAGCATCAATGCCATCCACCCCTATACATATCAACCAGTGAAGTGCAAGGTTTCAAACTCTAGCTTCCCACTCCTCAAACAGCTTTTGCAGTACTACACATTTGTTGATAACATTCCAAAAGACAGTGGTGTTTTTCTTTATAACACAAGCTTCATAGTCTTTTGAATACATATTACATAAAAAAGTAGCAATACTTTTTACCACTAGGTGGTATCAATGCTTAATAAATAGTTCATTAATTACACCATTTTTTCTAGTGGACCACCGAGTTTATTCAGATTACTGTCAAAAGCTACCTGGATATTACACCTACTCAGATGCCGCTTTTCACAAGCCAATTTTATTTTTAATATTTTTGAATGAATATGTAAAAGTCTACCCACACATTTCAAACCTTTCTTCAATTGGAACTTAAGAGAAATTAACAGTAAGCACCATCTTCAAATTCATCACCAACCAGGGACAAAATCAGTTCAGAAATTATCATGATTAAAATTACATTAGCTTGACTTGCAATTTAGTAAGACATAAATGGAGATGCAAACTAAAGTTTGCCTTTATCTAGTGTGTCTGAAGCCAGGTAAGTCCACGGTATTAATCCATACTTCATAGCTTTGAAGCAAGTACAAGAAAACAGGACTCTCCGACCCTGACTTAGAAATGTCTGTGATGCCAAAATTGTTCAGGTAAATTTTTAAATACACAGACTAATATAAGAAAGCTACTTTGATTTCTATTGCACCGGTTTCAGTGGAATTGCATAGACTGAATTGCAAAACAAACCTGGAATCAGTAAGCTTCAGCACAGTGTATGATTCAAGAAAAACAATTTCCCTGCTGTTGCTTAAAGTAAATGTTAATCAGTTCTGAAGTACAGAAGGCTACCTAAAACATCTGCAGTTTCTCCAAGAAAAATCATCTGACTTTTTTGACATGGTAGCAACATTCAAAACCCCCAAAAGACTTAATTGTCCTTTCTAGGAAGATGCCTTTATTGCATGTTTTAATAGACAAAACAAACTCTTGGGAAAGTTGACCAGAAGACTAAAATACATTCTGCTGTCTTCTGACCCACCAGATCTAACTTGCTATCCTGTCAAATAACCTAATCATTACTGGTAATTTTTCTCTTGAGTACACTGAAAATTCTAAGGACGTATTTTAAAATGCAAGTGATTAAGCACTTGCATCTAAGATGGTGCTGCCTGCAAAGGCTTCAACCAAACGACAGATGTCTGTTTTTCTTAGTTCACAAAGCTTATTTCTGAGAAGACACACCTAAAAAGCACAAGGAACCGCCTCCTGATCTGGGATGCTGAGCTCTCAATTAATAACAACAGTCTGGGGATGCGCACTGAAGTGATCCTGGAAGGCTTTTTTTTATTATTATTATTTCTGGTTTTAGTCTTTGGGGGCTTTTATTGTGTTTGGGGGGTGTGGGTTTTTTGTGTTATGGGGTTGGTTTGTTTGGTTTTGGTATTTTGGTTTGGGGTTTTTTTGCCATTTTTGTGGGGGTTTGCTGTTTTGCTGTGTTTGGGGATTTGGGGGGGGTTGCATTTTGGTGGGGTTTCTTTGGGATATTTTGGGTTTGGTTGGTTGGTTGAAGTTTTTTGGGTATTGTTTGGGGTTTTTTGGGGGTGTGTCTTTGTTTATTTGAATTTTGTTTGTTTGCCATTTCCCTTACTATGCTATCAACTTTGGAAACTGAAGTGCAGTTATTTCCTCCCAATAAGTAATCACACCACTGCTGCATTGCTCTCAAAAGCTGGCACAATGCCAAAACAATTTAAACAGCTAATTAATAAAAATTGATTTCCAGAATTCCATATAATCAAACCCACCTTTTTTTTATGTTTTCTATAACTATATGCCTACTCATATGCATACACACATATATCATACCCATGTCGCATCTTACATTCCAGCCTTTCTTGAACACTTGACAGCTAACACCTACTTAGACATAAGTTACAGAGATTAAAAATAGAAGTATGAATATGCATAAACATCTATCAATCTCTTGCTTAGAAATTCACAAATTTAAAAAAAAATATTTTAAATAGAAGTTTACTTTACAAATGAACAGATATTCTACAGGTCCTAAAAGAAGTGCAATTAATTTATAAAACTTGCCTCCCCTGAAATATTGATAAGTCAGATTTCAGGCTATGAAAGGTTTTTTCTGAATACATATGAAAGCAGTTGTGCTTTTGGCTAAATTATTCTGACATCTGCCCAGAGTCCATGTAAACTCTAACAATATTCCTTTCCCCACCCCCCAGCCCCTTTAGTTAACTGACACTATTCTTTGGAAGAAATTACAATTATATTCTTGACTACCTGCTGCTTCAGCGTAACACATTTCAAACTGAAATTCTGAAAGCCAGTTACTAAATACAGTAATATAGAACAAATGCAAATTCATCTTATGTAAAAAAAAAAACCAACCAACCAAACCAACCCAAAACCCCACCACCCACTGCTATTACCTTATGAAATACTACTTGACAGGTTTATAACAAAATACAGACATGGACACATTTGGACTGTCTTAACGGAAGTGATCAGAAAACAGTAGCTCTGACTTACAACCAGTAAATTAACCTGACGTAACCTAATGTAAATGAACCTGAGAGGACCTTTTTCCCTCTGGCAGTATCTTTTTGATGACGCACAGGTCAAAGATAATAACTAGCTACTGCAGATATTCAAAACTAGAGATAACCTCCTCCATGCCAGCAGTTATTACATGTATGAACCAATTTGCATACATTCTGGTCATCACCTCAATGTTGTGTAGTATTAGAGGAATGAAGGATGGTAGTCATTAACATCTTACGTGGCCAAAAAAAAACAAACATGATAAAATGTAAAGACCAATGAAGGTTTAAAAACCAATAAAATGGAACAAAGTCAAAATTGCAAGGAAAACTTCAGCTGACACCTTCAGTGAACCTGAATATTTACTCATTTTGAGGTGAGGGTGTGATGTCTTCCTATGGAGCTAGGTCTCACCCATCATTTTTTTATTTTACTGTTTTAATCCCAACTACACACACCTTTTTATCCATGTCCTACCTTGCTAATGAAGGGCACACTTCATTTCTTTCCCTAATACCAAAGCATATTTAGGCCCAGAAAACTGTTTCTCTATTACCTATTTTATTTTCTTTCAGGCATTTAAAAATCTGGTTTACTGTCTTTTATATTTTAAGTGCCAATGACTTTGTTATTTATCAAAAAAATGTTTCTATGCTTTTTCTATTTTTTGTTAAGTATCCAAAAATTGGAATACGTAATGTTGCCAAGAAATTCTGACACCTTTATAAAAGTAAATACACAAAGATTCTTTTAAAAACACAATTCATTTCCACTGTCAATATATTTGGGGCTTGTTTTGAAGGAAACAAAAGACTTATCTCATCTGATGCTAAACAGAAGTATTCTAAGCTTCTACTTATGAATGCCGGCCTTTGTGCTCTATAAACATCAGGAATCAAATAATTTTCTCTATATATCCTCCTTTTGTGTCTTTTACAGTAATCTGATATATTTTAGTATATCCCATTTTCAGAAAAGGAAAGGAGGTAGGAAGGCAGAGAGGGAGTGTTTCCTTTCACATTTGAGCAAATTATCCATAGCAACATGCAGCGTAACAGTTTTCCATTCTTCACAACATGAATTTCTATAAAAGCAACATTCAGTCAGCAAATCTTTTGCCTCCCTACAGATGCCATCATCCACTGCAAGAGTCATTATTCACTGATTCTACCCAGTATTTTTGATCACTGGATGCAAATATGGTAAAAGAAAAACAAGCTACCTCCTCTCTCTCATTTTCCCAGAATCCTCACTAGGAAATGTTATTTTACTGTTACTGGAAATCAGTATGTGAAAAATGAACTTAACCATGCATTACTTCCTCACACAAAATACAAACAGAAAATGAATAATTTCTTCTGCCTCTCTCAAGCTCAGATTCTTCTCCCATCTCCTATCCTTCATGCTTCCTACCCACTCTTTTGCATAAAGTCCATTGTCGAGGGTTGAGGGGAAGGCCAGGCCTTCTCCCCCCCCGGTAAAGTGAAGGGAAAGAAAAACGAAAGAAAGGAAAAAAACCACATCCGGATTAGCAAGGGAATGTGCTATATTTACAAGCAGGGCTGCAGGATATATATATGTGTACACAATTTACAGTATTTACAATATATGAAGAAATATACAACAAAGTAATACAAGAATGAGATTCCCCTCCTCCACCAGGAGGAAGGGTTTCCCCCTGTACCCCCTTCTCTCCCCTTTTTCCCCAAAGAGGGTTAGAAAGAGAGAAAAAAGAGCAATTGTTAATTAAAAGCAGTTAGTACAGGCCTTGCGGTTATCAGTTCCAAGGTCAGCCTGGCCAAAAGCCCAGAAGCTGTGAGCTGCAGAAGGAGGGGGAGAAAATGCAAGACTGAGACTAGTCCCACTGGGAATCAAAACTTAAGGCAGTGCTCTGCTTCTCCACCAATGAAATTAGTTTAGACCTGTCTTGTTTATAAAACATTCAGCCATGGTGTCCCTTTGTTAAAGGCACTGCTTCAAATGGTCACAAACAGTTAAGGCTCAAACCACCACACAATCTCATGGAATTTTTTCATGCCTGGTAAGATTTAATTTCCTCTGCCAAAACCAGCCAGTTGAACTTCCCAAACATAACCTGGGCTACATCTTTGAGAGCCGCAAGGGATGAATTCTCCATATTTACAGAAGTGCTGAACCAGCACACTTAAAGCAAAGAAGTTTCTCACATCTGTTGAAGGAGCACAAAGTAGTAGCGTGACTGAAAAAATGATGGGAGTATTCAAGGAGTGGTCCAAGACTTTGTTTTAATCCAACACAGAACTATAATTATTTTTCTCACATGACTTTAAATAAAAGTCAATCTAAATCTTTTTACGAAGTTACCCATACCATTTCTTAACTTTCTTCAACTGGGCAGTATGTGGGGGAGGCATTTAGCTGGGTAAGAAAAATCTCAGTCCCAGGTCTACTCTTGCTTCATGCTTCCTAACTAGGACTATGAGATCAGCTTCATGAACTTGCAGAGTGCTCTCAGGCGTATACACACATCAACTGTACAAGAAAATGGTCTGGCACTAAGTTAATTTTCATTACTCTTAATTTTTCATTTTGGAGATGGTTTTATCGGGTTTTTTGGTTGTTGTTGTTTTGTTGAGGTTGGTTGGTTTTTAAGGGAAGGGCTGTTCTCTGTCCTGAAATCTGTTCTCTTTAAAGAATTTACTTATTTTCTACCACATCAATATTAGTTAAATGGCCACTAAATCAATTTGCAAGGTTACTTGTGCTGAATTTTTAATCCTATCAAATACAGAAAATGTTCAGGGTATCATTTGTGATTTTGTTGGGTTTTTTTGGTTTGGGGTTTGTGTTTGGGTTTTTGTTTGGGGTTTATTTTGTTTGGGGTTTTTTGTTGGGTTTGTTTGCTTGGTGTGTTTTTTTATAATATGTGTGTGTGCATAGATGTCTGCACACACAGTTGTTTGGGGCTTGGTTCTTGGTTTTGTTGTGTTGGTTGGTTGTTGTGGTTTTTTTCCCCAGGTTAATTGTCCATTCAGTTTTCTTAAACACAGACATTTGCCACTATTTGAGATGCACTTGGGTAAGAGACCTCATCACAGGCAGGCAAGATGCAATTATGACATCTGAGAGACTCAAGCCCTTCTGGAAAGAAGGTGAATTATTTTAAGGTATCTCAAGTGGCATGGCACATCTGATGTTTAGACACCATCATTAAGCCTCCAAGATTTCTGACTAAGAACCATAAATCCAGGAACATAGCCAAATACCCAAATCTTGAGTATTAGCGCCATTAAGGAGGAAGCAGCATATCCTTGGCTCAGAAAGGAGCTAAGCTTGGAAGAGACCTCAAGTCCAACCTGTCACCACAGACCTCATGACTAAACCATGGCACCAAGTGCCACGTCTAATCCCCTCTTGAACACCTCCAGGGATGGTGACTCCACCACCTCCCTGGTCAGCCCATTCCAATGGCTAACGACTCTCTCAGTGAAGAACTTTCTCCTCACCTTGAGCCTAAGCTTCCCCTGACACAGCTTGAGACTGTGTCAAAGCAGACAAAGTAATATATATATATGTTTAGTTATCAGGAGACCAAGAAGATGCTCTTCCCATGCAATACATTGATTTTCTAGCTTAAATAGTCAAATATATATTTCTTGCATTAGTGGGAATTCTTTGTTGTGAGAAGACACCATGGGAAATATACATGAGGTTAAATTCACTCGTTCCCTGGGACTTCAGGGTCAACAATACAGAAAAATTAAATGATTAGCGTCAAATTCTACAGTATATATGCCAATATCAGAACACGAAGCGTCATGTACCAGCTGGTTTGTCAAAGGATTAAGATTTCAGTTTAAAGCTGAAATTCCAGGTATTTATTAATAATCAATGTCACATATAGGATGACTACCAATAACTTGCTAAAAGAAGAACAACTACAGGACAACTAGAGAGTTAGAAGTAGTGCTAGGGTTAAAGAAAGTTGCCCCCCACCCCTCACCTCCCCCCAAAAAAGGGGGGGAAAACTAAACCAAAATACCCAAATAAACTCTGCTAATCCTTTTGAAAATTCTTCAAGTAACACTACCACATGAAAGGATGAGCTTCATATTTAAAAAATATAAAGCAGATTTAGATTGGAGTTTGGATTTTGGGGTGGTTTTTTAGTTTGGGTGTTTTTTGGGGATGGCGGTTGATTGGTTTAGGTGTTTTTTGTTGCTGCTGTTTTGTTTTGTTTTTTTCTATTTGGTTGGTTACTTTTTTGTTTTGTTTTAGTAACAATCAGCATTTTAAAGCAACTTATACCAAAACAAGTCTGAAGCCCTTTTCATAAACACCCATTCTAACTCCAATGGCAGAAAAGCTGACAAGTGTAAACAGTCTAATTAACAAAATCATTGGTTATGCACTTCCAATGGCTTCCTCAATTTAATGAGTGCATGTGTTTTTTGAAAACAGACTCTGACTTGTGTCAGTCACATCTATAGGGAGAACTCTGACACTTAAGGCAGTCAAGAAAGAGATGGTTGTGATTATGAGGGACATCAACATCACTTAAGTACTGCAATGGAATGTCTTTCTGGGATGCATTTTGGTTTTGTTTTTAAAACCATGGTCACATTCAAAACTTATTACCTCTGTTCAAGACCTACTATTCACCCATCTACATTTCAGAGCTTCCTACATTTAAAAAGCCCTCAAACAAAGGAAAGTCTAAAGTCAAAAGCTCCTCTCAAAGAGTTGCTCAGATACAATATTCCTTACTAACATCTCTGAAGAAAAACAGTAACTAGTAAAGAAAATAAATTATCCTGGACAGGTGACTTAACAGTGAGGAAAAATAATTTACATTCAGTATTAGCATTAAGCAGTAATAAGGCTTGCTTCATAAACTAACTCTTAAATGTAACTGGCAGTTTTAATTGTTGTGTGCTTGGATCAACACTGTACATACCAAAATAGGAAAGTGGGTTTCAATCATTATAAAACAACCTAAAGGAGCAAAAAAAAAAAAAAATCAGTATTTTTTTTATCTTTACAATGTAGGCCATTTTGAGCATTTAAGGAACATTTGAAAAAACAGAGGTATGCATCTGTAAAAAAAAAAAAAGGTATGTATCGTTTTGCAAAAATAATGAGATCCTATCTTACTAATAAGGGACTAAGTTTTGTGGCTGTAGAGCTTCTCTTGAAAAAAAAAAAGGGGGGGGGGGGAACTTAAAAAGGTTCAATATAAGAGCTGTTACTAAAATGAGGATTATACAATTTCAATTTATACATCCCTGCACCACCTAAAGCAAGCACTGTTCACTATTCAGCAGGGATCTGACAACCAGGCCTTACACAAAATGGCCACAACTGTTATCTTCTGCTCAGTGAAGTGAGTTCAGTACTCATTTTAAGACATCGTAGCCAGTGTTATCCCTGACAATGTTCTTAGGTCTCAAAACCGTAATATATAAAGACCTATTGAAAGTTACTTACTAAAGTGCTCTACTCAGCAGAACATCTAAATTCATTTCAGCAAAAAGTTTGGTGTGGAAAAATAAGCTATAGGAACAAGTTTATGCTCTGTCACAGTGTAACAAATCTGCCATTCATTCCATTGGAGCTGTGGTTGGTATTTCCATTTAAAAATTTGTTTATTAAGCAGCTACACCTCAAACTGATTTGGCAGACAAAAATTTCTGTAAATTTGAAGAGCTTTTCTATTACTCAAATCTGTACCAACCCTTTACAAACACAAGATGGCTTTCAAAAGCACATTTTCTACTCTTAATTCCCACAATCAGATCTCTCTCTCTCTCTCCACCAAGTCAGTCATCCTCATAATCAGACCATTTTCCCTTTTCAGTTACAACCCACAAGTCAGTTTTATTTTTCACTGCCTCAGCATACATTCTTAAAATATCAGAAAACTTCATTACTCCACTTGACCTTCACCTACCAAAATCTGCTGTTGCTGAAGCAGTCAAAAACAAGTCCCCAAGAATTTGAAATTACAACATTTGTAGCCCCAATTAGCTACTAACTTGAGAAAGAAGAAATACTGCATTCAGAGTATGCAGTAGAGGATAAAATATGCCTCTATCTGCAACAGAAGCTAAAATCATAATAATCTTTGAAATGGCTTACAATGATAGCTCTAATAATGTTAAAACTTAAGTTTGAAAAGACAGCATCATTCTAACTGGTGGACTTCCTTTGAGGAAAAAAGAAAGAAGGCATTCCCTTTCTTCTAAAACCAAAAAGCATTTCTTCAATAAATATAAATTTAAAAAAAATAAAAAAGGAAAAAAACCCTATCATACTCTACTGTTGGGACTCTTAACACAGCAAGTAAACTTAACTACTTTAGGCCTAGCTACAATTTTCCAGGGCACAGTAACAAACACTATCTTCCCACCTTTTGCACAGATAATTAGTACTTATTCAACCCACCAATTCCCTCATCACTAAGGTTACACTTAAGAAAAACTTTTTAAAAAGTATTATTTTCTTCAGACATGTGCATGTCATTTTTAAAGTAACAGTGCTGAACTTGCTAGCAACAACTTCCAAAATTACAACTGTGCATTTGACTCATCCTAATTCACTCAAGATCAACATTTGCTCCTTACAATTACCCCATTCATAATGTAGATGCATATAATTATTTATGAAAACCACACAAATTGGACAACATCTGCTTCATAATTTTGCAAAGGAACATTTGATCAAAAAGAAATCAATAGATTCATATACCCACGTTGAAAAATATGTAGTTTTTAAACTATTGGCACAGGACTAAAAAACTAAATCTGCCTTTAATCCAAGGAGGTATAGCAGTCATATTCCTCAACACATGCATCTTGGAAAGCTAAAGAGGAAAGTCTTTTAACAAACTGCAATAAACTGTAAGAGTAATCTAACATCTCAAATGACAAACTTGAGTTTTATAGGTCAGACTAGTTTGGAACAACATGGTAGCAAGGAAACTACTGATCCTCAATGTTATGCTACGCCATCTGCGTGATCATGCGAATCACATGTTAGCGGTCGGAAGGGACCTCAGAAGATCTTCCAGCCCAACCTCCTACCAGAGCACAATCACCTAGAGTAGGTCTCACAGGAACACATGCAGACAGGTTTTGAATGTCTCCATAGAAGGAGACTCCACAACCTCTCTGTTGGCCAGACTAAAAAGCAGCAAATGAGTCTCAATGAAACTAAAGGATGACTACACTCTGAAGTATAAACTCTGTTTTCCATACTAAATTTGACTACTAGCTAAAAAGAATTCATTTTCAGTCCTCTAACAAATCATGGATATTTGTTGTCCCCCATTTTGTTGTTAAAATTTAAGGTTTTTTAAATAGTTATAATTTTAGTAGAGTGACTTTTGTCAAGTGCTAAAGCTACATCTAAAAAACATTACCCTACAGAGTTCCCAGCTTTCAGGTTTGGGGACATTGTGATATACTCCAGCAAGATTTCTTATCTGGATAATCTAGGGACCAAGGCTGCATGGCACAACATACTGTACCACACACCATGCTGTACAATTGCTCTGTAATTAGAAGCAGACCAACTAAATGCAATCAAATTGGCTTCTTTTAAATTCTGTTATGAACTGCCTGAGAAGTAGTGGTTTTGAATTGCAGTTATCAAAAAGGTTCTAGATTGAATTAAAAAAAAAATTAAAAGAGCAAGAAAAAAATTACAGCATTCTTGGTGAACAGGCAGTTATAGATATAAGACAAAGATAAATAATTACTAACCTTTCCACATTGACTGGCTTGTCAAACTTAAACAGAATATAATCCCCAGCAACTGGTGTGACAGCCCAGAAAAAGTCTTCCCCTATGTAGGTCTTTTCTAGTGTATGCCCCTGGTAGACTTTTAAAGATGTTGAAACCTCTGCAGGTGGATTCACGTGGATTTTATGTAGCAGTGGTTTCAGGAAGTCTTTATCCTAATTGAAAGAAAGACAAACATCATGCTGGTCAGTTAAACTGGTTTATTATGTTCTTTTCCCAAGTGGTTACACTTAAACATCTACATCAAATGGAAAATTAATGCATTATTCATTTTTAGTTGCATCAGATCTTGCATTAATAAGATGATCATGCTATTAAAGTACAAAAATTAGAAAAAACATCGCCTAGTAAAACTCCACAAAAATAAGGTGAAATTAGTGCTTCTTATACTTCATAGTAACCAGTTTAAATCAGATTTAATTCCAATTGGAGTAATATAAAACATGCTTGAAAACACTAGACAAGAAGAAAATGGGTATTTTCTCAAAGGCTACAAAGTTTCTCATTTGATCAGCCTGCTCTGGAATGGAAGGAAAATTTTAGCTACTAACTGTGAGTTTCTGGATCTTCCCTGCTAGAGAGGAGTGGAGGCCAACATGCTGGAAAAGAGAAGGCCTGAAGCGTATCCGTAGGTTAGATTTCTGTCGATCGCAATGTTTCTGAAATGAGGGAGGGGGTAGGAAGGGGAATTAAAACATAACAATCACATTAATAAAACCAACACAAAGCCACTGAGTTTTTAGTGAAAGTATGTGATGTTACATGAACCAAAAAGACTCAGAAACAACCCAGAACAGTTGTTTATCCAGTTGTTCTTGTTATTTCAGAAATCTACCAAGACTGTTGTGCAAATGTAATACTGTTCTAGCTTTTTTTCACAGAACCTATTTATCCAATCTTTCAGTGAGGATGTAACTTGAGAAATGAAGAACTAAATACAAAGTTTATTACCCATTCAGAACCTTCTCTGTAACTGCTATCCAAGCAATGGTTTCTGCTGAGCCTCACTGGGGATCACATGATTGAGTTTATTTTAGGACTGTCACATACAGAAACTAGCTAGACATTTGCTTTTCATCCTACCACATTCATATTCAAAATCTGAAACAATAACAATTATGATGCCTCTGAGAGCTGTCCTTCAGCAGTTCCTTTCGAGATTAAAATCTTAGTAGGAAGACTCTTTCAAGTTATACAGTAACCATAATGCACAGTATGCTAGCCTCCAGCTCACCAGAGCCCACTCCTTCACATTATAAAAACATTTTAGAAATTTTATAATAAAATGGACTCACGGCATCTTTCTCAGGGTTACACACTTTCACCCAGAGGATATGGTCCAGGAGCCAGTCAATAGGTTTCTCCTTATAAAACATAAATATGAACTCTACAATAAGAGTGATATCTGGAGACTGGAACATTTTACCTGTGATGACATTAAGAATAACTGGAATTATTTTATATTAAAAATAACATTGTCCTTTAAACCCAATGAGACACAGATTATAAATTTGTCCCAAAACCTAAAAACGTTAGCAATGAACAACACAAAATCTCCATGTTCTTAAACATCTATGCAAAACTAAATAAAACCGCCATTCAAAACAGAGTTTGTTGTAAATGTTTTTTTGATGCTGCCAAAACATTCAATGGATGCTACAATGCAATCTCCTAAGAACAGAAATTATCAGTCTGAAAAAAAAGAGAGTAGTCATTGTTTCATGTCTGTTATTCTCCCAGTAAGCTTCAACCATCTGAGACATCAGAGACTATTACAAGTGCTATCTGACCAGCCAGGCAATTTCATCTTTGCAGGTACAAAAAGCAGAGATGAAACATCTACCACTAACTCCAGAACCTCCTGTGTAGAAAATCAAAGGGAAAGAAGGAAGTTACTAGAACATAACCAGAGACAACGTATCTTAAGGAGGGACAGACTGCATAGCAGCCATCTGATTTTTATTTTAAATGCATATATAGACCATTAGCAAACTCAGACTGGGCATTTCCAACTAGCCACACTCAGAGCAGTCAGCTGCTCAGCAGAAAGCCTAAGTCCCTTCCATGAACAAAAACCACACAACTTCTTCGCCAAGTACCGCCATGACTTTGAGGCTTTCAAGGCCACGTACTGCTTGGTCAAGTACAGAGGAACTTCTGGGTGGCACTGTGCTAATCTTGGAAACCCTGCAAACTGTGAGGCTTAAAGAAGGTCTGGTAAAAAAAGGAAACCAGCTGTTGATGAATAATGTCTATTTATTATCAACAATAGCAACATTTTATGTGGTTGTGGAATATGCTTCACAGTACAGTAGAGATGTCTGAGGAGAAAGGTGCCAAATACACTGGGCTATTTTGTTAAACTGGATGCAGCACTTAAGTAAGGAGCTTTATATGGAGACACTGAGACTAGGAGCAACACAAATGAGAGTATGGCAGTCCAAGGCTGCAGACAGACTGACAACAAGTGTTTATATCAGGGAGTGAGTGCCAGATAAAACTCCCAAAGGCAGTTCCAGATTTGAGGGAAGATTCAGAAAACACGATTAGGTTTGCTGGTGAAATCGTCTTCTACTTTACTAGACCACAATGGAGGAGACAAGGAGACATGCAAAGACATTGCATGACAATGAGTCTCTTAGGAGGACACTGGCTGAAGCAATTAATTTCTGCAGATGGTGCTGAGATGCGAGCAGTACTGACTTAGGCATAGGCTCTTGGAACACATATGCATTAATGGATCAGAGTCCAATAGCAGCTCTTCTCCAGTGCAGGTGTCCTCTTTGTCCACACTTTGGAATGCTGTACAACACACTAACACACAGCATTAAGCATTTCAAAAAATGTTAGGGCTTTTTTTTCCCCAGTAGTAATCTATGAGAACATAATAGTCTTTTTAAACAACAAGTTCCACAAGTGGTAGAGGTCCTAATACATTCTCCTTCTACATTTTGGAAGAACAGCTGGAGCAGACATTAAGAACTGGTTCCTCCCTGCGGTGGCAAAAACACTTCCCACACTCATTGGAAAATGGAATTTGGATCTCTTCTACAACAGACAAAATTCTTTGGAAAGGTTACTAAGGACCTGCATAGACTAGTCTAGATGACAAACAAAAAGGAAACAATGTTTTGTATGAAGCCTAAAACCCATCAGGAGTCTAGTATTCCATCTGAGCAGGTGGCTGAGCAGAAATGAATAAATGGTACAAGCAGTCTACCTTATTTAGCCATTAAGGAGGACGTCCACATTTCTATAAACAGAAGGCAGGACATATCTGAAGCACCACCCTGAACTAGTACTACACAAAAAGTAAAAAGCTACCTAAGTCTTCACTGATTAGGAGTCAGAGCCAGACATTCAGTTACTTCTTTCTTTTGAGGCTCACTGAAGGCTGCAATCCATAGCAAATTATGACATGGCAGAATAAATAAATATATAAAACAAACAAGGAATTGGGAGTTCAAATCCATATTGTAAGAGGGATAGGAAATTTCTCTACAACAGGTGACCAAGCCTGGCATATTATACAATATCTCAGAGTAGATGCAGAATGACAGGTTGTTAGCTGACATGTATAAGCAACAACAATATTTTTAAGGGAAAGCAAGGGCCCTGTTCTATGTGTGCTCAGACTCTTGTGTATGGAGATCTGTTTTGAGAATGCCAGGATCTCAAATTGCAAGACTCTTTTTAAGAAAATAAAGGGGATACATACATACAAGATCACCTAATGGGCATTGTCTTATCCAGAAATAGGTCTGATGATGCCTCATTCTCTTCTGACTTTTATGAAATTGCGTAAGAACACAGCCGATGAAATTGTTACTTGGAATTCTGAGCTGGAAAGGGTCTGAGTGAGGCAACATCGTGACACAGTGCAATAAATATGTAAGAAACACCTGACAAAAGTTATTTCACCTGTTGGAATGATACTATATACATAACGCAGACTGCTGATACAGTGAGGTGGAGAAGTAAAGGTGACATTATTTGACTTGATGTTAATAAATCAGAGTGGTCCCTAGGAAAAAAAAAAACAAAACCAAAGCCTACAACCTTTAATTTGACTGTTTATATAGCAAGAACATTGACATCACTGGTGTTCATTGCAGTGAGGTCCTCAAAGAAGCATCTCAGCTTGAAAATATTCTGTAACTGACATCTGAAGCTCTCACTAAACAAGGGACAACCACTAAACAAGGGCCAATTGTGAACCTTTCATCTTTAAAGACATAAGACAGGTGTTATGAGTTTTTTATTAGTATATTCTTACTATTTACATACTACATCATTGTCATATTATCTGCAATCCTTATCTTGTACCCAAGAACAGAGAAATAGAATCACACTGTGCACTTTTTTTTCCTTTGACTAACTAATCTGATGAGCACACAATTTATAGTCTTCAGTTCTCATTTATGGTGAAAAGACACAGTTACAGACCATGTCACCTGAAGTCTGAACGTTACAGGAATCTTACCTACAATAAAATAAGCAGAGGTCAAGACTGAAGAGTGCTCTTCTCCCTAATTTATCTAATTTTACCTAAAATAGGAAGAGGGTATCAGCAAATTACTATTATTAACCATATGGGAAACATGTCCAAGCCCAGACGCACTTTTCTCTGAGCCTAGACTCTGCAGGTCCTGCCTCTCCATCCAACCTGATCTACTTCTATGATCAGGTGACCCATCTGGTGGACGTGGGGAGGCCTGTGGATGTGGTCTACTTGGACTTCAGCAAGGCCTTTGACACCGTCCCCCACAGCAAACTGCTGGCTAAGCTGTCAGCTCGTGGCTTGGACAGCAACACTCTGTGCTGGGTTAGGAACTGGCTGGAGGGCCAAGCCCAGAGAGTGGTGGTGAATGGTGCCACATCCAGCTGGCAGCCAGTCACTAGTGGAGTCCCCCAGGGATCAGTGCAGTGTCTCTTTAACATCTTCATTGATGATCTGGATGAGGGGATTGAGTCAGTCATCAGCAAACTTGCAGATGACACGAAGTTAGGTGCAGATGTTAGTCAGTTAGAGGGTAGAAAGGCTCTGCAGAGGGACCTCGACTGACTGGACAGATGGGCAGAGTCCAATGGGATGGCATTTAACAAGTCCAAGTGCCAGGTGCTGCACTTTAGCCACGGCAACCCCATGCAGAGCTACAGGCTGGGGTCAGAGTGGCTGGAGAGCTCCCAAACACAGAGGGACCTGGGGGTACTGATTGACAGCTGCCTAAACATGAGCCAGCAGTGTGCCCAGGTGGCCAAGAAGGCCAATGGCATCCTGGCCTGCATTAGGAAAAGTGTGGCCAGCAGGAGCAGGGAAGTCATTGTGCCCCTGTACTCTGCTTTGGTTAGGCTGCACCTTGAGTACTGTGTCCAGTTCTGGGCCCCTCAGTTTAAGAAGGACATTGAGACACTTGAGCGTGTCCAGAGAAGGGCAACAAGGCTGGGGAGAGGCCTTGAACACAAGCCCTATGAGGAGAGTCTGAGGGAGCTGGGATTGTTTAGCCTGGAGAAGAGGAGGCTCAAGGGTGACCTCATAGCCCTCTACAACTACCTGAAGGGTGGTTGTAGCCAGGAAGGGGTTGGCCTCTTCTCCCAGGCAAGCAGCACCAGAACAAGGGGACACAGTCTCAAGCTGTGCCAGGGGAAGTTTAGGCTCCAGGTGAGGAGAAAGTTCTTCACTGAGAGTCATTAGCCATTGGAATGGGCTTCCCGGGGAGGTGGTGGAGTCACCATCCCTGGAGGCGTTCAAGAGGGGATTGGACGTGGCACTTGGTGCCATGGTCTAGTCATGAGGTCTGTGGTGACAGGTTGGACTTGATGATCCTCGAGGTCTATTCCAACCTTAGCGATACTGTATATGACTGACATACTACTGTAAAACATGCAGTCAACCACCCCTGACTTGCGAAAATCTATTTGCCATAGTGATGTCACAAGAAGCACAAACAAAACAACAAAAACAAAGAAACCCAACCACCCACCCAATCAAACAAAACCCCTGATACACTCAACTGCTGCTAGTCAGAATATGTTATTATGGCTGTACATGCACTAGCATATTCAGATCCAGCTCTACATTACACTGCCTAGCACCAAGGGCAGGCTCAAAAATGCAGACAAAGCCTTCTCACTTCAATTTGTAATGACCACTGCAGCAAAGGTGAATAGGCAACACCCTGCTCCTGAGCTAAGGCCTCTACTCCCTTCAGTAACCAAGGACACATATCCCGACACTACTTCTTGAAACACTCTCACCACTTTCCACACCCAGTCTGGCACAGCTTTGCTCCAGCTCCTTACCCTTCAGTCTTGCACAGTATCCCTTACCTGTCATTCTGTCTCAGGGCTCTACCAGCACGGTACAATAGTACTGCCATGGATCAATGTTCCCTTTTTCTACACAGAACACACATTCTACATCAGTTCAAAACCAGGCCTCTGCCCCTGGTAAAACAGGTCTCCAAAGTTCTGGATCCCTGACAGCCCACAGCTAGTCCTTGTGATGGGAAGCAGCCCAGTACAACTTCTACTCCATAGACCCAATGCCACAGTCTGTTTAAATCCAAACCAGACAAGCACTTGCCTACTTTTCCTGAGCAAGGTTATTAGAAGCAGCCTGGCTTCCCTAGAGCATAGCCACAGCTCAAGAGCAAGAAGCAGCATTTGCCAGTCCTGCAATCCTGCAGCCTCCCATTCACCTGCAGGTGAAGGAAGTGCTGTGAGCCACAAAGCTAGTGAGATGCCATCCTGTCCAGCATACAGACTGCCTACTGGCCATCTCCAATACACAGTCAAAACTATGCAAGACCTATGCAAATCTGCAGTCGGGATGCAACACCTCACACCAAAGACAATGGGAAAGCATTGAACCAATGGCTCATCTTGCGCCATGTTCATGCACTTGGTACAGTGCATGAGAACAGACATAGGTCAAAGACATCCCTGACAAAATTTCAGAGGTTTCAGATTCTGGATGCCTACAACCTGCCCTTGGAAAGAAACTTCAAAATTCAAAATAATTGCTCCATAAATCCCTAGAGATTTACCAAATGTGGAAGACTTTCCCCATATTACCTACGTTAATAAAAGTGAAAGAAAAAAAAAACCCACATTGATCAATGCTTCCTGCTATTTGTTTTTCTCTGCCAAGATTTCCATCTTATTTTCAGTCTATTTAAATACTATCCTTAGCAAACTATTCTGACCCTCTCCGTATTTTGTTGGCAAGTACAAGACACACACAAAATGAAAACAAATTGTTTTGCTACAGTTCTTTGAACTGCAAATACCTAAATCATTTTCATTCTTCCACAAGAGCATCATTAAATGCATTCAGCCTACAGCAATACTAATTTTGTACCTGCAAGCTTATATTCTAACCACAGATGAAGTTTTTCAACACTTTCCCTGTTAATGATATGCAAATTACTGGTACTAAACCCAGAACATCCTTGAAGTTATCTAAATATTTGACTTAATCTACTCTTTAACAGATTTCCACTCTGTGGACAGCTTGAGCAAAACTCTAATCAGAACAACTTAGTATAATCAGAACAACAAGCCTTAAAAGTTAGGGTACAGGAAGATTCACAGCAACTGTATAACATGACCAGAAGTCTGATTTCAGACTTCTCCTTAACAGTTTGTGACAGCTGGTATTATAGGCACAATGCAGACTACTGCAGATCCTCTGGAAAACACTTCAGCTCGCAGGCAGTTGGAAGACAAATCAATACGTCTCCTAAAAAAACACCAGGACTTTCCTGTGTTTTGCCAGAACTGTAGTGCTAAACTAGAATTAGAACAGCAAAATGCACCTCCTTCCACAGAGCTTTATGGAAATAGCATGTCTCACACATTATTAATTGGATATTTGACAGCGCTTATGTCTATGCTTTTGGTATTAAAAAAACCCCAAAACAACAAAGGAAGCAATGTCTGCTCTGTGGTAGAAGTGACAGAATTATATAATCCCGCTGTCAGTCTAAATAACTGCACTTGTCACTTCCTCACATAGTACTTGCACAAATTACATTTTGAGTTCAGAGATACACTGTTACAAAAATATTTTCACCTAGCCAACTTGCAAGCTGATCCAGGTTTCCAACAACTTACAGCAAATCAGTGACCTCTCTCTCATACTATATTTCCAAATCTGCAGCATAAGGGCAATTCAGCCCTCTAGTTCTCCATTGGACAGCTATATACAAAACTCATTCCCAATTAAAAAGCACTACTTTTGCTCTTCTCCATAGCTATTTGTATTACCAAATTACCACAGTATCAGTTTGCATCAAGATCCATAAAGGGGTAACGGAGATAAGACATATATTAATTACTTGCATAAAATGTCTATGCACTACATGGTTATAGAGCACCAATGTCTCAAAGCCAGTTTTAGTCAGTTTCATGAATACTAATTTTTCTCACAAAACTTAAAAGCAGAGTGAGTAGCTACATTGAGAAGGGAAAAAAAATCTAATTTAACTTCCTAGTTAGAAAAGCAACATTAGAATATATAGCCATAGCTAAATGCATCTGAAAGTCTGCTGATATAATCTAATCAAAAGAAGGTAAGCATGTATGATATGTGGAACAAAGAACAGAGATGCATGCAGGAGCTAACAAGTAAATGTAATGACAACCTTTTTCAGAGCCTATACTGAAAGAGTGTAAAGTTATTTTCCTGTGCTGTCGATATTTCTTTTAACAGTTGTGCAGTTGATTAATCCAGGAGAGCTGGTCCTACTTCAAGGAAGAATTGTTGAAGGCGCAGGGACAGGCTGTGCCAATGTGCCGGAAGATGAGCCGCCGGGGCAGACGGCCAGCCTGGATGGTTAACGAACTTTTAATAGAGCTAAAGGAAAAAAAAGAGGGTGTATCATCTTTGGAAGAAAGGTGAGGCAACCCATGAAAAATTTAAGGATGTTGCTAGGTCTTGTAGGAAGAAAATTAGGGAGGCAAAAGCGCATTTGGAGCTTAGACTGGCCTCTGCTGTGAAGGACAACAAAAAGTCCTTCTATAAATACATTAATAGCAAGAGGAAGGGCAGAGACAACCTCCACTCCTCGGTGGACACAGAGGGGAACGTTGTGACAAGAGATGAGGAAAAGGCAGAGATACTTAAGACCTTCTTTGCCTCAATTTTTACTAGCAGGACAGAATGTCTTCCAGACAGCTGGCCTCCAGAGCTGGCAGAAGGAGCCAGGTAGCAGCATAGTTTTCCACTGTTCCAAAATGTGGTAGTTGGTGATCTGCTCAGCCACCTGGATCCCCACAAGTCCAGGGGACCAGATGGGATCCATCCTAGGGTGCTGAGAGAGCGGTCAGAGGAGCTGGCCAAGCCGCTCTCAATCATTTTTCAGCAGTCCTGGCTCACTGGAGAGGTCCCAGAGGACTGGAAGCTGGCCAACGTTGTGCCCATCCACAAGAAGGGCCGATTGGATGAGCCAGGGAATTATAGGCCTGTCAGCCTGACCTCAGTGCCAGGCAAGATCATGGAACAGGTCATCCTGAGTGCAATCACACAGCACTTACAGGACGGCCAATGGATCAGGCCCAGCCAGCATGGATTTAGGAAGGGCAGGTCCTGCCTGACCAACCTGATCTCTTTCTACGAGCAGGTGACCCACCTGGTGGATGTGGGGAGGCCTGTGGATGTAGTCTACCTGGACTTCAGCAAGGTCTTTGACACCATCCCCCATAGCAAACTCCTGGCCAAGCTGTTAGCCCATGGCTTGGACAGCAGCACTCTGAGCTGGGTTAGGAACTGGCTGGATGGCCGAGCCCAGAGAGTGGTGGTGAGGGGCTTGGAACACGAGCCCTATGAGGAGAGGCTGAGGGAGCTGGGGCTGCTTAGCCTGGAGAGGAGGAGACTCAGGGGTGACCTTATTGCTCTCTACAACTACCTGAAGGGAGGTTGTAGACAGGCAGAGGTTGGTCTCTTCTCCCAGGCAGCCAGCACCAGAACAAGAGGACACAGTCTCAGGCTGCGCCAGGGGAAGTTCAGGCTGGAGGTCAGGAGGAAGTTTTACACAGAGAGAGTGATTGCCCATTGGAATGGACTGCCCGGGGAGGTGGTGGAGTCGCCATTACTGGAGGTGTTCAGGAGGAGACTTGACAGGGTGCTTGGTTGCATGGGTTAGTTGATTAGGTGGTGTTGGATGATAGGTTGGATGCGATGATCTTGAAGGTCTCTTCCAACCTGGTTTATCCTATTCTATTAACCCAAATACCAGTATTAAGAACTATCTATCCAACTTAAGACACTAAGCCCTCTATAGCAGCAATGATGAAGTGTGAAATACACAAATAGTACGTGATCTGAAATACATCTAAATGGGATAGACAGTGCCTGTTATAAACTCTAAGGTTATAAACTCTACAGTTTGTGATTACGCTCCACTATTAAATTAAGCAAATGTAGAATGAATGTAAATTACTTCTATTGCCCAGGAATTTCATAGAGAATTTACACTAACCCCAAATAAACCAATGATTTAACTGTTCAAAAGTAGAAACAAAACCTAATCAGAGGGTGGTATTAAACCAGTCACTGCAGCCACAAATCACAGAGTTGCAACAGGCTCCCCAAAAGAAGTCTATTTCTCCCTTCCACCTCTGGAAGTCCTGTAACTATTTCAGCAACAGTACATCTCTGTTGGTAGCAACCAAACAGATCCATAATGTGGTCATAGACAAGGAGACTTTCCTCTGCACATTTCCTTTCCTCCTCTCCCTTATTTCTGTAAGTTAGACTGACAGTCAAATGTATGAAGTAGTATATTGTAACCTAACATAGCATGATTTAGGAGATAACTGCTGTTTTCTTTTCTACTCAGTGAATCTCCTAGATCCTGAAAATCAGGGAACTATTTTTCTGCAGCACACCTGATGCTAAGCTGGAAACAGGATAGTACTTGCCACTCACAGTGCCAACATTCTCAGTGCTAACATTATGGGTCACTGAGCTAAAAATTAAAACATTCTCTGAAAAGTAGATCCAACATAGAAATGAGAGA
Source organism: Melanerpes formicivorus (assembly GCF_026170545.1). NCBI lineage: Eukaryota > Metazoa > Chordata > Aves > Piciformes > Picidae > Melanerpes > Melanerpes formicivorus. Next base: position 30,535,902 of record NW_027142353.1, on the reverse strand, counting down.
TCAAGAATTTCCATGAGAATGACAGAATTCAGGACTGCGCTTTGTGTGTTATCATGTAGGAACTTCTTCCTGTTCTGAGCTCAACTTACAGCCTTTGCAATGAAAACCTCAACAGCCTGACTTAGCTTTTGATTTTTCCTCACACATCTTCAGTGTAGTGCTTTCAAACAGATCATAACACATCAATGCAGTACTGAAATAACCTTTTGATTACTAAAACCTCTTCAATACGTCTCTTTCACTTAAGAAGGTGAAGACTGCTGTAACTTTTCCTTGATGGAGTAGAAGGATGGATATAGGATAGACTCTGCAACCAAGAAAAACTGATGTCTGCTGATTCTTGGAAATTCCAGCACAGACACCAATGAAGTTGTTTTAGGTAGAGTTAGTTTTCATGCTTTTTTCTTTTACTTCAGTCATGTTTTAATGACATTTATGTTTTAATGGCAGCTAAATTAAAAAATAAGTTATTCCTTGCAGTTCAGTCATACAGTATTTTTATAAATTCATTAACTTTTTGTTATAAAAATGCCCTCTTTTCCAACAGTCTGAGTTTGCTTCAGCTATACAGAAGTATATGAAACAACTGAAAAATAACCAAAATCCACAATTAAATCAGAGTTTCTAAAAAAGCCAATTATTTTAAATGTCTTGGTCTATTTTCATTACAAAGGAGATAGCTTTGAAGTCAGATCACTATTAATTCAGATAGTCTGAGGATGAGTATGTTTTAAACTACTAAAGTGAACATTTCCTTACCAATGAAACCCAGCTGAGAAAATTCTAGAATCATCCAATCTTCTGAAGCGAGCTGAAGTGCGAAATTCTTTATTGTGCTGAAATAATTCTGCTTGACAACAATGTCATCTTCAAGCTACAGAAAGGTAGCAGTGATAACAACATAAATAAAAAAAAGCACCAGCAAAGCAATAAAGGACAGCTAGGAAATAGTGATTTATATTTCTAACATATAGCCACATATTTCTAATGCAAGTGCTGCTATAAAACACAGATGCTACACTCCAGAATAACTGCTGCAGGCATCAATCTGTCTGCTTGTGGAGAACTAAACCAAAATCTTTCTATAGTAAGAATCCACAAATGTATCTCAATTTATTACTTCAGAATATTGCTTTTCTAGCCTCTCTCTTCAGAGAAAAATCATCCATTAAACTGTTAGACTAAATGACATTATAACAAGCAGAATGCCTGTACTATTTATCAACATTATTTCTACATGACTATTTATTCACACATCTAACAGTACTAAAAGAATTTATTCTTGAAGAAAGAAGCTATGAAAAACATTCTCTACCTAGGTGAAATTTAGTTCATTTAGCTTTAGCTCCCCAGCAAAACAGGTTCACAGTCCTCTATACCAGGCAGCATAACAGCCAAGATAGGGTGCTACAGTTCCTTTCATTCCTACTGAGTGCAGTCCATTGCTTTAATGATCCTGCTTCTTCTATCCTTTCTCCCAGTGCATTCACACTGTCCCCCTTGCGCTGGCACTATTTGTACAACTGCCTAGTTTCAAAAAGACTGCCTCATGTCATTGACTGTGCAGCTTTCAGGAGAGCTGTCTCCAAACAGCTCTTGGAAAGCAGTCAGCACAGCTTCATAAAAACTAGGTAAGACAAGCAGGGCTTTATATCCAAAGGAATCAATCCCAACATTTAAATAAAGATCATAAGCACCATTATGCACTAAATCTGCAATACCTACAAGGCATCAAAGCAGCAAGGAACAATAGGAACAATTCTGAGCTGAATGAAAGAAGAACTGCTTAACTCTGTTCTTGAAAATTTATTTAAAAAAAGAAAGCATGTCTAGCAATACATTGAAAATGTGCTTCTACACTACAGTCATATTAAAATGATGCTTCACTTGCCTTCAAAAGAAAGTAAAAATGGATTTTAACTTGATTTTCACTCAAAACTATGCTGTCAGTTCTTGCCTAGGCAACTCAACAGTAACCCATTTAAAGAACAAGTTTAAAAAACAGTAATTATGCATTTGCATTCCTTCACTTTTATCTAAGTATCTTAAGATAAAAGTCAGTCGCATAGGACAAATTACATTCTACTTCAGAGACAGTGCCTTCTACAAATTACTCCATCATATATAACAACCTACATACTTAATGCTCTTTTTCAACTATGAAAAAAAATTGTTTTGTTCTTTTGATGTTCAAAAGCATAATTTCTAGATACTAATTTGAAATTTTGTCTCAAAACAAAGAAGATAAATTTACCTGAATGTAGTAAACCCCCTTTTTCTGAGCATACATCATAAGAAAACAATAATCCAAGTTTTGTTTTGTTCTCCATCTGAAATTAAATTAAGATTTTTAAGGATTACAAAAAAAAACATCAACAACTTTTTTCAATACATGACATGTTGGTAATGCAAAGTAAATCTAACTACAAATAATGATGCATCTTAGTGAAATGTTAGGACAGCTGCTTTTGGCATTTTTCCCTCAGGAAATCCTCTGTCTGAAGAAAGGAGCAAGGCATTCACCTTATGCTTTAATAGAGACATAAAATGTGTTTAACTTGAATCTGATTTTTAAAAACTACCTGATATTTCACTAAAAACACGTGTGTATTTTAAAAAGCAATTCAGTAGGAATTACTGGGGTCTATACTCTATTTCAGGAAGAAAAACAGTGCACTAGAAAGTCTACATACATGAAAAAAGGTGTATCAAGTCTCAGCCCCAAATTTAACACTGAATTAATTCAACCGAGCATAGCGTTAGGTTCTGATCATGCACAGAACAGCATGAAAAAGGAATGAGATGGATTCAAGAAACACTTTTAGCATCCTCACACTTTCAAGAATTACAGTATGAAAGCATTTCAAGAATTCACATCCCACTTGCTGTTTCATAAACAACAAAAGTGTAGGTGTGGGAAGAGAAGAGAAAAGATCCAGGGGGATAAACTAACCTCACTCTCTCCTTTGAGTCTCCAAATGTCTCTTTCAAGTTTGTCAAATCAGGATAGTAAGTTGCAGGAGGGGCTATTACTTCCACCAAGCCAGAACTGATCTCTGTAGAAAACCTGTTAATAGAAACATCCTAAAGTCACAGGAGAGATTCTGCTTGTTTTCTGTCAGCAGTTATTATTCACTATTAGTAGTCATTACAATGACTTATTCAAACAAGGTATGCAAAAGTAGTACATAAAGTATTGTTTTCCTTAACATCTTCTTCAGAGCAATACAGTCTCTCACCCCATGAGCAGAATTCTCACTAGATTCGAAATGCCTCTTTTGCCTTTTTTTCAGAACCTAGTGATTTATTATTTTTTTTTTTTTTAGTTCTTTGAACATATGGAATACAAAGCCCTAACACAAATGTCACAAATTAGCATTCATGTTAAAACAAGCCCATCTGTTTATGTTGCACCAAATTAATTTAATCCCATTTATTGTTTTACAGATGAACTGATCAAATAGTTGCCCCTTAATTTGTCATCTAGTACCAATTTGTTTAAAAGCCTAAATCCCCACAGACAAAAATGCATGATCTTGTATTTCCAGAACAGTTTTTATTATTTATCACAATCTGATCCCCCATTAAAACTACAACTTACTCTTTTTCCAGGCTTGCAACAACACTGTTAACATAATCAAGATCAGTCTGGAAAAAAAAAAAAAAACAACACACAAAAACCAAGTAGAATACTTAACAGTTTTAGAGCCACATTTTAAAAGAAGCCAGTATAATAAACATTGGAACTAGCTGTACTTGAAAATCAATTTCAACATGTAAGATATTTGAGTAATATAGGAAAACACAACACATGTAACTCTCTTATGTCTAATGGGAGACAAAATCAACTTTTTTTGTAAACAGAGAATAATATCTGTCTCATATCTAAACTTAACAGACAATTCTAACCCAACCATTGGTGTTTTCTTGCAACCTCTCATGCTCTTAATAACAAGAAGGTCACAGAATGTTTTTGTAGGAAAAATTTCGTATTATTGTTACACAATAATTATTATACATACTAAATACTACCAAGGAAAGCTTTCTGGAAAACAGGACATTGAACACACACTCTCATTTCAAAAACACATCTTCTAAACTCTACATTAAAAGTGACGGTGCTCCAACCACAGACAATAGTGAACATGACATTTTCTTGAATAGGGATGCTTCTTTGCATTAGAGACTAAATTTGAGGGACCATCAATCCTATCAAACACCCAGTTCTTAAAAATGCACAGATTATAAGAATTATTTGGTGGTTAAAACACAATCACAATATTCTGGAAAAGTCTAAATCATCTCATTTGCCAGAACTGGCTGATTATTCAACCTGTTCATTTGGTTGTACACATGTATTTCAAGAAAAACAGAGTTCATGAACACAATGTAACTGAAAATTATAATATTTGTTATATTTATTTATAGAAGATGATCACAGAATGGCTTAGGTTGGAAGGGACCTTAGAGATCATCTACTCCAACCTCCTCACCATGGGTAGAAACGCCTCTCGACTTGGCTGCTAAAGGCCTCATCTAGCCCGGCACTGAACACCTTCACAGAGGAGGCATCCACAACATCCCTGGGCAACCTATTGCAGTGTCACCACCTTCATACTGAAGAACTTCTTCCTAAGATCCAGTCTGAACCTGCTTTTCCCCAGCTTAAAACCATTCCCCTTTGTCCTGTCGATAGACACCCGTAAGAAAAGTCCCCCTCAGTCTTCCTGTAGGATCCCTTCAGGTACTGGAAGGTGGCTATAAGGTTCCCCTGGAGTCTTCTCTTCTGAAAACTAAATCAGCAATCTAGCACTACAATCAAACATTAATTTCACAGAACACCTATCTTGTTTAATAAAGGTGCTTACCCTTTGATCTTAAAATTTGACATTCCTATTTTTAAAGATTTATTTTTATAAAACTCATCATAATGCCAACGTAGTGGACAATAGTGGGTTTCCTCCAGAAGCAGGTTTGAAATACTACAAGAACATACAATTAGAAAGCATTTGTCAAATATTTTGTCTGTAATTTCTTCCTAAGTGCTATGCCTAATTTTGGACCAAAATTTTAACAAGCAGATAAAGTGTTCACAGTTTAAAACTGCTCTAAGTTCCATATTATGAGACTCAAAAGTCCATATAAACCTCAATAGATCACTAAATCTGTAAATATATATATGGATTGTTCATGCACAGTTTATTACTGGAATGGAGTTCAAGGTATAATTTTATCTGCTGTTCATAAGAGTTGCAAATCAGTGCCCTAGTGACTATTTAAAAGTAATTTTAGTATATACACCCACCTTTAACAGAAAGATTTTTTCAACCTTTAAAACATTTAAAACACAGAAATTGTTCTTTAGTCAGCATAGGAAAAAGATTTTCATTTCAAGTTGACGTGTCAAACTCCAATGAACCAATCTAGCATTAATAACGCAAATACTTGTTGAACAGTCTATAACTGTATAGAATAATGCAGGAATTTATATATATATACACACACATACAGAGCAGAAACACAGCTGGCTTCTGTATAATATTCTGGAAATTAAAACAAATGCCAAATTTCATCCCAACTCGAAGCATGTATTTAATTATAAGCCTCTGCCTTAGTCCAGGTCTCCTTAAGAGTGAATGCAATTTTGTCCTGTTTTGCAAATATACCATAAAGCCTTGCTACTGCTTTTAAAAATTACTTACAGGGAACATACCATCAGGAAACAACTGAAAAAAAATAAAAAAAAAATAAAAATCTGAAATCAGAGAGGTTTTTCCCTACTTTCTCTTATTTGTTTTTGTCCTTCACACAAAAGGTGGGCAGTTTCCCAGGCAGAGCTGCAATCACAATGGATTCACATTAGCAAGATGTAGCCTGTAGTCTTTCAAACTCATGTTGTAACCCGTGCTGCTGTCACATGAAATCACTATTGGCTGGTCCAGATGCACTAAACACAAGATACAGGAAATACTGCTGCTGTTCCAGTAGGTAACCCTCCCTCTGAATCAATAGCCACTGCATCAGAATAGTGCAGAAGGAGATGCCACTTTTAGAATGCAGAAGAACATTGAATTAAAAAGAGTTGATGCAATTTTTCACATGATCAAATGCACTGAAAACTTGATATCCTGCCATTACTTCTAGATAAGCTGTCGTATTTACATCTAACAGCAGCATCTGAGATTTACAATCAGGATTTCAACATGGAATTCTTCATACCAGGATAGCAAGCTGACTGTCATCTTTCTACACTGGAACTTCTGGAGGCAACCAACTCCTCTTGCTGCCTGGTCTAACACTAAGCACGATCTTTGACATTACCCTTGAACCATGGACATGTGCCAGGAAGGTAGTACTTGAAAGCTATTTCAGTCAACCTCATAAAATAAATAAATAAATAAATTTGATCAAGCCGTGACTGTACCCAAGGGAAGAGTTAACTATACAAAAAAACTTTGCATGGTAGCAATGGAAGGTAATCTGGAATACCCACATAATTGCTTTAAACTAAGGACCTTCAAAGCAGTATCAGTAAATTCAGATAGTAACTGAGAAGTAAAAAAAAAGGTAAAACATTTTTTTAAAAAAATCTATTACTGACCAAAACCTGTTTCTCACCTTTGAGGAAGAAAGTGCTTACTCCCTTGACAAAATAAGACCTACTGTCCTCTTCATCAACCTGAAGGACATAAGACCGCTTAATATAATTGTGAATTATCACATGAAGGAGTACTATCTTCTCCAAGAACCCTAAACAGGAGAAGGCAAATCCAGAATAATTAAAACAAAGTCACCTATGTAAGAAAGTGTGACTGGTATTCAGGTTTCCCAGGAAGACCACCTGGTAGATATTAGGTTGGATTTGGAGCAGCTATGATGAACTTAAATTGTTTCATAGTGTCAGTGCTGCTTGCACCTATTGAAAGTAAATGTCACTGGTGATCCAAAATAAAGCAGCCTGTAAAGACTATAGCTATAAATATTTTTGTCTACCAAATCAAAAGGCAGAAACAAAATTAGAATTTTTCCTTAGTAAAAATCTTAAAATTGAAGATTAAATGATCCCTAGCAGGAAAAGAAGCAAAAATTAACATATTCAGAACTAATCCCTTTAAAGCAATTCAATGCAAAAATATACAGAATACAGAATTAACCAGGTTGGAAAAGACCTTTGAGATCATCAAGTCTGACCTATCACCCAACACTATCTAATCAACTAAACCATGGCATTAAGTGCCTCATCCAGTTTCTTTTTGAACACCTCCAGTGATGGTGACTCCACCACCTCCCTGGGCAGCCCACTCCAATGGCTAATCTCTTTCTGTGAAGAATTTCTTCTAACGTCCAGCCTAAACCTCCCCTGGCATAGCTTGAGACTGTGTCCTCTTGTTCTGGTACTGGTTGCCTGGGAAAAGAGACCAATCCCCACCCGGCTACAACCACCTTTCAGGCAGTTGTAGACATCAAGATAAGGTCTCCCCTGAGCCACCTCTTCTCCAGGCTAAACAACCCCAGCTCCCTCATCCGCTCCTCATAGGGCTTGTGGAGCAGCACTTCCCACTTCCATCTAGATGAGATGCTTAGGGCCACATTCTGCTGCCAGTGGAAGGTGTTATCTGCAGCCCCCTGGTCAGTTACTCAATAGGCACTGCCACAGCCCTCCAGCCTGGTGTCTCTGCACTCCAGAGTGAGTAGCAAGAAGAGCACAGGTAACATAGAATGTTAGGGACTGGAAGGGACCTCGAAAGATAATCTAGTCCAGCCCCCCTGCCAGAGCAGGACCACTTATACCAGATCACACAGGAATACATGCAGGTGGCTTTTGAATATCTCAAGAGAAGGACATGATAGACCACAACCAATGAGTTAACAGTGCCAGCCACAAAGATGCATCTTATCAACAAATGACATGAAACCTTATAAACAAGTTTGTGCTGTTAGGTATAGAATAGAATAAACCAGGTTGGAAGAGACCTTCAAGATCATCATGTCCAAACTATCATCCAACACCACCTAATCAACTAAACCATGGCACCAAGCACCCTATCAAGTCTCCTCCTGAACACCTCCAATAATGGTGACTCCACCACCTCCCCAGGCAGCCCATTATAATGGACAATCACTCTCTCTATGTAGAACTTCCTCCTAACCTCCAGCCTAAACCTCCCCTGGCACAGCCTGAGACTGTGTCCTCCTGTTCTGGTGCTGATTGCCTGGGACAAGAGACCAACCTCTGCCTGTCTACAACCTCCCTTCAGGTAGTTGTAGAGAGCAATAAGGTCACCCCTGAGTCTCCTCTTCTCCAGGATAAGCAACCCGATGACTGGGAACTAATGAAGGGCCTAAGTAGGGATGTTATTTTCAGCAGTTCAAATCTTCGTCTTTTTTCTTCCTAGTCATATGAAATTAGTGATCTCCAAGAGAAAGCAAGAACATTTGAAGGAAGACATCCTTCTTTTTTCATTCATACCAGATCTGAGCAAATATTGATCCAGGTCAACATCTTCCTTCCAGCAGTGGCAGCAATGAACAGATACATAGCAAAAAAGTAAGAACAAGACTAGCATACACAACACTCCCTTCTGCTACAACCTGTTCTCCAACTACCTTAAATTCAAATTGCTTCCTGAGACAGATGTGATCCTGTGTATTTAATATCCCTCAGTAGATTTGTTTTCGAGGTACCTTGTCAATATCCCCTTGAGACCATCAAAACTTAAGTCATGAAAAAAGCTTTTAGCTTATGAGATATATGGAGCTTCCTAAAGCCTGCAAACACATCAACAGCTCTTGCATCAGCAGTTTTGATGGGAGAGACAGAATGCTTTGATGATTCCCTCTGAAAGAAAACTCAAGATTTCATTGTAGAACAAGCTAAAGTTTCTGAGTGTCAGTGAAGTAAGTTTTTTCATTTCCTCAGTTCTTGGAAGACAGTCTCTTCAATTCTCTATAAAGTACCTTCTCTAGTTTAGGTTTTTCTAAAGAAACATTGTTATTCATGGCACAAAGAACCAGAGCAGCAGTGAACTTTCCAATCTATTTTAATTGATTTTTATGAGCGAGTGTGTGCATGGCAAACTTGCAGTACACATTAACTAGCAGACAAAGCAAGAGGTTAGAAAGCTCTTATTAACAGCTAACCAACTGTCAGACAAACCCAAGATTTCTAGTTTTAAGAATCAACCTTTTTGTACTGTGAAACCCTACCTACTTCAAGTTCTTACCTTCCAGAATGATGCAAGATGTAGTTTCTCAAAATGTAAGGAAAACCACAGCATTTAGAACAAAAGGCTATTTACTGTCTTAGCCAGTAGCAAATGGATAGGGAGGGGGAAAAACAAACAAACAAAAAAAAAAAAAAATAAATGCAGCCATAATTTGAAGAGATCCACAAGGATCATCAATTCCAAGTCTTTGCTCCTTGCAGGACAACCTAACCCATGTGACCAAGATTGTTGTCCAGATTTTCCTCGAGCTCTAACAGGCTTGGTGCTGTGATCGTTTCTCTAGGAAGCCTGTTTCCAGTGCCAATTTTCCTCTTTCTTAAGAACCTTTTCCTAATGTCCAATCTGAGCTTCCCCTGACACAGCTTCATTCAATTTCCTTGTGTCCTGTCACCACAGAGCATTTCCTACTCCACTGCCCCTGTTGAGGAAATTGTAGACTACAATGAGGTCACCACTCTGCCTTCCCTTCTCCAAGCTGAATGAACCAAGTGACCTCATCCACTCCCTGTAGATCTTGCCCTCAGTATCCTCACCATCTTGACTGACCTCCTATGGACACACTCTAAGAGATGTCTTTCTTACATTGAGGTGCCCAAAAAAAGCTACAGACAATACTCAAGGCCAAACCAGGGCAGTGTGCAATAAACAGGTTATGTACAAAATAAAGCTTCCTTCCCTTCACATTCCTCACAGTTCATGATAATCAACAGCATACAATTCTGAGGCCTGACTGGTATCCATCTCAATAGACTCAACAGCTCCTTCTGAATCCAGTCTTTGTCAATTTGCGTCATTTGTTTCAGAATCTATTTACTCATATTTCACACTATCCAGTAGCAACAAGGTCCACAATTGCACTACAAACCAAGTGACAAATACTGTCTTTGCTTCTTAAGTTCATTTAGCAGCAGCTAGACTGCATTTGTACCACCATCTCAAACTCCAAATTGGTCCTACCATGTAATCTAAACCAAAAAAAAAGCAAGTCCAAACAGAGCTGATGCCAGGCTGTCTGGTGAAGATAATGTACCATTTAGCAAAACAGAGTCAGAGCACACATACACTCAGCATCAGTACTCTAGCTGTTCTGCTAGAAGAAGCAAAATAGCCCTGCAGTTCAGATGTTGACATTTCACCATAAAGCATGGGAGTCCTGTCCCTATTCTGTCTCTGTCCCTGTCTCACTCCTCCTTCAAGCACTTACCCAGTGCCACTAGATACGATGCAAATTGCATTTTCCTGAGTTTGCCACTAAGCACTGCTCCTACTCCAAATCCTATGACTTCTTCACTAGATATGATCAGAAGTGCTAAATGCTGGTCTTTAGCAATATAAAGTGAGGCAGAATGGCCACCATGAAAAACTAAACTGTATGCATCAACACTGACACCTGACTAGCATAAACTTCCTTTTCACATTAGGTGAAAACAAAACCAAACCAACACCACCACACAAAACAAACAAAAAAGCCAAAATCATGTAAAACATGATGGAATGCCATGATGCAGTGCTTCTATCTCTGGAGGTTAAATTTGCAAGCTTAAGAGTTGTTTTTTGAAGCTAGAATTTTCAAGATCATACCGAAATGTACAAGTTTTCAACAGGAAACTCTCCTTTGAGCAGGCGGGTAAGACTATATGTACTTCTAGAGGACCCTTCCACTCTCAGAAATTCTCTGAATCTCAGATCTTGCCTTAACAGACCAAACCTCTGTTCAGATTAAATTTCTATTTCATTTGTCAGAGAAATTTGTTTAAGATGAGAAATGCAAATTGAAGGAAAGATTGCACTACAATTCCAAATATTTATTCTATTTCTTTCACATGGCACTATGAAAGGAAATTAAAATGAAGAACATCAAAGCACCACAAATTCAAGAAGAGAAGCTGTAAAGAAAGTGGGGGCAAATTCAGACATTAGCTGTACAGTGCATTCTAAATCAAGTGGTTTATTTAGGCTGACATATTGTCCAGATCTTAATTCTTAAATTAAATATATTAACTAGTGGCACACCGTAACTTATTCAAGAACATCTTAAAAAAAACCCAAAACCCTGCAGGGAAAAAAAACCCATGCACACCAAAACCCACGCTAATCTGCAAAGCATGGTCATTTGACTTGATCATTCATCATCCCTGTAGACTAGGGGGGGATAATGTTACAATGTTATTATTTAAAATAACAACAATGCAAAATTGAACAGCCTCCAGAAAAAAGGAAGTGTCTTGAAATGGTGAAAGCACATATGAAAATAATTATCCATATACAAGGCATTAAAATTCACATACAACAAAGCAGCCACTGAAGTGGAATTTAGGCCTATTTTTGGATATTGATGCAGGGAAGAAAAAGCCCTAAGGAATAAAAGTGCAGCAGTGGTTTCCAGTGGTTGCAACAGTGTACAGATATAAATAAAGCCTGTGGAAAAAAGGCAATAATATCTGTTTGAGTTCAACAAATGCATCTGAAAGAAAAAAAAAAAAGTCAGGAATACAGTGTCTGCTTTCAGATATGAAGTAGCAGGTTCAAGTAAAATCCAGGAAACAGGAAAACAAGATGCAAAGTGAAAATCAAGAATGCAGAATACCGTTATAACATAGCAGTCTAATGTTACATAAGCAAAAATTAGCATCTGTGTCCTACATGAGCTAATGACTTCATCGCTCCCTTACTTAAAGTCCTCACTCTACCACACAAGCAAGAAATACCTCACTCCAGTCATTTCTCTGATAAACCTAATTCAGTTCAGGACAGGGCTTCACAGTGCAAAGCCTTTGACAAAAATAGCAGGAATACAAGCTATTCTTCTGCCTCTCCACTCTTATTTTTCCCTAACCCTTGCAGTCTGCATATTGTTGATCATGAGTGCATACATCTGTAAGGATAGTGCCATGAACCACAACATCAGATCACAGAACAAGCTTAGCTTTTAAGGCAGCCAGCTACATTAAAAGCAAGAAAAAAAAAAAAAAATCAAGGGCAAATTCAAAACAAGACATTCAGATGCAAGTGATGTAAGTGTCGTACAGCCTTCTATAGTTTTGTGCATATTACAGGGGAAGCCTCGTTTGTAAAGTCTGAAAGAAAGCAGCATACATGGCCTGGCAGCCTGGGGAAACTTTTTCTTGCCCTTGGGTGAGCCTGACCCCGAAAAGGTCTAGATGGTCTGTTTTCCAGAAAAGACTTAGTTGCCATGTACAGTCAAAAGCACCCTCCTATAATGTGTGTTCACCTGGAGGACAGGAGGAATTTGTCTTCGTTATATTTAGGACAAGACAGACCACAGTAGCAAAATTTATTAGTGTTGTCCAAAACTCAAACTGTCAATTTCATCATACAGGTATGAAGTAATCTGCTACAATGCTTCTAAAGTAAGATTATTATTGTTACTTTCCATCACACAGATACACTAGATGTTACTGAAGGGATCAGACAACTCTGTGATGCTCCCTTACCAGAAGCACCATATAGTTACCATGGTACAGGTACGTCCCAGATGTTACCTTCTAGAGAGAAAAGCATTTCAGTTATTCAAGAACTTGAGAAAAGAGCACAATCGTGATTTTTTTCTTTGTGGTGAGATGGTAAGTGTTTCAGGTACACAGAAGTTTTCAAATCCCATCACGGATCATTTCTTAGAGCTAAAAAAAATTTATCACTGGTTTAATTCCCTATACAAGCTTTGCTAGTCACTGCCATGAAAAGAGTTGTGTAAAATCCCATAGTGGTGCCCAGTACCAGCATCCCATACTCTCTGGGTATCAAAGTTCAAATGCCAAAGAAACAAGGTCTGCAACAGCAGCAAATTCTCAATGACAGGCTCTTCCAGATGGAAAAGTTGTCAGCATATCCAAAAGCTGTGCTCACCCTGAGCAATTTTGAGTGAGATGTCCATAACAAAGACTACTACCTGTGTAGGCCTTGAAAATTGCCAGGTGAAGATAATGTACCATTTGGCAAAACAGCCTTTTCTAGCTTTGATTTTTTAAAAATACATAAATGTTGTATACATATTTATGTATATGGTAAGATCTACCGTTCTTTCTCCAACTCAAGATGTGCAGTCATAAATAACGCTTTGCAGGGCAGCTCCCAAAGAGGTGGCTCTCAAGTTTTCAACAATTTGCAGAAAGACAGAACACCTCTGTAGCTGGGATAATACTAATATCTACAGGTTGAGAGCAAGACAGATGAAATACTCCTTTAGTGTCTAGAGATCTGCTGATCAAACAGACTTTTAATTCCAGAGCAGACGAAGAAATGAAAACACAGGCTTGTTTATTTTGCTAGAGAAGTTTTCCATATTGTGCTCCAATGTTACTACATCCAAAGCAGGTTCAGCAAGTTTTGACCCAGCATGTGTACTTAGTGCTTAATTTGCTGAGGCTTTATTCATACCAGTGCATAGGATGGTAACTTGCTGTGTGCTTGTGTCACACTGACCCAACCAATACAAAACCTTTTCCAAAGAAATAAATAAAGAAAAAAAGATTCTCCACAAAAGGAGCACTTAGAACTAGCAGCCATTGTCTACACAGAGATGAGACAGTGGCACTAAAAGATAATCCAGATGCATAAACTTTTGTAGCCTAACTGAATTGTATAAACATCACAGAATGACAGGATGTTAGGGGTTGGAAGAGACCTCCAAAGATCACTGAGTCAAAACAACAGAGTAAGATTTGAACAAGCAATATACAAAAGGCAGTGTAACACATGGCCTAGTGCTCCAGGAACAAATGGCTCGTCAGTTATTGCCTAGTCAGATATGATCAGTATTGTACCAAATCCACAAAAGGCTTTTACATACCTGTAGTGTCTTCTTCTGATTGTTCCTGAAGTCTTTATGATATTTTTGACCAAATCAAGGGCTTATAGTCTTTCCAACATAGACTGATTACTGTTTGTATGAAAGACTGTGCTAATTGAAGTCACTGAGTAATGAAGTGAACCACAGCATCATAGAATTCACTGGGTTGGAAGGGACCTTTAAAGGTCATCTAGACCAACCTCCCTGCAATAAGAACTGACATCTTTAACTAAATCAGATTGCTCAGAGCCCCATGAAGCCTGACTTTGAATGTCTCCAGGGATGGGGCCTCCATCACATCCCTGAACAACTTATCCCAGGGTTCCACCACCCTCATAGTAAACAGCTTCTTCCTGAAGTCCATTCTAAAAATCTACCCTTCTCTAGTTTAAAACCACTGCTCCATGTCCTATTGTAACTTCAAAACCATGCTTCCCACATTAAATATAAACCCTATTCAATAAAAATCCTAGACAACAATTTTAATCTGGAATTCACAGCTTCTTAAACCTAGAGGCTATATTTTATTATGAGAGCAAGTTCTCATACACAGCAGGTTTATGAGATCGGAATTTCTTGTTTCAAGTCATCTGATGAGTCCATGAACTATCTATATAGTGAAGGGGAATGAAAAGATTTTTAAGTTTAGAGGTATAATGAATCATGCCTATCTTTTAGTCATCCCAGTGAATACCTGAAAATTATTCTGGAATAAAGTTATTTTAACAAATTGGAGAACACAGACAATTGCACAGTTCACTGTCAAGTAATTCTAGTAATTTTATAAATTGGCGATTAGATATCACATCAGCTGAGGTACTTTAGAATTCCTTGAACTTCCGGTATGGAAATTTACTGTGTACATTACTGAGAAATATCCGTACAGTAAATGAACATGCAGATCTCTTTATTTAGCAACCATAAGGCATCTATATTTACTAGCTCATCTGTTTACAGTGTTCATGCTGTTTGTAGAAGGCTATTAGCCTTAATTTTCAAATTGTTTTCCCATAAAAATGTCAAACAGAGAAAAAAGAACTAAGACTGAACTGCTAAAAAAAAATTAGCAGTATTAATAGATTTTGTTTTCTCTTTTTTTAGGGTGCCTACTACAAAGAGATTACAGTCCATGACTATGGCTCCCAGTAATATTTTTTAAACACTGTCAATCTGGTTTCTCAAAGTCAGAAAGAAAATCCTAAAATCTTTTTAAAATACGGGGTATTTTTTTCATTTCATATCATTCTCCTGTAAAAATATTTTTGTAAAGTGTCTTTTTGTTGTTGGTACAAAAAAACTGTGCTTTTTCTGTTAGACAAAGCACAGATAGCAATGTTATGCTTATTAGCAAAACTACCTAGCCTCACATTATGACCATTTCTTGCTGTACTTAAGCTGCACATATGCTGAGCAGAGACTATACCACTTCTCAGAAACTTTTGCTGTAATTTTTAATAAAAGTATAGTTGGTCAAAGTTCTATTTTTTTTTTTTTAAGAAGCCTTCATTAAGCATGCAATAATGACTACAACAATCTAACACATTTTAGGCTAGGAAACACCACAGACAAAGCTATTCTTAGAAGAAAGTCTTCTACTTTTGTTTAAGGAGAAACAGAGCTCCACCAGGGTAGTAGGCCTTCTTTCAAATAGCCAGGAAAAAAAATGCTTAACAAGCCTACACTTTTCATCTTGCAGAAAAAAAAAAGCTGAAATACACAGCATAACTCAGAAAAAGCACAGAACATTTCAGGATGAAGTCTTTACTGTATCATATTAATCACTGAAGGAATTCCGTGTAGCAATTACAAAACAAACATAAGAGAGTCAAAGAAATAGTAATGCAAAGAAGAGATAAAATTGGATGGAGTGAAGAAATACAAATGCAAATCTAAGGATTAGTTACAAAAGGATAATAATTTAAACTTAGCATCTTCAAATATTCCCAAACACACAGTGCCCATGGCAAGTACAAAAATAAGCACCTAGTGCTGCTGCTCTCCAAGAGATGGATAGAGAGGTAAGATATAGAGGGTACCAGTATCTCACTCTGGAGCAAACACCACAGTTCTCCTTGGGCATAGATGTAATAGCTCCCATGTTAAAATGTTCAGTTCCTTCATGTTCACTTTAAAGATTAAATAAATCCCAAAACAATAGAGAATTTCACACCACTGCAAAGGAATAAAGTTCTTTAGCTATGGAAAACTTGATTTATAGGAATATGGCTTGTCTAGGATGTCACAAGAAACGTGCAGTTGGGGATATTTCACTCCTCAGTTTTGTAGAACACAGAGAATCTGATGATAACATAGTCTTCACAGCTGAGACCTCCTTAAGCAAACTTAAACGAAACTTCAGTTTTAAAACTTGAACACATATTAAAAGCAAAAAAAAAAAGGAGAATACACAGGTCATATTAAGTATATGTAATTCTCAGCAGCCAAACAGAATTACTTCTGAAAGCACTCTATCGTTTTCCTAAATTTGATTTCCACTAAATCACAAACTTACACTATCTACACTGCCCAGAAAATAAATTTGATAACTGTGTACCTAACACCTCAAACCGCATCACTCACTTGATGATGGACTAAATAATAGCATCAAGAGAATGTGAAGATTCCTAGGCTATATCAAAATAATGGCTATCTCCATCTCTATGTACAAGCATCACTCTATTCATGTCCACTATTCTGTTGATAAACAAAAAAAGCTGGGCTTTTCAATATTGTTTCTCTTAAAAGCTCAAGACTGACATTATCTCCTTTTCACAAAACAAAAAGACGGTCATCTATCTACATCTTGAAGGAAAAACAGATCCTCACCAATTCCTGAAATAAGTGGTACTTATAATTAAAGTTAAGTTAAAAATTGTATAAATATATTTAAATGGTTACCTCTCCTATAAAGACAACCATAACACAGTCCAGTTTTTCTTCAGGGGACAGTTTATCAATAAGGGAGTGAAGAGTTTCTGTAAGGTAAGACTTGACTTTTCGTTTCACTGTAGGTATTCCCATTACAATGGAAACTGAAATCAAACAAAACCAGAAATGTTCTTTCAACAATTTATACAGAAATATAGAAAACAGAAATTTTATCTCACAATAAAGCATTGCTTAAAAAAGGCAAAGAGTATAAAAATAGAGAAAACTAATTAAAACCAGTTCATAAATATAACATCACATCATCTGGAGCATGATTGTCATAACCACCACCAATGCTCAGAGAAAACACAGCAAATAATCACCATGAGAGTGGTGAAGCCCTGGAATGGGTTGTCCAGGGAGGTGGTCGAGGCCCCGTCCCTGGAGGTGTTTAAGACCAGGCTGGATGAGGCTCTGGCCAGCCGGATCTAGTGTGGGGTGTCCCTGCCCATGGCAGGGGGCTTGGAACTAGATGATCCTTGTGGTCCCCTTCCAACCCTGACTGATACTATGATACTATGAAATGAAAAAAGTGTAATCCTAGACACGCCAGACTATTGCACAGGTGTGGTGGGTTGATCCCAGATGGATTCCAGGTGCCCATCAAAGCTGTTCTATCATCCCCTCTTTTCAGCTGGATAGGGGACAGAAAATACATTGAATGTAAGTCAAGATGGTGGAGTCGCCATCACTGGAGGTGTTCAGGAGGAGACTTGACTGGGTGCTTGGTTGGATGGTTTAGTTGATTAGGTGGTGTTGGTTGAGAGGTTGGACACGATGATCTTGAAGATCTCTTCCAACCTGGTCTATTCTATTCTACTCGGACAGAGAGATCACTCAGCAATTACTGTCATGGGAAAAAGAAACTCAACTTAGGGAAAATAATTTAATTTATTACCAATCAATTTGGAGCAAGATCATATGAAAGAGAAAAAAAAAAAAAAAAAAAATCTTAAAATGCCTTCACTTCTCCCTTCTTCCCAGGTTCAGCTTCACTCCTAAACTCTCTACCACCTCCCCCCAATAGCTCAGGGAGATGAGGAATAAGGGTTGCAGTCAGTTCATCACTTGTCTCTGTCACTTCCTCCTCAGAGGGAGGACTCCTCACACTCTTCCCCTGCTGCACAGTATGAGGTCCCTCCTACAAGAGACAGTCCACCACAAAATTCTCTAACATGAATCCTTCCCATTGACTATAGCTCAGTACTAACAGCTTCAGCATGGGTCACTTCCACAGGTTACAGCACTCTCAGAAAGACTGCTTCAGTGCAGGCTGCTCTCTCACAAGTCACAGTATTCTTCAGATGCAGTCCCTTGCTGCAGCATGGAGTCCTTCACAGGCTGTAGGTGGATATTTACTCTATCACGGATACCATTAGCTACAGGAGGACAGCCTACCTCATTTTAGGAAAGATGTTGACTTGCTGGAACATGTCCAGAGAAGGGCAACAAAGCTGGTGAGGGGTTTGGAGCACAAGTGCTATGAGGAGAGGCTGAGAGCTGGGGTTGCTTAGCTTGGAGAAGAGGAGGCTCAGAGGAGACCTTATTGCTGTCTACAACTACCTGAAGCAAGGTTGTAGCCAGGTGGGGGTTGGTCTCTTCTCCCAGGCAACCACGAACAGAACAAGATGACACAGCCTCAAGCTGTGCCAGGGGAGGTTTAGGATGGTTGTTAGGAAGAAGTTCTTCATGGAAAGAGTGATTGGCCATTGGAGTGGGCTGCCCAGGGAGGTGGTGGAGTCACCGTCACTGGAGGTGTTTAAGAAGAGACTGGATGGGGCGCTTGGTGCCATGGTTTAGTTGATTAGATGGTGTTGGATGATAAGTTGGACTCAATGATCTCAAAGGTCTTTTCCAACCTGGTTAATTCTATTCTATTCTATCATGGCCTTCACCACCAGCTGCAAAGGAATCTCTGCTTCAACACCTGGAAGCACTTCCCCTACTTTCTCTTCACCGATCTTGGAGTCTGCAGAGTTGATCTTCTCCCATATTTTCACTCCTCACTATGACTGCAGTTGCAGTGATAATGTAAATCAGCAACAGTGGTAGTGCTTCCATGAAGCCCCAGCTACAATACTATTAACCCCATCATTCAGTTGGCTATTTGACTCCTGTGTTCTTTAACTTTCCCATGTCTTTCTGTGTATCCATCTCTGTGTACACAGTTGACTAACTACTAGGAAAGCAGTAGAAGTAGCAGGAACGCAATAAAACAATAAAGAAGACTTCATGAAGTCAGCACCAGCATTGTGAGTCATCTATGTGAAATGATATACCACATCACACACACATACATAAAAATAAAAAAACCACAATTAAAAATGTTGCTTATCCTTCCTTATAGAGCCTGCTTCACCTCTCAATTATATATTAACAAGTTCTGAGTTTTTCAAATAAAAACTCAAAAAGCACAGCAACCAGGAAAAGGTAAATCAGGAAAATAATTTTAAACTCAATTTTCTCCCTTTTTAATTAAAAAACATAATTCCAATTTCTATTTTGCAATTTCAAACCTCTATAATATATTCCCAGTGGGATATAATACAGGCTTCACTTAAAACAATAAAGGAATGTGAGCCTGCGCCCTCCTGAGTAAGGACATTGAAACAAATGTGTTTGTAGTCAGAAAAATCAGCCTGTGATTCCACACATTTGTCACATAGGCATGGTTTTTGTTAAAAGCAGCAGCAAACTTATTGAAGTAATGCGAAAAAACATACAGGCCAAGAATAACTAATGTATTGTTTCGTTTGAGGCTTTTTGTTGTTGTTTTTAGGTTGCTTTTTGGGTTTTTTCCCCTCCACAAAAGCAAGGAGGGAGAAGAAAGAAGAAAAGAAAGTTCTAGTGGACAATAACACAAACCATTCCAATCAGATGGCGCACAGAAACAAGGTTCCACTGGTGGGGCCTTCAAGTTGCAGAGACACAGACACACATGCTCTGAGATATATCAGATTGGTTGGGTTCTGTACTATTTATTTTCCAGAGCTCCAAGAAGTGGGATTCCATGGAGTTACAGTTACAAAGACATTAAAAATTTGTGTGGACTAGGAAAAAAAAACCAAACAATCCACAAAAAAAACCAAAAGGAAACAAAAAAAAACACCAAAAGGAGGATCAACAGTCCTGCAGCACAACACTGATTATTCTTCTCTGCCAATGACTGTCCACATTTTATTGATGCAACTATATCCAACTGTGCTGGGTTACACCCATCCTGGGTGGAGGACTGCAAGAGCCCTGCTTCCCCTGGGAGACAAAAGAAACCTGATCCAGGTGAACAGACAGGGACTTGGTTTCCCCCTCCCAGGAGGAGGGGCCCTCCAGGTCAAAGGTGGTCTATTCCATTCCCCCTTCCTGTCCAGCAAGCCTATACAAAAAAAAAAAAAAAAAAGAAAAAAAAAAAAAAAAAAAAAAAAAAGAAGAGGACACTGCTGCCATTTTCCCTCTTTATTCTGCCTTGCCTGCTCAAGAGGCCCAACAAGCAGCAGCCAGTGGTCAGACCTGACCTCTCCCTACTGCATCCACGCTTCTCTAAATGACCAAAATCCACACACATCCAGGGAAATACAGGGGCATCCAGGCTTGGTTTCATATATTTCCCTATTAATCCTTATTCCTCACCCTTGTAAACCCTCCCTGTTACTGTTACATATATATTTTGTTAAAAATTACTTCTACTTCCAAACCAGCTACAGATTATTTTTTGGTAGATTTACCTCCTTCTCTTTCCCCCTACCCTTTTTTTTTTTTTCTTTTTTTTTTTCTTCTTTCTCTTCCTTTCCCTTATCAGGGAAAAGGGACGGGTCGGGGAGGAATTCTGTGTTTGCTACCATCTGAGCTCTTAAACTCCGGTTAAGGCTCAAACCACTACATCAACTATCCCAGTTCTCCCAGCTCTAAGTTATACATTGAAATGTATTATTCCAAAGACCAAAAAACATGAACTCCAAAACAAAATTACACCCATGTACAGTTGCCCTACAAATGTGAAAAGCCAATGGGATACATCCATCAGTATCTTTTAACACTTGAGCTTTATTCCCATTTACTTATAAAAGAATTCATCCAAACTAAATGCTTCTTAACGTGTACCATAACATGGCATAGGATGTGACAGGGATTATTCAGAAAAGAGCAAATCTGAAACAAAACTCCTTTCACCTTGGGTTCAGTGCAAATTCTAAAAGATATCAATATCACACAAATTATATGAGACATCCTTGATCTACCAATCAATGCAGTAAATTACTAAAATTAGACATTTCTGTAGATACAAAACAGAATAAATATATTGGCATACCTCCTGTCCTTCCAAGGCCAATCTGCACAGAAGGCTGAAGGCTTCCTTCATTTTTCAACAAATGAGGCAAATGGTAATAGATATTTGGCACTTGAAGAGATTTTCTACTTGTTAGCTCTTTTAACAATTTCAGTGTCTCATCTGCAAACATATATGAAGTCCATAACAAAGAAAACAAATAACATGATGGTTTATGCAGTGGTAAATAGTACAAAATTCCAAGCTTGATTATAACTGAAAAACAACAAATTATGCATGTTATGGAGGCATTGTATCTTATGTACAAAGGAAGTCTTTGTTCATTTAATTTTTTAATAAATGATAGCTGAGATTATTTTCCACCAAGTAACCTTGATATATAGTTGATACTTACCTGATCCTGTAAGACTTAGCAGGCAATCACAAAAGTAAAGAACATTCCATTTATTTAGAAGTTTGGTGGGGTTTGGGTTTTTTCATCTAATGAATTAAAATAGGAAGCATATTTACCTAGGTTGTTTTTTATTTGCACTTTACAGAATTCATCGCCATGTAGTGATGATTCTGCAAATAACTTCTCAAAACTACAAACACATATTGAAAAACACTGCACAGAGATATAGAAATGAAAAACAAAATGAAATATACAATTGAGATTTCGAATATTTCTGCTAACATGAATTTAATTGAATCCATCAAAATACTTAAAATAATTCTTGTTCTTTCTAAAGTAACTGTCTCTCAGGATGTCCAGGTGGCTCTCAAAGTTGCAAATAACAGTTTTTAAACTCCCCTGCTGTGCATGTTGATTTTCTTATACTGAAAGTGTGAAAACAACTCTTATTTAAAACTACAAATATGACAGCATATGGACCTTTGAAAGCTTATGGGTTTTATAATATCAAGTTAAGTAAAAAACTGTACTCAAGGTTTCAGAGATAAAACTGAGTTGTAAAGAAATTAGGAAAGTAATGCCAGAAATGACATTCCTCTCAGATTCCAAGTGCAGCTTCTACAATGATAGATGGGTTTTGTTGTGGGGTTTTGTTCTTTTAAAATAATTATTTTGGGGTGAGACTAAATTCCTAACAATTTTTAAATCTTGAAAAAAAGCTTTGTAAATAGATGCCATAAGAAGAGATGCTTGTTTTGGTAAATTCCAAGACAAGTACTTTTTACTTTTCCCACTAACATTACCTTTAATTTCAACTGCTAAAGCCTAACTTAAAAATTCTGTCCCAAGTATGACAGCTCTTTGAATGAATGATGATCTACATGAAATAATTTGGAATTCTTTCAGCTTCAAAGATATAAAGTACACAAAACATAGTAAAAAAGTCAATCTAATATTAAGTTATGAGCACAAAACCTCAGGAATTCAGAATTCAGCTAGCTTCTCATTGTGGCTGCACATGAGAAAAAGAGGATGCCCCAACTAGGATCCAGACATGGTAGAATATAAAAAATGTGAATCAGTAAATTCAGCTGCATCAGAAGAGGATGACTCCCTTTAACTATATTGTCTATAAGCATAGCAACTCATTTTTAGAAATATGGTAACAACTTTATCATATATCTACTATCAAAATTACTTGACTTCCTGTATGGTTGTTCACTTGAACAGCAAAAACATGCACACAGAATTGGATAAGAATTCACAGAGTATGTTAAATGTATCCTTTATCCGTACCATTCCTGGAGATCCAGGGAACTACAAGGATCAGGTCAGATAAAACAATTCATCATTTCCATCAGCACTGAGAATCTGTAATTAACAACCACTACCATTCTCCCCATCAAAATTTTCTACAGGTAGTAGTACCCCATAGCATAAATGTGAGCAGACAAGAGATTCCAAAAGCTTCACCAGTTTTTTGATTTGTAAAATTCTTTGTGTTTATACTCCTCATTAGGTTAAAACAGTGAAATGGCTGCAACCTAATGAATCAGACCTCTCACCAGTAAAATCAATATGAACTTAAGCAGTGTGATTTTAAGTTTAGCTTTCATAATCTGGTGAGTAGGGAAAAGAAATACTCTTAGATTGCCAAACATAGTTTTTGGTAAACTTGAGAAGTAGTTTTTGAAATGGCCAAAAACTTACAGAAGACGTTACCAGTTTACTATTTAATCACTAGTTATTTAGAAGGACATGATCTGTACATTATACAAATTACAATCAGTACCTTAGCCTGCATGTTTTGCATCTTCCATCTGACTTTTAAACATACATTAATTGTTTCAAGTTCACCCATTTCTTCTGTTTGCTCATTTATCCCCTCAAGCTCTACTTAAAAAGTGATTTAAATTATTGTCAAAATATATTCAATATAAAGTAAGTAAACAGAAGTTCCAAACTTTGGGATTGAGGTGTGAAATAATTGTTCAGTCCCTAAAGTCCTACGAATTAAGAGTAGATGGATCATTAAGAATAACAATCTGGGGAAAAAAAAAACACACAACAAAAACAAACCACCACCAGAAAAAAAACACCACACAAAAAGCCACACCCAAGACAAACCCCTCCACAAGACATATCACACATTCTTTATTTCCAGTGCCGAACAGTTTCATTTGGCTTTCTTGGTTTTAATGTCTTATTCTATTAGTAGTCAGAGATACTGGTATCGCACAGTTATAAAAACATGTATGTACCTGAAAAATTATTCACTGCATTCTTACTCCCATTTGTTTCTGCTACTGCACGCCTGAACTGCTCCAAGATAGCATTCAGCTCAGAAGAGCGCTGCAGAGTGCGATGCTCAGCTATACGAAGACGTTCCTTCAAAGCATGAAATTCCCGTTGATATGCAATCAGCTTTTCTAGAGACAAAAAAAAAAAAGGGTCCTGGTCATTTTTGGAAACTAAGACCTACAAACAGATCCAACGAGGGTCAAGAACTGCTGACTTATGCAGCATCTGAAGTACACCTGAAACAGGCACCTTAGTATTTACAGAGGGAAGAGTAAGGTACACCAGAGAGGGATGCAAATCAGGAGGGGACTATGTGCCTCTCCACAGGCACACATGGGCAAGCTTTGAGGACCCATTACTGAGCACCACAAGGCAATTCTAAATGCTTTCTCAAAACGGATGTCCAACAAAGCCTTTCTTTTAAGAAGCAGAATAGGTCTGGTGCCATATAAAAGCACAGGTTATACTTTCTGAAACCTCTCACTCAATACCTTGTATAAATGAAGGAAATTCCACAATATTTCAGACATACCAATTTTAAACCAAAGTTTTAATTTAATGATATTGCCAGTACCCGCAGTCAAAGTCCTGCTGATGTAGATGCATACACATTATTTGAAAGGAGACCAAAACGGAGAGGGAAAACATCAAAATTCAATTGCTGATGCATTGCCCAGACCCTTGCCACAAAGCAAAGGAAGTATTTCTGGTTTCTGCGTATCTCCTTCCTATTGGCCATTTCCTCAAATTTACAGCTCATCATCATTATTCCTTCAGCTAATCTACAGACATGGACCTGAATGTGTAAGTGATTTTATACCTTGTAATCAATATTCCAATCATAGCTGTAATCCATAGGCATCTTTTTTGTTATCCATTCTTACCCGTTTAATACTGAAACTGTAGGGAAGCAGAGTTTTTCCTACATTACAGTGATACATAGTGTAAAAAAAGGAATCTTCCCTCAGTAATAATGCTGCATTTCCACCAACTTACTTCAATTTACATTTATTTTCTTTTTTTGAAGTTAGGAGTTATTGTTCTGATTATGTTTAAAAAACATAATCAGCTAAAATGCCCTCCATTTTGAAGACATAAAAATAAAAACATAGTTCAATAGTTCTTAAAAACATTTTCCCTGACAGCCTTATTTTGCTTTTTTATTAAAGGAAATGGTTATTGCTTTTCTGCCAACAAAGCCAGAACACAGATGCTGCCCCACAACACAGTGCTGGGCACACTACACACTGACGACTGAATCCAGACTGCTGTTTGAAACTGGACTTTTTGCTTTAATCAGCAGTATGGAGAAGTCCAGGAAAACCTTCTGGAGTTTCTGGCATGAAAGTTATTCTAACGTGCTAATGATAACTCAGAGGAATCAAAGATTGCTTGGAGCCATGTCTACTAGTTATAGTAAGGTGACAACAAATTTTAATAGCTAAATAAATACAGGGTTTGTGCACCGTAGATTCCTCGTAGATTCTTCCTTTGGACGCGATGTAGCTGTACAACAGTTTGAAATTAAATTCTTTCAGCTAAAGTTAAATTTCTTTGTGGAATACATTGAATTTCACCATTCTCTTGCATTACCCAGTAAGTGTGACCTGGAGCTTCAGCTGAAACCACCCCTCGGACAGGTTTAGCCTCTCCTGAGGGAGAAAATACCCAAAGAGTTTTACCTAACAGATTCTTTTCTCTAACAACAGGAACTCTATCACATTCTACTTTCTGTAGCAGATCTGAATGTGCAGATCCAGCTTGATTCACCAAACCTCTATTATTTACCAGCCAGGTTGCTTGTGCTAAATGTTTTTCCCAGTTTTTTCAAAGATCCACCCCCCACGGCTTTAAGAGTGGTCTTCAACAAACCGTTGTAGCGTTCAGTCTTCCCTGAAGCTGGTGCATAGTAGGGAATATGGAATATCCACTCAATACCATGCTCTTTTGCCAAGTTCTTCACAAGGTTGTTTTTGAAATGAGTTCCGTTGTCTGACTCAATCCTCTCTGGAGTTCCGTGTCTTCACAGGATCTGTCTCTCTAGAATGAATGGTGTTGTGTGCAGTTGCATGTGGAACTGGATAAGCTTCCAACCATCCAGTGCTTGCTTCTACCATAGTAAGCACGTATTGCTTACCAGAACGAGAATGTGGTAGAGTGATGTAGTCAATCTACCAAGCTTCACCATACTTGTACTTGGACCATCGGTCACCATACCACAAGGGCTTAATTCGTTTTGCCTGCTTAATAGCAGCACAAATTTCACAGTCATGGACGACTTGTGTGATAGCATCCATGGAAATGTCTATGGATCTGTCACAAGCCCATTGGTATGTTGCATCTCTGCCTTGATGTCCTGACGAATCATGAGCCCACCGAGCTAAGAATATTTCACCTTGGTGTTTCAAATCAAGATCAGAGTCCATGTCTACTTGAGAAACTCTTGCAGCTAGATCTGCCTGATGGTTGTGTTGCTGTTCCTCAGTAGCTTTGCTCTTAGGAATGTGAGCATCAATGTATCTCACCTTCACTGGAATTCTCTCAACTCGATCAGCAATGTCTTGCCACAGTTCGGCTGCCCAAATGGGTTTTCCTTTCCTCTGCCAACCATTCTTTTCCAGTTCTTTAGCCAACCCCACAGAGCATTGGCTACCATCCATGAGTCGGTGTAGAGATAAAGCTTTGGCCATCTCTCACACTCAGCTACGTTGAGAGCTAGCTGGACAGCTTTTACCTCTGCGAACTGACTGGATTCTCCTTCTCCATCCTTCACCTCTGCAACACGGCGTGTTGGACTCCACACTGCAGACTTCCACCTTCGCTTGTTTCAACAAGACAACAGGAACCGTCTGTAAACAAAGCATATTTCTTTTCATCATCAGAAAGGTCATTGTAAGGAGGAGCTTCCTCAGCACGAGTTACTTTCTCCTCTGGAGGTTTAGCACAGTTGGTACCTTCAGGCCAACTTGAGATCACCTCCACCAGACCAGGTCTTTCAAGATTTCCCATTCGAGCTCTCTGTGTTATCAGAGCCATCCACTTGGACCATGTTGAGTCTGTGGCATGATGTGGTGTGGAACCTTTGCCTTTGAACATCCAATTCAAAACTGGTAATCTGGGAGCTAAGAGAAGTTGTGATTCAGTTCCAATCACTTCAGAAGCTGTTTTTACTCCTTCATAGGCAGCTAGAATCTCTTTTTCTGTTGG
The DNA here is from genome assembly GCF_026170545.1 of Melanerpes formicivorus. Taxonomy (NCBI): domain Eukaryota; kingdom Metazoa; phylum Chordata; class Aves; order Piciformes; family Picidae; genus Melanerpes; species Melanerpes formicivorus. Next base: position 30,508,750 of record NW_027142353.1, on the reverse strand, counting down.
AGTATAATTTGCCTCTGAACCTCTGTAACCTCGACTCCAGAAACCAAGAGGTCATCCACTTGTCTCACCTGGAGCTTTTTGCCACAGGCACCAGGTTGGACCATTGTCACTTGCAGCCATGTACAAAATGTTCTTAATGTCTGGACCACCTCGGACAGGTCCCACCCCACTGCTTGAACTACCTCTTGCTTTATCTGGTCAAAGGCTGCTTGTTGTTCAGGTCCCCAATGGAAACTGTTTCTCTTTCGAGTCACATCATACAGAGGTTTCACAATCTGACTGTATCCAGGAATGTGCAGTCTCCAAAATCCCACTATCCCCAAGAAACATAGAGTTTCTTGTTTGTTCGTGGGATTTGCCATGGTAGAGACTCTGTTTACCACATCCACTGGAATGGGTTGGCGTCCATCCTGCCACTGCACTCGGGAAGGGTATCTCAGGAAAACTGCAAATAAAAGGCGTATCCACAGATTAACCTTACCGAGAGCCTTGCCTAGATGTCGATCTATTCCATTATCCTTCGAGAGAGTTCCTAGCTGAGCTGCTATTTGTCTCCAACTATTAGAGCTGGAGCACCTGTATCATAACATCTACTAAGCCAAGCTAGAACTGGCTCCTTATCTGCTCTGGTGTAATCTTTATGGACGTTTAGAAGTTCTTTGTGAGGTGAAGAGCATTCAGAAATATCATCTTCTTCCTCCTTTGCCCCTTCTATCACACCTTCCTGAACTTGTTGTCCTAATAATCCTGCTGTCACTCTCCTAAGTATCTCTTTAAACTGACAAGCACCACTGCTAGCTGCTGTCCTAGCTCCATCTCCATCCTGTGTTGATCTCAATAACTCCGCTAGATCTTTAAAACAAACCTTCTCTTCCTCCTCAGCAGGATCTTTTCTAGCAGAAGGTCCCTCACCCGCATCAGCATCTTGCTCCTCTCCCCCATCAGCGCCTGGATCAGCTTTCGCTTTTCCTCTTCTTGCTCTTAAAACTGCTACTTGCTTAATTGGAGCTGTGTTTGAATTTACAGCCACCTTAACAGAAGCTGACAGGTTTTGAGACAGATCAGCTGCTTTGGAGGGCCCTTCCGGTCCTACCGTAGGAGAAAGAGGAAATGACTTTGCCTCGTTAATGGCGGCTGAAGACAGGGGAGCTGCCATGTCGGAAGCTGCCGCCACCCCTGGCTGCTTGCCAGAATCAGCAACAGAACCATTCAAAGCATCCTTTCCAATAGACTTTTTAGCTTTAACTGATACAGATTCTCCACTCTCCTCATCACTAGAAGTCTCTGAGGCAGAGCCAGAAGTATGCCTCCTTTTCTTTGATCTGTGCTTAACAATGAAACAGGCCTTAGACAGTTTTCTCTCCCGGTGCAAAGAATATAACAAATACACATTAATTATCACTGATAGCAGGATTACACACATCGAAAAAAGTCAGCTTTGGATCCCAGCCATCACTTATAATTACTCTTTCACCTACTGGAATCTTAAAACTCCCTTATCTCAATTGGCAAAGTGCTCGAAGTTATATTTCCGTATGTACTAAGCCGAAAAAAACCCAGACAGCGGTCATACAGAAGCTGAATTTTATACCTGAACCATAAATATAATTTTTGCATTAAATATTTACCTATGTGATTGAGAAGTAAACCTCAACAATATTTGCAGATCAGGACCCCAAAAACTGAAAAGAACAGACGCTCTAAAATCCAAAACACCTTCATGTTTGCTAGTCCAACTCAAGCAAGCAAGGAATCAAGCTATTTTTGCCCCACATTGAGTGCCAATTAAAAAAAATGTAGTGGGTTGAGATAGAAAGCCTAGCTCTCCCTCCCCCACAAAGAGGGGAAAAAAACCCCACAGCTAACTCAGAGAAGCAAAAGGGATGCTATATTTACAAGCAATGTGAAAATGCAGGTTATATATATATATATATATATATATATATACAGTATTTACAATATATATACAGAAATATACAGCAAGGAAAAAAAAAATACAGAAACAAAATTCCCTCCTCCGGACAGAGGAGGGTTCCCCCCCTGTACCCTACTCTCTCCCCTACCTCCCTTTTTTCCCAAAAAGGGTTAGAGAGAGAAAAAGTGGTTATTAAGGGAGAAAGGTCTTAGAAGGGCTTATCTGTTATCCAAGGTCAGAACTCCGGCTAGTTGCCCAGAAGCAGACAGGCTGGAAAGGGAGAAGGAAAGGAACGAACTGAGAAAAATTCCAACTGCACTAAAACTTAAAGCTGCGTTCTACCAATCTACCAATGAAATTCCTTTAGACCTGTCTTTGTTTACAAAATATTCAGCCAGAGTGTCCCAGCACTGTTCCTTTCTTAAAGGCACAGCCTCAAATGGTCACACTAAACAAATACAGAATTGTATTGGTGTAGACTCAAGTATGAAAATTATATCACCTCTCCAGAATGAATGGGTGATGACAGGTTAATATAGATCTGTTATTTCTGGCTAAACAGGAAAGAACAGATGAGCTATCAAAGGACAGGGAAGGGTTTTTTAACGGCTTCTACAGCAGCGGATAGCTTAAGAAGCACTCTCTAGCAACCACGACTCCCTTCTTGTCTTTCTTTGTGGTTGTGGTGGTTTAAACTTTAACTGGGAGTTAAGAGCTCAGATGGAGACAAGGCTGAGAATCTCTCCCCTCCTCCCCCCTCCTCCCTCCCAACAGAGATGGGGGGGAAAAAAAAAAAGGAGCAAATCCACCAAACAATAATTTGGAGTCAGCCTGGAAGTAGAGAGGTAAAGAGTTTTCTTTAAACAAAATATACACATGTATACATATATATATAAAACAATAACATGTAAGGTTCACAAGGGCAAGGAACAAGGATGGATGGGAGGGGGACAAAGAGGAAGAATACAAAACCAGTCTCTCTCTGAAGAGGCACAGAGGCAGCAGGGAGAAGGATCAGGCCCAACCACATGGCAGAGGAGCAGGAAGGCAGCCATAGTAGCTCTCATGCAGGAGAGGCAGGAGCCAAAAGGAGACCTAATGACTGCAATGTCCTGCTTTTTATACCCTAGCTGGGCAGGGAGAGGGGAGTGGAACAGATTCATTTTCCCAGGGGGGGAAATGCCCTGCAGGGAGGGAAAAGCACTTGCAAGCCCTCCACCCTGTTTTGTTTCTTTTCAGAATGGGTACCATAGCGGTACAAGACAGCAGACAAACTTTAGAAATTCCATTCTTCTTACCTCAAAAAGATTAAATCTGTCTGTGGCAGGCTCTGTATTTCTCCTGGGAAAATGGTGACAACCCTGTGAAACCTGTTATCCAGACTATAGCACCTAAACTAGGATAAAAAATTCAAGTCTTCCTCTCTCAACTTACTCTTGGCAGAGACCATTTTTCTCCCTACACTTACACGATAGCAACACATCATGCACAGTACTCTACTGACTCTGGTGCTCTAAGGGGCAGCAGATGCCTAGAAGGAAAAAATTAAGTTTAGAATACATCAAAGAATGGAGAGTTGCAGTAATTCCCTACCACTTCCATCTAGCAAACTCCACAGTACAAAATCAGAACTATCTTACTGTTGTACTCATCTGATAAATAGAAATTAAGACTTTTCTGCCTCATTAATTCAGGTAGGTAATATGAAAACTGGGATTACAGGACCTTTGTAATTCCACAGTGAATTAAAACTCTGTCTAACAACCAACACATAATTAGAGCTGAAGTGAAAAAGGCAGTTTTATCTTATGAAGAAATAAAGACTGTAGTTTCAAATGAAGACCTATCAATACAAATTCCTTACTGAGAAGATTATACTTTCAGAGGGGATGCCTATTATGGTACCTTTAATTTATAATATATTACAAATAAAAGGTAATTAGTTAATTCATTCTTTAAAAGAAAATTAAAATTACATATATCAAAGTAGTTTTTTATTTTCATTATTTATCATCAAGTTTCTGAGCCAAGAACATGGATAGATTCCCAGCTGTGGAACTGCAATATGTTTTCTAGTTGTATTACAAAGTAGTTCAGTCCTGAGGCTCCCACTGAACAGTGCCAATATTGCATTTATGGTACGTGAGACCTCAAAAGCGTGAATTTAAGAAACACTAGTAGATTGGTTCAATGTAGTCAGCTGCTCACAGTTGCTTCAACCAGATGTATCCAGGTTAAGGAAGCTGCTCAAAAGATACATCAACACCTGAAAAGTCCATAAAAAATATCTGGTTTTTTTGTTTGTATGAGGTCACAATATTATTCAGTCACATAAAACTAGAAAATACTAACATTACAAATGTAATCATATATTAACTCCACTACTCTACAAATACTTTACTATTTCCTTATACAAAACAAAGTAAAAATCATTCTTTGCAAAAGCGTGAAGTCATTAAAACATTTCTATCTCTACCTAGCAATTTTAATATATTTAAGTTTCATCTTATACTGAAAGACACTTGGCAAAGGGGAAAATATTTCTTAGGCTCTTACAGTACTACCAATAGTAGTTACCACTTGTCGTAGACTTTCAAAAAGTGGCCCTGTAAAAAAAAATATCTATATTTATATTTTATATTTTGGGCTTTTATATTTAATATTTTGGGTGGGGTTATCTTCAGGCACCACCATAACTTATTTACAAAGTATATTTACGGGTTCTGTTATTTGATATTACATTCCACATATGAAGACAGTTAAACTATTCAAGCACAAATCTGAGAATTCCCAGTACAGTGATTTAACTCGGAACTAAAGGTGCCACAACCTGTGGCTTCCCACCAGTGCGATTCTGTAGAAAATTAGCCATGGACTCATGACTTGCTCATTTGTCCGGTATCTTACCAGATGCTGTAACTATAATTCAAGTGACTCTTGGCTCAAAGAGGGCTAGGTGGCCTCTCTCCTCTTATGCCCACTTCACAGTCTGGAGCTTTGCCTTGGCTAGGAGAGGGCTACGGGGCCTCTCTCCTATTGTGTATGCTCTGTCACCAGGCTGCAGCTTTTCCAAGGCTCTTCGGGGATTCAGTTCTCTTTGGACTTTTCCCCTTTCTGCCTCTGGCACAGGGTTCTTGGAGTGTTGGTTGTTGTGGTCCAGGTGCAAGGCCCAGATGTGATTTGTCCATCAACTGCAACTCCAGTAGCACTTGGCTCCTGTTGCTGTCTGAGTGAGAACAAGGCAAACTGCCTAATTCTTGGCTGGTTTAAATACTGTCCAAAGACATTTAATGCCCTTTGGTAACAGAGAAACCTGTGTTTTGGGGCTTCACCTGACAGCTGAACCTATAGAATGGGGCATACACAAACACAGCCAGGGGCACACACAGTTCACAGGTTGTGTTACAAGGTTAATTACATGTGCTACACGTTTACTTACCTGGACTGTCTGGACCCCAGGAAGTGTCCAGGTTTGCACAATCACAGGTGCTTAACCCATTATCTGGGTTAGGGCATGTTTGGGGGCTTGTCCCTTCAGGGCAGTCCCTTAAGGCATTGGTTTATAAATACTCTAATTGGATTTTTTAAAGTTCTTGACTCCTAAGTAGATGTGAATAATCCTACAAGATTAAATTGAAGAGCCTATTTTTATTTAAACTCTAACTTAACTCAGGTTTGGTGTTTGTTACCCCTCCCCAAAATATGAACTCATTTGAAAGCCAAATCTTTTCATAAAAAGATTAGGACATTTTGAGGAGAACATGTTACTATAATAAACAAACATGCCATTCATATTTTTAAATGTCACTTTTCTCACAAGAGGAAAAATAAAAATTTGCAAGTGACTGCAGAAACCTCTCCAGAAACTCATAGCAGTCTTTCTGAAATGTGTAGTATAATTGAAGGCTAACTCAATTAGAGGTGACACTGGCCAGTGCAGTATCTGACAACAAGAAGGACTTTAAGTATGTTAATAGCAAAAGGAAGTCTGAAGAAATCATTTGTCCAATACTTGTTAACTATGGTCACCTGACTAATAGGGGTGAAGACAGACCTTGGGCTGCCCAGTCCCCTAAGTCAAAGGACCACAAGTGTAGGGGCAATGTCCATTTGTGGACACTGAAATTGTAAGGCACCAGCTGTATCAATTGCATGTTCAAAAGCCCATAGGACCTGATGGGATTCATCCCAGAGTACTGAAGGAGCTAGCAAATATAAATAAGACTCATCTTGATCATCAGGCACAGCCAGGGTTGGTTCACAAAGGGAAAGTCCTTTTAACTAGTTTGATACCCTACAAAGTGAATGAGCTTATCAGTGGGTGGCCTTATCACAGAAGATGAAAGGAAGGTGGTGGATGAATTGTTGGTTTTTTTGGTTTTGGTTTTTTTTTTGGGGGGGTTGTTTTGTTTTAAAGCTTTTGATACTTGCCCTTATACCACCCTTCTGGACAAGTTGCCAACCTGTGAGATAAGTGGGTCCATGGTGTGCTGGGTGAAAACCTAGCTGAATAGCTGGCTGAATGGCAGAGCCCAAAGGTTTGTAATGAATGGGGCTACATCTAGATGGCAATGAATCACCAGCAGTGTTCCTCAAGGCTCAGTCTCAGAGCCATGTTTGTTCAGTATTTCTATTAATGATTCAGAGTTGAATGTACCATTAGCAAATTTAGTGTTGATACCAAACTGGGAGGTGCTGTCAACTTTCTCAAGGGACAAGAGGCCTTGCAAAGGGATCTAGATAGGTTGGAGCACTAGGCAATCATCAACAGGATGAAATTTAACAAGAATAAACAATAGGTTCTGTACCTCCAACAGGAACACTGAGCACAATTATAAACTGCATGCAGTTCTGGACCCCAAAATTTAAGGATGTGGAGATCACTGAATGCATCCAGAGGAGGGCAACAAAGATGGTGAAGGGCTGGAAGGAAATGTCCAGGAGGAGCAGCTAAGGACTTTGGGCTTGTTTAGTTTGGAGAAAAAGAGGCAGTGGTGCAAGCTCACTGCCCTCTACAGCTTCCTTAGAGGAGGAAGCAGAGAGGGAGATGCTGATCCCTTCCCCCTGGGATTCAGTGATAAGATCCATATAAATTATAAAAGCTGCAGCAGGGGAGGTTTAGACTGGACATTATAAAGCATTTAACAATAGGGTGGTCAAACCCTGGAACAGGATTCCTAGAGAGATGGTTGATGCCCAAAGGCTGTCAGCGTTGAGGCATTTGAGCAATGCCCTTCATAACAAGCTTGAAATGTGGGTCAGCCCTGAATTAGTCAGACAGTTGGACTAGGTCCCTTCCAACTGATGTATTCTGTGACAAACTGATTTGTAAGCATTTTATATGCAAAACTAATTAGCTAGACAGTATTTTCAAAACACATTTGACCATTTAGTGTTCTATTATTCAAAGTTTTCTCTAAAGCTTAAAGAAACTGAATTGACTACTTGTCAAAAGGTATCAAACCACATTTTTTCATTGCTGTTACAGTAAAAAGAAAAATATTGAGCTTAAAATCATAAAGAAAATGGTCACAGAGATCAGTGGTCACCATAATGAAAAAAACGTTTCTGTTTCTACAATATTATAAATTTCTTTTCTTCTTATGCTGAAACTGAGAACAATTTAAGAAAACAGAGGAAGGAATTTAGAAAGTAAGCGATTTGCCTTACACAGCTCATGGAAGAATCCCAAACGTATCTGTTCTCTGACAAACAAAACATCTCTAACAGCAGCTGTAGCCAGTGTCAAACACATTTGGGCCCCAATAGTTTCAGCAAAGAGTGGCATTTTCATTTGAGAATAATATACTAGTTTACATTGAAATGAGAAGATCATGATTTTGCACAGTCTGCTCAGGAATCCAAAAAGCTCAATTAAAAATAACTGGACGGCATACTTTGAATGAAAATATCTTTGAGAAATGAAAGTATTTATTCTTCATTACTTTCTCTTAAGCTCTAGTAGTTTCAGGAAATCTCCAGAATCTGAACCCTAAATATTTTAGCTGGCTTGATGATCCACACTTCTTGGAAACTTAACACTGTGTTAACTCAATAGCTTGTTTTACCAACTTTTTTTTTCCTTCACTGTAAGATGTTCTTACATATGTAGAGCCTAAAATTTAGATAAGCTCATTTGGAAATGTTAAAAATTAAAATCAGACTGTGAAGGTTTGCAAGATTCTGGTTAGATGGAATCTCAGCTCAGCCTGCTCTTCCTTCTCCTGATTATTTCTGGTTCTCCTACTAAAAAAGTGCTAAAAAAAAATCATTTCAGAAAGACACCATTAGCTTAAGTTAGAAACTCAATCCATTCTCCTCTTAGCCACAGACAGTCTTAATTACATCATTTGACTTTTGATCCAACTTTAGACAGCTCATACGCAAAGTGTTAAGCCACATGCCAATTTCTCAAGCTCCACATGGAGCTTCTGAACATCTTAGCATACAACTACTTTGTTTTGGGTATGGTACTACTCAGTCTAATGTTTTAATGTACTTCACCTATCATTTTTAAGAGCAAAGAACTTTTCCTTGGGATAAAAAAGGGCGACAAAGTAAACAAGAAAATATTCTGTAGCTTGAATTTAGAAAAGCATTTTGCAGATTATCTCAACTCAGAATAGCAAACAGTCTCAGTTTTAGGTAAATTACCTGCACTGGCAGAGCATTCACTGTACCACAATTCCAAATTAAACACATACTGAACAACTAAATGGCAAAAGCAACCTGGAAGCACAACCAAGGCAAATCCATGACTAATTAGCTTCAGTGCCATTAAAAATCATCAACAGCTCTTATTTTTTTTTTTTTCAGCAAAATGAATTTTTTTTAATGAGCCAAGTCTGTCAGCATTGAAAAGGACTTTATACAAGTATCTTAACAACATGCTTAGCTTATGGTCAGCCTTGAATTGGTCCAGCAGTTGGACTAGATGACAGATGTAGGTCCCATCCAACTGAAATTGTCTATTCTATTATGAAAACTATGTGAGGAGACTGCTTTGGGTGTACTTTTAAATTGGATGGAGTACAGACATCTACATAACCAACAAAATTCTGCTACCTCTATTTCAAGTTTCACCATAAACCACCCACAAAGTAAAATGCAGTGGATCAGGTTCAAAGAAAGAATACGATCACCTAACCCTCCATCAAAATGCACTTCTGAAACTCATGTGAGTTTCTATTAACCTTAAAACACAGGAAGTACAGTTGAACAGGACCCCTGGTTGTTGAGGAATGGCTTGAATTGCAGGGACATGGTTCTGTGGAACAACTGTTTGAACAAAGTGTGTAGGCCGTACTCCATCATGTTGTTTACTGCTCACAGTTAGCCGTATACTGATGTAGCAAGGTCATCGTGGCCTTGTAGCTATGCTTGCAGCTGCGCTTTAAGATAACAGTATGTGTCATCATAGCTTTGTAGCTATGCTTGTAGCTATGCTTCAAGATAACAGCATGTGAAACAAAGTACAAGTAAAACAAAGAACTAATTAGAGAGGAGCTTGTGAAATTGCACATAGACCTAACTGCAAGTAGGCTGGATATTATAATGTAACCCTGGACTAATAGCCAATGGAATAATGACATTTGTGCATATTTAGCTGAGATGCTTTATAAGCTGTGCATTTGAACAATAAAGTTGAAGCTTGCTTATCAATCATATTGATTGTGCGAGTCCTTCCCTCGACACCCCTCGCCATGGGATTTCGTCCCGACACCTGGCTAAGATGCTGATAGATTCACTATTTAGAAGCGTGAAGAACTACTTAGATGCACCAATGAAGTCCAGGTGCAATTTGATGTTGTTTAGAGCATATAAGTACATGAGAGTCTTGACCAAAACTGTACAAATATTGATATGAGATTTTATTTACATATCTTAGTAGCAGAAAAACAGAGGAGCACATATTTAGATGCTCTGCATACACACCCACCTTTTTTAATGTTGCACCTGGGAAAGGAGGTACAGACACCACAGAATCAAAAAAGTTTTCTGACCCTCTAGAGATGCCACAAAACATCTTTAAAAAAGGGGGAAATTTGTCTTTCTGGCAATCTCTGCAAAATTTCTGATTCCATGCAGGCTGCAACAGCCATACTGCAATAGCCTGTGACTTCAGTAAAAAAACCTGCCACTCTCTAAAGGGGTGGGGATTTAGCGGGAGGTGATCTGAGGCTGCTGTGTAACGTGCTCCCTTTCCCTACACTTTTTATTTGATGGGGTGGAGGGTGAGTGTCGTGTGGAAGCAGAAGAAAACAGTTGAATGAAGACCTTTACAAACCCCAAGAATGTTTCAGAGACTCTCAGTATTGCTGTTCTCCCTCAAGGAAAGCCTTTTACTGTTTGCTAAAAGAAGCACCATTAACAACACCAAAAAAAAGCAGCATGAAAGCTTTTCAAGCTGTTATCACACAAGCAGGTTCACAAATACTTTAAATCACAGGCCAACTGGAAATGCAACATACTGAACCAAAGTAACTGTATTAAAAAAAAAAAAAAAAAGGCAAGCTATGATTCACTCAAGAATTCTATGATAGTATCTACCTTGTGTCCAAAGGTAGATGCATCAGACAAGATCAGAAAAAGCTTTACAACCTTCCCATATCAACAGCAGGCAGTTGAGCTTTCCTTCAAATCACGAATCAGCTAAATATCCATATTGATGAATCTGACACACAGAAAAAGGTAACCAGTCACAGATTTGGCGCTCATTAAAAGGCATCAAGTACAGAGGGCTTAGCTTTACCACACTAGAGGCCTGATTTAGATTTGCAGCTCTAACTCAACTGTTGAAACTTCTCGGTCTTTGTGCATTAAATACGAACAGGAGGAACTGACTGCTGTCTGACATACAGACAAAAGGCTTTGACCAGCAATAAAGCATTGCACACAAATACTCCATTAGTAACACAAGTAAGCAGGAACAGAAAGCCTCATGTGGCAGGATCATTCCTCTATCCCAGGGTTATTCAAATGAACAGTGCCTCACTGGCAGTAGTATTAAGTGTACCAATCTAACAGTTAAATTTATGGTCCACCCTTGTGACAACCATTTTCTTCTTTCTGCTCCAGGGTTCCCTCTCACTAGATTCTCATCCCAAACCAACAGAGCCTGCAACTTCAGGCTTCAGCTGAGGCACACTGTGCTACAAGTTAAAGGTTTCACATCAAACCTCTGATTCTTCTACTTATTTACATATTTTTACTATATTAAGTGCTAAACCCAGTACTTTTGAGATTAGTTACTCCACAACTCATTTAATCCCATTTTTAAAACCCCCACAGTAGTTAACATCATGCCACCGGTCAGAGACAGTAACAAGTTTGATGTACCAATTTGTTACACTTGCATCAAGGATGCTGATCAATTTATTTAAATCTCAAGTACACTTACAAATCAAATGCTGATTCTGTCTTGAAAATGCCTCAAATCTCCTATATAGTGTTCTTAAAATGTTGCAATATATTACCATGGATGACTACTCCCCATGAGCTAATCAGTTTTCTTGCTCTTAACTGAAATTAAAACATTTTGTAAGCAAGTCACACTGAAATAAAAAATCTGAAGCTGAAAAGTAATCAACCATGCAAATACAGAATAAAACAATATACTGTAAATGCTAACAACAGACATGCTATAAATAAAAGCTCTTAAGAAAACTGCTCAAGGTCAAATTTATCAGTCCTTTTTCAACACTTGATCCTGTGAGCCTTTTTAGCTGCTGAATTTGTAGCTACATCTATTCATAAAGCTATTTTATTATTTTGAAGGGATTAAAGAATGAGAGATTGTTTTATAGGTTTTATAGTATTCTGTAGTATTAAAGACAGTAAAGTAAGATAGATGATTTATGCAAGAAAAATACATCCTACTAATCATGATAAAACATTTTCTGTTTCATCAAACAATTTTTTTAAAAAGGTCCTGTATGAAGATTTAGAAAAGCAATTAGGCAAGTTTTTTTTTTATCCTTAATCTCATTACTCAAACTGACAGGTCATTTCAGCAATAGAGTATTTCAATCTGCTAAAACAATCCAGTAGAATTACTGTTTACTGCCTCGGTTTGCCATATAGGAACGTATTTATTAGGACTGAAAGTTTGTGGAAGGTTTTTTTAAGCGTTTATTCAAGCAGCTTTCACTCTGAAGAACAGCTTATTTTACAGTAAAGGTTCTTGTGGGGTTTTTTTCTAACTTTAAAAGTTATATTAAAATTTAAATAATAGCAATTCTAATAATGTTTCATTGCAACTTTTTCACATTTTGCAATTTAAAGATCTGTATTACAAATATTGTGGTCTTTGTTCTCTCCCATTCTAATGCACTAGCAGAAGTTTGGAGGGGCCTGATCCAATCTCAGTTCAGATACTTTTGTTTAAACATTCCTTTGCAGCAGGAGCTGATGTTTTTACTACAATTTTTACAACAACCTAAATAGTAACTTTTGCAGTATCAACTAGTAAAAGCTTCTTATTACGCAATGTAAACTTCAGAATCAATTCACTTGGAAACATTCTTTTTCAAAAGTGAAAAACTTTTCATAGGTTAAATACCTCTCTGCTTTCTCAAAGCATAAAAGTGTGAGTACTAACCAAATTGGATTACAAGAACCCACTTCCTTCCCTCCTCCCCCCCCCCCCCCCACTTTTTTATGTCCTTTCTATACAATCTACCAATCAAAACGCAAGTATGAAATAGTACATCAGGTAGGTTCAGTTTGTGGGTTTTTTTTAATAAAAAGCGATAGAATAGACCATTTCCCTAAAGGAAAACCAATCCCAAGGAATCAGAAAGCCAAAAAAGCCAAATAGTGACAACTGATGAAGAATTTACTTAAGGGGTCTTTTAATAGCTGGACAAAGCAGGCAGGAACAGTTTTCAGTGTCTCCAGGTGCAATTGCTCACTTTCACTCCCATATACCTTTCTGTGATGAACAATGTGTAATCTAGAAAATGTGCTGTATAGTTATAGAACCCACTATGACACCACTCTCAAATTTCCACTGATGAGGACTGACAGAGGGTCTGAATGTTCTTTGGACACAAGAAATAAAAATAATATATCAGAAAATCTAGACACCCACAACTAAGGAGGTCAAGTCAACAGAAGCATATGGTGTTCTGTCTGCATTAGCTTCAGACAATAAGGATAATGAAACACATGATGTGTATGAGAAAGTTACTGGCAGCACTTAAGATGAAGGTCTTCTTTTAAAACAAAGAACAGAAGGATACGGTGATGAAAATAAAGAAATCTCATATTTGCAATTGGTTTGTCCTGATCTGACTGTTAACTAGCACTCATATTTCTTTATCCAGTAAACAAAACTGCCCAGGATGAATAGAATCCTCAGGGCTTTTTAGGTTCCAGCTATTTGGGTTTTATTTTATTCCCAGTGCTAAGAAGCACTGTCAACTCTGTTGCCATTACTTCTTTAAATGGAAAGTGATACAAAAAAAAAGTCATCGAAACCATTTGCTAAATCAGTTCCACAATAAGAACTCAGCATTTAACACATCTCTAGCCCTGAACAGAAACAGTAAGGAATAAATAAAAGCTTCATAGATTCTATTCCCAAAAAGCATAGCCATACAAGGAAAATTAGACATATATAGTACAAAGAGTTCAGTTTAAGAAATTAATAAAAGAGCAGCTCAGCTGAGTACAAAAACCACTGAATTCATGCAATTTGGACTCTTCACAGTGTCAGAAAAAATTACCTTCAAATAACCTTCACTAAAACCCTCCACTTCAATATTTCTTACTTGTCTTGCACAAGACTCAAAGTGTACAATAGTGCAAAATAAATACGGAAATGGTCAAAAATCACAGTATTACCGCAAAAACAGGAACACAATCTTCAGTGACAGCTCTTACAATGATCTTTTTGTGATGAGTAATTTTTCAAACTAACTGCCATGCTGCAACTCTGACTAAAAATTTTATGCAGAAGATCTACTACTCAAGCTCCAGTTCAGGCAAGCATTAAACCATAGCACTGAACACATTTTAAAAGATACAGAATAGATCAATATCCAGCCTGTATTCTTGGCAACACTCAATGACTACAGCATTTGCTGAACAAAAGCATTCCCATTGCATTTTTTTTACCATACGGTTTTTTGACTTTTTTTTTTGTTGGTTGGGTTTTGTTGATGTGGGGTTGGTTTGTTTGTGTAATAAAATGTTTATTTTTATATATTTTATATTTAATATTTCCTGGCAGTGGTATCTTCAAGTACTGCCATAACTTATTTACAAAGTATATTTACAGGTTCCATTATTTGCTTGTGGGTATTACATTCCAAATATAAAGACAGTTAAATGATTTAAGTACAGATCTAAGAATTTCCAATACAGTGATTCAAATTGGAAATACAGGTTCTGTGATCTGCAGTTTCCCACAAATGGTATTCTGTGGCAGATTAACCGCCTTGCTCCTCTGTCCGGTATCTTCCCAAATGCTGTGGCTGTAATTTGAGCGTCCCTTGGCTCAGAGGGGGCTAGGGAGCCTCTCTCTCATGTGCTCCATCACCCGTCTGTAGCCTTTCCATAGCTCTTCTGGGATTCAGTTTTCTTGGATCTTTCCCCCTTCTGCCTTGGTCCAGGTGCAAGGCCTGTTGCCTGTTAGGACAAGTTCTTCATTTGCTACTCTGCCAGCATTTGGCTCTTACTGCTATCTGGGTAAGAACAAGGCAAGTTGCCTACCTTCTCACCTGGTGTAAATAGTGTTCCAAAACAATTAACACCCTTTGGTAACAGAGAAACCTGATAACTGAATCTATAGGATGGGGCATATCCAAACATGGCCAGGGGCATACACAGTTTGCAGCTGAGTCACAAAGTTAATTACAAGTGCTACATGTTTATCTGTACATCAGGAAGTTGTTTGCACATTCACAGGTGCTTAACCCACTGTCTGGGTGAGGGCATGTTTTGAGGTTTGACCCTTCAGAACAGTTTGGTTTCCTTTTTTTTTTTTTTTTGAGGGGGTTGGTTGGTTTTGTGTGTTTTTTAATAAAAAGTAATTACCTGAATATCACTTTTTCATAAGCTACTAAACTTGTAATTCAAATTACTAAAACAGTGTTCTCTGTCATAACAGAACGCACAAAAGTAGATTCTTTGACTCTGCTTATTACTGATGTGGTAATTTAAAACTGGAACAAGGATTTGAGAGAAAACAAGTTTCCATAAAAGCCCTCTTTTGTTGAAAATGTTTATTATCCAAACCAGAGCGCAAAACCAGTAAGCCAAGTTTTGTAATCGATTTGGTAATCATTACAACTTCCTCTAATCCTGTCACTTGTATCTTGCAAATAGCCAGTTATCAACTAAACCCACTTTCTATACTTCAAAATATTTTACCTATCTGATCCCTCCACATCAACATCCTGCTTTAACACTTACAGCTATATTTTAAAACTAAGAGAATGTTTCTGTCAAAGGTTACACATCCCACTCCTTCCATTCATGATGTAATACATTTAAGAAAATTCAAAAAACTAACTGATCTGAAATCAACCTTTTTTCCCTTTTCCAGCTCTTTACACCTGTAAACTGTGTCACTAACATAACACAATGTTAACTTACAGTCGTAACTGAAGCCAGTAAATGCTTCCCATACCATCATAGTGATGAAGGACCTCCTGATTCAAAGGACAGAAAAAACCAAAACCAAACCCAACTATTTGTTAAAAACTGAGAATGGTCCTTTTCATTTTGGAAGCACCCAAAAGTCTTAAATAACTGTAATTTAGAAAATACTGATGACAAACTTAGTTCTAGTATGGAGGAGCATTTTATAATACTCAGATAGGATTGCATTTATAAAACCCACATATTCAGTGTTGAAGAGATTTAGACTAGCTATTAGAAAGAGGTACTTTACGGTGAAGGTAGAGAGAGGATGGAACAGGTTGCCCAGGGAGGTCATTGATGCCCCCTCCCTGGAGGGGTTCAAGACTAGATTGGACGAGGCCTTGTATCAGGCAACCATTGCAATGGGGCTGGAACTAGTTGATCTTTAAGCTCCCTTCCAACCCAAATCATTCTGTGATTCTGCATTACAGAATTTGTATCTAAGATTCCATATCCACTTTTGAAAGATTCAAATCAATACATCCATAGGAAAGAAGTTTCTGTTTAGTGTCCCAACACTTTTATGCCATTATTGCAGCATACAAATTAATCTGCTATAAAGGTTTTGTTCTGGAGAATGAAGGGTAGTCAACTGCATCAGCCACCAACTCTACAGTTTCACTTAAAAACCACAAACAGCAACACACCTTTTATCTAACAGTCAGCCTCCTACTTTCAATTTCCATTTGAAAACTTCATCTGTAGTCTCAATAAACACCACAGCAAAGCAGCCATGAATACCCTTTTCTTCTAGGGCACATTTAAGATGACAGAAAACATGTACAAACAGTATGACTAGATACAGATAAAAGCAAGCGACTTAAGCATAGATTCTTGCCAGACCCAGAAGACCATTCATCAGTAATTCAAAAGATGACCGAGTACAAAAGGACACATGCAAATACAATCACAAGCAGTTTGTCGACACCTTGAAGTGGGATTAAGCCAGCATTTTCATGAGCTATCAAAATGTAATAAAAATCAGTTTTATGTGTAAGTGTCTTGTTAAATTTTAAATAAAACAATTCTATCACCTGGCACTCTGGTAATTTTGTGTGCCTAGTGAGAGCTAGGATTACAGGGTGGGAAGAGAACACCCATACCTGATTTGCGTCCACACAAGTTTCACAAATCTGCTTTCCTACAGCTGTTTCTACCCTTTCTCATTTACAGAGCCTTTTGTCCCGCTGACCCCAGCTCCTCCTCAAGACTCCTGTTGACATCCTTCTGTTCCTCTATCACTATAACCCCAGTCAGCAGAACCAGCATTTGGGCCCTGGCAGACAACCCCTCATGTTGTCCCCCTTGTATGTGTCTTTCTAATGCACATACACCTTTCTCATGTTAACAGCAACCGCCTCTAACCACTAGTAAAAGACAGCAGTGCTTCAGCAGACAAAACTCTGTACCCATTGGATGGTCCACAAGAACCTGAGCAGTGGCTGCACAGCTAGAAAAGCCAACACTGCAGCTGAGCTCCAGCCTTTCTCTCCATGGGGCCAAGCAGAGGCTCTGTCCTGGTCCGCACAGCCAGTTTTCTCCAAACTTACTGGAATGCAGTGCTACTAACACCACCAAATTTAAACTAAACACAGAAAAGAGAGTAAAAAGTGTTATGAAAGAGTGACTGAAGGGAAAAAGAGGATACTGTGGCATATCTTAAGCTGAAAGTAGCTGCAGTGACATTTCTTCTAAAAACAGTTAACCACAGCCATCCTATGTTAAGCACCTGAGTCATTAGTTTATATTATGACAGCACCAGAGAACAGCTTAATGCCATTGGTACTAAATATGCAACATATAGTTAATGTCCTAGCATCCATTTTTTTCCTGAATGAGGAAAAATTCTCAACTTCACTCAATTTAAATCCTTGATCACTGCAATCTACACACAGCTAAAATACCACAAAACCTAATGCAACTACTCTCTGGACCCCAGAACACTTCCATTCACTTACACAGAATCACAGAATGATAGGCCTTGGAATGGACCTTTGGAGATCAAGGCCAACCCCACCCTGCTACAGCAGGTTCACCTAGAGCCAGTTGCACAGGAAGGTATCCAGGTAGGTTTTGAATGAGTTCAGAGATAGAGACTCCACCACCTCTCTGGGCAGCCTGTTCCAGTGCTCTACCACCATCAAAGTAAAGAAGTTCCTCTTCATATTTAGATGGAACTTCTTATGTTCAATTTTGTGCTTATTACCTCTTGTCCTGTTACTGGGCATCACTGAAAAAAGTCTGGCCCCATCCTCCTGACACCCACCCTTTAGGTATTTACAGTTTATTCCACTTATAAACTAAGTTAAACACAGTTAATTTTAAAGCAACATATTACAAATACAGGGCAAAGTATTAGTCTCTTTTCCAGCATCCCTGTTTAACATGAATTTGAACATTAATTGTATACAACTGCTTTCTCAATAAAGCAGTGTGGAGGAGGAGAAGGGAAAATAAGCCCTTACCTAAGGTGGTCATTTCTACCTATGAATGTATGTCCCCAGTTTACATCTGAAAAGTTACTACTGTCATGTCTACAGATGTGAGTTCATAAAGCTGTTCCCTATTTCTGTCTAGAACCTTTCTGATCAACAGATGCGTTTATGGAAAGCAAAAATGTGTAATCCTGACATTTCCACATAAACTACATTTGCACCTCTACACATCCCTTAAAATGTCACTCACAGCACATGCCAACTGGCTGGGCAGTAACTTTATCCCTCTCAGACATCCCAAAAGCACTTGGGACTACAGTGCAATTGTTCAGCAACTACTTATCACAAACATGCACTTATATAACTCTTCCCAAAGGTGTCACTTACTGTGCACACTAAAGCAATGTGTGTGTACACAACTGGGATTTCTGGCCGTACAGTAACCTGGTCAGTAACAGGATGCCTGTGCAGCAGACATCTAATTCTAATAGAACTAAGGGAAAAAAAGAGGGTGTATCATCTTTGGAAGAAAGGTGAGGCAACCCATGAAAAATTTAAGGATTTTGCTAGGTCATGTAGAAAGAAAATTAGGGAGGCAAAAGCGCATTTGGAGCTTAGACTGGCCTTTGCTGAGAAGGATAACAAAAAGTCCTTCTATAAATACATTAATAGCAAGAGGAAGGGCAGAGACAACCTCCACTCCTTGGTGGACATGGAGGGGAATGCTGTAACAAAGGATGAGGAAAAGGCAGAGGTACTTAAGACCTTCTTTGCCTCAATTTTTACTAGCAGGACAGAATGTCTCCCAGACAGTTGGCTTGCAGAGCTGGCAGAAGGAGCCAGGGAGCTGCATAGTTTCCCTCTGTTCCAGGAGGAGGGGGTAGTTAGAGATCTCCTCGCAGCTTGGATCCCCACAAGTCCATGGGACCAGATGGGATCCATCCTAGGCTGCTGAGAGAGCTGGCCAAGCCACTCTCTGTCATTTTTCAGCAGTCCTGGCTCACTGGAGAGGTCCCAGAGGACAGGAAGCTGGCCAACGTTGTGCCCATCCACAAGAAGGGCCAGAAAGAAATTAGGGAATTATAGGCCTGTCAGCCTGACCTCAGTGCCAGGCAAGATCATGGAACAGGTCATCTTGAGTGCAATCACACAGCACTTAGAGGATGGCCAAGGGATCAGGCCCAGCCAACATGGATTTAGGAAGGGCAGGTCCTGCCTGACCAACCTGATCTCCTTCTACGAGCAAGTGACCCGCCTGGTGGATGTAGGCAGGCCTGTGGATGTAGTCTACCTGGACTTCAGCAAGGCCTTTGACACTGTCCCCCACAGCAAACTCCTGGCCAAGCTATCAGCCCATGGCTTGGATGGGAGCACACTGCATTGGGTTAGGAACTGGCTGGATGGCCAGCCTACATACAAGTCAGCTTTTTGTGCTACATTTCCTATCTTCCTATATTAAAATGAGATTTGTAATAGTAGATACACATTAGAAAAAGAAAATTTAACAGAACATAACTGGTCTCAAGAATGCTAACACCTCACAATTAACAATGCTATTCTAAGTGCTGAAACTTTTATAAATTCTTATTAGTTTGGACACAGAATTCAAGCCACTGCAGAAATCTGATTATTGTTTCCGCATGTGCGAGTGGGCTGAGCTTGCTGATACTACTTGTTTCTTTGTGCCTTGACAACTGTGGTGAACAAGCTGTTTCTGAGAATATGTTCTTGATAACTTGTTCTCCTTGCAAACAAGATCAAAGTTTCACCATGTTCCCACATTGCTACAAATTAACAACCTACTTAAGTTAAATGTGATCCTATCACATTTGTTTAATTCAAAAATCTCTCTCCAACATCAATTCTACAACAGATCTCTAGGGACTGCACAACTACTTCATTAGTAATTTGTAATGGAGAAAAGATTTAGTTCAGCCCATTTCTGAACTGTCTGAGGAAACTTACATGTTCATGGCATTGATACATAACACTGATGTATCTGCAGGCTACAATAACCACAGTTATACTTGATAGCACAAAGAAACTTTTAAATTCTTTTTGAGCTTGAGATAGTAAAACTATATGCTGCCATGAGCAAAAACAGGGTTTCTGTTGTTTACTGTTAGATAGATGGGTGGCATGTCTGCAGGAAGCATCCACTGGGATAGCAAGCTGTGTGAAATCCAAGGAGACAACCAGAAAAGCAGCTGGAAGCACAGCTCTATAATACTGTACAGTAATTGCTTTTTAGGCCAGACTGCCTAAATGGAATAAAACCTTGCACTGTTAGCAAGGAAACCACTTTCTATTTACTTTCTGCCATGTTCAGGAAAACAAAACATACTGCATTATAAACAAAACTAAATTACAGACTTATCTGTGTCTCATCCTTAGAAGAAATAACTTACAGAATTCTAATTCTAAAGAATTTATCAATAATGGAAAAAGATTTTTTGTTATGCAAGCAGCAAATAAAGTCATGATTACACAGCAGGAATAAAGTTACTGAGTAAGATACTCCTCTAAACTGTGGCAGTGAGGAGAAAAAAGAAAATAAATAAAAACACACTTGAAAATAAATCACTTTTGAGATTTTTTTTTTTTTCCTAACACAGTACTTTCATCATGCTTACTGCAGAGCAGTTGGACTAGATAACCTTTAAAAGTCCCTTCAAACCAAATGCATTCCATGATTCTGTGATTCCTAAGCTACAGAAATGACTATGGACGTTAACAACAAACTGTTAAGTGGATCTGCAATAACAGAAGCAAATACTTCTTGTATTTTAAGGGATCAAAGTTTATGCTAATAAAGCACAATGCACATAACTCATTCAAACATCAACATTATTTAAAAAGGAAATGCACTGGCATTTCTGCTTTTGGCAGAAGAAGAGTTAAATTTGGCAAAGATCAAGAATACCTAGAACTTAGAAGGGATTTCTAGGGAGTCATCTAGTCCAAACCCTCCATTCAAAACTAATTTCAGCAAGATAACTTGTTCAAAGTCAGATCATTCCTGCCAGCTGTAGGTCTTCCCTATTCCTGAGGACTTATTTTGGGAGTGTCACATTGACTTGAACAAACAGTGTAACTCATTCTATTTGTGCTAGCCCAAATCTCTATTGATACAAACATTATATAGGTATTTTGTCCTCACTGGTTTAACTTGTTCTTGAACACACCTACATGGAAATTCTTCAGTCCAAACAGTCTATTCCAGTATGTAATTATATTTGCCATTACAAAAACATTTTCCAGTACCTAACCTTGCTCTCCCTTATAATTTCAGCCCCTTATAGTCTGTCTGTGGCCACAGTGAATATGTCTCTCTTTACTTAAGAACTTTCAAAATACTGGAAAGTCACCTTCTCTTCTCACACCTTTCCTTTTATTTAAGAAATGTCAGGACACTGACCTTCCCTTACAGTGTTGATCCCTTACAGATGTTGATCATCTGTTGCTCATTTGAACTCCATGTAACAAATCTATTTTCTTTCAGTGCACCATGCAGAAGTGGACACAGTGCCAAACAGACCAGAGAGACTTTGTGTGTTATGGAAGCAGTAACTTAATGCTTCTTTACTTAACACCCTTTTCTGTCAATTTCTATTTTCTCCTTCAACAACTTGATGATATGATTTGCAGTAAACCTTCATTCTTGATTAACTAAAGCCAAACTTCTTTGGTTTTCCTTTGTCTGGGGCCCTTTCACCTACTTTCAACTCTCCATTCACCCACTTCCTGACTAGGTTGCCAATTTGCATGAGTTATTTTAAACTTCTATCTCACTGCCTACTTTTGCTGCTCCTCCCAACATGGTGATGTTTGAAATTTTGTAAGAAATCTCTCCCTCTCATCACCCAGGTTCACTAAGTATAATATCAACCACCATAAAACCCAGGACAGATCACTGCAAAACTCCTGATTTTCACTGTTAAATTCGACCCTGTATCTATAATAAATACTCTACGAAGACAGTTACTAGCTAGAAGATAAATATACATTGACTTGCAGTCCATTGCAAAGGTTTGTTAGTAGAAACACCTCTTACATTAGGGTATGAGCAGCTATGTCAGTTGCAGCTTTCTTTCCTGGGTTGGCTGTATCATTCACATGATGGTCACTGCATGGGAGCAGCAAGCAACATTTTGGAAGAGTCATTCAAGCATAGCAGACTCAGGCTATAGAAGCATTAAGAGAACTCAAGTAAAAGTATTGTCCTTCCTCAACTTTGAGGACTGGGACACAGTTAAGAGCAGTGCCTCAAGATGTTGGGTCATTAAACACTCTGGTAGCAACTAAGTTTTAGAATCCTATAAATGGTCAAGCTAACCTAGGTTACAAAAAATAACAAGATGACAAGGCAGTATTGAAAAAGCTCCTTTGGTTGCAATCCTTTATGATTCTAAGTTTTACTGCAACAGGCACAAGACACTGCCCACCTAACAAGATGTACAAAGAAAGTGCAGACCTAAATGCTGCTTACCTGAACAGCTGGGATATAGACCTTTCCTGCTTGATTCACCTAGGACAGAATGTTCACTATATGCACAGGATTCTCAGTAACTATTTCAAACCTGCATTTGGCCTTTAATGGAATTCAACTCATTTTTAACATTAGTAAGGTATATGCCAACAAACTTTACGTCAATTTTTCATTTTGGGAAACCAAGCTTAAAGATAAAGACCAAAGTAATTTTCATGCACTGGTGTTAAAAAGAAAAGGGAAACTCTTATTTCCTTTAATTGAAGCTCCTAGAAGATCTGTTACAGAATTTCCAAAGGAAACCAACACTTACCCTCTATTTAAAAGGCCTCTCTTCTCTGAGCAAACTGGCATGATACATTATAGCCACTTTCTACTTCAGCATCCTGTTCCTTCCTTTCCCCTGCCTTTACTCATACCAGTTTGTAATCCATTTAATTTTGTTGGTTGGTCTTGCTTTGCATCAGTGAGAAATCAGCACATAACTCTGAAATTCATAACATGGAGCCAGAAGAATGTAAGCAGCCTTTATTCAAGTAACAGCTTATCTTAGGAGCAGAGCATAAACTAAGGTGGGTTATGTTTGCAAAGTACTAATGTGTCTCCCAGATTTATGATCTATTTTTAAGAGAATATTTGCATAACCACTGCCTTGAACTGCTTCCTCCATGGCTCTGCAGGGCTCTTCTGCTAGGAATTAGTATTCCAGGTTCTTACTCCAAAAATTCTGACCTTTGGCTGAAGCTCTTTGGTTTAGTCTCAATTAGGTTTTCTTACGCTTGCTCTCAAGTTTAGGTATTTTTTCAGCACTTACAATTATTGTGGCTGGTAATTCTAATTTTACTGAAACAGCCAGAGGAGAAAGAATACAACTGTTTTATTATACTGCCCAGGCCATTTTCTCTCCAAATGAGAGAAAACATCCTACGTTTAAAAAACCCAAGCAGCTCCAAACATCATTACTCAGGTATGAGTGAATATTCAACAAACTAGGAAGATAGTTAACTATCTCAGAAGTCCTCTTGGAGATGTTCTCACATGAATTTAAATCAATGGACCAAAAATAAGCCATCTTTGTTCAGTGAAGAGATTCCACAGTTACAAGGCCACCCTTAGATGAACTGACAAACAGAAAACTTTTCAGCTAATTCTTGTTAAAGAAAAATGTTTTATATTTTTACATAGGATGACATACATTACTAGTTTCAGACTTCTCTGAAAACCATATAGTTTAGACAGTCCTAAAGGGAAGTTGCAACAAATTTTCACAATACATGTTTGATACATGTCCTCACCACTTCAAGTAACCAAATGCCTTAAAGAAGTGACAAAAGACACAGCCAATTACTGTGTTTCACCAAGGGGGAAAAAAAAAAAAAATCACACATACTTTACCCCAAAAGCTGCCTTTGTTGTTGTTGTTTAATTGAATACAGCAGGATCAGAGTATGAACATGAGAACCAAGTGATGAGGTTAATGAATGATTTGCTGAGGAATTTCATCCTACCACACCTACCCTAATTCAGTAATTTACCTTTCTTCCCAATTTCCATGCTGAGAACAGGCATCAGAAAGTTTGTTCATCCAGAAGAGGAGGATATTAAGCATTATCAGAGAATATGGGAATGGTTTAGGTTGCAAAAGACCTTAGAGATCACCTAGTTCCAACCCCCTGCCATGGGCAGGTTCCACAAGGGCCCTGCCCAACTTGGCTTTGAACACTTCCAAGACTGGAGCATCCACAACTTCTCTGGGCATCCTGTTCCAGTGCCTCACCACCTTCATGGCAAAGAATTTCTTCCTAATGTCTAATCTAAATTTAGCTTCTTTCAGTTTGAAGTCATTACCCCTTGTTCTGTCACTACATGCCTTTGCAAAATGTCCCTCTCCAGCTATCCTAGAAGCCCCCTCCAAGTACTGGAAGGCTGCTATAAGGTCTCTTTTTCAGGCCAAGTAACCCCAACTCTCTCAGTCTGTCTTCACAGGAGAGGTGCTCCTGCCCTTTGATCATCCCCATGCCCTCCACTAACAGTTGCATGTTCTTCTTGTGCTGGGGACTCCAGAGCTGGATGAAGTACTCCAGGTGGGGTCTCACAAAGGCAGAGTAGAGGGACAGAATCACCTCCCTCAGCCTGCTGGTCGGTCATGTTTCTTTTGATACAGCCCAGGATATGGTTGGCTTTCTGGGCAGCAAACACACTCTGCCAGCTCATGTTGAGGTTCTCATCAACTAGCACACCCAAGTCATTCTCCTCAGGACTGCTCTCTATCTGTTTTGGATGGAACACAAAGAGCTCTCTGGAACATTATGTACTCAGACCACTAGTCACATTAAATATCAAAGCACCAAGACTACACTCTCTAAATAGTGCTCAACACCTTTGGTGTAATTTTTGTGACTAGTGTAGTAGGGCCATAGTACCGTTTTATACTGGTTAGATCTTCATGAGAGACCTGCCTTTGGAATAAAAACCCACTGCATTTCCGTAGCTCACAAATGAGGTAGTGAAGATCTGTGACCCTGAGTAGGTCAGTAGTGCCAGAAAGCAAGATTCAAGCAAAATAGATCATGTTAAACAAAGTCAGCACTTATGCAAAAGGTCAGTCTTAGGAGGAACTCAAGGTTACAGTGAACTGACCAACTGTGAATGCAAAGTGACCGCAGACCCTTTAAAAGTGCTCCTTCTCTGCACCAAAGTCATCTAAATTTTGCTAATATTTGGTTCCTAACATATACTTCATTTGTGCTAACCAAGGCACATTTTTAGCTCCTAGAAAGCAGTCTTGCAACTCTTGTTCATGAATCCCACCAAAGAGGTCTTTCCCAGGTGTATTCAGGGCCTGTACTGCTTCCTTACAACTCTAGTGCTTATAGACAATGTAGAGGGTCCAGAAAGTGTTAAAGGTTTTGGCTTAATTTTGAAGACTCTCTTCAACGACCAGAGGTCTTTCAGTCAACCTTCAAGTATGGTTAACTTCAAAAGCAAAGCCACATAATTAGCCATTTGTTACAAATAGCCCCGTGAAAGGCTATTTACATTATCAAACAAGTGGTTAAGCTAAAACCAGGCTGTTTCCAGCAATGGCACTTCAGACAGTATTTTCTTCAACTACTGGCCATTGTTAAAGTCTGTAAAGCACTATTTTGCAGGTAAGAAGTTTTGCCCTTCAAATTAGTACCAAAGTCTGTATCACCTTGAAGTCCCTCCACAGGCTGCGACTAGGTATATTTACTAAAGGAAGACAGCTCTACAAAAGCATCACCATCATCACAGTCCTATTGCAATTCTATAAACGATTTTGCATTTTAAGTAACAATTATCCAAGATCTTAGTTCCTCACTTAAAATTAATTACTTGAAGACTGGATTAGTATCGTTAGAAACAAGGCACTGTGTTTCTGCTTTTAAGGAAAAAAAAAAAAAGCTTTAGTTATCACTGAGAAGCTAGCAATCTCAGAGTTTGCTTTTTTCTTTTAAACAATGCAAACAGTATTTCCCAAACTAGATGTACTTTGCTGTCCAAAGTCTGACAAATACCTACAGCAAATCTAGAGCATGCCATACATAAATGGAATTATGAAATATGACAACCAGAGACCATGACATCCCATAGCATTTCAGTGAATCAGAAGAACAAGCACTATATTCACGTCTAAAAGAGGACTTAATAATTAATAATGAAAATGTTAATAACAAATTAAGATACCATTCCACAAGGCTTACTAAATAAAGTCATATCAATCTTGAAAATACATTTCTTAATAAATACATAATCAGTTTCTCAGCCTTTTAAATTGATGAAGAAATGGCTCTGATTGAAAATGTGGTAATAGTTGAACTCAAGTCTAACCTGCGTAAATTAATAAAATGCAAAACTTAAGTTAAAAAAAACCCAACATTAAAAAAGCAACATCCTATATATAAATTTCTCCTGAAGCAATGCCTTAAGAGTAAATTATCTAAACTATAGTTTCTGTAACTGTGATTTGTGATTAACACACATTACACTGATTTTTATTTAGACTGCCACCTTAATGCTCAACAGCAAGATCTGGAATAAGATACATGCAGAACCTTTATACCAACATTAAGTATTGATTCTAAGCATTCAGATGGAAAAAAAAAAACAAACTATAAAAAAAAATAGAGCAGTCTGACAAACCAAAGGTTAAATTATCACTAAGTGTTATTTATACCAGCTCTCTCCAAAAAGCAGATTTTTGTTAGCTTCTTTTAATGGAGATTTTCCTTTGTATTACACTTTGACAAAAATAAAAACAAACCCAAAGTTTGTAAATAATAGAACAAATAAAAAAGAAAAATAACACGCATGAGAAAGAACGTATTTTGCTGAAGTAAAGCAAAATTTTTGTGAGGTTCTTCAGTAAGTAATGAATCAATAACATAAAATCTAAATAGAGAATACAGTATTAGCCAAAAATGAAGAAAATATTATTTATAGTGCTATTCAAACATCCTTTTCTTATCAGTCTTTAGCACATCTACACTTTTGTTGTCCAATTAAAATTTCTTACCACAATTTTAAGGATCTGACATTTTTCCTGCTGCTTATATTCAGAAGGCTAGCCTACCACCCAAATGCTATAGCAGAGAATACACCACAAAGCATCTGCTTCTCCAAAAAGTGACCAATGGGAAAAATTCACCATAAATTCAGTATGTCACAGAACTCATCTGCTTTTTTTATATTTGAATAAGGGTCACAAATTGGCTGCGCCACAACACAGTACTGCTGGAAAATCTCAGCTTTCTCTTATTGCACTTGAGGCACAACTGAAGACAGTATTATCAACAGAACATTCAGAACAAACCATGTATCAATCTCACTTAGGACAAAATGTACATGCTTAAATTACTTGATCTTTGAAGGATATAGTCTACTAATTCTCAAGAGATAAGACACTTACAATGAAAAAAAATGAACAAAAACCCCCAAAACCATACCAAGGCCCCCAGCCTTTTTTCTAGAACCCATTCTGAACAAGTTTATCTGCTTTACCGAAGGACAAAATCAAAACATCTTATTTTCAGTAAGCAGTCCTGACCCTCAGAAAAACTGAGTTTTCCAAGGTTCACATAGAGTGCAACAAGATCAACAAATACAAATAAGAAGGTAAAACTCTACTATATACAATAATAATTTGATAATTTCATAGGATTGCTTGTTATTATAATAGATGCATTTCCCATTACCTTGTCAATTTGTTCATATTACTTATATCATACTCTGACAAGAAATATTTTACATTTCATTCAAAGACAGCAGGAAAAGTCTTTCAACAACGTTGACTGGCAATGTGCCACTGCCATCATTGAATCATCAGGCAAGACAGAAAGCAACACCAAAAATAACATTCTCCAGCTGGGTCCATTGGCCATATGTTGCATGAAGGAAAAAAAAATAATTAAAAAAATCCCCAAACCACAACAAGGGAAAAAAAATATACACAAAAAAACCCCACCACAATGGTGAGAGACTGTAATTTTTTCCAGCAATTATGAAGGAAGTAAAAAAAGAAAACAAAACACAAGTACTCAGCCTGAACCGACCCCTTCCCCCCAACAGCAGCATTTGTTTTACCCCAGATACAATTTTTTCTTTTTAAAGTCAGGATCACTCCAAGCTATTTTTCCTGCATCTACTATCAGGTATTTATCCCTCATTAAGGTAGTATCTAGCTGATCTAGTTCACAAGCAATTTACAGATTCCTAACATACAGCAGCAGTGCACACTGCCTGTACAATTTCTTCCTCTGCTATACAACCACGTGAAGGTTAATTTGGCCTTGGAGCCTTCAACTTACCTTTCCCATTTTGCCATGCAGTATACCAGGACAAACTGAGGAATGTAGTGATGAAAACTAACACGGTGGCCACAGTTCCATTTCGGAGCCTCATCTCATTTCAGCATCACACTTGTTTATGTTTTATTAGCGATGATGACCTATCTGTTGTGCTTGCTGTGACGAAGTTAGATGAAGTCCAGCAGCAGCAGATGGCAAATAGTGACACAAAGTATAGACCTCACATATCAGAGGCAAAATAAATCAATCCATTTAATTTCAAAGTGTTGTAAAAGCTTCCTTACAGCTCTCGTAAATTAAACTTCTCTTTATTCTTCTAATCCTGTTTGAAGAAAACAGAATTTTAGCAGGTTATGCCAAAAAATATTTACAAGAGTCCCCCATGTACCAAAATACAGTAAAGAAATACTATGATACACTCATTACTGTGGCTCACAGACACCTCCCTCGCACTGCCTCTGACTTGGCTCAGAGAATAAAACTTGTTAGATTAATTTGTCCTTTTTCTGTTAAGGCTGCTTTTATCTGGAGGAACTATATTTCACCTGAATTTGGTTGTTAAAGGACAAACACACACATCATCAATACTATGATTTTATCATAAGCTCAAGGCAAGATCACGTCACTCTGGAAGTTGATGAAGTGATACAAGAGCTGTTTTCAGGCAGCCAGATGGCCAAGGCCCCATTCAGAAGTGTCCCAGCAAAGAGATCGAAGCTTTAAACGCTTTTTACAAACCTATATCCCTCATCCTTCTCTTCTCAGTGCAAGACTGTTTGATCCATTCACAACCTTTTTTTTCCTACCAGCTTATAGGTAGATAAAGCACAGGGTACAGTCACACATGCAGAGACTGTTCAATCCAACTGGCAACAACCCAAAAGCCCCCAAAATACTGTGATATGACCATATCACTCCTCTATCTCTGCCACACAGACACAAAGGCAAAGCACAGAAATTACCTACAATTCACTTTTATCCCAGAAGAAAGTTCTACATCCTGGGATTAGGAAATATTCAACTCACCAAATGCAGCCAGCATCTAATGACACTGTCCTAACTGAACAAGACAAAGATCATAGGGAAATAAATTAACCAACTTTAAAAGATGAGAGGGGAGGTAGGTTTGTTGTTGAAGTGCTAAGGATCCTTTACAGTAGTTCAAACATTAACTCTCTTTTAAGGCACTGTCATTTTTTCTCCACTATAAACTGCATCTGATACAAATGTGCTACCCAGCAATAACTAACTTACTCTGATTTTTTTCTTGGAAGAAATCTATCACTCTTTTGCCTGAGTGCATTTAGAACAGGGGGGGAAAGAACTAAAATTATTATGGTACCAAGAGATTTCAGTCAAATCTGAACTACTCTTCCTAAGCTTGTATCAGATACACATTACCTTTACCAAAGAACTTGCAAAACAAGACATAACCAACAGGCAGAGTTAACAAATGAATGGAAGTGAACAACAGAGTTGCAGAACTACACACTCTGGTATCCAAATTTTTGTCACAACATCCAGGTTACAGAAAGTGTTCACCTTCAGACTACCATTACCTCACATATAATACTAATAATGTGCTTTGTTTTGTGGAACTTTATGCACAGATAGATTTGTGCCTTTAAACGTTAACACAGAAATTACATAGTACCTATGAGGAAGGAAACAAAGGCAAGTACATAGGAAGCAAAATGGATGATAAAATTCAGTAAGAAACAAAATTAGTTTAGGATTAAAAATAACTGCAAAAGGCCTTATGATATGCGAAACCCAGATGCAACACAATGAAAGATAAAGGCAACTGAAAGACCTGTAGAAAGCTAACACGGAACAGCATGCCAGGAAATACCATCAGCACCAGCACTTTGAATTGGAGATGGACAAAATAAAAG
This sequence comes from Melanerpes formicivorus, assembly GCF_026170545.1. Taxonomy (NCBI): domain Eukaryota; kingdom Metazoa; phylum Chordata; class Aves; order Piciformes; family Picidae; genus Melanerpes; species Melanerpes formicivorus. Next base: position 30,478,538 of record NW_027142353.1, on the reverse strand, counting down.
TCTGAAGAGTTTACAATAGCAATTAGGTGAGAAAATAAGTCTGGGTGAAATTTAATTGCGAAGAGAGATTAAGATCTCAAAATACCAATTTTTTTTTAAGCCTGTCTACAAGAATTTGGAAGTTCAGCTGATTGCCACACTATGAGAATAAGTGACTAAGATGCCAATAAACTCAATGATACCAACAGTCCAACATAGCTAAAGTGGCTCTGAAGCAAGGATGTCTAAATCATAATCTAACTTCAGTTATTTCAGCAGCAGTCATATCTCTTTGGAGCACCTCAAGTGTGCATTTAGGAGACCAGGCTCTAAACTAGACAGATTATCCCAATGGGGGTAACAGACAGCTGGTCCAACATGCAAATAGGAGAGGGCAACCAGGAGAATAAAAATATCTGATAATGCAAGAAAAGTGAATCACCTGCCTTGCTAGAAAATGAGGGCACCATTTTTACACATGCTGCAAAAAATATCAAGATGCTGTAATAACAGCTTCTCACTGTGTTATTTGAATCCACAAAAAATACAGCCTGATTTTATTTTTTAATAAATAAATTTTAAAACTAGTAGCAACATGATTCTGTTAGCAGTGCATATACACACCATTATGTCAAATTAATAATTATCACAGGTTTGTGTTGGCTGGTTCTGCTTTTACCCTTCTCTTCTGGTGTTTGTAATCACTCCTCTTAGCACAGGCACCGGCAGCTCAGCAGTACTTCAAGTATTTCACTACATTAAGCTGCATACATCGAGGCCATACTTGAACCAGAAGGATTCCATCTTTTAAAAATGTATGTAGTTAAACCAGCAGAAACTCATGTGTAAGATGGTACATAAATTATTTAATCTCCAGGTGGTCAGTTTAGGTTTGTTCAATAATTCACAACACAAATGAAACAAATTTCACTGAGGTGCAACCCAGTCTGCACCAATGTCAAGGCGGGGTATAGCTAGACAGATGAAACGTATAAAATTTTCCAACACCATTATGACCTGAACCTTTCCCACTGCAGACTGACAGGAATGACCCTGCTGAAGGCCCTGGGTACTGAAGGTACCTGACTCCTCTCTGGTGCTGAGCAGCAGTGAATCATTGGTTAAATAAATGAAGAAGTTTCTGTATTCATCTAGACACTCCCAAAATAGATGCAAAGCACATTTCCAACTGCAAACCACAAAAAGTGATACACTTTAATGCCCCTGCAGAGGCTCTTTACCAGGTTGCTGAAGGGTTACACGGTGCAGGATGGAAGCCTGAAGAGTGCCGGACTTCTCAGAGAATGAGCCCAGACCCCATCCTGTCGGGAGGTGCAAAACCACTTATACTTTCATAGTTTCATAGTTTCATTCAGGGTTGGAAAGGACCACAAGGATCATAGTTCCAACCCTCCTGCCATGGGCAGGGACACCCTACACTAGATCAGGCTGGCCAGAGCCTCATCCAGCCTGCTCTTAAACACCTCCAGGGACGGGGCCTCGACCACCTCCCTGGACAACCCATTCCAGGGTCTCACCACTCTCATGGGGAAGAACTTCCTCCTCACATCTAGCCTGAATCTCCCCACCTCCACCTTCATTCCATTCCCCCTAGTCCTATCACTTCCTGAGATCTTGAGAAGTCCTTCCCCAGCCTTCCTGTAGGCCCCCTTCAGATACTGGAAGGCCACAATTAGGTCACCTCGGAGCCTTCGCTTCTGCAGACTGAACAGCCCCAACTCCTTCAGTCTGTCCTCATAGGAGAGGTGCTCCAGCCCTCTGATCATCCTTGTGGCCCTTCTCTGGACACGTTCCAGCACCTCCACATCCCTCTTGTAATAGGGGCTCCAGAACTGGACACAGTACTCCAGGTGGGGTCTCACCAGAGCTGAGTAGAGGGGGAGGATCACCTCCCTTGGCCTGCTAGCCACACTTCTCCTGATGCAGCCCAGGATCTGATTGGCTTTGCGGGCTGCAAGTGCACACTGAGAGCTCATGTTGAGCTTTTTGTCCACCAGCACCCCCAAGTCTCTCTCCTCAGGGCTACTTTCCAGCCAGTCACTGCCCAGCCCGTATTTGTGCCTGGGATTGCCTCGACCCAGATGCAGGACCCTGCACTTGCTCTTGTTGAACTTCATGAGGCTGGCTTGTGCCCACCTCTCCAGCCTGTCAAGGTCCCTCTGGATGGCCTCCCTTCCCTCCAGCGTGTCTGCTGCACCACACAGCTTGGTGTCATCAGCAAACTTGCTGAGGGTGCACTCAATGCCACTGTCCATGGCACTCACAAAGATGTTGAACAAGACAGGTCCCAGGACTGATCCCTGAGGGACTCCGCTTGTCACTGGCCTCCACTGGGACATGGAGCCATTGACAGCCACTCTTTGGGTGCGGCCATCAAGCCAGTTCCTTATCCATCTAGTGGTCCACCCATCAAACCCATGTGTCACCAGTTTGGAGACCAGGATGTGGTGCGGGACAGTGTCGAAGGCTTTGCTCAGGTCCAGGTAAACGACATCAGTTGCTCGCCCCTCATCTATTAATTTTGTCACCTGCTCATAGAAGGCAACCAGGTTGGTCAGGCAGGATTTGCCCTTGGCAAAGCCATGCTGACTGTTCCCAATCAGCAATGCTGCCTCTAAAAGGTTGTTCTTCAAGATGGGGGAGAACGGTCCACGATTAAAAGACAAAAAGAAGGAAAAGGCGGAGATTCGCTAAACCGCGACTTTTCCGTGTTATTCGCACGTAAACGCTTCAACCAGCCCGGCGGCGCGCGGCTGGCCGCCGGGGGCGACGCGGGCGCCCTCGCTCCCAACCACGGCAAGCCGTCACCCGCCGCTGTTAACGGCAGTTACCTCAGGGTCGCCGGCGCCCTGCCATTTCTCAGCCGAGTCCCCCAAGCCTGGGGAAAGGGGAATCCCCTGTCTCCGCCGAAAACGTCTCCCGAGTTAGTTGGGACCTTCTCCGGTGTCTCTCAGCCCCGGCCGTGGCTGTTCAGTCGGGAAAGGGAAAAATCAGACGCGGAGATACGCACCGGCCGCTGCCAGCTGTGCCGAGCGGCAGAGGGCGAGAGCTGACGGAGATGGGAAAGGAGGGAGAGCGCCGGTCCAGAGAACTGCGCGGCGCCTGGTGCATCGAAGCGAGGTTTTGGGGTGAAGGGACAGAAAACAGCAAATTCTGCAAACTCCCTTCGGGCTCCCAGTACCTAGGCAGGATAAGAAGGAAGGGTCTTTGTCAGGGGCCCCAGCCAGAGAAGGAGGGGGGAACAGCGCCGCCCTCCACACGCGCCGCGGGCACCCCCAGCACACGGCGAAGGAAGGGGCTAGCACCAAGTCCTGCCAAAGAGCTGTAAGCGCTCCCTACGCTACCACCATGCAAGTGCATGCAAGCGCACAAGGGTAAATTCTTGTAGATGGGGGACGGTCCCCAGCCTCCCACCTCCCCTCTGTCCGGCAACACCGCAGGGACTCCGTGGCGCTAGGAGAGGAAGCGCCTCCGCTGCACACCCCCTCCGGAGAGTGCGAAGAGACGTCCGACCCTAGCGCCATAAAATTAAGATTCGGCTGCAGCCCCCAGCCGAGCTGCCGGCTCCTAGTCGGGCTGGAAGGCGGTAGCAGGGGCCCGAGGCTCGGTAGTACGCGTGGGACCCGCTGGCCGCTGCTGCTGTCCTCACCTGTGCGCTGCGCTCCGGCAGGGGGAGCCGCGGTACGCGTGCGCCGGGACCGACGGCGAGCGACTGTGTCGCCTCGCTCCTGGGCTCTCGCTCCCTTCGCCCGCCCTCACTCCCCCCGCCCTTCTCTCGTCAGCAACTCACCAGGTTCAGGCACCCACCCCCCTCCCCAAGCGCCATGGAGCCGCACCGAGCCTCGCTCCGCCCACGACGCGGAAACCCCACCCACCAAGCCTGTGACCGTCCCTGCTAATGGGTGTCATGTCAGAGAGCGTCTTTCATTGGCTGAGCTGCCGGTAGCTTTTTTCCGCCGCGCTATAAATAATTCAGTCTCGCGAGATCTCTGTCAGGTGCTGCGGCGCGAGCTGGGGGTTGTCGTTGTCTGGGCTGCTCTTCAATCTGTTATGTTATCTTTTAAGCTTGTTTTCGAGGGTTTATTGTTCTGGGAGAGTCCTAAGAAAGGCTTAGCTCCCCGGCACTTGGGTGAATTATTGCCCCATAGTCAGCTGCAGGAGGTCCGTCCTGAACTTGGCTGGCTGTGGTCACTTTAGAGCAAGCCCCTGGCCTTGTTAGGTGATGGGGCATCTATACTCTTGAGAGGAAGTTAGTTAAGTTTTCTTGAGCTGCCTGTCATTGCCAAGGAAATTACATATATCGGTGCCTTGTGTGGAGGGCTTGTTCACCAGTGACAAGCAGTCATTTTAACCATACTGTGCTAATCGTGGAGTTGTAGCAAGAACTGTTAGAATTAAAGAGCAACTTGTTACTTCACACTAGTTAAATGCACTCTCTGTCCATTGTACTGTTCACAAACGTGACTCTGGGGAGGGTGTTCAAGTTGCAAAGGCATGTCAGCTGCCCAAGAGGCTGTTAAGCAGGTACAGCTTTGGAGGTGTGAAAATGAACTCACTTTCCTCCAGAGGGTTGTTAACTTGAGTTGTGCAACCAGTGAAAGTCAGTGGCAGCTTTATTCTATGGGTTCATTATTTAGGCTTGTAATGTTTCTGTTCTGTAAGTAATCCCCTGTCTTCAATGGTTTGTTTCATGTGTTCCAAGAATTTCATGCACATTTTGGGGTCTGAAAACTATCAAAATCAAATAGCACCCTCAGCTTTGGATATGATCCTATCTATCTCACAAGAGAGGCGTTCTTACCACACTCTTAAGAGCTGTCATAACTGGTTAACCATGTTCAATCCTTTTCATTGACTTAGTTATTTCTCCTTTTTTTCTTGTCTTATGCCTAATCTAGATAAAGTTTATAGTATGCATTTTTAATCTCAGTTAAGGCTGTCATGCTAGATGTAGTGAAATAGTTCCCCACTAGAACTTTAGATATTGTGGAAAAGTCTAACTAGTTATTCTATCTGAAGAATTAGATTTAACAAGTCCCCATAGGGTATATTGATTTTACCCAACCATGAAACATATTTCAGTGTTTTTATATATTTGGGTACCTGCTCAGTAGCCGTTAGTGATTTTGCTGACTTTCTCAAAGCTTGCAAAGATGAACCAGTGGCAATTCAGGCAGAGTGAATATACACTAAAAACATTAGAGCCACTATTGTTTGCCTCTAACAGATTAGTATTGCTTAGGGATATAAAGTTTTGCATTTCTGTGCCAGAAAAAGAAAAACACCCACAAGTGGTGGAAACATTTTCACATAAAAGTCATTTTGTCAGGAAGGTTATTGCATGAGGACTGCCTGATCATTGCTGGTTTTTTTCTTTCACTGATTGAATGTTTACTTTAGGAAGGTTTACTGACTGGATATTGACAGTATCTAATTAACTCTTTACTTCCACAAGCAATAGAACAAGTATAATGTGATTGTTTCTTAGTCCCTCTGACATCTTGCCCTGAAGTTGCCTTCCTGAGAATGAAGGCAAAGTTCAAGACAGAAAAAAAATGTTCGGTGTTACCCTCATCTGACCTAACACACCAATAATCAAATGCTTCTTGGTGCATGGAAGAAGCACATGGTGAAGAAAAATGCTGAAGCTGCCGGAGGAAAGGAGTTGAGGGTGCTGAGCTAACATACTAAAATGTTGCTTACTTCTGGAGAGTGTGGCAGCTCCTTTTTAGGCCTGAACAGTATTTAATTTCAAATTTTTCTTCCTGGCAAGTTATTCTTGTATTCTGCAGCCACTGCTGTTCAACTGGGGTATCAGTTTGAAATTGGAGAGATCAAGCACTTCAAAACACTTTGCTTAAATTTAAATGCAAATGTGAACATACAAATGTTATAACTATAATGGGGGAGACTTGAGGAAATAACTGTTTTTTAAAATGTGGGAAGTCTAAATCCTTACTCTTTCAGCTTTGTTTACTGAAAAGAAAAGAAAAATCAAGAATAAAGAAAGAAAGGGGAAAACAAACACAAGAGAGAAATACATAATAATATTTTTACAGAGGGAAGATTTCATGATGGGAAATTTTTCCTAAGGTATTACCTTGCCACAAAGTGGCAAAAGACAGATCAGGCCTGATGCAGTTTCATATATGCTGCAGTGACTGTTCTGGCACACCTGAGCAGCAGATTTAGAACTGGTCTTACCCAGGCACTTTTTCCAACTCGTCCAGAAGCACAGTAGCATTGTCCTTGCATTTCACTCTATTCATGTTCCAGCTTTCCACGGCAACTGTAAAGATGTGAAAAAGGCAGAGATACTTGGCAGTGGCAGCAAAACAGTGAGTTGCTCGTCTGAAAAATGGCCATCTGAAAATTGCCTATGTCTCCTGACTGAAAATTGAGTCCTCTATCAGAGAAAAGATTTATTCCCAGCCTGCCACTAACCTTATTTTTTAACAGAGTAAACAATTTGGGACTGTCAATGCTTCCACCCCCATTTCATGTCAGTTTTGCTTTTTTTCAACTGTAAGCCTTTCATGACTGAATTCTTTTTTCTGTATGCTAGCCAAGCACCCCACTCAGTGAAGCTGTATTTCTGCTGGGCCTTTGCCACAGTTTTATGTCAATGTTAAAAATAAATAGGGGGCACAAATACATCCAGTGTGTATCAGGGAAGGATTGCCAAGAATTGCCCACTGCCACTGAGACCAGTCTGTGCCTCAAGCTGCCTCCTGCTTAAGGTCACAAGCCTTCCTTGCCACACAGGGCTGGTGAAGGGAAAAGCAGACTCCTCTTCAACCGCCTTCTTGCACCTGGTGTCTTGAGGAGCTGAGCTTCACATCATGGTGCAGTACTGGAATGACTTGAGGCCCTCGCCTGGCACCATGGTAAGGCAGAAGGAGACAAGGTAGGAAGGGAAAGGAAGGGAAGGAAAAACAGTATCTACATAATAATAGAGAAGCTTTTCCCATTTCACAGACAGGTTTGATGCTCATAGAAATTCAGGTCTTATTACAATTTTATAGATGTTAACTGAAACTAATGAATGCTTCCAGTGCCTGAGCTAGTTTGCAAAAGACAGCTTTTGTTTTGTAGTATTGCAAATTTATTTCATACACAAAGCTTATAGATGTTCATGTATTTATGTGTGGCTTGTATAGCACCTATTAAATGGATGTGTAAGATGACATTAAAACATTATTGTAGATACAAATACTTAGTATAATTAAATCTAGCCAGGGAGACCAAGTGGAATAGCAAAAGCAAAAGGAAGATTAAGGAAAGTGTGGGCCCCCTCAGAAGGGAAACTGGTGAACTGGTGACAAGTGATGTGGAGAAGGCTGAGGTTCTCAACGATTTCTTTACCTCAGTCTTCACTGACAAGGGCTCCAGTCACACTCCTGAGATCACAGAAGATAATAGCAGGGGCTGGAAGAAGGAACTGCCCATTGTGAGTGAAGATCAGGTTTGTGACCACCTCAAGAATTTAAGAGTGTACAAGGCCATGTGACCTAATGGGATACGCCCACAGGTGCTGAGGGAACTGGCCAGCAAGGTCACTAAACCACCCTCTATTATATTCCAAAAATCACGGCAGTCCAGGGAAGTCCCCACTGACAAAAAGGAAAAATATAACTATAGATGACAGAGATTGGAGTCAATACAGCTGACCAATATGATCGAGTATTGTTCCTTTATTGTTCCAGTATTGCAGGCCTATGGTGCGAGTATAGCACAGTAAAGTAAAGCAAACAAGAAGGAGGGAAAGGAAAGGCAGAAGTGCCTAGCAAGGGAACTTATACAACTTATATAAACTCGGAGTGCCTTGTTGGCATGGCTTCATTGGTTCCCTATGAGTGACCACACATTGCACTATTATAGATTATTGGTCCAACTACTAATGACACACAAGGTTTGTTGATGCAGGTGCATGTCCTGTTGTTCCAAGATAGCTTTCTGTGTTTATAGCTACCAGTGTCCTGCTTTAGTTACATGCTGCAGGCACAGCACTGTTTTGCTACACTGCTAGCTGGCTCTGCACTTATGCTGAGCATGGCCTACCACCATGTCAGGCTCTAGGCCTACACTGCCAGATTGCTCACACTGTTCGTCGTTGGCATTGCCACACATAACCCCCATTTTCAAAATGGAAAAGAACAATAATAAGAAAAATAAGATAATAGAAAAATAAGATAATAAAAAATAAGATAAAAAGAACTATAGGCCACTTAGTCTCACCTCTGTGCCCAGTAAGATCATGGAGCGGATGCTCCTGGAGGCACTGCTGAGGCAAAAGAATAACAAAGAGGTGGTTTGGTACAATCAGCATGGCTTCACCAAGGGCAAATCCTGCCTGACAAACCTGGTGGCCTCCTGTGATAAGGTCATACATCAATAGGCAAGGGGAGAGCAGCCAACATCATTTCTCTGGACCTGAGCAAAGTCTTTGACACTGTCCTGCACAACATCCTGATCTCAAAGCTGGCAAAATATGGGTTTGATGGATGGACCACTCAGTGGATAAAGAACTGGCTTGACAGCCACACCCAAAGGATGGCTGTCAATGGGTCCACGTCCAAGTGGAGTCCCTCCGGGATCAGTACTGGGACCAGTCTTGTTTAACATCTTTGTTGGCAACATGGACAGTGGCACTGAGTGCAGCCTCAGGTCATTCTGCCCCTGTACTCAGCATTCTATTCTATTCTATTCTATTCTATTCTCAGGAGGTTTACTGACAACACACAAGTTTCACAGGTTCAATAGGTTCAATATTCCTAAGGTTGGAAGGGACCTCAAAGATCATCAAGTCCAACCTGTCGCCACAGACCTCATGACTAGAGTTGGGAGGACACTACTGCCCACTGCAGGCTTTGAACTCACAACCTTCCCATTAAGGGTCTGATGCACTACCAACTGAGCCACTTGAAGTTGTTGTGTGGTGCAGCAGACACGCTGGAGGGAAGGGATGCCATCCAGAGGGACATTGACAGGCTGGAGAGGTGGCCCCATGCCAACCTCATGTGGTTCAACGAGACCAAATGCAGGGTCCTGCATCTGGGTCAGGGCACTCCCAGGCACCTATATAGGCTGGGCAGTGACTGAATACAGAATACTGAAGAAAAGGACTTGGGGGTGCTAGTGCATGAGAAGCTAAATATGAGCCACCAGTGTGCACCTGCAGCCCAGAAAGCCAATCATATCATTCTGGATGCAGGTTTTGCCATCAAGCGAGACAAGGTGAAAGGACCTACCACAGAGATTCAGTTTCTGGGAGTGCGGTGGCAGGATGGATGCCGACACATTCCAGTGGATGTGGTAAACAGAGTCTCTATCATGGCAAATCCCACGAACAAGCAAGAAACCCTACGTTTCCTGGGGATAGTGGGATTTTGGAAACTGCACGTTCCTGGATACAGTCAGATTGCGAAACCTCTGTATGATGTGACTCAAAAGAGAAACAGTTTCCATTGGGGACCCGAACAACAAGCAGCCTTTGACCAGATAGAGCAAGAGGTAGTTCAAGCAGTGGGTCTGGGACCTGTCCGAGATGGTCCAGACATTAAGAACATTTTGTACATGGCTGCAAGTGACAATGGTCCAACCTGGTGCCTGTGGCAAAAAGCTCCAGGTGAGACAAGTGGATGACCTCTTGGTTTCTGGAGTCGAGGTTACAGAGGTTCAGAGGCAAATTATACTCCAACAGAAAAAGAGATTCTAGCTGCCTATGAAGGAGTAAAAGCAGCTTCAGAAGTAATTGGAACTGAATCACAACTTCTCTTAGCTCCCAGATTACCAGTTTTGAATTGGATGTTCAAAGGCAAAGGCTTCACACCACATCATGCCACAGACTCAACATGGTCCAAGTGGATGGCTCTGATAACACAGAGAGCTCGAATGGGAAATCTTGAAAGACCTGGTCTGGTGGAGGTGATCTCAAGTTGGCCTGAAGGTACCAACTGTGCTAAACCTCCAGAGGAGAGAGTAACTCGTGCTGAGAAAGCTCTTCCTTACAATGACCTTTCTGATGATGAAAAGAAATATGCTTTGTTTACAGACGGTTCCTGTTGTCTTGTTGGAAACAAGCGAAGGTGGAAGTCTGCAGTGTGGAGTCCAACACACCGAGTTGCAGAGGCGAAGGATGGAGAAGGAGAATCCAGTCAGTTCGCAGAGGTAAAAGCTGTCCAGCTAGCTCTCAATGCAGCTGAATGTCCAAAGTTTTATCTCTACACCGACTCATGGATGGTAGCCAATGCTCTGTGGGGTTGGCTAAAGAACTGGAAAAAGAATGGTTGGCAGAGGAAAGGAAAACCCATTTGGGCAGCCGAACTGTGGCAGGATATTGCTGATCGAGTTGAGAGAATTCCAGTGAAGGTGAGACACATTGATGCTCACATTCCTAAGAGCAAAGCTACTGAGGAACAGCAACACAACCATCAGGCAGATCTAGCTGCAAGAGTTTCTCAAGTAGACATGGACTCTAATCTTGATCTCGATTGGAAACATCGAGGTGAAATATTCTTAGCTTGGTGGGCTCACGATTCGTCAGGACATCAAGGCAGAGATGCAACATACCAATGGGCTCGTGACAGATCCATAGACATTTCCATGGATGCTATCACACAAGTCATCCATGACTGTGACATTTGTGCTGCTATTAAGCAGGCAAAGCGAATTAAGCCGGCAAAGCGAATTAAGCCTTTGTGGTATGGTGACAGATGGTCCAAGTACAAGTATGGTGAAGCTTGGCAGATTGACTACATTACTCTACCACATTCTCGCTCTGGTAAGCAATACGTGCTTACTATGGTAGAGGCAAACACTGGATGGTTGGAAATTTATCCAGTTCCACATGCAACTGCACGCAACACCATTCTCGGTCTGGAGAGACAGATCCTGTGAAGACACGGAACTCCGGAGAGGATTGAGTCCGACAACAGAACTCATTTCAAAAACAACCTTGTAAAGAACTGGGCAAAAGAGCATGGTATTGAGTGGATATTCCATATTCCTTACTATGCACCAGCTGCAGGGAAGACTGAACGCTACAACGGTTTGTTGAAGACCACTCTTAAAGCCATGGGGGGTGGATCTTTGAAAAACTGGGAAAAACATTTAGCACATGCAACCTGGCTGGTAAATAGTAGAGGTTCAGTGAACCGAGCTGGACCTGCACATTCAGATCTGCTACAGAAAGTAGAATGTGATAGAGTTCCTGTTGTTAGAGAAAAGAATCCGCTAGGTAAAACTCTTTGGGTATTTTCTCCCTCAGGAGAGGCTAAACCTGTCCGAGGGGTGGTTTCAGGTGAAGGTCCGGGTCACACTTATTGGGTAATGCAAGAGAATGGTGAAATTCAATGTATTCCACAAAGAAATTTAACTTTAGCTGAAAGAGTTTAATTTCAAACTGTTGTACAGCTACATCGCATCCAAAGGAAGAATCTACGAGGAATCTACGGTGCACGAACCCTGAGAACCCTGAGAGCCCTGAGTCAACTAAGAGACCCTGAGAATCCCTGTTTTCCTTTTCTTCGCTTCATTGGCGAAGAGATAAACTGTTTTCTGTTTTTTCTCATTTCCTAATTTTCTTGGACTTCTGAATCATCTGCATCTGACTATAGCCGGAATGGACTATGAACTTTACTTAAGCACTGTAAATATTGTTTTGGATTGGATGCACAGTATGAACAGCCAATGAAATTGTTTAGAAGGGGTGGACTGTGACTGTTTGAGGCTGTGCCTTTAAGAAAAGAGACAGTGCTGGGACACTATGGCTGAATGTTTTGGAATATTATCGAAAACAATCAGATATTCTAAACTAATTTCATTGGTGGATTGATAGAATGCAGTTTTAAGTTTAGGTGCAGTTGGAACTTTCCTCATTTTGCTCCTTTCCTTCTCCCTTTCCAGCTCGTCTGCTTCTGGGCTCCCTGCCAGAGTGACCCTGAACAGATAAGCAACTATGGCCTACTAACAGTCTGCTTTAATTAATAACTGCTCTTTTTCTCTCTTTCTTACCCTCTTTGAGGAAAAAGGGGAGAGAAGGGGGTACAGGGAGGGAACCCTCCTCCAGAGGAGGGAATTTCGTTCCTGTATTATTGGTTTTTTTTACTTTGCTGTATATTTCGGTGTATATATTGTAAATACTGTAAATTGTGTATATATCCTGCATTCCCCAAAATTGCTTGTAAATATAGCATTTTCCCTTTTGCTTCTCCGGTTGGCTAGCTGTGTTTTTTTTTCCTTCCTCTTTGAGGGGGCTGAGCCCTTCTCTGTAACCCTCCACAAGGGCTCTGTCAAGAGAAGTGTGGCCAGCAGGTAAAGAGTGGGATCTACACCGCTCTGGTGAGACCCCACCTGGAGTACTGTGTCCAGTTCTGGAGCTCCTATTACAAGAAGCATATGGATGTGCTGGAATATGTCTAGAGAAGGGCCACAAGGGTGTGAGAACAGGTTGAGAGAGTTGGGGTGGTTCAGTTTTGAGAAGAGAAGGCTCTGAGGAGACCTTGTTGTGGCCTTCCAGTATCTGAAGGGAGCCTACAAAAAAGCTGGTGAGGGACTTTTTAGGATGTTGGGTAGTGATAGAGCTAGGGAAAAGAGATCCAAGCTAGAGGAGGGGGAGATTTAGATTACATGTTAGAATGAAGTTCTTCACCATGAGGGTGGTGAGACACTGGAACAGGTAGCCCAAAGAGGTGGTGGAAGCCCTATCCCTGGAATTTTTTAAGGCTGGATGTGGCTCTGGGCAACCTGATCTAGTGGAAAGTGTTCCTTCCCATGGCAGGGGGGTTGGAACTAGATCACAGTATCACAGTATCACAGTATCACTTAGGTTGGAAAGGACCTCGAGGATCATCGAGTCCAACCTATCAACACAGAACCCATGATTAGACCATGGCACCAAGTGCCACGTCCTCCTTGAACGCCTCCAGGGACAGCGACTCAACCACCTCCCTGGGCAGCCCGTTCAATGACGAATTACTCGCTCGGTGAAGAACTTCCTCCTCACCTCGAGTCTAAACTTCCCCTGGCGCAGCTTGAGACTGTGTCCTCTTGTTCTGGTGCTGGTTGCCTGGGAGAAGAGACCAACCCCTTCCTGGATACAACCACCTTTCAGGTACTTGTAGAGGGCTATAACGTCACCCCTGAGCCTCCTCTTCTCCAGGCTAAACAATCCCAGCTCCCTCAGCCTCTCCTCATAGGGCTTGTGTTCAAGGCCTCTCCCCAGCCTAGTTGCCATTCTCTGGACACATTCAAGTGTCTCAATGTCCTTCTTAAACTGAGGGGCCCAGAACTGGACACAGTACTCAAGGTGCGGCCTAACCAAAGCAGAGTACAGGGGCACAATGACTTCCCTGCTCCTGCTGGCCACACTATTGCTAATGCAGGCCAGGATGCCATTGGCCCTCTTGGCCACCTGAGCACACTGCTGGCTCATATTCAGGCAGCTGTCGATCAGTACCCCCAGGTCCCTCTCTCTTTGGGAGCTCTCCAGCCACTCTGACCCCAGCCTGTAGCTCTGCATGGGGTTGCTGTAGCCAAAGTGCAGCACTCAGCGCTTGGACTTGTTGAATGCCATCCCATTGGACTCTGCCCATCTGTCCAATTGGTCGAGGTCCCTCTGCAGAGCCTTTCCACCCTCTAACTGACTGACATCTGCTCCTAACTTGGTGTCATCTGCAAACTTGCTGATGACTGACTCGACCCCCTCATCCAGATCATCAATGAAGATATTAAAGAGGACGGGGCCCAGCACTGATCCCTGGGGGATGCCACTGGTGACTGGCCCCCAGCTGGATGTGGCACCGTTCACCACCACTCTCTGGGCTTGGCCCTCCAGCCAGTTCCTAACCCAGCACAAAGTGTAGTGGTCCAAGCCACAAGCTGACAGCTTAGACAGCAGCTTGCTGTGGGGGATGGTGTCAAAGGCCTTGCTGAAGTCCAGGTAGATCACATCCACAGGCCTCCCCACATCCACCAGACGGGTCACCTGATCATAGAAGGAGATCAGGTTGGAGAAGCAGGACCTGCCCTTCCTAAATCCATGATGGCTGGACCTGAGCCCTTGGCCATCCTTCAGGTGCGCAGTTATTGCCGCCAGGATAATCTGCTCCATCACTTTCCCTGGCACTGAGGTCAGGCTGACTGGCCTGTAGTTTCCAGGTTCCTCCATCTGACCTTTCTTATGGATAGGGACCACATTGGCCAGTTTCCAGTCACCTGGGACCTCTCCAGTGAGTCAGGACTGGAGGAAAATGATGGAGAGCGGCTTGGCCAGCTCATCTGCCAGCTCTCTCAGCACCCTAGGATGAATCCCATCCCGTCCCATGCACTTGTGAGTGTCCAAGTGGCTCAGCAGGTCCCAAACTAATTCCTCATGGATTTCCAGGGCACTACACTGCTCCCTGACCCCATCGCCCAGCTCAGGAGGCCACTCGTCCTGAACTCCTGCCTTGCTGTTAAAAATTGAGGCAAAGAAGGTGTTCAGGACCTCAGCCTTTTCCTCGTCTTCAGTCACCGTGTTCCCCTCCAGGTCCAATAAGGAGTGCAGGTTCTTCCTGCCCTTCTTCTTATTGTTAATATATTTGTAAAAATGTTTTTTATTGTCTTTGACAGCGTGGCCAGCTTCAGTTCCAGCTGGGCCTTTGCCTCCCTAATTTTATTCCTACATAATCTAACAACATCCTTAAACATACCTCGAGAAGCCTTCCCCTCCTTCCAAAGGTGACACAGCCTCTTTTTTCCCCTTAAATCCTCCAGGAGCTGCTTGCTCATCCAGGCCGGTTGCCTTCCCCGCCAGCTTGCGTTTCGGCACGTGGGAACTGCCAGTTCCTGTGCTTTCAAGAGCTCCTGTTTGAAGTAGGTCCAACCCTCCTGGACCCCTTGGTTCATGAGGGCTGCTACCCAGGGGATTTTACAAATAAGTTTCTTAAACAGGCTGAAGTTCGCCCTCTGGAAGTCCAAGGTGAAGGTTCTGTTGGTGCTCCTCCCTATCTCCCTGCATATTGAAAACTTCACTATCTTGTGGTCACTGCACCCTAGGCAGCCTCCCACGGTCACGTCTCCCATGAGCCCTTTTCTATTGGAGAACAGCAGGTCAAGCAGAGCCTGTCCCCTGGTAGGCTCGCTTAACAGCTGTGTCAGGAAGCAGTCCTCCATTTGCTCCAGGAATCTTCTGGACTGCCTCCTCTCTGCTGAATTAAGTTCCCAGCAGATATCTGGCAGGTTGAAGTCGCTGACAA
Source organism: Melanerpes formicivorus (assembly GCF_026170545.1). Classification (NCBI taxonomy): domain Eukaryota; kingdom Metazoa; phylum Chordata; class Aves; order Piciformes; family Picidae; genus Melanerpes; species Melanerpes formicivorus. Next base: position 30,463,299 of record NW_027142353.1, on the reverse strand, counting down.
GGGCAAGATCTGATGATCTTGAGACGGCCTCCAGTTGCTTGTAGAATAATTCGTCAGCCTCCTCATCCTGGTTGGGTGGTCTGTAACAGATTCCAACCAGGATGTCAGATTTGTTAGGCTGCCCTCTGATTTTAACCCACAGGCTCTCAACTCCCTCATCTTCCACCTCAAGTTGTGTGGCGGAGAGTGACTCCCTAATATACAGAACCACCCCTCCTCCTCTTCTCCCTCGTCTGTCTCTCCTAAAGAGCCTATAGCCCCCCAGTGTAGCACTCCAATCGTGCGTGTTGTCCCACCAAGTTTCTGAGATGGCGACTACATCATAGTCACCCTGATGGATCAGGACCTCCAACTCCTCTTGCTTATTGCCCAGGCTGCGTGCATTGGTGTACACGCACTGCAGCTGGGTTCCTGACTTCTCAACTGACCCTACCTTGTGCCCTACTCTTTCCTCTGCAGAGGGACCGATTGCCTCACCCACTCCCTTCAGACCTAGTTTAAAGCCCTCCTAATGAGCCCTGCCAACGCTAGTGCTAGGACTCTCCTACCCCTTCTAGATAAATGCACCCCATCAGGACCCAGCAGGTCAGGTGCAGTGAAAGTTGTCCCATGATCAAAGAAACCAATGTTCTGCCGCTGACACCATCCCCTGAGCTAATTGTTGATGGTGTGGGTTCTCCCTTTCCTCTCAGTGTACACCCCTGCCACTGAGGGAACTGAGCAGAACACCACTTGAGCTCCTGCCCCATCAATCAATTGTCCAAGGGCCCTGAACTCCTTCTTAATCGCCCTGGTGCCCTTCTTGTCAATCTCATCACTCCCAGCCTGTATTACCAGCAGAGGGTAATAGTCAGTGGGGTGGATTAATTTAGGGAGTCTCCTTGCAATGTCCCTAACCCGCGCCCCGGGTAGGGAGCAGACCTCCCTGTGGGATGGGTCAGGACGACATGTGGGTCCCTCAGTACCCCCCAGGAGAGAGTCCCCAACAACTATAACCCTTCTCCTTTTCTTTGTGGAGCTGGTCATTATAGCTGGTGGGGACCGCTTGGGCTTAGGCTCCACTCCGGATGGCTGCTCCTCAGCCTCAGCCCTCTCATCCCCATTGCCCTCAGCCTGCAGGGCCTCATACTTATTATGCAAGGGCAGCTGAGGAGGAGGAGAGGGTGGGGGTGGATTCCTCTTGCCACCCCTGGCAGGGACCTGTATGCATCATTCTTCGTTTGCAGGGACCCTTCCCTCAGCAGGGGAGATCTCCAGAGCCTTCTCCCACAAATCTAACTCCCTTTCACTTTCCCTTATCATCCTTGGCCTAGATACCTCCTCCTTCAGCTCGGCCACTTCGTCCTTCAGCTCTGCCACCAGGCTGAGGAGAAAGTTCACCTGGTCACACCTGACACAGGTGTCCTCTCCCTCCCCTTCTATTCCAAGTGCCAGGCTGAAGCACTCTCTGCAGCTGGCAGCCTGGACTCCAGCATGCTGGTGAAACAGCTCTGTCTGGGCAGATGCTGCTTTTCTACCCTTCATCCGAGTGATAACCATGGTGCAACGTTTGAGTTGAGTTTTTTTTTTGTTGTTGTTGTTGTTTTTGCACCCAGCCAATAGGCTATTGAACCAAACTGGCGCCACACACACAGCCCGGGCGGGATTTAAACCTGCCGCGGCTGACATCGGGCTCCCGTTCCCGAGCAGGCTCGCGAGAGCATGATCCTGCCGGCTGCCCCTTACCAGGAGTCCTCCCGACCCGTGAAACCCTGAAAGGAAGGCAAAAAAACCCCGAGAGAAACTCACAGTTCAAGCAGAGCGGTTCCGAACGAGAGGTCCCGATCGGCTAGGAAACCAAAATGATGATCCTTGAGATCGCTTCCAACCCTGACAATTCTGTGATTCTGTGTTACTAGCCAAAAATTGTCACATTTAGGTAAGCTCTCTTCTGCATTTACTGTGACTATGTTATGAAATAGATGACTGTGGGACTTGAGCATCTCTCCTATGAAGAAAGACAGAGAACTGGGGCAGTTTAGTCTTGAGAAGAGAAGGCTGAGAGCGGATCTTATCAAAATCTGTAATATCTGAGGGGTGATTGTCAAGATGAAGGTGTAGTCTCTCTTCAGTGATGCCCAGTGATAGGGAAATGAGGCTTCTGAAGGGCCTAGAGCACATGAACTACAAGAATTATCTGAGGGAGTGGGGTTTGTTAAGTCTAGAGAAGAGGAGGTTAAGGGGAGCAAGGAGGAGGCGGCCTCTTCTCCTTTATGACAAGTGACAGGACTAAAGGAAATGGTTACAAGCTGCACCAGGCAAGGTTTAGGCTGGACATTAGGAAATATTTGTTTGCTGAAAGGGTTATCAAGCATTGGAATGGTCTGCCCAGGGCAGTGGTGGAGTTGCCATCCCTGTGGGTGTTCAAGTGGTGTGTGGACCTAAACATGGTTTAGTGTTGACCCTTCAGTGCTGGGTTGAAGGTTGGACTGGATGATCTTCAAAGTCTCATCCAACTAGATGTATTCTGTGATTCTGTGACAAGGAACAAGAGGTACAAGCTAGAACACAGAATATTCCACCTCAACACAAACAGACACTTCTTTATAGTGAGAGTGACAAAGCACTGGAACAGGCTGCCCAGACTTCTGGCACAGGGTCCTCTGCCAAAGAATGGGCTGGCTGCATGTTAGTGTTTGCTTCATTTTCTTTGTCTCACTGCTCTTCTTGTATAGCCCAGCTGGGCTCTTTGTCATCAATCCTCCTTCCCAGTGAAAGGCAGGGTTTCACAGGTCATGGTTGAAACCACTTTGTTAGGACCAGATGGCAAAGAATCAAAACCAGGCACCATGCTACTGGCTAAAACTCAATTCTTGAGGCGAGTAGCTCCCTTCTACTCTTAACTTATTACCTAGGAGATGTCTAGTCAATGGGTGTCCCCTCTTCCTCCTTTTTCTACCTCAGCTTACTGAAGATCATATCTGGACATCCTTTGCAGACCAAACTAGAATGAAGACTTGCTGCCACATTCCTTCACTTTATGCACTGTTTCTGATGGGACTCAACATCCTTCAAAGAGTTGTGCTCTTTGATGAAGAGATGGGTCTACCCATATCTGATATAGGTAAAAAGTTCAAATCCTAGGCTCACCCTTAGTCATTGGGACCAAAAGGTCTCCCCTTCAACCTTCCCAGTCTAAACTTTACCCTGGGAAGTATATTCATTGTGCAAGTCCACAGCAGGGTCATGGACCAGCAGCCTCAAATCCAGCCCAGGGAGGATAAAAGCTGTCATTTGAACCCAAGGTATGTGCCAAAATCAGCTGTCAGCAGCTGATATTGGGGCAGGGAAGACAAGAGAATTATTAAATAAGATAATTATACTTTTAGACCCCCTTGCTCAAGTTACTCATAGCATATATCATCAACCTTGACTTGTATCCCTCCAAGACACACCAAGTGTTAAGACAATCTCTGTGAGTGTGTGAACTCTGCAGCACTGAAAATAATCATCAAGGCCACTCTCCATTTAAGCCAGCAGAGCTATTGCTCTGCTGTAATGAAAAGATCTCATGCTTTGCCCTATTGCAGCAGGGATCCAGGCTGTATTAAGTCATTCTGAGCAGCCTTAAAGGCTTTACTGATGTTTCTTTCATTTTAGCATTATCTTTCTGCCAATTTAGAATCCCATCTCCTCCCCACAAAGCAATCCTATAGCTATCCAAGAAGCAGTGGGAGGATAGTAGATGGCAAGGAAAACATAGATAGGACAGAAACATTCTTCATGGCATTTAGAAATAATGAGTGCAATTTTCTGCATCTTAGGACTTTTTAGATGAAGGGTTTGGGAAAAAGAAAAATGAACCTCAGTCAGGCAGGAGCCCCACCCATATACCTGGAATAACATGTAAGTAGCAAAAAAAAACCCCCAAAACCAACAACCCAACAACACCCCCCCCAAAAAAAAAAAAAAAAAAGACTAACAAAAACCATAGGCACTGCTACAGCTTCAACAGGCAACAAAAATGACAGTAATAACAGAAGAGCTTTGGGACTATCAGCCAGCTCCATCCCTTAGGAAGGACACCAAGGACATACATTTTTAAAGGAAGTGGGATATTTCTTTCTTCACAGATTCACGAAAAGCTTTAGTTTCCCATCTCCACATGCAGACTAGGTATTCAGTCTCATCTCCATTGCATGCAGATTACTCTCCTGGTGCACAAAGGGAAACCAGTAGTTTAAGAGCAATATGTTGATATTATTTTTTATTCCCAAAAAGTGCACTTCAGAATGACAGCTCCTAGAGTGATCCTATATGCTGTACAACAGCGTGGGCAAATGCTAATTCCGCCTACCAAATGCACAGGTAAAGAGAGTGAATGGGATGGGGGCCAGGAGCGGCCACCAATCAAAGTTAAATACCACTGTCAGCCATAGCACACTGAGCAATTAATAAACTCTTTCTGCAGTTTGTAACATGTCAATGATGATGAGTTTGATAACTGCAATAGCTGTATTACTATTGCATATCATGCGTGCTATTACTGTTATTCCTGTCCTCAGAGAAATAGAGCTGTAACAAATTACAAGGCTGACACATGCAGAGTCTTTTGGGTTTTAAGGTGATTAAAACTAGGTTATAGACTTATGGCACATGTACCCATGTGTTCAACTCCTGTTTATGGATAATTAAATTGTAAAACTGTCAAGAGCTGGGGTTTGTCCCTGACTGCAGGAGCTGAAGGGGGAAAATGCAAGGACAAAGCAGAGAGTATCACACTGGGCACAAGTGAAGTGGGCCTGTGTGGAAACCAGTGGCTTTCCTTCCCATCTCTCCCATGCTGCAGTCTGTGTCACAGCCCACAGCCCCAGGTTTTCTCTCTGCATTTAGGTGATGCTACTGTGGGAGAGTGAGCCCAGGGCTGGCCTTGCTCTCCAGGGAGCACAGCTGGGATGGTAGGCTGTTCTTGGAGGAAAAATATTCCACATTCTTTTTTGCATATTATGACCCTCAGCCTTACCTTCATTCTTGTCCTGTTTCATCGGAATCTGTATATATTTTCAAATCACAGTAATGCCATATCTACTGCTAATTACAACCCAGCAATGCTAACTCAGTGTGCAAACAAGGCCATCATCTAAGTATTGTTTTGCATAACCAGAATGCTGGAGTTGTGAACATTTGCATAATGTTTAATTATTTAGTCAGAACATAAAATTTGTCTTCCTCTCAAAAAATGTTTTTATGAAATGTCTCAATAATTAAACAGCACTATGTTTATTAACAGCAGGAAAGATTCATAAAATGTATTAGTCAGAGACAAGGGACTAGCTGCATCTTGCTACAGTGATCAAGATATACGTCACTCCAAGTAGGTTCCTAAGCATGGAAAACACCAGCACGAACTCCTACATGCAGCTGAGCAGAATATGATTAAAAGTTCAGAGGCTGTACCTTGGAGGGATCAGGGAGGGATCAGGGAACCAAAATTCAATATCTTAATTCACTCACTAATCAATATATATTATTTTGAAAAGACCAGCTCAGTTATACTGAGTCAGCTGAAGTGAATCTCTGTCTATGAACAGTAAAATCTGGGGTCAACTGTAGGTCCTCATGTGGTGCTGCAGCCTGAGCAAGGATCCTGCTCCAGCATGCAGCCCACTGGAAGGCAGCAGGACACTGGCTTCCATGGGGGACTGGCCCATGTCTACACCCCTTATATGGGACCTGGAAGCAGGGGTTGGTTCTTCATGGGGTTTCTCTATGCAATTCCTAACAAGGCTGTGAAAAGAGAAAACAGGATAGGATTTAGAAAAGTAACCAGAGACACACAATGAAAACGTGCCCTGACAACACAGGAAAGCGATTCCTTGTGACCGTTTGAGGCTGTGCCTTTAAGAAAAGGACAGTACTGGGACACTCTGGCTAAATGTTTTGTAAACAAAAGACAGGTGTAAACAAATTACATTGGTAGAATGCAACTTTAAGTTTTGAGTGCAGCTGAGACTTTCCTCAGTTCACTCTTCCCTCCTCCCTTTGCAGCTCGTCTGCTTCTAGGCTCTCTGCCAGACTGACCTTGGACAGATAAGCATGTGGCCTACTAACATTTATAACTGCTTTTATTAACAATTGCTCTTTTTTGCTCTTTCTAACCCTCTTTGGGGAAAAAGGGGAGAGAAGGGGGTACAGGGGGGGAACCCTTCTCAGCAGAGGAGGGAATTTCATTCCTGTATTATCATTTTTATTTTTACTTTGCTGTATATTTCTGTGTATATATTGTAACTACTGTAAATTGTGTATATATCCTGCATTCCCTAAAAATTGCTTGTAAATACAGCATTCCCTTTTGCTTCTCTGGCTGGCTAGCTGTGGTTTTTCTTCCTCTTTGTGGGGGAGAGGAGGCTAGGCCTTTCTCTCTAACCCTCAACATTCCTCCTACAGTGTTTCTGCACCATCTCTTGCTGATACTTGATGAGTGTGTTGGGGATGTCCCCCGCACCAGGAAAGAACCAGAGGTTAGAGCAAGGAAAACTGACAGGCCTGTAGAGGAAGAGACAGACACTAGCTGTCACATACCTGACTCCAGTTTGATCAAAACAGTTTCTGTGTCCAAGTGTAAAAGCTCCAAATCATACTAAGTTGCTTGAAAGGAAGGCAGATTTCAGGACCAGAAATTGGAGTAATGACCCACTAAGTTAGGAGGAAGAATGCCTTGTATCCTTTGAACAGGCATTTGCCTCTAAAATAAGTATTTTAATGATTTGAATTTATTAGTTTATGTAGACGACAGAGATAGGAATCAATACGACTGACCAATGTGATTGAGTATTGTTCCTTTATTGTTCCAGTGTTGCAGGCTGATGGTGCAGGCCTGAGGTGCAGGCCTATGGAGCAGGCCTGTAGTGCAAGTATAGCACTGTAAAGTGTAGAAGAAACAGGAGACGGGAAAGGCAGAAGTGCGCAGCAAGGCAACTGCTACAACTTATATAAGCTCGGAGTGCCCTGTTGGCACAGCTCCATTGGTTCCCTCTGAGTGACCACACATTGCACTATTACAGATTATTGGTCCAACTACTAATGACACAACGAGGTTGTTGATGCAGGTGCATGTCCTGTTGTCCCAAGATAACTGTCCATGTTTATAGCTACCAGTGTCTTGTTTTAGTTACATGCTGCAGGCACAGCACTGTTTTGCTCCACTGCTAGCTGGCTCTGCACTTATGCTGAGCATGGCCTACCAGCATGTCAGGCTCTAGGCCTGCACTGCCAGATTGCTCACACTGCTCGTCGCTGGCATTGCCACAAGTTTACATATAAGAAATGAATAAATTTTAAAGGTCATCCTATTTAGGCAAGATGGAGACTTTTATTCTTCCTTTCAAATTCAAGTTTATACTTCAGTTATAATCCAGTAACATTAAGCAAAAATTTAAGTTTATACGCCCTCTGAAACTCATCTGTTACTTGCTAGGATTCCAAATTTCTTGAGCCTATTTCTGAGACATCCATGTCAAGAGGCTCCCTTTTTGTCCATCAGTTACATAAAGGGAGCCAAGGAAACCAGCTCTCCTCCTATATCTCTGGTGTAACTTCTAAGGCTCAGACTGAGTGTCACCATTTTTAGTGTCACCATTTTTAGTGTGGCCAGCAGGAGCAGGGAAGTCATTGTGCCCCTGTACTCTGCTTTGGTTCGGCCGCACCTTGAGTACTGTGTCCAGTTCTGGGCCCCTCAGTTTAAGAAGGACATTGAGACATTTGAGCGTGTCCAGAGAAGGGCAACAAGGCTGGGGAGAGGCCTTGAGCACAAGCCCTATGAGGAGAGTCTGAGGGAGCTGGGGTTGTTTAGCCTGGAGAAGAGGAGACTCAGGGGTGACCTCATTGCCCTCTACAACTACCTGAAGGGTGGTTGTAGCCAGGAAGGGGTTGGTCTCTTCTCCCAGGCAACCAGCACCAGAACAAGGGGACACAGTCTCAAGCTGTGCCAGGGGAAGTTTAGGCTCAAGGTGAGGAGAAAGTTCTTCACCGAGAGAGTCATTAGTCATTGGAATGGGCTGCCCAGGGAGGTGGTGGAGTCACCATCCCTGGAGGTGTTCAAGAGGGGATTGGATGTGGCACTTGGTGCCATGGTCTAGTCATGAGGTGTGTGTTGCTAGGTTGGACTCGATGATCCTCGAGGTCTCTTCCAACCTTGGCGATACTGTGATACTGTGATTTTGCAGCACTGTGCTGGCAATTGTGTCATGCAGTAGCTGATGAGGGTAAGGCTTACTTTGGTAGGTAGTGGCTGTTCGTGCAACAGGGTAAAGCAAATGGGGAAACCGGCAGAAGTCTACCTCTGCAAATAACTACCCTCTGCTTTCCCCACGTGACAATGTGAGCCCACATAAACAGACACTGACAGCAAATGCTGCCTTTTTCCTAAGCCAAAGCAAAATTCTCCTTCCCATCTTGCTTTAGGGAAGTAGGTCACAGTAAAATCTGCCTCCCTCAAGCTCTTGTCCGTAATCACAAGGTAAGATTATATCCTCACATTAATTCAGGATATTGGAGTGTGAAAAGGCAATTCAAAGGCTCAGTGTCTCGGGAGAGCAGCAGACAGCATGATCCACCATAAAAAAGTGTCTTGCAACCTGCTGCCCCAGGCTGCATGGGCTGAGCTCAGTAGCTGGATCTGATACTGAAGAAATGCAGCCAGCCTTTGGCAGCAGGCAGCCAACTGTGGGCTGCTTCAGAGCACAAGGGAAACAAACACAATCACAGAGGAGGAGGGGGAAGCAGCAACCAGGAAGTAGGAATTGCCTGCTAAGCAGGAAATGTTGCCTCTGCTTCGACTTCTGGGTTTTTGCATTGCTTTTCTTCCTTCCAGGATTGTACCACTATGGTACACAGAGTGTGCCCACTGCATGGCCGTGCTGCACAAAAGCACCTGCCAAGTATCTTGTCCCTGGTGAACAAGCATTCATGGTCCTGGAGCATGCCTGTCAGTACAGGTGAATTTATGCTTGCCTTGTACTTCTGTGCCAGCTGAAGCCTGATCACATGAGGTCTAGTGTGATGCCTGCCAGAAAGGTTTCATGCGGCATCACACCATGTGTGGTTTGTAGCATGCCGGCAGGGCCTTCTCTTGGTTGGCCCTTGTGTTTCGCAGCAGGTCCTGTGAAAGGAGCTGGATTTACTGCACTATTGCACCACCATGTAGCCAGGGGTTTGAAAGAATGTAAAGGTAAGCTTTGCAGTGCCATGGGGCTGGGGTGAGGGAAATGTGTAGCACCATGCCTCCTCTTACTTGGGAGTCTCTTTTTTGGTGGTTCAAAATAAGAGCAGGAACCAAACAAAAGGCTTCATTAAGCAAAAGACAATCCCTTTTGACTACTTGAGGCACGTGCTGCAGGAAGAGGCAAAGTAGTTAAAAGAAGTTAACTCTTGCTTAAAGGACTGGCCAGATGTAGAAGATGATGTCTGTTTTGCCTGGACAAGCTCAAGGCCTTATTCTTCTGCCTGTCTGCAGGCAGCCTGCCCATCAAAATGATCTCCTGTACTGAGTGCAGAGAGGATGAGCCAACAGCTTATTAAGGAGCCTCTGTTATTTCTGCTGAGAAAGATGCCTTTTTTTTTTTTTTTTTTTTCTTTTTCTTTTTTTTCCCTGAAGGGTTATTAACTGAATTCTCCTCTTGTCATAGTTCAGGGTGTTTCCCTTGCTCTTTCTGGACAGCTCTCTGGTTCTTTGATGAAGGCAATAGTTTAGTGGGTTTTCCTGATAGTCTCATTAAATTTGAGGACAGGGAAAGAACAAAAATAGCCTGGGAATAGGATTTCTTTGGGAGACATGATCACCAGAGCATGATGTGGGGCAAACCTGAGTCTCCAGTTCAGAGACTTGCAGCTTCTGATACAATATTGAAATCTTTACAGCACCTTGGGCTGTCACTTGCACAAGTAGTCCAATGACTGGAGTTAGAGCCCAGAGGCAAGTACTGTTCCTTCTGGTCTGATACTAACTGCTAGTTGGAGAAAGCACCACAGCTGGTGGTAGCAACAGATTGCCAGATTGCTCTCCCTCCTCTCCATCTCTGATGGGGCCATGATTTTCCATGGTCTGACTCAAAATCAGCAGAGATGGCCCAGTTGCCTTGTCAGCCTGGAGCTGCTGGCATGGGAGACAATTGGCAGTGTGGAAGCCATGTGCTGCTAATCATCGCAGGACCCAATGGTGCAAAGTGCCCTTCTCCAGCAGACAGTGAACAGAGATTTCTTTCTTTTTCCCTTTTTCATTGCAGTGTTTCTTGGGCATAGTGGACTTTCAAAGGCATGGTAATAAACTACATAAGGGTAATAAACTTCAGAAATCAAACCATATTTGGGAAAAACCCCAGGATCTTCTTGCTACAGTGCATTAAGATACCACAGTACCTGGCTCAGCATCCTTGAATAGGCTTCAGTGGAATTATGAATCTGCAATACACACTATTTCATATGCAAGTATGAAAAATGAACAATGAAGATACTCAACATGAAGGTATGTGAAGCTGAAGGAAAATAAAATAGTCTTCTATTATTTTGCTTCAGTAATATATTACACACCTTAGCCACATTTTTGACTGCTGTGAAGAGGGTGATTTGGGATCCCAGAAAGGGAGATAGTTCAATATTTTCCTGAATTACCTCCATTTAAGCTGCTTTAGGTGAACTGGAGACATTTGCTTCTGAAAAGGAAGGAGTTCTGAAAGGACTATGAATATATGTCCAGTCTTGAGCTTCAAAGTGTAGCATGATGCAGAGAATTATTTGGGACTAATCCATAAAAATCTTCACATGGTATTTATTTTGTGAAGTCAAGACAATAAATGTTGGGGTTTGTTTTGAGCAAGAGGGGACATGGGTCCCAGGAACACCTGTGCAATTCAGGCCTTGAAGAATTCTCTGTTGACAATATAGTGGTGGAGTAGGAGATGTGGGAAAGTGTTGATTGCCTGGTATGCTGAAGTCCAGCTGCCCCTGAGAAGGGAGGCAAGCAAGATAAGGAGGAGGCGAGATCTGGGAAAAAGAGCAATTAGACCGAGCAGAAGAAATTCCAGAGTTGTGAAAATGATGTAACCTTTTAGAGAGAAACCAATAGTATGTGTTAAATTAGAATAGAATTAACTATGCATAAGATAAGACTATAAATAATGAAGTGTGGAACAATAAAGTTGGATGATTACTATCACTCATATTGAGTGCTGTCGTCCCTGTCTCCGTTCTCGTCAAGAGGCGCCTCGAACAGGGACCCGATTCTGCGGGTACTCTGAGCTGTTTCGACGGGGACGACAGTGGAGACCGCACCCGGGGATTACGGGCGAGCCGACCGCTGAGGAAGGCTCGGGCGGGCCAGTCGGCGGCCCGAAATTGGCATGCCAGTGGAAAACGTCGGCGGGCTGGAGTTGGCGGGCCGACGGCAGCTTGGGCGGGCCGGTATCGGCGGGGCTGAGGAAAGGATCGGCGGGCTAGACGTGGCGGGCCGGCGGTGAGCTCGGGCGGGCCGGAATCGGCGGGCCTGAGGAAAGGAGCAGCGGACACCGGCGGGAAACGGAACGCGGCAGTGAAGTTCGCGGACGTCGGTGAATATGGAAAAAGAGGTAGCGCTCTCCTTATTTCAATGCTTTTTAGAAAAGCGTAAGGCGGAGATACCGTCTAAAGTAATTCCTGGGCTTTTGGCTCGTGGATCCGCTTTAGGGCATTTCCCTAGCGGAGATAGTTATTTTGATGAAGCTTGTTGGAGAGAATACGGGAACAAATTGTGGGACTTGGTAATTGATGGTGATAAAACTGCTATAAAACTGCAAAAGCCGTGGCGAGAATGCACAAACTGTATCCAAAAATACAAGTTAGAACAGCGAATGGCTGCTGCAGTTACTGCGAATTTGTCAGAACGGGATGCAGCGCCAGTAGTATCTGAATTGCGACCGAAGGATGTGTTTGAAAAATATCGCCCGGGGCCGCCTCCGGCACAGAGCACAATACCACTACCGTGCCCTGCAAGACCTGAATTTCCACCTCCACCCCCACCGACGGAATTCAGTGAGGCGCCTAATGACCTAGCCCCAGGCGCAGCCTGCCTGGCTAAGGGAGTGGGGGCTTCGGCTGAACTGAACGACAACGTAGAATCACAAACTGAGACAGTAAATCAGAGGGAGGCACCATTATCTATTTCTCCGGCTCAGTTAGAAAAGTTGGTGGAGCGTATGTGTCAAAAACTGATTTTAGAAAGTTCCCAGGGAAAAGAAATGCTCTTAGAAAATAAAGGGGGTAAAACGGAGAAGAAACCTAGCTCGGGACCGGTTGTGCGAATTAACTGGAAAGCGATTGCGCAGGAGGCTGTGAAAAACGGATGTTACGATGTGGCTGCTGAGTTGTCTGAAGTACTGTGTTTTCCTGTAACGTATGATATTGATCATAATCACGGACACTATCAGGTTTTGGACTGGAAGATTTTGCAGCAATTGAGAGCAACGGTAGCTGAAAGCAGGCTACATAGCGAGCCTGCCCGACAAATGCTGCAGTATATCTGGGGTAGTGATTTGTTGGTTCCAGAGGACATTAAGGACATTTTGACTCCTTCTCAAATGATCATGTTTGATAAGTTTTGAGGTCAGTTTTGTCAGCTCTCAGAGAATACACAACAGCAGCAGGGGGATCCTCTGGCTAGAGTCACAGCGCAACAATTAATGGGAACAGGACAATGGTTTGGTGTTGAACAAGTTCGAAGTGGTCCTGCGGTCTTTCAGGAATCGATGGAATGTGCCCAAAAGGCATTAAAAAGAGTACAAGCAGACCCTAAAAGGCCGCACTATATGTCTTTAAGACAAAAGCCAGAAGAGTCGTTTGCAGAATTTGTAGATCGTGTATGTGAGGCAATGAGTAATTCGGCTGTTCCTGACTATTTAAAGGGTTATATGTTAAAAAATGTAGCTTTTGAAGGAGCTAATACAAAAACAGAATCAGTATTGGTAAATTTACCACAGGGGGCCACAATGGAGGAGATGCTGGAAAGAGCAGCTAACATACCTTCTGGTCCACAGGCTTTTCTCATAGATACTATGCACAAATTGGCGGAACGATCACTGAAATTGGAAGAGGCTGCGGAGTCACAAACCCAAATATTGGCAGCCTTAGCTCCTTTAAAGGCTAATACGAGGGGGCAACAAGGGGGTGTTTTTCAAAGGAAGATACGATAAGTGTGGTAAAGAAGGGCATATCCGATCACAATGTAGAGTGAAATTTGTATGGTGTGATAATTGTAAAAGTAATTCTCATCCCACCAATGCATGTCAAAGTTCGGGAAACGGCCAGAGCAGCGCGAAGAGCCGCCGCGCCGGGACACAAGTGGCAGCTCCAGTCTATTACCAGCAGGACGCAGAAATGAAAACGACACCTCAGCCTTACAACCGGCAACCAGAGGGAGCATCGGCTTGGACGTGGCAACAGCAGTAGATGTTACCTTAATAGATAATCGGCCCATTAAAGTGGAAACAAGTGTAAAGGGGCCTATATACATCAATGGTCAGCCTGTAGGAGCATTGTTAATGGGTCGATCATCTATGGGTGTTAAAGGGGTAATGGTATTGCCAGGGGTAATTGATGCGGATTACAGTGGTGTTATTTGTGTTGTGATGTGGACTATGTATCCTCCAATTTTTATACAGCAAGGTAGCCGTGTAGCTCAATTGGTACCAATTCCAAATTTAGTTGCAGAAATGGCATGCGATCAGCCTGTACGAGGTGACAAAAGCTTTGGATCCACAGGGGGACTGGCTCTCTTAACTATACCAATGGGAAGACGACCAGTCGCTGGTGTTGAATTTTGGTACGGGTCTCAGCACGTGAAATCAATTTGCCTGCTAGATACTGGTGCTGACATCACAATCATGAATAATGCACGCTGGCCGAGACACTGGCCTTTAGAGCCAGCAATAGGAGAAGTAGAAGGTGTTGGAGGAGCTCAAGCAGTAATGCAGAGTAGTCACAAAATTGTAGTGAAGATTGAAGGAAAACAGGCCTTAATTACAGTTACAGTTATGCCATTGCCTAATGGAATCAATGCTTTGGTGGGCCGGGATGTGATGCAGCAATTGGGTGTGGTCTTAACCTCAGCACCACCCCTCCACCCCCCCCCCAGCGGTTTCTGGTACGGCTACTGTCGACCATGGCTCTGTTCTGATTTAAAGCAACAGTGCTAATTCCTTCATTTCTGATTGTGATGTCTTTCAGAGATTTGTTATTTAGAGTTTTGCTAAGTTTTCCTGGTAAGCATAATGAATGGTAAACATTTGGTATTTACAGGTACTTAGTACATAGTAATTGCAGTAAGGTGTATGTACTTAGTAATGAGTTCAAATTGTAAGATTTTCTTTTGGTTCAAACCTTCTTAGTTGTCTGCCTAGGCATTTCAAAGGAGCTCCATGTAATATAGTTAAGGTTTGTAGTAAATAGGTATTAATTTTAACAACTATTCCTTCACTAATGTGCAGAAGAATCAAGACTAAGAGGAAACAGCATTTCCCATGAAGTCGAACATCGATCACAATAACTGTTATGATAATCTGGGGTCAAAAGCATCAATCAGAAGAATGTAACACAGCATCATGTGAATTAGGACTGAATATTATGGTTGGCTGATTGTTGTGTGATTAGAGAAAATGTTCATAGGGACTTATATGTTATCTCACCAGTTTGCTATAATTTTACACATCTAGAGGGAAAATCAAAACTCATAACAACACAACATACATTTTCATTTTCGGTTGAAAACATCAACAAACAAATAAATTAAAAAAAAAAAAAGGGGGAAGAGAGAATACCCCATAGCAAAAAAAAAAAAAAAAAAAAGTTTTTTAATGGTACCAATAAGAGATCAGTATTACTAGGATGAGCAAAAACACATTATTATGGGTAATTTTATATTGGGCAAAGCAATGAAGCTCTTTTGCTCTTGCTGATTGCCTGCAAGTTTTCTGTCTGTGAAGCTAGAGCCTGGCCAGATCTACCTTTACAGATTAAAGAAATCTTGCTACCATTAAACAGTTCATGATTTTTGACCATCCTAGAGAAAATAAAGATGCAACATAACCCTAAAGCAGATTGTAAAAGACAGTGCTAAGGATTGCATCTGTGTCTTAATCTCTGTGTGCAATGTGTTCAGGCATAATCAAGTCTTCTCTGTCAATAAGAAGAGTGAAATGTAAAAATCAGAACTATTAAGATCTAAGTTCTTTACAATGTCTGTTATCTTTGACCATGTATTATGCCAGCTCTGTGCCTTGTATGGGTAACATGGCCCAACATGACAGGCAATAATGAATTTTGTTTGAGCTTACAGATGGTGGGTGAACCTTTTCAGACATGTCTGATAGGGATACCCAGATTTGATGTAAATATGTTAGTTATAGTAGTAATAGTTGTAGTAATGAGAGTGAAATGGCAAATTGTAGTGCATTATTGATTAAGGGACTGACTCAGCGGTTACCGTATGATCCTGAAGAACTGTGATTATTGGGCTCTCAGCAGGTTGGCAATGCATCAAGAAACTGGACTCGAACATGTATTGTGTTTGGAGGTATGTTTAAAGGACAGCAAGGCTCTAAGCAAGTGTTAGAAGGTTGGGGGAAAATGCCAGTTGGGATACAAAGCAGCTCTCAGGGATGGACTGACGTTTGTCCTAAAAAACCATATATCGTGTATGGTGACTACTGTGGATGGAATGACAAAGCAACCATAAAAGGGCTCATCGTGCCAAAACTGGGGGGTGCATATGGAGCTCAAGATCTCAGTGCAGGGACTTCAACAATTAAGAACAAAAATATACCCCTTTTATGGAATAATCATATAGCAAAAGCATTGCCGCCAGGTATATTTTTGATTTCACAGTATCACAGTATCACAGTATCACTTAGGTTGGAAAGGACCTCGAGGATCATAGAGTCCAACCTATCAACACAGACCCCATGACTAGACCATGGCACCAAGTGCCATGTCCAATCTCCCCTTGAATGCCTCCAGGGTCGATGACTCAACCACCTCCCTGGGCAACCCGTTCCAATGACGAATGACTCGCTCGGTGAAGAACTTCCTCCTCGCCTTGAGTCTAAACCTCCCCTGGCGCAGCTTGAGACTGTGTCCCCTTGTTCTGGTGCTGGTTGCCTGGGAGAAGAAGCCAACCCCTTCCTGGCTACAACCACCCTTCAGGTAGTTGTAGAGGGCAATGAGGTCACCCCTGAGCCTCCGCTTCTCCAGGCTAAACAATCCCAGCTCCCTCAGCCTCTCCTCATAGGGCTTGTGCTCAAGGCCTCTCACCAGCCTTGTTGCCCTTCTCTGGACACGCTCAAGTGTTTCGATGTCCTTCTTAAACTGAGGGGCCCAGAACTGGACACAGTACTCAAGGTGTGGCCTAACCAATGCAGAGTACAGTATCACAGTATCACAGTATCACTTAGGTTGGAAAGGACCTCGAGGATCATCGAGTCCAACCTGACACCGCAGACCCCATGACTAGACCATGGCACCAAGTGCCACGTCCAATCTCCCCTTGAACGCCTCCAGGGTCGATGACTCAACCACCTCCCTGGGCAACCCATTCCAATGCCGAATGACTCGCTCGGTGAAGAACTTCCTCCTCACCTCGAGTCTGAACCTCCCCTGGCGCAGCTTGAGACTGTGTCCCCTTGTTCTGGTGCTGGTTGCCTGGGAGAAGAGGCCAACTCCCTCCTGGCTACAACCACCCTTCAGGTAGTTGTAGAGGGCAATAAGGTCACCCCTGAGCCTCCTCTTCTCCAGGCTAAACAATCCCAGCTCCCTCAGCCTCTCCTCATAGGGCTTGTGTTCAAGGCCTCTCACCAGCCTTGTTGCCCTTCTCTGGACACGCTCAAGTGTCTCAATGTCCTTCTTAAACTGAGAAGCCCAGAACTGGACACAGTACTCAAGGTGCGGCCTAACCAGAGCAGAGTACAGGGGCACTATGACCTCCCTGCTCCTGCTGGCCACACTATTCCTAATGCAGGCCAGAATGCTATTGGCCCTCCTGGCCACCTGAGCACACTGCTGGCTCATATTCAGGTGGCTGTCGATCAGCACACCCAGGTCCCTCTCTGTCTGGGAGCTCTCCAGCCACTCCGACCCCAGCCTATAGCTCTGCATGGGATTGCCATAGCCAAAGTGCAGCACTCGGCACTTGGACTTGTTGAAAGCCATCCCATTGGACTCTGCCCATCTTTCCAGTCGGTCGAGGTCCCTCTGCAGAGCCTTTCTACCCTCTAATTGACTAACATCTGCCCCTAACTTTGTGTCATCTGCAAACTTGCTGATGACTGACTCTACCCCTTCATCCAGATCATCAACGAATATGTTGAAGAGGACAGGGCCCAGCACTGATCCCTGGGGGACACCACTGGTGACTGGCCTCCAGCTGGATGCGGCACCGTTCACGACCACTCTCTGGGCCCGGCCCTCCAGCCAGTTCCTAACCCAGCACAGAGTGTAGTGGTCCAATCCACAGGCTGACAGCTTAGTCAGCAGTTTGCTGTGGGGGACGGTGTCAAAGGCCTTGCTGAAGTCTAGGTAGACCACATCCACAGGCCTCCCCACATCCACCAGGCGGGTCACCTGATCATAGAAAGAGATCAGGTTGGAGAGGCAGGATCTGCCCTTCCTGAATCCATGTTGGCTGGACCTGAGCCCTTGGCCATCCTTCAGGTGCGCAGTTATTGCTGCCAGGATAATCTGCTCCATCACTTTCCCTGGCACTGAGATCAGGCTGACTGGCCTGTAGTTTCCAGGTTCCTCCATCCGACCCTTCTTGTGGATGGGGACCACGTTGGCCAGTTTCCAGTCATCTGGGACCTCACCAGTGAGCCAGGACTGGAGGAAAATGATGGAGAGTGGCCTAGCTAGCACATCCGCCAGCTCTCTCAGCACCCTAGGATGGATCCCATCTGGTCCCATGGACTTGTGGATATCCAAGTGGCTCAGCAGGTCCCGAACTAACTCCTCATGGATTTCCAGGGTATTACTCTGCTCCCCGACCCCAACGCCCAGCTCCGGAGACCACTCGTCCTGAACTCCTGCCTTGCTGTTAAACATTGAGGTAAAGAAGGTGTTCAGGACCTCAGCTTTATCCTCATCCTCAGTAACTGTGTTCCCCTCCAGGTCCACTAGGGAGTTCAGGTTCTTCCTGCCCTTCTTCTTATTGTTAATATATTTATAAAAATGCTTTTTATTATCTTTGACTGAGGTGGCCAGCTTCAGTTCCAGCTGGGCCTTAGCCTCCCTAATTTTATTCCTACATAATCTAACAGCTTCCTTGAACATACCTCGAGAAGCCTTCCCCTCCTTCCAAAGGTGATACAGCCTCCTCTTCCCCCTTAAATCCTCCAGGAGCTGCTTGCTCATCCAGGCTGGTCGCCTTCCCCGCCGGCTTGCCTTCCGGCACATGGGAACCGCCAATTCCTGTGCCTTCAAGAGCTCCTGTTTGAAGTAGGTCCAACCCTCCTGAACCCCTTGGTTCATGAGGGCTGGTACCCAGGGGACTTTGCAGACAAGTTTTTTAAATAGGCTGAAGTTCGCCCTTCGGAAGTCCAAGGTGGAGGTTCTGTTGGTGCTCCTCCCAATCTCCCTGCATAATGAAAACTTCACTATCTCGTGGTCACTGCACCCTAGGCACAATGACTTCCCTGCTCCTGCTGGCCACACCATTCCTAATGCAGGCCAGGATGCTATTGGCCCTCCTGGCCACCTGGGCACACTGCTGGCTCATATTCAGGTGGCTGTCGATCAGCACACCCAGGTCCCTCTCTGTTTGGCAGCTCTCCAGCCACTCCGACCCCAGCCTATAGCTCTGCATGGGATTGCCGTAGCCAAAGTGCAGCACTCGGCACTTTGACTTCTTGAATGCCATCCCATTGGACTCTGCCCATCTGTCCAGTCGGTCAAGGTCCCTCTGCAGAGCCTTTCCACCCTCTAACTGACTAACATCTGCCCGTAACTTGGTGTCATCTGCAAACTTGCTGATGACTGACTCTACCCCTTCATCCAGATCATCGATGAATATGTTGAAGAGGACAGGGCCCAGCACTGATCCCTGGGGGACACCACTGGTGACTGGCCTCCAGCTGGATGTGGCACCGTGCCACGTGTGGAGATCGTGCCCGGCAGGGAATTCCAGCTAATCCAGTGGGGGGTCCCTGTTATTTGGGGTCTTTATCCATAGTAGCACCTTCTCAGACTCAGTGGTTAAAACTTTTAAAGCAAATAAAACAACAGAAAAAACGCACAATTGAGCAATTACCATCAAATTGTAATGACCAAGTGGAATTATGGGGGTATGCAATGAGAGCCTTTGTAAGTATAATTGTGCCAGGTGCCGCTGCAGGAAAAGCCTTGAGTGCAGTAGAAAAATTAGCGTGTTGGTCAGTAAAAAACGCAAATGTTACCACTCAGGTGTTAGAAGGGTTATTGTTAGATCAAAAATCATTTAAGCATGCATTACTGCAAAATCGTGCTGCAATTGATTTTTTGTTGTTGGCTCAAGGGCATGGATGCGAAGATTTTGAAGGAATGTGTTGTTTTAACTTGTCGGATCATGGAGTGTCGATGCATGCTGAGATTAGGTGGCTAAAGAATCATACGCGTGCTGTTACAATTGTAAAAGGTCCCTTAGATGATTGGTTAAGATCAATGTTTGGGAATATGTCACAGTGGGTTATACAATTGATAAAAGAAGCTTTAAGGTTTTTAGGTATTATTGTACTAATTTTGATTATTGTTAAACTTGTTTATAATTGTATTATGCAAAGTGTTCAAAGGATAACCTCCAAGGCCTTACTTGCACAAAAGAAAAACAGGGGAATTTGTTGGGGTTTGTTTTGAGCAAGAGGGGACATGGGTCCCAGGAACACCTGTGCAATTCAGGCCTTGAAGAATTCTCTGCTGATAATATAGCAGTGGAGTAGGAGATGTGGGAAAGTGTTGATTGCCTGGTATGCTGAAGTCCAGCTGCCCCTGAGAAGGGAGGCAAGCAAGATAAGGAGGAGGCGAGATCTGGGAAAAAGAGCAATTAGACCGAGCAGAAGAAATTCCAGAGTTGTGAAAATGATGTAACCTTTTAGAGAGAAACCAATAGTATGTGTTAAATTAGAATAGAATTAACTATGCATGAGATAAGACTATAAATAATGAAGTGTGGAACAATAAAGTTGGATGATTACTATCACTCATATTGAGTGCTGTCGTCCCTGTCTCCATTCTTGTCAAATAAAAGAGCCCACACTATAAAAACTCATCTGTTCCTGAGGCTTCTTGAGCATCTTGGGAAACATGAGTGAGCTTGAGACCTGCACCCCCTTGGAACGCAAATCCCTTCTCCTATAAGAGTTAATCCCATGCAGCCACTCTATTCTGGAGCATACAAGGTTACATTCCACCCTGGGGTTTTATGAGACATGCAGTACTACCCAGTGTTCACAAATGGCTTATTTTATATATTTTTTTTTTACTCTTTAACAGTATAAAAGTTATCTTCTAACCGCAAACACAAACCCCTGTAATTAAACCTTTGTTACCCACAGCAGAGTGCTCATCATGTATACAAAACAAATGTTTTGGCAAGTTTATTATGCTCCCTGAGACTAAGAAGGAATTAATGGTATTGCAAAATTACACAAGCTGCTTGCTAAGATGCTGCTGGATATTTTCACTGGCAACAAGATTTTATATTCTTTTTCATCTTGAACTTTTTAATTGTCAAAAGCAACACAGTGCAAGACACCATATCAAAGTAAAGAGCAGAGGGATATTTTGGCCTTAAGATTTTATTATGCTTTGCTGAACATACAAAATAATTTAATTTTTTTAAATTTAAAATTACTAAACATTAAGAGGCAGCTAATTAGAATAATCCAACTAATAAACCACGTAAATCACAAAAATCTAAGTTTTTGCACTGAAAGATGCCTGGCATGTGATTTCATTTGTATTGTATGCAGTCCTCCACTGGGAAAAGCAACTGCTTGCAGATTGTCACCTTGTTCGTTAAACAGAAAGCCAAGGATGTCTCATGTTGCACTTCCAGCAGATGGATCTTGTTTTTCAAATCCATTTTGGTTTTGTTCTTTATGTTAGTTTATGTGCATGAGTTACAAACAAAGGGTGAATTTATACATTTTTATTTCCCTGCTAGATGTTATACACCAATAATATATATTGCAGCTGCCTCAGCAAAATGGATGAGCCTAAGTCAGTCATACTGCTTCTCAGCTGGAAAAATACTATGATGTCCTTAAGAAAGCTGATCAGATCTGAAAGGCTTTTCTTGTAGTATCAAGTGTGAAGCATGACTCACTGTTCATATAGAGAAATAGAATATTTGCATCTTTCCATTGCTACAAACAAGCCATTTGACCAAAGAAGAATACACAGGCCCTAAAACTATTTTCTGCCTACCTGTTGACAGGACAGCTATAGCAAGACCTACATGAATGACCCATCAACCTAGAATGAAGAAATCTGGGTACAGACCAAAGCCGCAAGAAAATAAAAATGCCCTTAACCATCATAGCAGAGGTTCAGGTAGCCAAGTGTCTTCTCCTGCAGAAAGCCCAGGGCCATTGGCAGTGATAGAAGAATATGAAGAAGACAAGTCCACCAGGCACACCACCTCCCAAACTAAGCCTTTCACAGTCTCCTAAGCCAAGGCCCTGGCCTGTGTGTTGAGCAGCACTTGATGGATTTTTTCTTCCACTCGTTTTTCTGTGTTTTGAAGTCATTTAGACCCTGGGTTTCTACAACCTCCTATGACAATCAGTTCCAATGTAATTATGCATTGCACAAAAAGAAGCATATAATAGTCATAGATATTGTTTCAGTTGGAAGAAACCTTTACAGCTTCTCTGAAGCCTATTTTGATATATTTAAATTCCTGCATGATTATAGCAGAATTGTTCAAGATCCTGAGTTTATTTCATATAAACATGACAAGCCTATGGGACTGCAGTCCTGTTCTCATATAGGTCAGGTGAAGGTTGCTTATGGGCTTGTAGGGATCCACAAAGCTGACTGTTACTGCTCACCCAGTAAATGCTAAAATTCGAAAGTGAGTCAAGCCAGCAGAAACCAAAAGACAGCAGTACCTGGACCACATTGTGATCGATGACAAAATGCAGGCTGATATCCAGTCCACACTTACTGCTTCAGCATGCTCCCAAATTCAGATCCCAAATGCTGCATGAGGTGTAGGGTCGTACTCTGTGAAGGTCTGGTTGCCCCCTTACCTCCCCAACATATATGCAAGGGAAAGGGGACAGGGCTTGTCATCCATGAGAATGTGCAGATCTTGTGACAATACCTCCACCTGTTTTCTCCATTACTCCTGAGCATCTGTCTATGAAAATAGGAGATAGTCCAAGAAATTTGTATTCTTCCCCATACAGCTGTACAGGTTATGGTCCAGGTATTCAGTCATGTTTCAACACAGTTTTAAGCACAGTTTTAAACCAGGAGATAATTATAAGGAGACAAATTGTACCTTTAATGACATTTCTTGAAAACACCGTGCTTTTTGTGTGGAGTGGCAATAATTAGAGAATACGAAGTTGTTCTTTTTTTATATATATTCCTTTAATATAGAAACTTGCTTCTTTCAAGATTGCTGCAAAAGGTAACAGAATATCTTAAAATGACACTTTATGCTAATTCATTATTTATCACAGAAAGCATGTTTTGGAGACAGGGAGTTAAGTTTTTTTAACTGTATCTGAAAAAATTACCTATTTCTATTTTAGGTCCTAGAGTATGATTTGAATACAAACAACAACAAAAAATCACTTGAGGTTATTGCTCATGGGAGAGCAGCATGAAAGGTTTTTGCACAACTAACCTTTGGGTTATTGAGCCCAAGGTTGCATATCCTCTAATGAAGTTACCATTTCTGCTGTGGATCTGTTTTAACAGTGAGCTGTCTTGCCACTTCCAAATTCAATGGGTATGCCCACACTGCCTTTTCTGATCTGCATAAAGGAGAAGACCCTAAGAGAGCTGGCAGAAACCCATTTGCATTGGGACCACTGACAGATACTGTGATGGGCTGTAGGTCTGCACATGCATGCAGCAGCCATGCAGACTGATTTCAGCAGCCATGCAAGCTGATTAGTCTTATCCTAAGGCTTTGATGAATACAAAACTTGGTTTTCCTCCTTCTGTTTTTGATAGACAACCTGTCTGAAAACTGTCACCAGTGTCTTAGATATTCATATGTTCCAATGCTCTTGGTTTCTTTATTCATTACAAAACAGTTGTCATTACAGAGGAAGCTCAGCTTTTCCTCCCCACTTCTTAGAGAAGGCAAGATTTCAAACCTGCAAATGCAGGTGTTAGGAAACTGGAAGTTTCCTAGACTCTCTATTTTTTCCAAAAGGAATGTTAGAGTGATAAGAACAACAAAATCAAAAATCCAAACGTAAACCTAGGGAGCGCAGCACCAAGGTAGTACTTCACGCATGAATGCGCAAATTTAAATGCCAGCCTTAGCAGTGAGGCATTTAATTTCAAAGAAATTCTGTAACAGGATTTGTCATTTGCTTCTTTAACTCTCAGGGAGGTCCTAAAATATATTCAGAGTGATTTTGATCAGTCAGCAGCAATGATTTCTTTTTGTCAATCTTGTTAAACAGTTGAAGAGCATAGGAGAATTCATGAGCAGGAGTCCCAGTCTGGTGAGAGAGGCTCATGCAGATGACTGTGAGCATGCATAAAGATAGGAAAAGTAACAGAGATGCTATATGCTACTGTTTTTTAAATGAGAATAATTAGGACTGTAATTAAGGTGATCCATGAAGCTGATGAAGCAATGAGGTTCACACTTTTTCCCAGAATTTCAGTTTGGACTTGAGCTCAGGGCTGTTCAGTCCTTATTTTTTGACTAAATTCATATTATCATTGCTGCTTCTACTATCCTCCTAATGGAGAATGATGATTTCACATAAAGGAAAGGCAGTTGCACACAAAAGGAACTGAGAAATTTTTATTCATGGTCACGCATAGATATGTGTGTTTGTGCCTCAAGAAATGTAACCCAAGCCCAGAAAATGGACCACTTGGCTCAGCTTCACAAACAGGCAGCTCAAGCAACACATTTTATAGGTTTACAGATTCACAGATTGCATTGGGTTGGAAAGGACCCTCTAAGGTCATCTTCTAACCCCCTTGCAGTGAGCAGAGACAACTCCCAACTCCATCAGGCTGCCCAGGGCCACATCAAGTCTGACCTTGAATGTCTCCAGGGACTACTCACTAGCAGCTATTAATTAATACCTCCATGGGCCAAACAGCTTTGATAGAAAGAGTGCCAGTTGGTTCACCAGAATCAAGATATTGGTGCACAGTCTATAAACGTAAACAGAGACAACAGATAGAAATATCCAGCAATAACAGAAGCTCAGCAAAGTTTAGCAAAGATCCTGTTTTGATGCAAATGTCATTTAATGCAGACAACATAGGAAATAAGTAAGGCAAAAGTTTTATTTTGCAGAGTATAAACATGTCCTTAGCATAATTTAAGTAATCTATTGCTACCTATTGAAATCCTGATTGCTACAAAGTTGAAGGTAAACTTTTTGACTGCACCTATTGCACACTTTCTCCACAGCTGTGTAATAAACTCCTTCTCCTGTATCAAGAGATTCTTCATGGTGATTACCTGGTCTGTAGAAATTCTGTTATGTAGCTGACTTAATTATGAAAGATGCTATCTGTCTTCATCATTCTATTTTACAATCCGTGGCATATCGCTCCAAGCTTGCGATTTCTTTTTGGCCAGTTCCATCCACACTGGTTGATCTGGAGCAGCATTACTAGCTTTCTTCAGGTGGCTTATTTCCTCTTTATCCACCACTGCTGGTGATGGAACTACTGTGAATAAAACATATGGACATTTTACCTTTGCTTGCTTCCATTAAAAACTTCCTATGCTGTGACCTACAGTAGAAAATCTTTACATTTCACAGTATCACAGTATCACCAAGGTTGGAAGAGACCTCAAAGATCATCGAGTCCAACCTGTCACCACAGACCTCATGACTAGACCATGGCACTAAGTGCCACGTCCAATTCCCTCTTGAACACCTCCAGGGTCGGTGATTCCACCACCTCCCTGGGCAGCCCATTCCAATGACTAATGACTCTCTCGGTGAAGAACTTTCTCCTCACCTCGAGCCTAAACTTCCCCTGGTGCAGCTTGAGACTGTGTCCCCTTGTTCTGGTGCTGGTTGCCTGGGAGAAGAGACCAACCCCTTCCTGGCTTCCAGGTAGTTGTAGAGAGCAGTAAGGTCACCCCTGAGCCTCCTCTTCTCCAGACTAAACAATCCCAGCTCCCTCAGCCTCTCCTCATAGGGCTTGTGCTCAAGGCCTCTCCCTAGCCTTGTTGCCCTTCTCTGGACACATAGAATACATAGAATACATAGAATAAACGAGGTTGGAAGAGACCTTCAAGATCATCGCGTCCAACCTATCAACCAATCCAACCCACCTAAACAACTAAATCATGGCACTAAGCACCCCATCAAGTCTTCTCCTGAACACCTGAACACCATCCTTCAGGTGCGCAGTTGGCAGCAATAACTGCGCACCTGAAGGATGGCCAAGGGCTCGGGTCCAGCCAACATGGATTTAGGAAGGGCAGGTCCTGCCTCCCCAACCTGATCTCCTTCTATGATCAGGTGACCCGTCTGGTGGATGTGGGGAGGCCTGTGGATGTGGTCTACCTGGACTTCAGCAAGGCCTTTGACACTGTCCCCCACAGCAAACTGCTGGCTAAGCTGTCAGCTCGTGGATTGGACCACAACACTCTGTGCTGGGCTAGGAACTGGCTGGAGGGCCCGGCCCAGAGAGTGGTAGTGAACGGTGCCACATCCAGCTGGAGGCCAGTCACCAGTGGTGTCCCCCAGGGATCAGTGCTGGGCCCTGTCCTCTTCAACATATTCATCGATGATCTGGATGAAGGGGTAGAGTCAGTCATCAGCAAGTTTGCAGATGACACCAAGTTACAGGCAGATGTTAGTCAGTTAGAGGGTAGAAAGGCTCTGCAGAGGGACCTCGACCGACTGGACAGATGGGCAGAGTCCAACGGGATGGCATTCAACAAGTCCAAGTGCCGAGTGCTGCACCTTGGCTACGGCAATCCCATGCAGAGCTATAGGCTGGGGTCGGAGTGGCTGGAGAGCTCCCAGACAGAGAGGGACCTGGGGATGCTGATCGACAGCCACCTGAATATGAGCCAGCAGTGTGCCCAGGTGGCCAGGGGGGCCAATAGCATCCTGGCCTGCATTAGGAATAGTGTGGCCAGCAGGAGCAGGGAAGTCATTGTGCTCCTGTACTCTGCTTTGGTTAGGCCGCACCTTGAGTACTGTGTCCAGTTCTGGGCTCCTCAGTTTAAGAAGGACATCGAAACACTTGAGCGTGTCCAGAGAAGGGCAACAAGGCTGGGGAGAGGCCTTGAACACAAGCCCTATGAGGAGAGGCTGAGGGAGCTGGGATTGTTTAGCCTGGAGAAGAGGAGGCTCAGGGGTGACCTCATTGCCCTCTACAACTACCTGAAGGGTGGTTGTAGCCAGGAAGGGGTTGGCCTCTTCTCCCAGGCAACCAGCACCAGAACAAGGGGACACAGTCTCAAGCTGCGCCAGGGGAGGTTCAGACTCGAGGTGAGGAGGAAGTTCTTCACCGAGCGAGTCATTCGGCATTGGAATGGGTTGCCCAGGGAGGTGGTGGAGTCATCGTCCCTGGAGGCGTTCAAGGGGAGATTGGACGTGGCACTTGGTGCCGTGGTCTAGTCATGGGGTCTGTGTTGATAGGTTGGACTCGATGATCCTCGAGGTCCTTTCCAACCTAAGTGATACTGTGATACTGTGACACCTCCAATGATGGCGACTCCACCACCTCCCCAGGCAGCCCATTCCAATGGGCAATCACTCTGTCTGTATAGAACTTCTTCCTAACATCCAGCCTAAACCTCCCCTGGCGCAGCCTGAGACTGTGTCCTCTTGTTCTGGTGCTGGCTGCCTGGGAGAAGAGACCAACCCCTTCCTGTCTACAACCTCCCTTCAGGTAGTTGTAGAGAGTAATAAGGTCACCCCTGAGCCTCCTCTTCTCCAGGCTAAACAACCCCAGCTCCGTCAGCCTCCCCTCATAGGGCTTGTGTTCCAAACCCCTCACCAGCTTTGTTGCCCTTCTCTGGACACTTTCAAGTGTTTCGATGTCCTTCCTAAACTGAGGGGCCCAGAACTGGACACAGTACTCAAGGTGCGGCCTAACCAAAGCAGAGTACAGGGGCACAATGACTTCCCTGCTCCTGCTGGCCACACTACTCCTAATGCAGGCAAGGATGCTATTGGCCTTCTTGGCTGTCTGGGCACACTGCTGGCTCATGTTTCGGCGGCTGTCAATCAGCACCCCCAGGTCCCTCTCTGTCTGGGAGCTCTCCAGCTGCTCCTACTCCAGCCTGTAGCTCTGCATGGGGTTGCCGTGGCCAAAGTGCAGCACCTGGCACTTGGATTTGTTGAACACCCATGGAAGCTTCTTCTGCAATATGTTATTGAAGAGATAAACATTCTCTGCTCAAAACAATGTAATGTTTTCCACATCACTGACATCTTTTGGGCCCTAAATTTACCAAAACCAACATGATGACCTGGGTTCATTGCAATGCCCTGTTAACATCCAGGCCAAAGAACATTCATTTGCAAATTCCTTCTTTACCCAACCCTCAACTCACAGCAATTTGAATACCTTAAAAACTTCTGCCCCTCTTTCAAATTTGAATTTACCAAAGAGATTTGAAGTTATTTTGGAAGGACTGATGGACAGTTTATGATCACATCATTCCAGCTTACTAAAGAAACCACATTAAAATTGAATGCTACTGAATGCTACTCTCAATTCACATTTCTTTCAACATGAAATGAACCTCTAAAATCAAAAAGGTCTAAAGAATATGCTACCAAATAAAATCCCACATGTGGGTGCTGAGAAAACAGTCTGCCCTTGTTGATGTGGGGCTAGGGAAAAGATTAGGATCTAACCCCTACTCTATTTCTAGCACACGCAAGCAGGATTTCTTCTGACAAGGCTGTGAGAGAACAGCCTATATTTTAAGCATTTTGTTTCCTACCAGGGACATAATGCAACAGTGCATTGGTTCTCAGCAGTGACTCTTCAGATTTCATCTCTTTCTTCTGTTCTTCAGAAGTGGTTTTAGGTGTCAAGTGTGAAGGTTTGCTCCATTGCTGCTTCCCTGACCCCTAGGCATGGAGAGGGATAAAATCCAAGTAACATTTAGTGAATGAGACAAGTTTGTAAGAACATGAGCAAAGGGAGTAGACATGGTGCGTGTCATGGCCACACATGCTCACCACGTATCGGTCCTGTGCTCTCACTTAAGCTGATACCCATTCTGAAAGCTCTGGTTGTTTCATGTTAGCATCTGGGATACTCAACTTCACAAATGAAAGCCATCCCTCTGTGCTTCTTATTCATAATGGTATCTATGAGTAGGTTATTATAGTCTTCAATGTATTCCAAGTCCTTTGCACGCTTCTACTAGCACAGGATTTGGAAACAGCCTTGTTCTCTTATGTTTTCCTTCCACCTCCCAAATGTTGTGGGTTAGAGCACTGTATTTTTGGATAGTTGACAGTAAATGGATTTTCCATAAAAAAGAAATCAAACACCTCCTCCTATGGATTTTCTTGCCAGTATCAAGAACTACCCTGAAGTGATAGTGCCTGGTGCTATGCGGGAGAAGGAGAAAATGGGAATAGTACAGTGGCATTGAACCTCATGCGCTGTGGTAAGGATCATCTTGGCGTATTTCTTCTCTGTTAGCTGATACAGGGAAATAAAATGCATGGCATGAATTTTAGGGGATGTTGCCAACTAAAATCTGGAGTTTTCTACTCTGACACAGAAAGTGTTACTTGGGATCATTTAAACTCGTGGTGTTTCATATGCTATGACAATGATGAGCATTACTGCAGTTCATAATCTGCCTAAACATTTTATTAGGCATTATCTCTTGTTAATCTAACCACAGCCATTTTTCAGCATCTAGAGATCTTTCCTTACTCCAGGATATAACAAAGCTACCTGGGTTTCTAACAGTACCGTCTGAAGCAAGTAGGCCTTTTGCACTGGGAATGCTATACTGGTGCGGGACACACAGCTCCTGCATCAGTACAGGGTTCTTACTGTGCAGGAGGTGATACAAGCAGTACTTGCATGCTGCTACCTCCATGAGCTAGCCCTTGTACCTGGGAAGCCTCATTAATATTCCAGATTAATGCCAAGCACTTCTGCTGGCACAGCTGTGTCATCTGGGAGGCCCACCTGCTTACAGGTATTACCCTCTTTCTTATGGCATCTTTGAAGAGGCAACGTCAACCCACATTCCATGGCACCACATTGGTGTCTGTTATCCATATCCAGACAACCAGAATTTATATCTTGCCACTGTCTGTGACTGCAAAAGCTATTTTTATCCTATCTCACTTCTCAGGGCTCTAAAAATTGTTACCTAGGAGCTTCTGGGACCAAGCTGTTCATTCAGGCTTAAATCAGTCAGGAGTTATAGGATGTTCAATGAAATGCTGTGTTAGGAGGATAGTTAGATTCATTCTGTATTGAGAGAGATCTGACACTGCAAAGTTTAGCACCTCATGCTGGCTATTTTAGCATGAAATACACACATTAGATCTGAGAAGTATGCACTGGGCAACCAAGACATTTTATACAGCTTGCATAGTTCCAGGATTTCTTAGAAACACAAAATTCCATATCTGAACATTCACAGAGCTCTGCATCAGTAGGACATTTCCAAGAGCGGTGTCTTTGCCACTTAGGATAAAATTCATTAAGTATCTGTAATCATACAGCATGACTGGTAATACAGCAGCAGATCCAAAGAATACTACAGGAAGGTGATAGGAAAGTGTCACAAATTTGTACTCTAAGTACCTCTGTTTCTTCCTTCTCTTTATTCTGTTTCTCTGTATCTGACTTAACATCCAGAGCCACAAGTTTCTCTCTGTTGAATTCCTGCTCCTGCTGCATGCCCCTCTGCTTTTGCCTCGCTATGGAAATCCAGGCTGGCTCCACAGGAGTGTTGGGATCTTTTCCAGAGTCTCCAGCATCCACAGAGGAAGGCACACTTCTTTCTGTTGACAGATTATTTACGTACATGGTTATATGAAAGAGTTGTAATTAGCTTCAGTTCACACTTGCTTGATATGCCAATTGTTCCCAGGACATGTGACCAGCCTGGGTAAATAGGAATTCTGTTTCATTTGGTCTTCAGAGAGCAATCTTCATGTGCTCACTGTGTTTTAGTTTGGCTAGAGTCACAGTGTCACTGCCCTCACATGAGGAAAATGCAGAAACATGAATCAACCTTCAATAATCTACCTTTTTTCCAAGGTCTCCTCTTCTGCTCCCTCCTCCCATCTGCTTTGTGGCCTCTTAGAGACAAGCAGCAGTTGATTTAAAACTGAACACAGCCAGAGTGTGACATGGCAAAGGCAATCCTCTCCCTGCTGTGGCTGCTCTTGGCTCCTATTCTTCTCATGCCCAGGCAGCAGCAGCCAATACCTTAGTCTGGTTCTTGCCTTCCTTTCACCCCTTTAGGAGCAGCCTCCCTCATGCAGCACCTTGGTGCTTGCAATGCTGTAGGTGACTGAACACAATGTTCTGTGCCATCTGAGCACACAGAAATAGGGTTAAAAATCCCCCAGAGTCAATTTATGGTCTTTTGATGCAAGTTTTACTTTCACTTATTTCTGCTGATTCTGACCATGCTTTCCACTGGGGCCAGTCACTTTCATCATGTTCTATCAGAACTGAGATCTCAGTGAGACATGAGGGGGGAAAAAGCACTTTTGAGAGCAATACTTAAAGGGTGGTTGTCAGGAGGATGGGTCTAGTCTTTTTTGAGTGATGCCCAGTGACAAGCCCAAAGATAATGAGCATAAACTTGAACATAGGAAATTCCATCTAAACACAAGGAGGAAGTCCTTTAATCTGAGGATAGTAGAGCGCTGGAAAACGCTGCCCAGAGAGGTGGTGGAGTCTCCATCTCTGGAGTCATTCAAGACCGACTTGGATGCTGTCCTGTTAAACCTGCTCTAGGTGAATCTGCGTTTTGTTTTGTTTTGGTTGGTTGGTTGGTTTTTGTTTTGGGTTGGGTTTGTTGGTTTGTTTTTTTTTTTTTGGGGGGGGGGTTGGACTTGATCTCCAGGGGTCCCATCTAATCTATTATTCTGTGATTCTGTAAAGTGTCATAAGTACTATCCTGCTGTCCTCACAACTGCTAGCCAGGAATGAGCAGTATCCCAAGGTATGAGGAAGTGAGACACTCTGTATTCAAATACTATGTGATGGGAAATCCTCTCTATATGGTGAGCTGAACTGGGTGAAGAGAAAAGCCTCAGCTCCTCTGTTAGCTCCAGCTCACAGGTTCTCCACTTCTTCATTGGTTCATGCTGCACTCAAAATTCAGTTTTCTAAGTAATGTGGAGCCTCTGCATGATTTAAAAGAGGAACAAGAACAGTGCTAAAAGCCTGATTTAACCTTTCCCAGCCATTTTTGCCCACTAACATGCACAAATTTACAGAAGGCTATTTCAGATCAGAAACTAAGCTTCTCACCTTCAAATCATGCATGGTCCTGCCCCTAGGAAAAGCTACCCAGTCAGCATTCTGTTCAGGGATCTGGGAGGAGGCAGACACAATCAGGAAGGACTACAGCCATCAAGTCCTCTGAGGCTCAGCTGCTGGTGTACAGCATAGGACCTCATGGAGCTGTCAAACATGTTTCTGGAGGGCTGTGGTCTAATTTAGAGTGATGTGGCCCCCATCAGAAAAGCAAGCAAATATCTCTGAAGGCATATTTGAGGTGCCTCATAAAGGCATAGGAAATGAAAGGGATAATGCTCTTACACAGAGATGGAGTCTACAAACTCAGATACATTCTAAAAGCCCACAAACTTTCTCAAGTCACAGTTGTTCATCACTAGTGACAGAAAAGTTATTTGAGCAAGAAAATACTGTAAAACCTATGTCAGCTAAAACCACAAAAAGAGAAAGCACAAGTTTTGCTCCAAGACCAAAGCAAGACCTTTTGACAATTGATGTTTGCATTCCCCTTCACATTCACCTCATGATCTTGGGAAAACCTCTGAAAGAAACAAGCACTAAGTCCAGCTGCACAAGTGCAGCACAGTCAAAGCACAGCCCCCAGATGCTGAACAAGCTTCCCTCCCTCTTGCATGGGAAGCTACTTAAATTCTCTGCATCCTACCTACACATCCAAGTGCTGGGTTCTGCACATTGGCCACAACCTCATGCAGTGCTACAGGCTGGGGTCAGAGTGGCTGGTGAGCAGCCAGGCCGAGAGGGACCTGGGGTTGCTGGTTGATGGTAGGCTGAACATGAGCCTGTAGTGTGCCCAGGCAGCCAGGAGGGCCAATGGCATCCTGGCCTGCATCAAGAACGGTGTGGCCAGCAGGAGCAGGGAGGTCATTTTGCCCCTGTACGCTGCACTGGTTAGGCCACACCTCGAGTCCTGTGTCCAGTTCTGGGCCCCTCAGTTTAGGAAGGATGTTGACTTGCTGGAATGTGTCCAGAGAAGGGCAACAAAGTTGGTGAGGGGCTTGGAACACAAGCCCTATGAGGAGAGGCTGAGGGAGCTGGGGTTGCTTAGCCTGGAGAAGAGGAGACTCAGGGGTGACCTTCTTGCTCTCTACAACTACCTGAAAGGAGGTTGTAGACAGGCAGAGTTTGGTCTCTTCTCCCAGGCAGCCAGTACCAGAACAAGAGGACACAGTCTCAGGCTGCACCAGGGGAGGTTTAGGCTGGAGGTTAGGAAAAGTTCTACACAGAGAGAGTGATTGCCCATTGGAATGGGCTGCCCAGGGAGGTGGTGGAGTCACCGTCATTGGAGGTGTTCAGGAGGAGACTTGATAGGGTGCTTGGTGCCATGGTTTAGTTGTTTAGGTGGGTTGGATTGGTTGATAGGTTGGATGCGATGATCTTGAAGGTTTCTTCCAACCTTCCAACCTGGTCTGGTTCGGTTCGGTTCGGTTCTATTCTATTCTATTCTATTCTATTCTATTCTATTCTATTCTATTCTATTCTATTCTACTCTACTCTACTCTACTCTACTCTACTCTACTCTACTCTACTCTACTCTATTATACACTGGGTCTTTCCATGCCAACAGCTATTGATACTGTAATCTTTCCCCCTTCACTGGCTGGCCTTTCTTAATTTTGTCTGATTTTACAGGCTGATGGGGAAATAAGGCTGGGAGAGATCTTAAGATGTCACCTAGTCTATCCTTCAGTCAAGATCAGTTACAAGATCAGTTTCACATAAACTGATCACATAAACATGTATCTAACCTATTCTTGCAACCCTCCAAAGACAGGACAGATCTCTGTGTCTCCCTAGACAACCTACCCGATGGCTTGGCTGTTCTACTATTTTTTCCCCTGTTAGGCAAGTTAAACCTTTCTTACTCTAATTTGGATCTTTAACTTCTTCTATATACAGTGTCCTTGTGGCAGTCTTTTATGCAGTTGAAGACTTGGACCACATTTTGCCTAATTTTTAACTTTTCTGATCAGTCACATTCTCTGATCACTCTTGCTTATGTAGGTATTGCCCTAAATTGATCCAAATCTGCTTCAAAACACAGTGCTCCAAACTGGCACACTGCACTTGAGATGAAATGGTGCCAGCATCAGGTAAAGTAGAAGGACCACCTACCTTCACCTGGGATGGCTTCCTGTACAAATCAGTCAGTATCATCGGTTTCTTATACAATTTTGTTATTCCTATTTTGTATTTAGTTTGTGAACTCCAGATCATGTTACTTCCTTTCTTCCATTCCACATTTGTATCTGTGCATTGGAATATTTTTTTCACATATATAGAACTTTCTACTTCCCTGTAATGAAAATCTTCTTTTCGTACTATGTTTCCACTTTCTCAAGATGACTCTGGTTTCTGTTCTTGTTCCCCAGGGTGCGCACAGACTTTCCAGCTTGGTAATACTTGCAAAAGTAATAAATGCACATTTAATTCTGTCACCCATGTTCTTAAATATACTAAATAGTGTTAGACCCAATATGGCTACCATCTAACATGACAGTGACTCATTAGTTGGCACACTCAGTAGCTTTACATCAACAAAATCAATGGCTTCACCAAGACTATTTATAGGAGTGTCATGATATGTGTAAGAATGGCACTATGACACCAGTTGTCATTTGACTGCTCTTGGACAAGACATGTTGGTTGGAACTTACACATTATCTTGTAGACATTTAGAAACACATCAAATATTCCTTTCAGTATTTCATATTAAGTGGTATACAACATACTTTCTTCCTCTCTCTCTTCTACAACTGTTCTAGCTTGGCTTAGTAGATGTCATGATACAGGTGCTCCAGCTCTGATGGTTGGAGACAAATCAGCAGCTCAGCTAGGAACTCTCTCGAAGGATAATGGAATAGATCGACATCTAGGCAAGGCTCTTGGTAAGGTTAATCTGTGGATACGCCTTTTATTTGCAGTTGCCCTGAGATACCCTTCCCGAGATGATCTTCCATGGAATCCTAAACCCTGGACTATCATAGATGAGGGAATTAAGCGCTTGAGAGAATTTGCTGTTAGAGAGATACTCTATGGTGAACATGAAACTCTGAATCCTGATGATATTCCTGTAGGAACTGGTCTTGCTAAAAAGCTCATCCAACTTGCTCCTCCTAATTATGCAAACACTCTGGCAAGCAGAATTGTGGCAAGAAATTATGGTGGAGCTCCTCTTACAGTTGGCCAATTCACTGATCAAATAAGACAACTGGAAGATAGCATGACGTGTTTCTTTGGTTTCAGCCATTGAAACTCTGTCTGGTGAAATAAAGAATTGCATGAAAGAGCTGAAGGATGAGTTAAAAAATACCATATACCAATTGGCACAAAGAGATAATTCCAATTCTTCCTCCAGATGGATACAAGTTTCATCTGTGAGGAATAGACGTCCTCCAAGGAGGTCATTCCAAAACAGATCAAACCAAAACAGACCACCAAGGCAGTCACGTAGGATTATTTGGATAACTCTGCGTGATCAGTTTGGTGAGAACATGAACAGATGGGATGGTCAACCAACTTCTAATCTTTTCAGGAGACTGAGGGAACTGCAAAGTGGCAGAACCCAAGGTAGCAATACCAGAAGGGTAGCTGTTACTTCCACAGTTCCCCAGAACAACTCTAGTAGCTCCAACAGTGGCTCTAGCTATAACACTGCACACTGTGCTCAATGCACATGTGGGCATGTTCCCCATAACTAGGGGTGCCCTGCCTCCCGCCAGAGGGAGGAGAGGGATAACAGAGATAACAGAATCTATTGGGATGTGTACATCCAGTGGCCTGGCACTTCACAATTTTGGAAGTACAGGGCCTTGGTTGACACAGGAGCTCAGTGCACCATAATGCCATCAAATTATCAGGGATCAGAGTCTAT
Organism: Melanerpes formicivorus; assembly: GCF_026170545.1. NCBI lineage: Eukaryota > Metazoa > Chordata > Aves > Piciformes > Picidae > Melanerpes > Melanerpes formicivorus. The sequence goes on along the minus strand of NW_027142353.1, from coordinate 30,427,724 downwards.
AACTATTCTGGGAGTCACTGGTGGATCTCAAGAGTTATGTAAGGTGGAGGTTAATGTAAGTTTAACTGGTAAACAATGGAGGAAGCATACAGTTGTGACCGGACCTGACGCACCTTGTATTTTGGGAATTGATTTTCTGAGAGAAGGGCATTTCAAAGACCCTAGAGGTTACAAATGGGCTTTTGGAGTAGCTTCTATTGAAATTGATGGACAAAAATTGAAGCTGTCTGTTAGACCTGAGCTTTCTGATGAATCTGCAGTTGTGGGACAACATAAGATACAGGACATTAAATTGCCGGTTGCTTCTCAGACTGTGCATCACAGACATTACAGAACCAACCGTGACTCTTTGTTGCCCATTCAGAATCTGATAAGTCAGTTGGAGAGTCAGAAAGTCGTCAGCAAAACTCATTCACCTTTCAACAGTCCAGTGTGGCCTGTGCGGAAGCAGAATGGAGACTGGTGTCTGACGGTAGACTACCGAGCCCTAAATGAAGTGACACCACCTATGAGTGCAGCAGTACCAGACATGATGGAGCTACAGTATGAGCTGGAATCCAAAGAGGCCAAATGGTATGCTACCATAGACATTGCTAATGCATTTTTCTCTATTCCCATAGCAGAGGAATGCAGGCCTCAGTTTGCTTTCACCTGGAGAGGAATCCAGTACACTTTCAACAGACTGCCAATGGGCTGGATCCACAGCTCAAGCATCTGTCATGCAGTGATCCACGATGCTCTGGAGAAAGGTGGCGCTCCAGAACACATCCAGTTCATCGATGATATCATCATCTGGGGTAAAACTGCTGAGGAAGTCTTCGAGAAAGGTAACAAAATCATTGACATTCTTCTGGATGCAGGTTTTGCCATCAAAAGAGACAAGGTGAAAGGACCTACCACAGAGATTCAGTTTCTGGGAGTGTGGTGGCAGGATGGACGCCGACACATTCCAGTGGATGTGGTAAATAGAGTCTCCACCATGGCAAATCCCACAAACAAGCAAGAAACCCTACGTTTACTGGGGATAGTGGGATTTTGGAGACTGCACGTTCCTGGATACAGTCAGATTGTGAAACCTCTGTATGATGTGACTCAAAAGAGAAACAGTTTCCATTGGGGACCTGAACAACAAGCAGCCTTTGACCAGATAGAGCAAGAGGTAGTTCAAGCAGTGGGTCTGGGACCTGTCCAAGATGGTCCAGACATTAAGAACATTTTGTACATGGCTGCAAGTGACAATGGTCCAACCTGGTGCCTGTGGCAAAAAGCTCCAGGTGAGACAAGTGGATGACCTCTTGGTTTCTGGAGTCAATGTTACAGAGGTTCAGAGGCAAATTATACTCCAACAGAAAAAGAGATTCTAGCTGCCTATGAAGGAGTAAAAGCAGCTTCAGAAGTAATTGGAACTGAATCACTACTTCTCTTAGCTCCCAGATTACCAGTTTTGAATTGGATGTTCAAAGGCAAAGGCTTCACACCACATCATGCCACAGACTCAACATGGTCCAAGTGGATGGCTCTGATAACACAGAGAGCTCGAATGGGAAATCTTGAAAGACCTGGTCTGGTGGAGGTGATCTCAAGTTGGCCTGAAGGTACCAACTGTGCTAAACCTCCAGAGGAGAGAGTAACTCATGCTGAGAAAGCTCCTCCTTACAATGATCTTTCTGATGATGAAAAGAAATATGCTTTGTTTACAGATGGTTCCTGTTGTCTTGTTGGAAACAAGCAAAGGTGGAAGTCTGCAGTGTGGAGTCCAACACGCTGAGTTGCAGAGGCGAAGGATGGAGAAGGAGAATCCAGTCAGTTCGCAGAGGTAAAAGCTGTCCAGCTAGCTCTCAACGCAGCTGAATGTCCAAAGTTTTATCTCTACACCGACTCATGGATGGTAGCCAATGCTCTGTGGGGTTGGCTAAAGAACTGGAAAAAGAATGGTTGGCAGAGGAAAGGAAAACCCATTTGGGCAGCCGAACTGTGGCAGGACATTGCTGATCGAGTTGAGAGAATTCCAGTGAAGGTGAGACACATTGATGCTCACATTCCTAAGAGCAAAGCTACTGAGGAACAGCAACACAACCATCAGGCAGATCTAGCTGCAAGAGTTTCTCAGATAGACGTGGACTCTAATCTTGATCTCGACTGGAAACACCGAGGTGAAATATTCTTAGCTTGGTGGGCTCATGATTCGTCAGGACATCAAGGCAGAGATGCAACATACCAATGGGCTCGTGACAGATCCATAGACATTTCCATGGATGCTATCACACAAGTCATCTATGACTGTGACATTTGTGCTGATACTAAGCAGGCAAAACAAATTAAGCCCTTGTGGTATGGTGAAGCTTGGCAGATTGACTATATATTCAGTATTCCTAAGGTTGGAAGGGACCTCAAAGATCATTGAGTCCAACCTGTCATCACCACAGACCTCATGACTAGAGTAGGGAGGACACTACTGCCTACTGCAGGCTTGAACTCACGACTTTCCCATTAAGGGTCTGATGTGCTACCAACTGAGCCACCTGAGGGGGCTACCATATTCTTGTTTTGGTAAGTAATACATGCTTACTATGGTAGAGGCAAACACTGGATGGTTGGAAATTTATCCAGTTCCACATGCAACTGCATGCAACACTATTCTCAGTCTAGAGAGACAGATCCTGTGGAGACACAGAACTCCAGAAAGGATTGAGTCAGACAATAGAACTCATTTCAAAAACAACCTTGTAAAGAACTGGGCAAAAGAGCATGGTATTGAGTGGATTTTCCATATTCCTTACTATGCACCAGCTGCAGGGAAGACTGAACGCTACAACGGTTTGTTGAAGACCACTCTTAAAGCCATGGGGGGTGGATCTTTGAAAAACTGGGAAAAACATTTAGCACAAGCAACCTGGCTGGTAAATAGTAGAGGTTCAGTGAACCGAGCTGGACCTGCACATTCAGATCTGCTACAGAAAGCAGAAGGTGACAGAGTTCCTGTGGTATAGAGAAAAGAATCTGTTAGGTAAAACTGTTTGGGTATTTTCTCCCTCAGGAGAGCTAAACCTGTCCGAGGGGTGGTTTCAGGTGAAGGTCCGGGTCACACTTACTGGGTAATGCAAGAGAATGGTGAAATTCAGTGTATTCCACAAAGAAATTTAACTGTATCTGAAAGAGTTTAATTTCACACTGTTGTACAGCTACATCACGTCCAAAGGAAGAATCTACGAGGAATCTACAGTGCACGAACCCTGAGCACCCTGAGAGCCCTGAGTCAACTAAGAGACCTTGAGAATCCCTGTTTTCCTTTTTCTTTGCTTCGTCTGTGAAGAGACAAACTGTTTTCCATTCTTCTTGTTTTCTGATTTTCTCAGACTTTTGAATCATCTACATCTGAGTATAGCCGGAATGGACTATGAACTTTACGTACAAATTGTAATGAACAACCAATGAAATTATTTAGAAGGGGTGGACTGTGACCGTTTGAGGCTGTGCCTTTAAGAAAGGGACAGCGCTGGGACACTCTGGCCGAGTGTTTTGGTGAAGGCAATGAAAACATCAATGTTCTAAACTAATTTCATTGGTAGATTGGTAGAATGCAGTTTTAAGTTTTAGTGCAGCTGGAGTTTTTTCTCAGTTCGTTCCTTTCCTTCTCCCTTCCAGCTTGGCTGCTTCTGGGCTCCTTGCCAGAGCAATCTTGGATAAAGATAAGCTCTAATACTAATTCACATGAGGACTACTAAAATTTTGCTTTCTTAATAACTGCCTTTTTCTCTCTTTCTAATCCTCTTTGGGAAAAAAAGGGAGGTAGGGGGAGAGAAGGGGGTACAGGGGGGGAACTCTCCTCTGTCCAGAGGAGGGAGTTTCGTTCCTGTATTCTTGTTTTATTTCCCTTGCTGTATATTTCTGTACATATATTGTAAATATTGTATATATTGCATATCTAACCTGCCTTTTCACATTGCTTGTAAAATATAGCATTCCTTCCACTTCTCTGGCTGAGTTAGCTGTGGTTTTTTTTTCCCTTTGTGGGGAAGAGAAAGCTAGGCCTTCTCTCTCAACCCACCACATACAACTAAACTCCATTTTCAAGATGTGCCACTTTCTCAAGCCTTCCCATATCTCCCACAGTTTGCAAAGATAACCACTAGCAGCTCAAGGACTACTAATCTTCTCTAAGTATCTCAGGGCAAACTTCATTAGGAGCTTCCTAAGTAAACTCACACAGTTAAATTGATGGCCTTGAGCCCCTCTGGCACTCCATCTGCACCTTTTTAGACTGTGAGCAATTTAGGCAGGACCTGTTAATCATAGGATCAAAGGATTTTAGGAGTTGGAAGGGATCTCTGGAGATCCTCTGGAGTTTAACCGCCAACACACCGTACAGCAAAACCAGGTGCCACACCTCATCAGTTCCCAAAGCACTACTGATATACAGATTGACTAACGGTACTGAAGGTGATGGTGGTGTCTAGTGTTCCTCACAGGTGAAGATCCCTGACCCAGTACATAAAGTAGCTTTTCACTTCAGTTGCCTTCTATCCAAATGAGTCAATTTGTTTTCCTAGTATTCTGTAATGAACACGCATCCAACAGTTACACTCAATATTACAAAGGTGTTTCCCCACTGAAGACTCCCTATGCCCTGCGGGACTCATCCTGTAAATCTATCCTACCAAAGATACCCTTTTGCTCTGTGTACAAGCCTCTTCTCAGCCCAGAGAAGACTGGTCTTTTTCTCTGACTGTGTAGCTACAGACATGCATCCTTTCCCACCACATTTTACCTTCCTTCACTGTCTAATGTCTCAGTGCTTAGAAACACCAACATCTTTACCCTGAAGGCCCTTTTCAATCCACTCACCAGTTTCCCCATGCTACTAGGAACCTGGCTTCTGTCTTGACACTGTGAGTAATGTGCCTCTTAGTTTCTGTGATTTAAAATCACCCTTCGTGCATTGTCACATTTTCCCTGTCATACCGCAAGAACTTTCTGTAAACACCAGCTGAAGTGTACATTGGTCCTCCTCTGCTCACAATCAATACGGAGAAAATTACTGCTATGCCCAAGCTCTATTTACTGCTGTAGCGGTTTGAGCCGTAACTGGGAGTTAAAAGCACAGATGGGGGAAAGGCTGAGAATCTGTCCCCCACTCCCCCTCTCCTCCCCCCCAAACAGAGGGGAAAAAAAGGGTAATGAACAAATCCACTAAACAATAATCTGGAGTCAGCTTGGAAGTAGAGAGGTGAAGAATTTTCTTTAAACAGTATATATATAGCAATAACAGGAAAGGTTCACAAGGGCAAGGAACAAGGATGGATGGGAGGGGGACAGAAAAGAGTAATACAAAACCAGTCTTTCTCTGAGGAGGCGCAGGGGCAGCAGGGAGAAGGATCTGGTCCGGCCACGTGGCTGAGGAGCAGGAGGGCAGCTGCAGTAGCTCTCATCCAGCAGAGGCAGGAGCCAAAAAGGAGAGCCAACAGCTACAATGTCCTGCTTTTTATACCCTAGCTGAGCAGGGAGGGGGGAGTGGAACAGACTCAGCTTCCCAGGGGAAAATGCCCTGCAGGGAGGGTAAAGTACCCGCAAGCCCTCCACCCTGCTTTGTGTTTTTGTTTTCAGAAAAGGGCGTTAACCCACCACAACTGCACTACATGTAGTGGTCCTATTGTTACCTGTGCCCCTGCTTCTCTGTCATCCTCATGCATTTAGATTTCATCTTTCTATTATTTTGACATGCATTGCCCAGCACAACAGGGTTTCTCCATCCTGCAGTAGCATGTCTGGAGGCTGCTGTTGTAACAGTGCTTTTAGTAAAGCAGATACTCTACTGAAGGCACCAAGCACTTCTGCTCTTCAGACAATTCTCCCTGATGAGACACCAGACTTCCTAGTCATGCCAATTAGGAAGCAGCCTAATTAGAGCCAAGTATCATTGCATAAGAGATATCAGAATGCCACTGTGACAGCAGGAATCAAAAGCTCTTTATCATCATCTTAAAAGATTTTATATGTATCTGTATGAGCCTGACTTAGGACAGCCAAGTACTATCACCTAGAGAGGATCAAAAGCTGATCTTCTTCTGGGAAGGGCATTCTTGTTTCTTTAAGAAGTTACATTCCACCCTCATTCTTGTGAGAGTCTTTGTCACAGAAAGGTAAGGTAGGCAAGGTAGGAAAAATACCTCCTTTTCAGCAAAAAAGTATCAGAGGCAACATCTGCAGGGTTTGCTGCTTCATCTGTCAGCCAGAATAACTGTAAGAGGTAGAATACTTACATATTAGCTTTGCCCAGAGGTACACATGCCCTGTTGTTCCCATTAGAAGGATGAAAGTTGATGAGGTAATTCAGGAGGCAGTACAGGCAAGTGAGTTGGCAGTTTAAGGTGATCTGAACCTCTCTACAAAGCTCTTGGTACCCCAAGGGGCACCCTAAGGCCAAAAGTTACTTCACAAGAGAAGTGCTGTTTTCACACCATCCTTAGTTCAGAGGCTGTCTGACCACCCTGAACAAGTCCTCCCTGTCTTACTGCATCTGGTCATGAGGTAGCCTTTTAAGGTTCAAAATATGGCAAAGGCATTTAAGGAACCGGATACCCAGAGTGGAACCAAAAGTACTCAAAAGCACAATCTAATTCCTGTTTTTGCTGCTCATCACATGCACAGCAGCTAGCACAATAGCTCCAAGCTGGTAAGTGCCACTTCCAGGGAGACAATGCAGTACACAAAATGTCAGTGGTGGCATCCTCTGTTGGAAGCTGTGTGAGTTTGACAGGCCATAGCCACCACAAACATCCCATGTTTTACTTCTCTGGCAAAGCAGGGCTGAACCTCTTGCTTCCACAATACACTTGTGAGATTTTCTGAGTAAAACTAAAATCTGAATCATATTCTTCAGTCCTTATTACAACATGTTATTTGAAACAATAAGCTATTCAACTTGTAACTTAATAACTTCATAAGGTAATATAGGGTATTGCTGGCAGCGATTTGTTTCTCATTCATTCACAGTTTTAACCTTATGATTGCATCTTCCCCTGGTTTCCTTGGAGCTGGCTTGTCCTCAGGTGTTTTGAAAGACAAGCCAGGACCCCTTCTTCCCATCAGGATAACTCACCAACAATGGGAAGATACCAAGTCAGAACTTGTAAAGCCGTCAAGCTGCTCTGTGCATAATGTCACCATGTATTAAACCTAGCAGTTAATGTAGGCTGTCAGGCTGTTCCTGCTGTGGCAGAAACCACACTCAGAGGCTGCTGCTGCCCTCCCTTTATGTCGGACACACATACAGTTGCAAGGCTAGCCACTCTGTGTTCTTTATCACTTCTGCAGCTTCCAAATTTACCACCCAGGATAAACCCTGAAGCCAAATGATCCATAGACACCCTCTCAACTCTCTCCTGCAGATCAGAATCACCCAGCTTTTCTCTGCTGGGTCTGACAGTGACCAGGATGGCTGCCTCAGTTGTCCCCATGAGGGGAAATTCCCCTTCTCCAGCCCTGTTAAATGCATGTATCTGATTCCTTCAGTGCCTTACTAAAACACTTCTTTTTCCTTCAGGCTCAAGCTCTGATCTTACAGATAAACTTTCTTCTGCCTACATATTGTGGAAATTAATGTAAAAATGTCCCATTGATAGTTGGGTATTATCCTTCAATGTTTATCAGACTGGTTGTGTGAACAATAAGATGAAGATAAAACATGAACCTTCATGTACAAAAGTGATATGTGACTGGCTTGGGTTTGTGCATTGGTTTATAAAACCACAGGAGGTGAATGAGAAACATATATGTATTTTTATCTGTTGACAGACACATATATTCAATGTATTGAACTATTTCTGGGGGTGCATGTGCTGCTTATGTGGATCACAGAATCACAGAATGTTAGGGGCTGGAAGGGACCTTGAAAGATCATCTAGTCCAACAGGATCACCTATACCACATCACACAGGAACACATCCAGGCAAGTTTTGAATATCACCAGATGTTCCACTCCCTTAAACATTTTTGTGGCTCTGTGCTGGACTCTTTCAAGCAGTTCCCTGTCCTTCCTGAACTGAGTAGCCCACAACTGGACACAATATTCCAAAAGCCACCTCACCAGGGCAGAGTAGAGAGGGAGGAGAAGCTCTCTGACCTACTAGTCACACCCCTACTAATACAACCCAAAATGGCCACAAGGGCACATTACTGGCTCATTGTCATCCTTCCATCCACTAGGACCCCCAGGTCCTTTTTCCCCTCATTACTCTCCAGCAGGTCAGTCCCCAACCTATATTGATACCTGGGGTTGTTCTTTCCCAGGCGCAAGACTCTACAGACTCTACACTTACCCTTATTGAACTTCATTAAATTTCTTCCTGCCCAACTCTCCAGCCTGTCCAAGTATCACAGTATCACAGTATCACCAAGGTTGGAAGAGACCTCAAAGATCATCGAGTCCAACCTGTCACCACAGACCTCATGACTAAACCATGGCACCAAGTGCCATGTCCAATCCCCTTGAACACTTCCAGGGACAGTGACTCCACCACCACCCTGGGCAGCCCACTCCAATGATGAACGACTTTCTCAGTGAAGAACTGTCACTGAATGGCAGCACAACCCTCCACTGTGTCAGCTACTCCACCCAGTTTTGCATCATCAGCAACCTTGTTGACAATGCACTCTGTGCCCTCATCCAGGTCGCAGATATATATTGAATTGTACTGGTCCCAGTACTGACCCCTGAGGGACTCCACTAGATACAGGCCTCCAACTAGACTGTGTATAACCACAACAAAGACATATTTAAACATTACCCTGAGATACAGGGAATGGTTACTTTATTTTTTGTTTTTTAGAGATAGCCTCAGATATTGTACTCATTTCCTTTAAATCTAAAAGCCTTTGCATGCACAAAATATTACAGAGGCTCTTTATAACATGTAAACCTCATGCCTGAAAATTAACACCTTATGCCTGCAAGGACTGCAAAGAGTGGTTGCTCTTCATACACATCTGTGCAGGCAAAAGGTCAGAAGAAGAATATTAGAGCCTTTTGAAAGTCATACCTCTAACAGCAAGCAAAGCTAACTTGTGGATTCCCTGCATATTTTTAAAGCAAACATACTCAAAACTAAGCCAAAGAACTTTACACAGGGAAGTAACACCTCCTGTACACAACAGTATCATTGTTTTATAACACTGCTTATATGCATGTATATTTAATTCCTCACTGTTGTATTTTTGTTCGTTAATAAATCAACAGTTATTTTAAGATGTGCTTTACAAATGCCTATGGCATTTAATGTATCCTGGCCTACATACTTCCCTTTGTTTATTAAAGCAGTACATGCATTTCTGTCAGTGTACACACCCTTTCCTTAATTTCAGACAAAGCTATTCTAAGAATTCTGGCTAAGTATTTTTGACATTTCTTTCTTCTCTAAGCTGCTCTGCAAGGTATTTGGCTTCTGTTTAGATCTACACCACTGATGCCAGGAGAGTCTTTTTTCACACAAGAAACTGCTATGTTTGCATCAAAGTCTAGTCTGTTGCTGGAAAACAGCCATATGGCAAAATAGCCAAGCACAACCGAAAAAGCAACTTCTTCTGAGGAAAAAAAAAAAAAAAGAAAAATAAAATGAAAGACAGCTTTCTTTTCAGCTGTAGGCAGAAAAGCATTAAAGCAATGTCTTATTTCATGTAGAGAGAAATACTCTTCTTGTCATTTCACAGCCAGATGATGCACACCAACTTCATTCACTGTTAGGTTCACCAGCCCTGCTTGAGCTCATGTTCTCTGTTAGAGCATGTCTCCCCACTGCAGCTCCTCCTCAGTCACTGATTTTTACATACCTTTACAGGGACATTCACACAAATATTTCTTATGGTTTTGCTTCTGTAATAATCTGCTGGCATATGTCAATTGTTTCTGTCCTTTACAGTATTTATAGCAAAGAGTATTGGCCCCAAACAATGCAGCTTAACTTTTTAATTCTTGCAAAGACTTGTGCCTTTAGCTCCAGAAAGTTAAAAATTACTTCTCCTAAGGGTGAATAATTTCAAGCAGTCATTAAAGGGCACCCTGCAGTCTGACAAAAGCTGCTAGTTCCCCAGAAAGCTCTGGAGAGCAGATTTGCTGCTTTTGCCAGGGCTGGTAAGCCAGCGTCCCACCAGCCCTCCTGTTGCCTTTGGTATTGGATGTGCTGAACCAAATTGCTCCTGCTCACCCCATGACACAGCAAACAGACTTTTTTGAGATGAGTGTATGTCAGAAGGGAACTGCACCCCCATACATCATCATTTTATACCATGCTTTCTTGTTCAGCACAGGCATTTCGTAACACACAGCAAGAAACTCCCCAACAGCATAAAGTGTCTCCTAACAGTGAGCACAGCTCTTCAAAGGGCTGATGAACTTGAGGACTAGGAGAGGGCTGGGTGGCAGCATTAAGGGTAGCTGGACAACAGGAAAAAAAGAAGTGGGTGTCCCAGCAGATCAGGAGGCCAGAGACAGCTAGCAAAACATGTGATTCACAAAGAGTTGCATTGATCATGCTTGTCAGCTGCTTTCTCCAGCTTGCAGTTGCAAAGACAACTCACTGGGCTGAGGAAAATGCTCTGAAATCATATTTGGGCCCTCATTGCCTTTTGTGGCTCTCCTATGCCAAACAGAGGGGCATAGTTTCTGGGATCACTGTGCAAATCCTTCCACCAAGGCTGGTGTGGTGAGAGGGCAAGCAGAGGAGGTGGGCATACTTTGTTCACCCACAACTTCAGGCAGCCAGCTCAGGCTGATACGGCGACTGAGTGCAAGGAGATGCTTGGACATATATCTAAGGGAGAAAGGTCTGCAGCAGCATAGTTATGACCTAATGACAATTTGGACCAGACTGGTTTGCATTTAGAATGAAATTCTCTGAGTCCTGGCATGCCCACATAGAAGAACTCATTATCAAGTGACTTAAAGATAGAAATATACAGAAAACCTTAGCAGCTTTGTTTAAGGTGATACAGTAAGACCAGTGGGGCAGAAGAACACTAATTACCATTGCAGATCAGTCTGAACCACCATGTTAAACAACCCCAGACCATACACATTTGGTGTAATACTGTCAGGTGGAGAGGAATATGTTCAAAACAGGGCTTCGTGACCTGCAGATGCAGGTTCAAATTTCAGGTTGTGTGCATTGCTGCCAGGGGGACCAGGACACAGCTTTTGCCCACAGACCCTATTTTGCAGAGGACAGTACTGAGCCTGGGGGAAGGAGTCTCCTTTATCCCAGAGCCAAGGAGACAGAGGAGAAACCTTGAGGAGAAACATGCTCCTCAAAACCATTTCTTCCTCTTCTGCCCCCTGCAGCCCTCACTGTCTTCTGCTTTGCTTCCACTGCAGGCATCCTGGGACTCAGCAAGAGGGATGTGAAAAAATACCATGTGCAGGAGCACTAGTACTCCCGCTGCTTTCCCCTGTCCTCTGCCAGACCAACCCCCCTGTGATACGTCTCCTCACTTGTTGTACAACCCTCCCCAAAAACTCAATCAGAAATCTGGGTGTCACTACAAATAATCAACTACTCCTCAAGGAAGGGCAGGGCAGGGAGGAAAACTCCTCTAAAGGGAGTGTTGTGATTATAGAAAGGGAGACTGCCTTGCCCACATGTGCAGGGAAGGTCTGGGTGGATGGCACCTATGCAGGCAGTGAATCTCTTCTTTTATGGCCACTGGGAGAGCATAAAACAGGCCAGAGCCCTATGAAAGTATTTGTGATGCTGCAGCAGATGGCAACTGAAAACTGCTGTCCTTTGGGGTGTCAGCAGGCTGCCTCTGGGACCAAGAGGAGACTTTTGTCACCCTACAGAACAAGTGGCCTGCTGTGTCCTGAAGTGTTCATTCGGCTTGGTGTTCACCCACTCCAAAGCTCAGAGACTGACATCAACTAGAGAAGAACCACGGAGAGGAGCTCTGTAATGGCATAAAGAAACCTTTTCACCTTTTCATTTGCTTGGTCAGCATCTCCTCCTATTCTTAACATCAAGCTTGTGACCAGACACATTTGGGGTAGGGAAGAAGTTTTTGTCACATATCAAAAGACCTAAAGATTTTTTTTCCCCTTTCAGCTGTTCTCTTAAGCGAAGAGCAGAGGTCTCCTCCTAGAATTGCTTAAGTGTACTTCATTTAACTTGTTTACTGTCATTGCAAAGACCTCAGACAGTGGTGCCACTTCCAGTCTTTCCTTTCTCTGCAGGTAGCACAAAATATATCAGTTCCCAGAGGATTGCTTTTCCTTTTTTTTAACTCTAACCTAATTATATAATACAGACAACAGGGTAAAATTTAACCATCTGCAGCAGACTGATATTACAGTCTTTCCTATAAGATCAGGGTAGTTAATTTTTGTTTTTAAACAAGGAATGAGTAATGTTAAAGATAGATAAATTAATCAGCCAAGCTCATGATGGACAACAAATAAATGGTGTGTTGAGCATGCCAGGCAGTTACTAGTATTTCTGCCTCAGTGCTATAGTGAAAAAGGAGGTCCAGAGGTCTGAGTCACTCATCCAATGCAGGGCACTGTGATGTGTGCTTGGCTTTTGAATTGCCATACGGCAGCTTTAACTGGGAACACTTAGTGATTTGATATTTGTGTTTCACAATACTGCAAGATTCACAGGCAAAAGTACCCTATTTTGTCTATGCTTTTCCCCTCCTGTCCTTCTGGTAATTTTTTCAGCAAGGGAGAATCAGGGAGCAACACCACTAAAAGCAGAGCTATCAGCTTGTGCTCACCAGTGCTGAGTAATGCAACAGGGCTGCCTTGTGCTCTCTCACAGGTAAGGTCATTCATCACAAGCTAATGTAACTTTATGAAGTTTTGGCAGTCTTACCAGACACTTGAGAAGGATTTGTCTTTTTCTCCAAGTCTTTATCTTTGTTTCTGGATTCAGGAGAGCAAATAGCTGTGTCCTGCTTCTCCTTGTTTGCAGGAGTATTTGAAAGTGCTGTGTTTTGCAAGGCTGGCTTTTTAGGCAATGGAGGTTTGCTACTGAGCTGTTTAGAGGACTTTGCTTTGGGTTTGATCTTTTCATTTAAAGAATCACCAATATTTGTATCATCTGTTTTTTTGGTCTGTGCCTCATCTCCTCTTAGAAAGGAATTCAACCCCTTATTTTCTAAATTAAACTCTGCACTGTATCTTTTAATTCCTTTTGATTCTGGTGATGAGTTCTCTCTAAATTTCAACGACAGTGAGGTGGATCTAAGTTTCACTTGAAAAGGACTTCTATATTCACAGCTTGGCTGATTCTGAGATACCTCTGAAGAATTGCTTGGTGCCAGCCCCACATCAATAGATGGCAAAACGCAGCTAACTGAAATGTCTCTAGGCTGGCCTGTGTTCTCAGAGTTGGACTCTGGCAGCAATGCCTGGTTTTTGTTGGTACTTCTTTCCTCCTCCAGATCTGGTCCCTTCTGCAAATCTTCTTTACACTTCTCATTTCTCAAGGAGACCTGTACTTTGGACAGAAAGAATCCAGTATTTAAAGTACTTTCCAACTCTGATCTTTCTGGGAAGTGTACGCTTCTGGTCCTTGGTCTCTCCCTTGCAGAGGAGACAGAAAACTTTCTTGAGGCACTGAGTTCATTGGCTGCTTTTTCAGCTTTCTCCTCCAAAAGTTCCTCCTTGTGTCCCACTGACCGACTGTTCTCCTTACCAGAAGGAGCTGTCTCTTGTGCAGTCTTTGTTTTCTCTAGAGAGCAGGAAGCAGATGATTCCATCCATGTCGAGGAAGCAGGATGTGAAACATGGAATGATTCTGTGGGCTGTAAAGAACCTATGGAAAAGTGCTTGCTAGACTCTGAGAGCAGAGCAACCTCTTTCATTGCTTCTTTATTACAGGGCATTTCCACAGGTATCTGGTCAACCTGCTGTATATTTTCTTCTGACCCTTCCAAACAAATAATATTCTTACTCACAGAAATATCTTCTTCAGGTGGTATTTTATTTACTGAACACACAGAAGGAAGCTCCTTGGTCTCTTGATTTAAAATATTGATTGACACATTTCTCACATCCCCAGACAACAGAATTGGTGTTTCTGAGGAGTGTTCTTGCTTTTGTACTTCACTCTCTGGACTGGAGTAGGAAGAAGTTGCAGAGTCTTTGCCTTCTAACAGCACTAAGCACTCAGACTTCACACACACTGTTTCCAGTGTCGGTTGGGAGCCCTCTCGTTTATTCTCTCGTAGCACGGCTTCCTGTACAACAGCAGACTCAGAAGCAGGATGAGTCATTGCTGATCTCAAAGCAGGGGGAAGGTCCTCAGGCATTCTGAGCTTTGACCAGGAAGCCACATCCTGTGCTGCAACTGTGTTGCATGGCAGTTCTTGACTGCTGGGTTTGAATACAGCATCTGGCAAGTCTGTGTGCATCTCCTTTTCAACATCCTCTTCTTCTTCTGGGGTACAGCTCAAATCAGTCAGAGATTCTGATTGGGTCCTCTGCAAGAAAGAAATTCAGGAGCTCCATCACCATGTACAGATTTACTTTTTTTCTTATTCATCACTGCATTTAAAATAAGATCTTAGAAAGCAAGGCCATACTTGCCTCCAACTATGAACTATTTTCTTAATCTACATACTGGATGTTTTTTTTATCTAAGCAGATTGACAACCAATATAAAAGTAATCAGTGATGCTCCCTTCTGCACAACTAGTGCTTTCATGCCTTTGTTGATGAGAAGTTCTTCAAAACAATGGTCATTGGAGTGTCCTTGGCACTTGATTCCCCAAAGCATACTGGATATGTTGTGTTGTTCTTGGGCAAAAAGCAGTACTTGAAGGAGAAAAATCTGTCCCTTTGTATTTTGCTACTGCATACTAGCATTGAAAATAAAACCACTCATTCTTGCAAGAAGGAAGGATACATAGAAAGAGGAGCAAAAATGTAACAAGTCCACCCTGTTAGTGCATTCCCTACCAGCTGAGTATCTACCCCCATATGGCAGTCTTCTGTCTAATCTTACTGCCATACAGCTTTACAGCCTTGCCTCCTTTCTGTAAAGGTCTTTTTCTTTCAAAAGTTAGACTATTTGATAAAAGTTTATAAAGGCATGTTAGTTATTTGTGAGATCTTGTGGTTAAGCTTCAGGTAAGGACTGGCTAAATACAAAGGATTAATTGAAAGAACATTATTAAGCTGCTGAATATGCCTTTTCATGTGGTGCCTATATTAGCTCACTGATTTACTGCAGCTTGTTGGGTAAATATGTATTTTGGATGTGGGCCCTAATTCTAAGAACACAAAACATGCATTCTGAAGATACTTCTAGGGTTCTTCCAAATTCTTGTTTTGCAAATGCAATTGCAAAGACAGAGCTGGAATGCCACCTGCATTCACAGTCCATGTACACCGAAACATAAAAGCAGAAGACATCAGTTAGGCAGAAACAGGGTGCACAGACACCAAAAGATTAGATTTATACAGATTTATATTATCAGAATATGTGAGCACTCTCCATGGAAAACCAGGAGATCTGGGTCATCTGGCAGTTTATAGGCAGATTGGACAAGGCAATTTTTTCTCAGTAACAATGTTACAATGGAAGGCAAGGTTTGATCAGTGAGTTACTGCTTTACGTGCTTTTCTAAACAAATGGCCTCACCATTTATAAGCACTCAAAGTGGTGCTTATTGAGTTTAAAAATGACTCACAGATTTTGGAAAAAACAGAATAAGAGCTAAGTAATATTTAAAGACAGGGGAATAATATTCCTGGCGTTAAGCAAGCTGATTTATTGGCTTTAATTTATTCAAAACCTTGAAAGAAACAACAAGCAATAAAGTGCAAATACTGTAGTAAGAGCTGCAAACTTCAGGTCTAGAAAAAGGAAGAAGAATTAAGCTATGCCCTTCACAAGATATGACGCAGATATGACAAAATAAGATCCGTGGTGTTTTTAAAAAAAATTCTTTCATCTTTTTAAATAGCATACACTTTTTAATACTATGAAACTTTTTTTTTTTTTTAAGTTTCTGTAGTGCACATAAAGGGTTTACAAGTTTGGGGGCAGAACAGTCTTAATGTACGCAATTTGTCTCCAACTAGTCACAACTTATTCCTTCCGTAGTGTTTGAAAACATAAATCTGACTATATGTGGAAAGTTAGAACAGCTCCTCTATCAATAGTCTCTCAAAGACTCAGGATATTATAGGAACCTTCAGAGATGGAAAGCTATAAGAGCTGATCACAATACTTTCAAAAGTATTTTATTTTTAAAGTAAGTAATGAAAAGGTCAGCCCCAACTTATGCATCACAAATAAGATAATAAATTGTGCTGCAGATAAATATAAGAAAAAATTGCTTGTCTCAAGAGTTAACAAGTAATCTCATAATATTTAATCTGTTCCTTGTGTCTACTCCAGATGTATAGTCCCATCAAATAATGGATACTAAAGCCCAGTGAAGTATGCATGCCCATACACAGCTTAGATAGCTGAGTCTGAAATACACAATCCAGTGAAAACTCCCTGGTTTTATGTCAAAGGTGACACTTTAGTTTCACAAGTACCTGAGAAAATCTTCTCATTTTACTGGACCTCTGGTTCCGGGGTTTTATTAAAAGCTTGTGTTTAGCAGCAGAATTATCCAAGCAAGAGGAAAACTCAGGTGGAGTGTCAAAATCGGCTGTGGGTGAGATGGTACTGTCAGATATATCAGGAGCTTCAGTTTTAGCATTTCCATGCTTAGGGAACAGCTGACTGTCTGGAGAGCGAGATCTAGAAGAAGAACTCAATGTAACCTGAAAAAAAATTTCCAAATAGAGAATTGAACAAAGAAACAAAGATATGAAAATAATTACACCAATAAGGGGCCATCTTTATTGTCATTTTAAGGTCACCTCTTTTTGACATCTCTTTAAAATACATTGTGTTTCCTAATGCTGCATGTGGAGTACTGGTGTTAAGCAATTCTCCGTTTTCAACTGCTCCATTATGCTATACTGTACAGAAGGAAGGAACAAGTCACATTTAACTAGATCCAAAGCACACAAATATATGGCCAGCAAGTTTTAGAAGACAGATCTCTGAAGAGTACTTGGTTACAGAACCTGTAGGAGGTTTGTCCTCTAACATCTGTGTCTAGCTTCCTACCCACAGATATGCTGGGCTGGAGAATCTCTAGATTTCCATACATCATAAGGTCTCTTCCAAGTCTACTAAAGACAAAAGAATCTCCTAAACACAAAAGAATGAAACATCAGTGTCAGCAACACTTGAATCAGCTTGTGTTTCCTCCTTATGTATTTATATCTGCAAAACACCTAGAGAGTTTACCTGAAATGTAAAACTTCATTTGTAGACAGTTCTAGGGAAGTAACCAACAGGACAATTCCTACTAGAGGCCAATAACCCATCCAGAAACAACTTCTGAAGGCTCCAAAGGGTGCAGTACTTTCTGGAATACAGCTTGCCTGTGTCCTTTACCACAAACTACCCTATTCCCAGGGCTGAGGAATAATGAAGACTGAAATATTTAGGAAAATTGACTCTGAAAACTGTTCTGCCTTTCTCTTGGATTCAGCTTTAACAAACAGGTAAGACATTATTGCCAAACTAATTGTCAAGGCATTAACATGACCTCTGACAACTTGTGACAGCAGTCCCTTTGTAGGCTTGAAATTCCAGTTTATTTCCCTTTCTTCTGCAGGTTTTCTTGTTCTTCTTTTCTCCTTCTCCCATCTTTCTCCAGAAGTGCTATCTTCCAGAGATGTGAGTGCTCCACAGGAGAAGGGGGGAGCAGTATAGTATATTGCTTTATTTAGGGAGAGAATGAGCATCTGCTAGTAGAATTCTGCACTGTGCACTGCAGCCAGAAGATGCTCTAGAGTGTAGTGAGTGCCCACTACATCTTTCTCAATGGCCAGGGGAAAACTCCCATTGATTTTAGTGGAAGCTGGACCCGCAGCTTCTGATATTGTTTTCTACTTAAGAAAAAAAGGCAGCTCGGCCATGCTGAATAATGGATGCTGTCATTAATTTTCATTCTACAATATCTGGAGTCTAGTAGTCAAACATGATTAATGTACAACAAACAATACGTGGCTGCATTATACATTAGTACCTAACAGTGAATACATTGACATCTTAGCTCCGTGATAAAGGCACAGCACATGTTCCTGATCAAGGCATGTCATTATTTGCCTGCCTTTCTTTTGGCTTCAACTTTTCCTTGAGAACTTTGCATGTCTTCTTGTTGGCAGTGCTCAGTGTTGGCCATTATGCTGGAAAATCCAGAATCTGGTTTGTTACTTAAATTTCATCAGCCTGAGTGAATGCCAGTTCTGAGTCAGCTGCACAAACTGCCTGTCCCAAAAAGTGCGGCTCTGGAGAAGCCCACTGGAGGAGAGGATGGCCAGCTCTCCAACTCTCATATGAACACGCCACAGTTGTCCTTCAGCTGGTTGCACCAGGTGGCAGAAGGTGACGGGCCACGAGGGAATCCCATCTGTGACCGTTTGAGGCTGTGCCTTTAAGAAAGAGACAGTGCTGGGACACTATGGCTGAATGTTTTGGAATATTATCGAAAACAATCAGATATTCTAAACTAATTTCATTGGTGGATTGATAGAATGCAGTTTTAAGTTTAGGTGCAGTTGGAACTTTCCTCATTTTGCTCCTTTCCTTCTCCCTTTCCAGCTCGTCTGCTTCTGGGCTCCCTGCCAGAGTGACCCTGAACAGATAAGCAACTATGGCCTACTAACAGTCTGCTTTAATTAATAACTGCTCTTTTTCTCTCTTTCTAACCCTCTTTGAGGAAAAAGGGGAGAGAAGGAGGGTACAGGGGGGAACCCTCCTCCAGAGGAAGGAATTTCATTCCTGTATTATTGTTTTACTTTGCTGTATATTTCTGTATATATGTTGTAAATACTGTAAATTGTGTACATATCCTGCATTTTCCAAAATTGCTTGTAATATAGCATTTTCCCTTTGCTTTTCTGGCTGGCTAGCTGTGGTTTTTTTCTTCCTCTTTGTGGGGGAGAGGAGGCTAAGCCTTTTCTGTCCAACCCACCACATTTCTTTTTGGCGCCCAACGTGGGGCACGAACCCACAACCTTGAGATTAAGAGTCTCATGCTCTACTGACTGAGCCACAGTGGACTACCATAGATGAGGGAATTAAGTGCTTGAGAGAATTTGCTGTTAGAGAGATACTCTATGGTGAACATGAAACTCTGAATCCTGATGACATTCCTGTAGGAACTGGTCTTGCTAAAAAGCTCATCAAACTTGCTCCTCCTAATTATGCAACTATTCTGGCAAGCAGAATTGTGGCAAGAAATTATGGTGGAGCTCTTCCTACGGTTGGCCAATTCACTGATCAAATGAGACAACTGGAGGATAGCATGACACGTGTTTCTTTGGTTTCAGCCACTGAAACTCTGTCTGGGAAAATTGAGAATTGCATGAAAGAGCTGAAGGATTCCATATACCAATTGGCACAAAAGGACAAGTCCAATTACTCCTCCAGGATTTGAACCCATGACCTCAACACTCATAGTTCCACACCCTACCAACTGAGCCACTGAAGCTATCTGTTGCCCACTGCCGGATTCAAACACCCAGATCAGGCAGCCATGATCCACTTCTCCCTTCTTCAATCCAAGAAAGCTTCTGGGACACAGCCAGGTGATAACTGGTGCCCAAAATCTCAGGGCTGCATTTTGCAAAACTTCTCAGCCCCATGAGCTGCTCTCCTCTGACTTCCAGAAGCAGGGCTAATCTCTCTGAAATGCCATGTAGTAGACTGTGATTTGGGAGGAAAGCCTTCAGATGGGGGTACTTTCTGGCTGCACTCCTGAAATGGGACTGGGATTAAGAGAGCTCTGAGCTAAATGATGGGGCATGTGGGAAAAGCTGAGCAATTGCCTGGTCACCACCAATCTTAGGAGTCAACCAAGTGAGTCAGAGAGTGATGTTAATGGAACAACAGAGAAACAAATCCTCCTTTAGCAAACATGCATCTGGACTAGACCAATTTACAATGAACCTACACCACTTTTTCAAGAAATATATTATTCATGTTTTCTGTTGTTTTTGATTTAAAAATATTAAAGCTTCACTGCACATAAACATTTTTTCAAACAGCTTTATGTGGAATCTAACAAGCGTGATCAGAAATCTTTCCTGAGCACTGCTGAAGCCAGTTGTGAAATTCAGTCAAACACTCAGCTCAGGACCAATTTCCCTTGTTTCCTTTATATGATTCCCTTCCACCTTTCTTCCTATTGCCAGAAAAAAGCTTTTCTCTTTACCTCTGTCTTGTTTCCACCATGACTCCAGACATGGACAACTAAAAGGAGCTCCTCAGAGGCTTTCCAAAGCACCCTTTAATCAGCCAGAATGGCTGGCGGCTGATTGAAGAAAGCCATCTAATTGCCTGTACACAGTCCTGAAACATCACTTCAGCAAAATTCACAGCTACCATCATCAGGGAGACACATTCTGTATCAGTGTAACCTTGTACTTGAAGTTCCTCAAAGAGCTTCCTCCTTTATCCTATGCATGTAACCCAAGCAGCCTTTACTGGTCTTGTTTGGAGACTAAAACATGTCTGTAAATTTTGCTGAAGTATAGGAGTTATTCTAGAAGGCTCGGTTATTATAAATGGGACATTACTTAATTGTCACAATTACATTGATAAATAATCATAACTTTTATGTTAGAAGGATAGTCATTAAAAAAGCATGGCAAGAAGACAGGCATGCGATTACCTACCTACAAGGTTGTTTTTGCAGCAGATGGCAACAAGGTTATATTTATATCTTTATATAAAATACTATTATACATAATTGCTTGGCCCTTAATACATATGGCAGAAGTTACCTCTTCTTCTTCTTCACTGCCTGTTCCAGCTAAACTCAAAGAGCTAAAGTGCTTGTGAGAATCAGAGAACTGTGGGATGGAATGAGGAAGAGGTTCAGTAAAAGATGACAAACAAGGTGGATATACTTGCAGAAACCATCTACACAAAGTGCACATAGAAACTAACAATATGTATTTCTCTCTAGTCTTAAGGATTAGCAAGGACACTGTAAACATAAAGTGTAAGACATGCAGATAAAGAATTAAATATAACAAAACTATAATTTAAAAAGAAAAAACAAAACTATTTTGCATTACTTTATTTTTATTTTTTTCAATGGCAGCCTAGAGAAACATTAAAGATGAGAGCTCTCAGTGCATTCCAGGGGGAATACAGATTTTTCTGCTTTTTTTGTGCCTGGCGACTCTCTGTAGTCCCTAAAAAACCCACAGTATCCCCATGCACACAGACAAACACATCCTCTCCATCCTAGTTCTGTATTTTCTAGTGCAATTTTAACAGGAACAGAGATTCTAAGCAGCTGTTTACGCAGAGAGGTAGCACTTTTCCATTTTGAGTAAGGTGTTTCCAAATTGTTCAGAGATAAAGTAGTGATACATACAGCAAACTAAATAATTTATTCTGCCTTCCACATATACATAAGTCATTAAATGCTTATTTTTGTCAACAGTAGGACTACTCACTTTTGCTGCTGTGCCTGAATTTAGGTTTCCATGGAGTAAAGATGTTTCTGGAGGGCTCCTGGGTAATCCATCATCCTCAGAACTGGTACCAGCATCCTCTGTTCGCTTTGCATGAAATCCAAATGGAGGTGGAGGTCCCAATTTCATGGTAGGCTGGAGTTTCAGCTTCAGCATGGCATAAAATACATTAGCATGTGATAGTGATGGAGGTTTCCCCAGTACATTTATTAGCTCAGGCCAATGAGCTACCTTTATTTTAACTTCACAACTGGGTGATGCAGAGCTCAGGACATCTCACTTTAGACATTTTCATAGGCAGCCAAACAACTCTACATTTTGCAACTCTTATTTAAGGAGATCCAAGATATAATACTGCTAACAAATGCTATATTCAATGTGAGCTGCAGACAGATCTTATTTACTACTTGAATGTTCAACTACAAGAAAAATCATGATTGGAAAGATACTTCAGTGTTTGCATTTGGAAAAAACCTATGTCATGTATATTACCTGTAAAGCTCTAATCCGATCGGAAATGTTTTCTTGAGAAAACACTCTTACTGGCCTTGCAGGCTCTTGCCCAGTCTCAGGAATGAAAATGCTGTCATGTGACAAAGCTCTGCTTCCCATAATGGCTTTATGCATCCTAGAATAATATATCAAATTAGTGAAAACATACAGACTCTTTTGCCAGTCTTAACTCAAATGGCCTTTTGACCATAGAGTGAGAGAGAGATGTGTGCAGCATACATCACACACAAGTTCCAGATTTCTCCATAAATACAACACAGTTATTCAGGCTAATCTAGGTAACAGCTTTAAGAAAACGAAACAACAATTTGCAGATCCTGTTATCTGTCATATTAACAGACTGAATCAAAGTTAAAGGCAGATTAACTCCAACAACTGAGTTATACATTATGGAAAAGTGACTGCCCCTTGGCTGGCAGTAGGCAGCTGGGTGGCCTAACAGTGCTGCAGGCAAGTCCAGGTGCAAAATAAAGGGAGTTCATGTAAACGAGGCCGTACCTGAGATGGCCTAACTTCTTGGAATGTAAGAATGTGTCCTGCAAATGACTTATTACCACAGGAAGAATAAGTAGTTTTTACAATTTAAGCATGGTACATTAAATGTTTCTCTGACATATGAGTCATTAGCAAAAATATTTGGGCAACATAGTTCTCAGAATCATTTGCATAAATCCTTATAAAATGCTTACAAGATCCTGTGGTCTGTATCAAGATCATAGAATGGCTTAGATTGGAAGATCCTTGGGATTTTCTCTTATGAGCCTGGGTGAGCACTCATGAGCATTTTTCATGGGCTAGTGAGAGGAAGTGGAAGATTCTTTGTGGATAGTTTCTTTCATATTATGTTTCCTACTTTTGATGCATGTGGTATGTAACGTCTTTTGAAAACATTACATGTGGCACATGAACACCTTGTTTCCTCATCAAATTGTACAGGCAACCTACAGACAGACAATTACCTGCTAGGAAATCTCTTGTGCTCATTTTCCTCAGCTAAGCTCACAGCTTAATGGAGCATGAACCAGAAATGCATGCAGACAGCATTTCTTCTAGGACTCATTTCTTCTACATTTTTGAAATAAGCCAACTATGAAATGGCAAACCAGAGCACAGAACACAGAAATGGCTGGGTTTATGTAACTATCAAGTTAATTGAGCAAGTATTCTAGAAGAAAAAAAAAAAAAAAAAAGAAAAAAGAAAGATAAGAAAAAGAGAACTGTGTATTTTTGGGTCTTAGATACTGTCATAGGGACAGTCAGGAACATAAACAAACATGGCAGAACATTTTCCATGCAACGGCTGCTATAAATGTATTTAAAACAATAGCAGGAAGAAGTTGATCTGTATTCCTGCTACAGAAGGAAGGAAAGCCCACTGCTTCTGCTTAATGCATTAAAGAGATTAGAAGAACAATTTATCTAAGTGATAATGTGATCTCTGCAAGGCATCCAAGGTCAGACAGATCTATAGCAATTTGCAAAGTGCATGCCAGTCAGGGCTGCAATGGCTCTATGCACAGACATTGCACAGATTGCAGCGGCAGCCAGGTCAGCAGTGCTGCTGCATGTGCACATCCAGCACAGCACGCTAACTTTGCTTGCTCTTTCTAGCAGATGCATACCTCCCAGTTGCAAAGTGAAGATACCCAAGATGTCTCCTTAGATTATGAGTGCTCAAATTAATTTTTCTTTCCTTTCAAGGAATTTCCTGGTCTTTGTCTGTCTAAACAAATATTAAGATACAGTGACATAACAACCCTACTGCTAACAGCACAGGAACATGACCAAAGATCATACCCACTCAGACATGACCTTGTTGAGTCGAGAATGAGGGCAAGAAAAAGTGACCATTGTTGTTGAATAACAGTACTACACAGCCCAACGTTAGATTTGATGCTGCCAGCCCAGAACTCCTGTGGCTCCAAGCTGGCCAATGCCACAAAAGAACAACAAAAGATTATTTTGGTTGTTTGGCGCTGCCTGGTGGCCATGATCTATAATGTCGTGTTACACGGCTGGAGGCGGGGCGTTGCATATCCTGGCCACAGCAACAGCTCCGAGAGGCACAATATCTACTAATGCCAGGGCTGGCTTTTTAGGCAGCTAAGGAGTTTTTCAGTTCCTTTCTTGATCCAGGAAAACATATGAACTTTACATTTGGTTTCTCTGGATTAACTTTCAGTAGTGGTTAGCATTTGTGGCAATGCCTGAACAAAGACAGGATTTTCAGAAGCAGACAGATACGCTGCGTGGGATCCATCTGGTCTAACTTCAAAAGTTAAACCACAGGTATGAGCTGGTCACCCCTAGCTCCCATTTACATTCAGTGGAAAGAAATAGACACTTCTAGAGCCTAGTTTCTCTGAACCTCAGACATCTACACAAGAATGATACACGCTTTCTTGGTAATGCTGAGTTCTTTGCTGATTATAAAAGGCAGCTGGTGACTCAGTCAGATGCAGATATTTGTCTGTTGGTCAGATGAGTCCCATGTAGACAGAGGAAACACAGGCTTCACAGATTCTGGTTCCTGCTGATTTCCATTGCTGTCATCCCCATATCCTTTCCTTGCTTTCAAAACCTGGTGTAAATAGATGGACATCTAAATTTCCTTAACAATCCCTAGCAGTCACATCTTAAGGGCATAAGACAATGCTGGTAAGACATAAGCTGAGTACCTAATTCATTTTTTAATATGGGCATTACATCCTTTTGAAATGATAACCCAATGCTTTTTTTATGATTAAATGAAAGCTGGTTTAGTTATTATTTCTTCCTGTACCCCATCTAATTCCATTGCTATTTGTTTTGTATCAGCCATTTTAATTTGTACTTTCCTGAAAAAGGCAACTGTTTGAGAATGCAGCATTCTGAACAAGATCAGGCAGCAATTTTGGGATGTCTTTTATCTAGAAATGTTGCAAGAGTTCTGTATGTATTTACCAGCCAGTGTACAAAGACTTACTCAAGCTCATCTTCAGAGTCATAATTAATGTGCATGTTGTGAGAGGCTGCGACATCACTTGTTGACTGGCATAGCTTCAGACTGCTGCTCCCAGACGATGATGTCTCTTTCCTTTTCTTTTTGCCAAAAAACTTTTTGAAAGATTTGAACTTCGATTTTTTCTTTCCTAAGAGAAGAACCATAAAGAACATCCAGCCAACAGCATGCACAAGTTTTTTGAGCAATAATTATTCCTTTAATATTTCTGCATAAGTGGATTTTTTTCCCTGAAAAAAAGTCTGTTCTGGCATTGAGGTCTTTTAAGATGGCACTGATAGCATGAAATGTCTACTATTTTGGAGAATGGATTGCAATGTTTATGATACACAAGAAACAACCTATGGTGTAGAATCTTCCCTGGTAGAGTTTCTACTTGCCTCTTGAGATAATCAGACTATGAAGTAAAACTTTTGTATTAATTGTCTGGGATACAGAGAATAAATTACAACTTAGAAATGCAATGCCTTTTTTCAGCAAGCTAAACACCAATGATAAAGACAATGTTACCAAAACCTATTTAAATGTAGACAAGACTTACACAGGTGGAATGTGCAGTGTTGGGAGACTAATGCTTTTAAAATGTCAGTTTTATAATACATCTCAGAATATTGTGGGGGCTAATTGTGAGATCACAAAGTTTTTAACTAGAGATCAAGCAATAATCTTAAAAAGCAATCCTAGTCTGCTCAGTGAGGAAAGATCTGAATTAGCATAGGTTGCAGGGTCTACGAAGGAAACTACTTAAGATGGAATCAGCATTTTTCACAAGGCATCCCAACAACTGGTGCCTGTCCCATTAAGTTGGTGTGACAGTACTGCGAGGCATCCTTGTCAGCATTTCACTTATTGTTGGATCTTTTTGGGTAAGAAAGTTAATGTGGTCAAACTATGCTGCAAAAATCTTATTTCAAGGCTCTGAAAATGTCAAAAATATAGCAGCTCTTGGAGACGGGAGGCAGAAAGGAAGAATGCATTCTCTAAACAGATTCACTTTGGTGATAGAGCTAAAGCATTCAACCTCAAAAAGTCACAGCACTCTTCATTCACTGGGGAAGGGAGCAATTCTACCTGAATTGTCCTCTCCATCTCCTTCAGTCTCTCCCATCTTAGGTTCCATTATCCTTGAGGAACTCATGTGACAGTCACTAAAGGAGGTAGAAAAAAGCATTAATCATATCAACAAAATTAAAACACTTCACTATATATGTGTATACATATATACAGGAAAGTTACTAAAAGTATACAATATATTATGCATATAAATACATAACTTACAAATGTCTGAATATATGTGCTATATCTACATGTAAACATACAGAAAATTTGAAAATATCTCATGGAATGAAGCTTATTAGGCTAAAGTCTAATAAATGCCAGAGAATGTTTCTACTTTCATAAGAAAATAGTACATTATGGTTTAGTTCACCAACTAGTCTCTGCTGACTGTAAATAAGTGTCTTATGAGATTTCAAATGCTTCTAAAAGAAGCCTTTGACTCTCCCTCTCTGCATTTATTCAGGACCACAGTCAAAATATCTTTGTGATAATTACACTATTTGGGTAATATGTACTAATAACATTAGTAAAGAATAGCATGTATTTTTCCTTTATAAAAAATTTAAAGTATTCTACAGATTCTAATTTTTCTTCTTTTTTAAGCAACTGATGGAAAGGTAATAACTCTTTTTATTCCTTTGTTTGTACAGACAATAGCGGTAAGCTCCACCGGGAACACACCGAGACCAGGAGCCTCGGAAAAGCACGAACTGCTGCCTGTTCAACCTGAGGGACCCGCGCGGAATCTCTACACTCGTTACGATTGGCTCTTGCCGTTTCTCCACGTGCTCAGGATCGTTTGGGCTCCCTGCATGCCGCAGCAGTTTAAAAGCCCGCGGCAGCTCGCGGGCGCTTCCGTTTCAGCCCACTGCTTCTCACTCAGAAGCGCACACCGCCACACTTTTTCTAAAACTTTCTCCAGTAGGTCCCGTGGGCAGGACTGGCCATGGTGGTAACTCGCCGCAATGACTCCTTTAAAAAGTCAGTCTCGACTCAGACTGAGGGGGAATATAAGCAGGTAGGTAGGTGTCATAAGCAAGAGGTAGGTGTCCAGGCATCTAGCTGCAGACGGTGCTGGAGCCTGGCACTTGAGATGCAAGGTAGTGGAGACAGCTCCTGCATTAGGTGTGTGCAGATCGACTGTCTGCTTAGCCTGCTGGCCAGACTGAAGGACGAGGTTACTAGACTTAGAGATGTAAGCAATTGTAGAAGGGTGCCGAACCTGAGTAACCAGGCTCTGCAGGCCCCCACAGCAGAGGCTGGTTATCCAAAAAGCAGAGGGGAATGGACGCAGGCTCCTCTCAAAAGACGCAAGGTTAAACCTCCTTGCCCCCCCCCAACCCCCCCACTGCCCTTGGAAAACAAGTACGGGGCATTGGAGGTTGAGGGTGAAGTGATTCTGATATCGGAGGACACACCATCTGGGGTTTTCCCTGTGGCAAAACAGCCTAAGGTTAAACAGCCTAAGGTTAAACAGCCTTCCCCCAGCATCAGGACTTGCTCCCTTAAAAAAAAGACGAGGGTAATTGTTATTGGCGATTCCCTCCTGAGGGGAACAGAGGGCCCCATATGTCGGCCAGACCCTACTCACAGGGAGGTTTGTTGCCTTCCAGGAGCTAGGGTTGGAGATGTTACCAGAAGACTGCCTGGTATGGTGCAGCCCTCTGACTATTATCGCTTGACAGTTATGCAGTTAGGGAATGATGATGTTGCAACCAGAACTCCCAGGGCTATCAAAGATGACTTCAGGGCCCTGGGAGACCTGGTTGAGGGGTCAGGGGCACCAATAATTTTTTCATCTATACCCTTAGTTGCAGGAGGGAATACCATAAGGAACAGGTCAGCAGCTGCAGTCAACAAGTGGCTTAGAGGCTGGTGCAGGCAAAAGAATTTTGGGTTTTTCGATCTTGAAAAACTTTCTACTGCACCAGGCCAGCTGGCAACAGATGGAGTACATCTGTCCCAGAGGAGGGGTAAGATCAGAGTGTACAAGAATGGCCTATCCCTCAGAGAGAAAAAGATTCTAGGAAGGGAATTGGCAGGTCTCATAGATAGGGCTTTAAACTAGTTCCGAAAGGGGAAGGGGCTGAAACTAGTCCCCCCAGGCAGGAGTCTGGGGGTGATAAGCCAGAGCCAGAGGTGAAACCAGCAGCCCAGATGAAGTGCATGTACACTAATGCACAAAGCATGGGCAACAAACAAGAGGAGCTGGAAGCCTTGTTACAGCAGGAAAGTTATCATGTAGTTGCCGTCACAGAGACGTGGTGGGACGACTCGAATGACTGGAGCACTGCAATTGATGGCTACAGGCTCTTCAGGAGAGACAGGCAAGGGAGAAGGGGTGGAGGGGTAGCCCTTTACATCAGGAAGGCACTAGATGCCATTGAGCTGGAGATCAGGGACCATCAGGTTGAGTGCCTGTGGGTGAGAATTAGAGAGAAGGCCACCAGGGCTGACATCCTGGTTGGAGTCTGTTATAGACCACCCAACCAGGAGGAAGATGTTGATGAAGCATTCTATAGGCAGCTTAAGGCTGTCTCAAGATCGCCTGCCCTTATTCTCATGGGTGACTTCAACCTGCCTGATATCTGCTGGGATACCAATCCAGTAGAGAAGAGGCAGTCTAGGAGGTTCTTAGAGTGCATGGAGGACAGCTTCTTATCCCAGGTGCTGCGTGAGCCTACCAGGGGCAAGGCTATGCTTGACCTCCCCTTCACCAATAGGGAAGGGCTTGTGGGTGATGTGGTGGTTGGAGGGTGCTTAGGGGCCAGTGACCACGAGATAATTGAATTCTCAGTATTTGGTCAAGCTAAGAGGGGTAGCAAGAAGACATCCACTCTGTATTTCCGGAGGGTGGACTTCAGGCTACTCAAGGAACTAATTCAGAGGGTTCCTTGGGATAAAGCCCTTAAAAACAAAGGGGTCCAGGAGAGCTGGACCTACTTCAAGGAAGAATTGTTGAAGGCGCAGGGACAGGCTGTGCCAATGTGCCGGAAGATGAGCCGCCGGGGCAGACGGCCAGCCTGGATGGTTAATGAACTTTTAATAGAACTAAGGATAAAAAAGAGAGGGTGTATCATCTTTGGAAGAAAGGTGAGGCAACCCATGAAAAATTTAAGGATGTTGCTAGGTCTTGTAGGAAGAAAATTAGGGAGGCAAAAGCGCATTTGGAGCTTAGTCTGGCCTCTGCTGTGAAGGACAACAAAAAGTCCTTCTATAAATACATTAATAGCAAGAGGAAGGGCAGAGACAACCTCCACTCCTTGGTGGACACGGAGGGGAACGTTGTAACAAAGGATGAGGAAAAGGCAGAGATACTTAAGACCTTCTTTGCCTCAATTTTTACTAGCAGGACAGAATGTCTTCCAGACAGCTGGCCTCCAGAGCTGGCAGAAGGAGCCAGGGAGCAGCATAGTTTTCCTCTGTTCCAGAATGGGGTAGTTGGTGATCTGCTCAGCCGCTTGGATCCCCACAAGTCCATGGGACCAGATGGGACCCATCCTAGGGTGCTGAGAGAGCGGTCAGAGGAGCTGGCCAAGCCGCTCTCAATCATTTTTCAGCAGTCCTGGCTCACTGGAGATGTCCCAGAGGACTGGAAGCTGGCCAACATGGTGCCCATCCACAAGAAGGGCCGGTTGGATGAGCCAGGGAATTATAGGCCTGTCAGCCTGACCTCAGTGCCAGGCAAGATCATGGAACAGGTCATCTTGAGTGCAATCACACAGCACTTACAGGACGGCCAATGGATCAGGCCCAGCCAGCATGGATTTAGGAAGGACAGGTCCTGCCTCACCAACCTGATCTCCTTCTATGATCAGGTGACCCACCTGGTGGATGTGGGGAAGGCTGTGGATGTAGACTACCTGGACTTCAGCAAGGCCTTTGACACTGTCCCCCATAGCAAACTCCTGGCCAAGCTGTCAGCCCATGGCTTGGACAGCAGCACTCTGAGCTGGGTTAGGAACTGGCTGGATGGCCGAGCCCAGAGAGTGGTGGTGAATGGTGCCACATCCAGCTGGCAACCAGTCAGTAGTGGTGTGCCCCAAGGATCAGTGCTAGGCCCCATGCTCTTTAATATCTATATCGATAATTTGGATGAGGGCATTGAGTCAATCATCAGTAAGTTTGCAGATGACAACAAGCTGGGGCAGGAGTTGATCTGTTAGAGGGTAGAGAGGCTCTGCAGAGAGACTTCGACAGGCTGGACAGATGGGCAGAATCCCACAGCATGAGATTTAACGCATCCAAGTGCTGGGTTCTGCACATCGGCCACAACAACCCCATGCAGAGCTACAGGCTGGGGTCAGAGTGGCTGGAGAGCAGCCAGGCAGAGAAGGACCTGGGGGTACTGGTCAATAATAGGCTGAACGTGAGCCTGCAGGATGCCCAGGCGGCCAAGAAGGCCAATGGCATCCTAGCCTGCATCAGGAACAGTGTGGCCAGCAGGAGCAGGGAGGTCATTCTGCCCCTGTACGCTGCACTGGTTAGGCCACACCCCGAGTCCTCTGTCCAGTTCTGGGCCCCTCAGTTTAGGAAGGATGTTGAGTTGCTGGAACGAGTCCAGCGAAGGGCAACAAAGTTGGTGAGGGGCTTGGAACACAAGCCCTATGAGGAGAGGCTGAGGGAGCTGGGGCTGCTTAGCCTGGAGAAGAGGAGACTCAGGGGTGACGTTATTGCTCTCAACAACTACCTGAAGTGGGGTTGTAGACAGGCAGAGGTTGGTCTTTTCTCCCAGGCAGCCAGCACCAGAACAAGAGGACACAGTCTCAAGCAGAGCCAGAGGAGGTTTAGACTGGATGTTAGGAAGAAATTCTTCATAGAGAGTGAGATTGCCCACTGGAATGGGCTGCCTGGGGAGGTGGTGGAGTCACCATCACTGGAGGTGTTCAGGAGAAGACTTGACAGGGTGCTTGGTTGCATGGTTTACTTGATTAGGTGGTGTTGGATGATAGGTTGGACACGATCTTGAAGATCTCTTCCAACCTGGTCTATTCTATTCTATTCTATTCTATTCTATTCTATTCTATTCTATTCTATCCTATGCTATCCTATCCTATCCTATCCTATCCTATGGACAGCAGAGGCAGATGGCAGCAACAGAGAGGACTGGAAGAAGTTGCGAAATGCTTTGTGGGCACTGCATTGGTGGCCAAGTTTTCAGAAATACACTTGAAAGTCAACAGATCCATTTTCAGTAAACCTTGATTTTAAGCAAATACAGAAGCTGAGACTTAGCCATTTGCTTGAATATTTTGCTGAGCGGTAGTTTCCACTGGAGCAATATCCCAACACAGTGCTAAGAGATACTGAGCCTAACTGAACATTAAAGAGCTGCCAGAGATCCCTCTGCACCACTCAGCAAAGAGGAGGACACTGTCTGGCTTAGTGTGTCACCAAACCTAGGCATAGGCAATCATATTCATTCATACCTTAAAATTTATGATGACATTTTTATTGACATTGGGGAAAGTTGTTTTTCTTTTTAAACTTGTCCTTTTCTGAATGCTGTTAGAGAAACTATATATAAAGAGAAAATATATAAATTTGGAGACTTGTTCTGTCTATATCTCTTTTTTTTTTTTTTTTTTTCCCAGCCATATAACCTATTTTAACAATATCTTTAGACAGGTTTTCAATCTTTCAAGCTTTTTCTTCAATGTCTGTAATAAACCCTCTGGTATTAATACATTTGTTACAGGAAAGATTAATTAAAAATATGACATTTAGGAGAAACAAAAAAACTGGGGCCGAAGTTTACCCTCAGTATGACTGTAACTGCTTGTCACTTCCCTGACATAAACAGAGACTGATTATTCTGGAGCTAAATTGTCTCTTCTGCAAAGTCTTGCTTAAAAACTGTTATAGATGACTTCAGGTAAAAGTTTCTGATCACAGTTTTTTTGGCAATAAAAGACCATAAAAAGGCAATAAAAGGCAATTAAAAGCAAGCAAAGCAACTGGCTGGGCATGCGAGGGTACCAAACTTCACCCCCACAGCACTTTTACAATAGCTTCCTGTATCTTATATAGCTACATCATCTACATAAACGAACTTATGCTAAATAGAAGTCAGGCATATGATAATGAGTCTTCAGAAGAGGTGATCAAATCCCTGCTTCCATGCACTGTGCACTCTGTGTGGTAAGGGGCAAAGTATCCACTTGCATGCATGCTCAGTCGTCCAGGCTTCTTTATCTAAAGAAAACAAATTCTCAGTTCTTCTCCTCAGCCTTGGTGTCTCCAATTAGCCAAACACACAGTCTCTGTTTAAGTCTGCCCTCAAAACAGGCTCTTGCAAGCTCCTGACCCCCAATCCCAGTGCACTCTGAATTCCATACCTCTAACACAAATCACAGAATCACCAGTATGTTAATAACAAAAACTGTGATGGCCTACAAGTTTAACGGCTGTGCAACAAAATGCTGACAAAATCCAGCAGCTTTGAATCAGAACCCACTGTGACAGGTGGTATTCAGTGTGCACTTATGCTTGGATCTGGAAAGCTCAGCTGCAGAGCAGGGCTGCTGAACTTTCTCATTTCCAGTTTCCTTAATGATTTACTGAAGTCCGCCACTAAATTAAATCATCCTGAAGACTCAGCAGGATCTGTATCCTAGAGGAGCAGCTTGCATCACTTCCTCTCCCTTATTAGCAAGGGCATGGTATACCACACTTCTGGCAGTCATACTCTTTTCTTCTTTTTTTTTTTTTTTTTTTTTTTTTCCCATTGCATTTCATGTGTGGTTCTTTTCACAGTGGAATACTAGAGAAACCCAGTTTATCAGTTTATTTTGAGATTTTGTAAGCCAAAAAAGTCTGACAATAAATTGCCAAACATTACCCAAGCTTGTAACAGTATTTTTTTCTATATTACATTTTTCCCAGAAGAGACTTCTTCCACTTTCCTTCTTCCTTCCCATGCCCTTTCTAGATGATCTAAGATAGAAGAAATACAGTTGAGACTATATGAGTGCACAGAATAGAGAGGGAATATGGTAACACAATGGGTGTTTATTTCCCTTCCTATCCCTCCTAAATGCCAGTTCATTCAAAAGTATGTGTCCAAAAAATAACAGCTGAACTGAACAACAACTATCTATATCTTTTATACCTGTACTGTAAGAATATTTTATTTCTTGAAGGCAAAAATATCATAAAGAATTAAAGTTATTTAAAGCTAAAATTCTGACTGGTATTACATAGCTTTGTGAATTTGAGAAAGAAAATGCAGGGATTACCGAGATATAAAGAAAACCCAAATATTCAGAAAGATTCCTCTAGCTAATGTCTGAACTGAAAGCATCCTAAACACCAGGGATGAAGATTGAAGCAGCTCTTCCTCATCTACCCCCTCTCTGAGGGCTCAGATCTGAAATGAAGGCAACATCCATGAGCTCTGCATCCCGTCCTCCTGGCACATGGACCACAGAAAATGGCCAGCTTGAAGTTTCTAGAGGGAGCATGCCCAGGGTGTCTGCCATCATACTCTGACAGAAGCAGACACCTCAGCAGAGCTTTCACACCTCTGGGGATGCTCCAGTTCTCCAGGAAGTGCATTACCAAGAGCACCATTTGGGCACAGGTCCAGGATGCCATGCCTTGGCATAGCACACCTCCAAAAGCATGTTGTGTCACCTGCCTCCCAAGCAAAGGTTTATCCCTGTAGCTAGGGAAGGCTATGTGCTAAAGATACTGCACAATGGGGTGCGGTAGAAAGAAGTGTAGGACAATGGGGTAATGAGCATGTGATGAGGAGGTACTCATAAAGCAAAAGAAACACTGCTGTTTAGCACACCTCTCTGCTCAGACCTTCAGCTATTAACATCATCCCCCTTTCAAATGCTTTCAGTGCTCCCAAGCGATAACACTTGAGACTAGCCACAACTAAATCTCACACAACATGCCCAGTTATAAAATCCTTTGCAGAAGTCATCCATCATCTTTGAGCTTACTAAAACAAACTTCTCTTTATCTCCCTGTGGTACCA
This sequence comes from Melanerpes formicivorus, assembly GCF_026170545.1. Lineage (NCBI taxonomy): Eukaryota > Metazoa > Chordata > Aves > Piciformes > Picidae > Melanerpes > Melanerpes formicivorus. Next base: position 30,393,608 of record NW_027142353.1, on the reverse strand, counting down.
TGGACAGCCCCTTCCACAACAGGAGATCTAGGAAACACAGTTAAGTGCTCCTCCTGAGCACAGCACATATGAGCCCAGATATTAGGAGTGTCCACAAGGGATATATAGGTCTCCGGGAATCCAATTAGTCTGTATAAACACATCCAAAAAGTTCACATAATGGGACAGGAGAATTTGGTAACAACTGCAATACCATTTCCAAAGACATGCACCAGACCATTCTTTATGTCAAAGGTGTACAGATTTCACTTTTTATACAGCCTTCAATTTTTAAATTGAATGAGAAAATGTGTTTGAGAGCATGCTCACATACACACAGCTGTCCTGTCAACTTTATCCAGAGTCCCAGCACTGACTAAAGGGGCACCCTGCCTTTCTATCATGTCAGCACCTACACAAGATCTGTACATATTCTAGCTGCTTCCCCATCCTTTTTGAATTATTAAAAATAATGCACCCAGGGAAGACATATTTTCTGAGAGAACTGCACTGTTTACTGCTGTCCATCATCTTCAAAAGGTGTGGCATTTTCACACATGGTTTGCTGTCTAAGACATGCAGTTAATTATCCATCTTCATCAGCCTCACACTGAACGTCATACACCTTCCCCACCTTTTCTTATCTGCATTATTAGAATAGAATAGAATTAACCAGGTTGGAAAAGACCTTTGAGATCATCGAGTCCAACCTATCACCTAACACTATCTAATTAAACCATAGCACCAAGCACCCCATCCAGTCTCTTCCTAAACACTTCCAGTGATGGTGACTCCACCACCTCCCTGGGCAGTCCATTGCAATGGCAAATCACGGTTTCCATGAAGAATTTCATCCTAACATCCAGCCTAAACTTCCCCTGGTGCTGCTTGAGACTGTGTCCTCTTGTTCTGGTGCTAGTTGCTGGGAGAAGAGACCAACCCTAAACTGAGGGGCCCAGAACTGGACAGAGGACTCAAGGTGTGGCCTAACCAGTGCAGTATACAGGGGCAGAATCACCTCCCTGCTCCTCCTGGCCACACTGTTCCTGATGCAGGCCAGGATGCCTTTGGCCTTCTTGGCCACCTGGGCATCCTGCAGGCTCACGTTCAGCCTATTATTGACCAGCACCCCCAGGTCCCTCTCTACCTGGCCGCTCTCCAGCCACTATGACCGCAGCCTGTAGCATTGCATGGGGTTGTTGTGGCCAATGTGCAGAACCCAGCACTTGGATGTGTTCAATCTCATGCCGTTGGATTCTGCCCATCTGTCCAGCCTGTCGAGGGCCCTCTGCAGAGCCTCTCTACCCTCCAGCAGATAAACTCCTGCCCCCAGAATGGTGTTGTCCGCAAATTTACTGATGATGGACTCAATGCCCTCATCTTTAACATCAATAAAGATATTAAAGAGCACAGGGCCCAGCACTGATCCCTGGGGGACACCACTACTGACTGGCCGCCAGCTGGATGTGGCACCATTCACCACCACTCTCTGGGCTTGGCCCTCCAGCCAGTTCCTAACCCAATGCAGTGTGCTCCCATCCAAGCCATGGGCTGACAGCTTGGCCAGGAGTTTGCTGTGGGGGACAGTGTCAAAAGCCTAGCTGAGGTCCAGGTAGTCTACATCCACAGGCCTCCCCACATCCACCAGGCGGGTTACCTCATAGAAGGAGATCAGGTTGGTGAGGCAGGACCTGCCCTTCCTAAATCCATGCATGTTGAGATCCCAGCAGATGTTCCAGATCCTCACCAGCCCTTCTATAGCAGCCTTGCCAACAGTACATTGCTTTCTCTATTACAAACATAAGACCTTTCCATGGGATGGGGAGGAAGGAAATGCTTCCCTACCTGCTTTTTTTCCCCAAAAAAAATAATAGAACTTACTTTCCCTTTTGCTTCTGACAGAACTGAGAAACACTCCATAAAGAAAATAAGCTTTTCTCCCAAGCAGTTTTTGAAAGAGTGATATTTTTGCTTTTAAAGAAGTGCATTTCAGCAGATTACAAATGTTAAAAGGTCAGAAGGCAGCACTGGGATTTCCCAGTCTGATGTCCTGGATCACTCAAGGAGTAGGCTGTTCACCAGAAGCATCAGGGAAACTCTGCTCTCTTGATAGAGCTCAGTAACTTGATGGTATACACCTTGTCAAAGATCGTATTTTGTTCACAGGAAAAGCCTTAAATCACATGCTTTCTTTAAACAAAAACACCCAACAACAAATAAAACCAAATAATCTTAGAAAATAATTAAAAGCTGGGGGGGGGGGGGAACATGGGACAACAAGAGTTTTCAATAGCAAAAGAATAAAGCAAACTCATGTGAAACGCCTTACTCCTATGCAATAACCCTTTCTTATTTTCAGTACTCTCTCTTTAGTTTTTTTATGTGTGATTTAATAGAGAGGCCAGGAGATCTATTCTGCCAACATGAAAAGCATTATTATTAAAAGACCTGCTAGAGTAGTAACATCACACTGGCTCTCCGTACTCAGCAGACGGGTAATAAAAGCATAGCTGTTTAACACAAAGACACAAGACCTCCCCCCGGTCAGCTTCCTACCAGAGATACTCTGTATACTAAGGAGCACAAATAGTTCAACATACTACCAGAGTTTCAAGCTTGTATCAGCCACCTTTACTTACAGAAGCTGTGAGAGACTAAAAGTTTGTCTCTCTTGGTGTGACTCAACAAAGATAAAATCACTTGCTGCTTACCCAGACACTAGCTGATATGTGTTGGGCAGAGCCACTGGAATGACTCTTGGAAGGTGCAAAGATAACATTGCTTGCTGGGCCACAGCTGGCCTGACAACAATGGACCGAGGCCACCTTTGGGAATATGCATGAGACAAGATAATCTCCACCCATCAAGTACCCTGGGAAGGGAGAATGGTGAGACAAGGGATTCACCACCTGTTTCCTGATGTGTAATGAGTGTGGGGGCATGTTGATGGAGATGGGGGAGGCAGAGGCCCCCCCCCCCCCATCCAGACCCTTGCCAAAACACACAGAAATGCACAGAAAGATTTCCAGGGGAACGATACCTGGACATTTACCTAAGGATGAGTTCCTGGCCCCTGAATTCCTGAGAGACAATACTTGGACACATACCTAAGGACTAAAAACTGTATAAAAGACTTGAGCAACTACTGGCTCAGTAGAAGAAAAATGTGGGGGACTGTGTCCCCCGGACTGGATGATTAAGAGAAGAAAAGCGTGGGAGAAAAACGGAGATGAAGGAAAACACAGGAGACGGACCATGGTGCTGAGAAGAAAAAGCCCGGGACAATGCTGCTCCGGAGAAAAGAGGCCGTGGACCCTGGAAGAAGCAGACTGAACCCTCTCTCCGTGTCCTAAGTTCCGCCTGCTGCAACTCATGGAGCTGAAGAGGCTGCCCAGAGGACCACATTTCTTCTCCAGCTCCGGACCGAGACAGAAGCACAGTCTGTATTTTGAGCTTAAATAACATCAAGTGTTCACATAGAACACTTTGGCTAATAATGTTCTCAGGAACTTAATCCTTTCTTGTACAACAGGGAGTTAACATCAGTCAGAGTCAAGGGTCAGGAAAGTATTAAAAATTCACTGTGCCTCTCCTTGAAAAGCAATAGAAAAGAAAATAAAATGTCTTGCTTTACTTAGAACAAAATTGCATTTGATTCTACATGTTGCAACTGCAATTATTCTTGAATTCAGCACTGGGAAGATTCCTGAAGCTATTTCACAAAAATAATTACACAAGGCCTTTTGGTATTCAGAATGAGTAGCATTATCCAGATTGCTATAAGGTCTCTCTGCCTTTAAATTCAAGGAAACGCAACAGGGCTTTCATTGATCCTCCTTTGCCTTTTGGAATCATGAATACAATAAATTTTCCATATGCCTATGTACATACATGCACTTACTTTGTGGCAAACAAAGAATAAGCCACACTTGGAACCACAGCAAGCTCTGAGGAACAGTGCACTTACACCCGCCACCCCATCAATTAGCCTTATGTAAGCATGTTCTTGTACAGTGCAGAGGTTAACAGCAGTTTGAGATGCAGAAGTGTTTAGCACTATCCAGAATGATATCCTTATTCAGCTTTCTTTGCTACTTGAAGAAAACTCAGTGGGATGAGTTAACCTGACAATGAAGGCAAATGCTAACATCAGAGCTAAATGTGGCCCAAGTTTCATACCTTCTGAATCCATCTATACTGCACAGAATATTTACTCTCAGCTCTATAATGTGTGGTGTACACAACACTGTCATTTCAACACTTTTATTAAGTTTCTTTAAAAGTTAATGATAAATCTTTTCACATGTCAGGTCCATCTGAACACAGAATATAGCTATGTCCCAGGCCTCCAAATATTTTGTCATTAGTGTGATGAAAAATACAGTCCAGTCTTGCCAAACACAAGTAATGAGGAAAATGCATGAAATAAAGAGACTAGGCTGGGCTTTACTGGGTTCCTTGGTCATTCCTATACTGGAAGGATGAAACTATCATTGTGAAAACTATGCAAAACAGTTTTAATACTGGATATTTAACATAGATGAGGGGAAAAAGAAAGAAGGAAAGAAAGAAAGTAGGGAATGCAAAGAGAGTGAATTAAATATTCTTAAGTGAAGGCCGAGCCCCTCCAGACAGAGATATACCAGCCTACCAGCTGAGACTAGCCAGAACATAAGCAGCTCATAGGATGTGCCATCAGGGGCCCTCAGCCCTCACCATTCCCTCAACTTCACCTTGTTTCAGCCCACACAGCTGTGCAGAATTGGCTGCAGTCATTTGCTAACCTGGAGTCACCTCGGATGCAGGGATAACAAGAAGCCATGTCTCCAGCCCAAGGACCGGTTCACCCTCCTGGGTCATCCTAGCACGAAGGAGCAGTGAGGATCGAGTGAGATCCAAATGGAGCCATGAGAGGATAGAAGGAGGCAGTGGGGAAGTGGAGCATCCTCCTCTGTATTCCCCTTGCAGGGCTCTGACTGCAGACTCAGAGGTCAGTTTCTCCCCCAGCATCCACACAGATCATCCAAGATGTACAGCTACTGTCAGCGCAATCTCAATCCTCTGAAATTTCCCCAGGGAACAGTGCTCACATGCTTCAACAATAACTGCTACCTTGTAAACACATTCCACATTCCTGTTGCATTAAACCCCACAGGTGAAATGCAAAGCTGAAAGACCTCTTGTCTAACTGTTGTATGAGGCTCACTCTGAAGTAGTACATGTGGAGCACCAAAATATTGTGGTGGTTTGAGCCTTAACTGGGATTTAAGAGCTGAGATAGAGGCAAGGCTGAGAATCCCTCCCCCGCTCCCCGCTCCTCTTTCCCAGTAAAGAGGAAAAGAAAGGGAAGGAGCAAATCCACCAAGAAATAATTTGGAGTTGGCTTGGAATTAGAGAGGTAAAGAATTTTCATATATATACATATATATATATAAACCAGTAACTCGAAGGGTTCACAAGGGTAAGGAACAAGGATGGATGGGGAAAAAATATGAATACAAAACCAGTCCTTTGCAGAGACGTGAATGTAGCAGGGAGAAGGACCAGGCCTGACCATGTGGCAGAGAAACAGGAAGCCAACAGCAACTATCTCTTGTCCCCATGAGGCAGAAGTGAAAGAGAGCTAATGGCTGCAGTGCCCTCCTTTTTATAGGCTTGCTGGACAGGGAGGGTGAATGGAACAGACTAACTCAGTTTCCCAGGGGGAAAACCCCCTCCAGGGAGGGCAATGCCTTCACAAGCCCTCCCCCCAGCCCGGCTTTCAGGATGGGCATAACCCATCACACACAACATTGCTGAGTCCTTTCATCTTTGCTCCAAACCTTTTCCACAAGCTATAAGAAAAACACAATTAGGATTTCACAAATGTAAGAGGCCTCATTTTTCGTCATTTACTCCCTCATGATGTGTACTCCCAGACTTTACATTCCTACTATCCATTTGGGACAAATTTGTTATTTTCTGTTTGAAAGAGAGGCAATGTTCTCTTGTACCTCTTCTCTCCTCCTACACTTGCAGATCTTTGCTCCAAACCACACTGTGCTCCAAAACTAGGATATGAGCAAATGGAAATAACTGCCACTTACTCAGATTTTCCTTTTCCTGTTTGCTCCTTCCCTGCAGCAATACCCTCAGTGAAAATAATTTCTCCACTCTGCCTTGTGCCAAGTTAAGGCCCAAAGACTACACAGGAACCTGATGATGATGTTTAAAAGGGCCAGAATGGAAAAGACCTATTTGGAGACTTATCCCATTTATCCTTAGGCTCTGTTCTTTAAATACACCAGGAATGTTTTACTTCAATACTCAAAATCCTGTGACTTGCAGGTTATTAATTTATGATGAGATTATTATGGTTAATTTAACATGTGCAGGCACTTAACTAACTACTGTTGGGAAATATTTGTCACTGACTCAAAAATTTCCTGCCTGCAATTTGTCAGATATAGTGCAAGTGAGCTGCAGAAATCCAGCATGACCTAAACAACTCTCATCTGCCATCGCCTTTACACGTGACTGTACCACACTTGAGCTCTGCCTGAATTAAATAAGCACAACAAAATGTACCGCAGCATTCACAAATAAAATGGCATTGACATTCAGATGCAGAAAAAATCCAACCTAAGCGTATGCTCTTCCACACATATGAGGAGAGCAGAGAGGCAGGCAACATATATATGGGAGCAAAAGGGACACTATTGGGAGAGAAGGTGGCAGAGCAGCCTCCCAAATGAAAGCTCATGAAGCAAACCTGTGCAAGCAAAAGCTGCTTGTGAGGGCTTTCCTCCCACCTCCTGTGAGTCTGCCATGACCCAAATCAAGTCAAGTGGTGCAGAGTAAAACCACTGAAGTGGTATAATTCAGGAGCAACCTATCTCCCAGCCATGGCACAGACCTTCAGGGCCATCTTACCATTCCTGGGGAGAAACTCCCCACCTCAAACTGCTTTGTTTTGCTTGCTTTGCCAGGGAGGCAGGCAAAATATCTGAGTGTATAGAGCTAGTTACAGCAACAAATCAAAACTCATGTCCAAAATGACCAGCCTTGTGGCACCTTTGAAGGGTCCCCAGTACTTTTTGGTTTCAGGCCCAAAGTCAGTAGTGAATCATTTTGCCCACAAACATCTCTTCAGCTCTGTGTTTTCTCAAGACCTCTCACTGTCATATGCATCCCACAAATCATTCCCTTTCCAGTGCAGGGGCACCATACACTGCCTGGACATTTTCAGTTCTCTCATATGGTAAAATCTCTGGAGAAATGGCATGTTTTGGTACATTTAAAAATCTCTGAGCTTCACATAGGTGTAGTGGGATAGAACTTAGGCACATACTACCAGAGGGGACTTCCTGAAGATTCAGTCCCCTGTTGCTGCTGGCACACACTCCATATAACGCTTTCACAGGCTGATTTTGAAAAGTGTTATTTTGAAAACTGTTCCGTTTCTCCCATGCCTCTGACTGAAATGCTACTCTGGAATGTTAACTCTGATGGTCAGACATTCCCAGACTAAATGGCCATTCTATATCTGGGGCTGCTTTTTTTTTATTTGTGCCAGTGCAATTCTTTCCTTGAGACAGCTTCTCTCTCCTGCCATAGGTATTTAGAGAAGACATCTTTCCACCTTTATCTGCAAAGTCCAACAACCCACATTACCTTCATCTCTTCTCAGACATAAGCTCTTCATTCTCCTGGCCATCTTATTAACCCTTTTCTCCACGCATCCCACTCCAAGCTCACCTATTCTAGCAACCAGCTGCCCAGAGCTGGACACTGAATCTCAAGTGGCCTTTATAGCTAGATGACACAAAAGTGACTCTTGGATTTAAGCTCCTTAGCAAGTTATACTTGCAGGACAGGAAAGCATTCATCTTTCACCTCCAGCCCACTCTCTATTGCGGAGTCCAAGGATGTGTTTGAGCACATTACTATTAAGAAACTCCATACTGTGTAAGGCCTATGTTCCAATAATCTCCCCAGACTTAGCTCTTTTCTACATCTAGCCACCCAGATAGCTGATGCTGGCTGCCAATACCAGATTACAGGATCCATTCCAGTTTCTTTTCAAACACTGAAGCACTTGTGTACACTCCCTTGGCTGGACTTCCAAGAGCCCAGCCATCTGTGTATCTGCAGAGTGCCCCTGCTGTAGGTGTAACAGGAAAATATTTAGTCTTCTGCATGCAGTTGGCAAATATGCTAGCTCAAGTCTGAGGAAAATCTGACCTTCTTTGCTTAGAGACCTCCTTCATTTTAACATTTTTTCAGACATTTAAAAAATATTTGTGCATCATAACAATGGGCAGGGAATGAGGTGTCTAGCAGAGACCCCAGCTCTGGTAGAAGAGCGTTACTAAGAGCACACTGTAAGGCTTTGTGAACAGGGGAAATATCAGAGAGTGCTGGACAATTTAATCTCCTGGATCCCATGGTATCCTCTGAGAGTGCTGCTTAACTAAAACAGCTAGATCAAAAAGTTTCTGCTGTTAATTGCCTCCTGAAAGATGTTGACCTTGAGACTGGAACAATTAAATGAAACATGAAGCACCTTCTCAGAGAGGTATTTCTTCTCTGTCCTACAACACCTAAATACACTGTAGTGTGAAGTTACACACTTGGGAGAGCTTTTGGTAATAAAGAACATCCTGAATTGCACAAAGATCCTGCTCTGGTACAGATTTTTTTTTTCTCTCTTAAGTGGACACATACACTATGGCCCCAGGAATGGAGGTATGAACTCTCCCAAATGTATAATAGAGACAAAAAGCTTGGCATAGCAAATTGGATATGCAGAGTTTGAAAAGCAGACACTGTACCAGGTATGCAACATGAGACTCTGGGAATTGTCTTTCTGAATACTAAGTGTGGAAAATCTCAATTGAAACTGCACTTACTCAGTTTCTCTGAAGAAATCAGGTCTTGAATGCCTCAGAATCAGCATTCAAACAGCTTCATATCAGAGATAATTAAAATATACAGCCTAAAAGGAACCTAGTGTTTTATGTCCTATTCAGAATCCACCGCTACAGCCTACTGTGCAAAAAACCCTGCAAACATGCTTGTAGTGTACCTGTCCTAGAGATGTCACTTGGCAGGCCTCTGCTTTAAGTTAAATGGAGCTGTACCAAGTCATATTGCTGAAGAGCTGGAATGTACTGTTTATAGACTTCTGAAAAAAGGCAAGTTAAACAACTTGTATGCATCTGGAGACATTCATTCTCAAATTTTTTCAAAATACAAAAACTGTATTTGCTGCGAAAAGTCGTCCCTCAGAAAACTCATGCCAGCCCAGTACCAGCACTAAATACAAACATACTCAGGTTTAATTCCCACCCTCCCTGCCATCTGTGAGTAGAGAGAAGAGGTTAGAGCACAAGGAAGACAGTTTGTTTTTCTTCTCTACATTTTTTTAGAATGGCACATTGCTGTAATTTTTACATTTGTCAAAGGATTTCTACTCACAATCTATCAAAGGAAAAGAAAAAGCAGGAACAAATTGCATTGTGTTACCAACCAGAGGCAATGATTGCTGACCTCTGCAAAAAACACACAGTTAAAGGGACTTCCTGCTTTCCATTTTGTAAATGTGCTACAAGGAGCCAGCTGCAGCAAGAGCATGGTAACCAGTAACTCTGGATCACTTAAGGATTTTTCATTAGCCAATTCTACAATAAATTAACTAGAGAGGTTTAAAGGTTGTTTTCAACACTCTATAAACAGACACCACAAGGAACTAGGGAAGACAGTTCACCTTTCCACTTAACTTTTTTACTTACCATCCGATGAAACTTTAATGAAGTACAAAGGCAGGTAATACTCCCACAACTGAATGTTGTGCATCTGTGTAACCAAGAAACACATCACGCCCCTAGGAAAACAACCTTTAAAGTGCCTCAGACATAAACTTTCTTCAGCTGCTTACCGGAGTATGCTCCTGTTGGCCAGATTCAATGTAACACAAAACGCTACTGGTGTTTCAAAAGGGATCTGTCACCTCACCAGAAATTTAAGCAGTCGCAAAAAGAGCAGAGGCACTTCCAAGTTCACACAGAGGATTCTGAAAGCCTCAATTCAGTTTGACTTGGATAGTGCACCCTACATCTCATCAGTTACCCAGTACATTTTGCCTTCCTGAGTTATTAGCACTGCCTCGATCCCTTCACCAAGTGATCCCTGTATCTAACACAGTCAAAAGAGTTGGTCAGAAGAGAATGCACCAGTATCCCCCAGTTGCTAGGAAACAAGCAGAGAGATCCTGACCTGAATTCTTAGCAGAGGCTGATGATGCTCAGGAAGCTTAGCTGGGTCCTTCCTGGGAAGGCAGGGACATTCTGAAAAGTTACTCCTGGCTATGCAAAGGCCACTGCATAGCACCACCCAAGACAGAGCAACAGTAGCTGAGCTGCTTACACAACAACAAAGCACCTCTTGTGAAAACAGAAAGTGCACAGGTGAAAATGGAGGGAGAATTTTCTGTTCTTCGCATCAATGAAACTTGGAAGTTTTTAACCTCAAAACAAGATCTTTGTATTTTAAATTTAGTCATTAGATAAAGCAGAAGAAACCACCTATCACATGTACAATTTCAGCATTAACAAATACAATAACAGAATTAAACACATCAAAATCAAGAAAATTAAAGTTACCCTAGATGCATAATCTAAAACCAAACTTGTAATACAAAACCAGAGAAGCAAATCAGGAAAGTTAAGAATGACAAAAGAACTCTATGTTTTCCAACCTTTTAAATATTTCAGGTTACTGCCACACCATTGGATTAATGACTCTGTTTAGCTTTCAACCCCTCCAGTATGCATTTTCTAAAAGATGAAAAGGGGCTGAACTACACCTGAACAACTGAGGTGCTTCTGAGTCCCTTGGATGTGGTATGCCTGACCCTAGCTAACCTGTATAGTGGAAGGAAATAATAACTCCTTGAATGCAGCACAATGTAAAAGCCTCTCACAGACCTGATTATCTGAAAAAAATGCCTGTTTGCTTTCTACTGACTCCAAGGAATATCCATCCCCTTGGCAAACTTGGCAAGAATGTGATGCTGCACACATCATGGTTCTCATGGGTTGGAGGAGCCAGTGAAGTCCAGAGGGACGAAGGTAAGGGCAACATACACAAGTGTCTCATCAGAAATGCCAGACCATCCCAGTTGTGCACCTAATGCTTACTCCTGGTGCGTGTAGTGTACTCCTGAAAAATCTCTCCTTTTGTTATAATGTACAGCAGGTCCAGTGGCCCAATACAGCCACATTCAGTGCAGGACTGGCATCCAGAAACAGTCTCTTAGCTATGCTCGAAATCTCTGCCTACTCCTTAAATGTCTGTATTTACCCAGGGCATGAGCATCTCCCTGCAACAATTACAACTGCCCAAAGGCAGATGAATATTATGGTGCGTCAAGCACCTTTTTGAACAAGAGCCACAGCCTATCATGTTGATAGGAAAATTCATTTGCCTTCTCTCACCTGTTTGCAGAAATATGAAGAGTTCAGCGTTAGGTTCTATCCTAATAGCACTTCAATTTCCAGACTAAATAGTTTACGCATGCCATGATCTGAGGAACAGCAAAGCTGAATAAATCCAGGTACTAAAGAGAGTCACAAAACATCTTTTTAGGTAATCAAGTGACATTTGGAGGAAACAAACTGCAAATTTGAGATGTTAAATATATACTCATCTGCTGCCAAAGAAAAGCTGATTACATGACAGAACACTGAGTGCAAGACAGAAATCATAGCTCTGTGCAGGATGACTGTATGGTAAGTAGTGCAGGTATTCTGAAACTATTTTCTTTATGAATGGCCATCTTAAAGATGTCACCACCAGAAGGGAAAATGATACAGAGAACATACTTATAGAAACATCTGTATTTCAGATAGTGCTAGATCCTTTTTTTGACTATAGATTCTTCTTCTGCAAATTAGAGTGGAGAGGAAGTCACTTCAGTGCTTCTTATGTATTTTTCTAAATGGCCTTTATGTTCAGCAATGCAACAAGCTGACACTAAGTAACAGAAATTAGAGAAAATTAAGGAAGCTTGACAAAATGAGAGGTGTAGCAAATACAAGCTTTTAATAATGAAGCCCTTAATAGAAGTAAATAGAAATTTAAAGACACAAGTATGGAAGAGTTGAGAAGAAACCGAGAATTGCTGAACCTGAAAGAGGGAAAGGGAAAGCCTTTCAGGGACAAAAATTTCACATGTGAAAGGAGAAGAGGAAGATGAAAAAAATACTTCTGGATTTTTCTCTAGACAGACTGAAGGACATATACCAGGACTGCCATGTAAGTAGAGAGCCACGGGAGACACTTGATGAAGAAGACAGTGTTTCAGCTGGGTGCCACAATCTCCTGGCCACAGATGAGCAAATAGCTCAGTCAGTGATTTGTCATTGACACTCTTGGCAAAGTTGCCAATTGTCATACAGCCACTGATTTTTTTTGGTTGTTTTCAAGCACAACCAGAATGGGAAGTTTTGGAACTCATGAAAAGTTTTAAACTTCTACCCTGCAGAAGAGGGAGTGTGAGTGGTACATGGAACAGAGTGCTAACAGGCAATAAAACAGTAAGAACGGCAAAAAAATAAATCAGTTTTATATAAGAATGAGCAAAAAGACACAGATGGGAACAATGCTGCTGGAAATGCTGATTCAAGGGAGAGCCCAAACTGGGCACCTTTCCTCTCTCTTAGCATTTCCTCTGATGATGTTTTGAAGAGCAAGAACAGGTGAGCAGTAAAACAAATCTGGGTGGGGTACAAAAAAGCCATTCCACAGTGTTAAAAACAACCTGTACCTTTTTCCTATTGTCTAAACTGGCAGAACTCCACTAGCTTCATTTTATGCCAACTTAAATCCTGGGCAAATGCACTGACTATGAGGTAGGCAGCGGTTCCTCTTACATGCTTCACTTTGTCTGTGGACAGCTTTCAGCAAGTCACATGTCTATTCCAGGGGAAGATACCTGATGAAGGATTTAATCTTCCTGATGACAGCAGAGGATGCTAAAGTACCTAACTCCCCCAACACATCTTGCAACAAAATTAATTTTTAAAAATTTGCTTTACTCAGCTATGTACTTTTATGGCCATATAAAACAGTTCAAAATTGCCTGACTTGAAACACTGCAAGTGAAACACTGCTGTCCAAATCTCTCTGCAAGGATATAGTTTTACAGTAATTGAGATAGTATGTAATCTGGTCACATCGCCACATACATCAGTAATACAGTACTGAGAAGTGTCCCAGTTGTTCAGATGCAGAAGGAGCTGTGTGAGGCATTGATTCATGCTGATGAATTGCAACCAAGCAACACTGCCAGCATCCCTCCAGCCCATTGTTCATCTGAGCTGAGAACAGCAGTAGAACAGCACTGAAAACTTGCCAAACTCCAACTTCCACAATTAAAGGATACTATCTCTAACACTATATATAGAAAATTCCTTAACCAAAATTTAACAGAAACAAAGTGTTAGTCTCTCAGTAAAAATAAAATTACATGCCTGAAGGCAGCAAACTAATTTATCTGTCCACAACTCTTTTGTAAATAAGCTTTACAAAAGAAACATTTCAAATTTACTCTACACAAAGTGCAGGACAATGAATTATTCATCTGAGCAGAGGGACAGAAATACTGCCTTTATACTGCCTTTTTGTTAGCCTGGCTATTAGATGATGAGGGAAACTAAAGACAACTTTCTCAGATACAATAACTAATCAGTAACAACACAGCTGAGATGAAAAAGAAATAGATACTTGAAAATTAGGTTCAGTGAGAGCTGGCAACTATTTTCCACATAAGTGTCTGAAACTGACAGTTAAAACACAAAATATAGCTACTACACCGTCATTATGAACATAGGTACTAAAAAATGATGATACAATACTGGGATTTTTCATGTTATTGCAGCTGTTAATGCCACAGGCCTGGACACCAGGAACAAAATTCAGTGTATAACCACCATTGCTCTTTATGTGAATAGGAGGATAACACAGTCTGCCAACAAAACTGTCAAATTTTTAGAAAGTGACACAATACCCCCCCCCCGCTTTTACCAGAAAAATAAATCTCATGTATAAGTTAAGAATAAGATAGAGAATCAACTTGTGCTTATAATGTAATGGACAGGCTAGCAGCTGTGTGCATTTCTCAAATAAAACCCTAAGCACTGACCTGTAAAACATGAATAGTAATAACATCTGCCAGACTTCTGAGCTCTGAAATCACATTCCCTGAGAGCAAGTTGCCAAAAGAAACCTGAGCACCTACGTAAGATACCATTTCCCTTTTCAATGATCTGTGCTTCTCTTTTGAAACTTTGCTTAAAAGGCTGAGTGCAAAACCACATACATCTCTCCTCTCTGGGAGTAAAAATAGCAGGGCAAAGTAACAAACCCCCATGGCACTGGCATTAAAACAGATTTAGGAATATCTTTCAGAATTTGGGATATATTAGATCACCCTCTTTACTTACTCTCCACTTTTCCTTTTAGTCCTTTACTACAATCTAGATTCCTATATATGGTCTTCTCAGTCTCAGGGAGGATCAAGCAGTCCTGTATTCACTATTCAACATGAAGTATCATCATGATCTCATACAGGCAGAAACACTGCTGCTTCTTATGTTCTCTTGACTTTGCAGTCTAGAGCCTCTCTCCTAAGTCCTTGCCACTGCCAAAGGTTTTGATGCTCCATAGAACACATTACAGGGTCAAAGTCTGCTCTTCCATGGCATGAGTTCCCAGAAACTTCCTCTCAGTTGTGAGCAGATACTCAAAGCAGAACTTGCTCTCATCTTTTTCTTTTCCCCTCATACAGTTTGCCAGATGGCTTTATTTAATGTCTATTCCCTGGATTGACTCTTAGATTTATTTTTTCCCTCCCCACTTGCCATCTGCTGGTCCAAACAGCTAAATGATACACTTGCTTTGCAATCTCACAGCATTGATTCATTCTTGCTGTCTACTTGGCATCCAAAATAGTATGCAGGCAGACAGGCAGGTCTGGGCAAGGCCTTGCTCCACCAACAGGAATTTTATTCTTGTACCTCTGAGAGCCATTACCTCAGGAGCAAATTTGGAAAAGAGAATAACGCACAAAGCCAGAGTGAAAGAGTACTAAGTACTGAGAGGAATCAATGGTCTGTGTTGCAGACATTGCCTGGAAGCAGGATTTGCTGCCCCAGGAATTGGTGTTGTGTGGCCTTGTACAAAGAGAAGACATCATGTTGTGCAGCAGCTAATAGAAGAAAATTACAAGTGCACTTCCAAAAGAAAAAAATGCTGCGTGGAAAAAAAAAACCCTTGACTTATATTCTCCAAATTGCTTCCCAGGGGTATTGGGTACCATCTCATGCTTTTCAGTGACAACGTATGTGATCTCTGATGGAATAACTAATGTGAACATGGGCATAACTATACCCATGCCCTGCAGGGTACCCTGCCTAGACAGCACTCAATAGGAGAGGGAAAAGCAAGTGACCACTGGTCAGCCCAGAGCTCTAGCAGCCAGGACAGAGGCCTGTGAAACTGAAGCAGCAGCTGGCTGAGAAGGGGCTGAGGAAGAGGACAAATGGCCACAGAAGGAGGAGGAAGGGAAAGAGTGCCAAAAAGTCTTGCCACGACTCCGTTTGAATGCCTAACAGCAAGGAATTACTGAGCTGCCCACCCATTCTGTTACCTTAAACTGAGACCTTTTTAGAGATGATTTTGTCTCTTGAGTGTTTGCACAGTTCTAAACACAGTAGCTCCCTGTGCTGGCTAAGTCCTCTGAATACTATGAGAATACAATTAATAAGAGCAATAAAAATCTTTGTGCTATTCGTACTTGAGAAGGTCTTGCATGGCTCTGGACAAATCACAGCCACAGCAACATTTTCAACAAACACATTTCTTAAACCTCTCACTATTGCTGCTCCCTCTTAAAGGTATTTTAAAGACATAAAAAGCCATTCCTTTCATGAAAAAACAAACAACTTGGTTTCATATCTGAAAGCCACAAAGGACCAACTATTTATCCAAATTGTCTAAGTGAACAAAAGCTTGAGAACTCCTAGTTCAACATTTAAATTTGCACATACTTATCCTTTCCTGATTCTCTGGTGGATTTGGTGGCTCAGCTGACATACAAATAGTCTGCCATCTCTCAGGTTTACATCATATGGTGAAGTAAATGCAAAGTGTGAGGTCTGCAGCATATAGATGTCTTAAGGTTTAGATAATACTGATACTACAGATCTGGTCCTACTTTTAGAATACGAAACCGATAAACCTGTCCTAGCTGTCCAGTGTCCTTGATTTCAGCAGCTCTGATCCAATGCCCACTGAGGTCAAAAGATTCCCTAATTACCCAGTAAGTGCCAAATCAAGCACAATGAGAGTCAAGTGCAACTGAAGATACAAATTCTTCTGCTGTGCAAATTCCTTCATTACTGAATTGTATTGCACTGATTCACCTGCTCCAGGTCTTCACTTAACCTGATACTTCATACACCACCCAGCGCTGGAGGGAGTGGTGCTGAGAAACAGACAGCCTGAAATTCCCAAGCTGCTTAATGTATTTCACGTTAGTGGTTCACAAAGAAATGACAATCGGATACCTGGTTGTCACCATGAATGGAAGGATAAACATTCAGTGACAAGTTATGAAATGTTTGTGGTAGTTTTAGGCTATGCCTTTAAAATTTAGCTGCAGATTTGAGCAGGAAAGTGGAAAAATATAAATAAATCACTTCTGGGTATAAAAAGGAAAACCAAAAGATTATTCTAAACAATTTCATTGGATAAATGTCTAGGATAAGAGGAGCTGTATCACAACAATTCTTCACATTCCCATTTCCTTTTCTCTTCTGATCTTGTCTGTTTTGCTTCACTCAGAAGAAGATAACATGCTTTTGGCTGGCCTTGGGAAAAGTCTAATCCACTGCTTTTTCTCTCTCAACCCCTCTCTCTCTCGGGACAGGGGAGTTTGGGGGGGCAGTGGAACGGCTTCCTGGGTCTTTTGACTGGGAAGGGGTTTTCGTGTTGTTTGCTAATTGTAGCAAACAGTAAATATCTGTACAATATTGTAAATAAAGTACATTTTGTACATATTCATTGCATTCCACTGTAGAGTGTAGTTTTTGCTTGTAAACACAGCTTCATCTGCATCTGAGTCGGTCAGGCTAAAAGTTAATGCTGGGGGAAACTTCAACCCACCACAATGTTACATCTGCTCAAGAAGGCAGAACAACCAGCCAAAAACCAACGCGTCACAGAAATGTGTAAAACAGCACCAGATCCAGCACTGTGCCTGGGCTATACTTGAAAGCTGCACTGGTACAGATGTTAGTAGGTATACTAAATAATTGACAGGAAGACTGTACCACCAGTCTGCATATCCATGGTAACCAATAGAGGATCTCCCCGGGAAAGGAGTGCTGAGCTGGGGAACAAAAGAGCTTTAGTCTTTTCCCCTTTGCATTAGTGCTAAACAGCATTCAGTATAGAGAGATTATTCAGATTGGAGCCATGTTCACCCCCAGATAACAGTGACAAGGAAAAAGAACAACAGGGTTCATCAGCATCTTCAGTTCTCAGAGGGCCAGTCTAGCTTGCACCATGGTCCATGTCTCTGCATGTCCACAGCTATTGTTCCACCTGATATGAAGCTGATACAAACACACCCCAGCCATATTACAGACAAACCACTATACTGTACATAACACAGTAAAGCTCCCAAGATACACACTGGTCAGTTGGGGCATGCAAGCTAAAGAAAGGAACAATGACCTGTTATGCAGCTACCAGTCTGCAGCAGTACAGTTAATTTCTCTTTGTGTATATGAGTATGTTCTGAATACATTTACGATTATGCATTCTAGGCAAGGTTTGACAATCTGTAGTATCAATGTGATGCTCATCCACAAGAAGGGCCGGATGGAGGAACTTGGAAACTACAGGCCTGTCAGCCTGACCTCAGTGCCAGGCATGGAGCAATTACGGGGGCAATCACAGTGCACCTGCAGGATGGCCAAGGGATCAGACCTTGCCAACACGGATTTAGGAGGGGCAGGTCCTGCCTGACCAACCTGATCTCCTTCTATGATCAGGTGACCTGCCTGGTGGATGTGGGGAGGCCTGTGGATGTGGTCTACCTGGACTTCAGCAAGGCCTTTGACACCATCCCCCACAGCAAAGTCCTGGCCAAGCTGTCAGCCTGTGGCTTGGACAAGTACACTCTGCACTGGGTTAAAAACTGGCTGGAGGGCCGAGCCCAGAGAGTGGTGGTGAATGGTGCCACATCGAGCTGGCAGCCAGTCACTGGAGGTGTACCCCAGGGATCAGGGTTGGGCCCAATCCAGTTTGATATCTTTATTGATAATCTGGATGAGGAGCTAGAGTCCACCATTAGTAAGTTTGCAGACGACACAAAGTTCAGGGTAGGTGTTGATCGGTTAGACAGTAGGAGGGCTCTGCAGAGGGACCTTGACATGCTGGACAGATGGGCAGTGTCCAACAGGATGGCATTTAACAAGTTCAAGTGCTGGGTTCTGCACTTTGGGCACAACAACCCCATGCAGCACTACAGGCTGGGGTTGGAGTGGCTGGAGAGCAGTGTGTTGGGTTACACCCATCCTGGGGGCAGGCTGCAAGAGCCCTGCTTCCCCAGGGGACAAAAGAAACCTGATCAAGATGAACAAAGAGGGATGTGATTTCCCCCTCCCAGAAGGAGGGGGGGGGGGGGGGCCTGGGTCAAAGGTGGTCAATTCCACTTCTCCTTCCTGTACAACAAGCCTATAAAAAAGGAAGACAGTGCAGCCATTTTCCCTTTTTGCTTCTGCCTCACCTATTCAAAAGGACAATAGCTGTTGCTAGCCTCCTGGTTCTGCCACGTGGTCGGGCCTGATCTTCTCCTTGCTGCATCCATGCTTCTCTAAAGGGCTGAAATTCAAGGGAACTACAAGGCCATCCAAATTTGGTTTTGTATATTCTCCTATTCATCCTTATTCCTTACCCTTGTAAATCCTCCCTGTTACTGCTATATATATATTTTGTTAACAAATTTACTTCTCCTACTTCCAAACAACTCCAGATTATTTTTTGGTAGATTTACCTCCAGTCTCTTCAGGGGCAGGGGGAGGAATTCTCAGGGGTTTTTTACTACCATCTGAACTCTTAAACTCCAGTTAAGGCTCAAAACACTACAATATTTTGGCACTCCAATGTGGGGTTTGAAAAATAATATTTTATTTGAAAAGTAATACTTTGTTTGGAAAGAAAGGATTGGAAGTAGAGAAGTTAATTCTGAAGACTCTAATGTTCCAAGCTTTTGCATGGGTGTTTGGCTGGATCTTTTGGACCCATATCTACAAATTAATAACTCTCCCTGTGGTTTGGTTAATGACAGAGAGGCTGCTTAACTGGATAAAAACTTTACCAATGCAGTTGGGCACGTACCTCTTAAATTCTATGAATTTCACTGGCATAGATAATTTTTCAGAAGCAGGCTAGGAAACTAACCGTGTAGATAAAAATGTCTTTAAGGGGAAATTGCCTTATATAATGATATGTTCTATGTTTTCAAATGTAATCCTCATAGCAGCATTCACCCTGGCCATGTGGGGAGGGGAAGGTGCTAACTCATTAAGAACTCTCTGCAGAGGAACAATGGGTGCAATGCAATCTTTTGTAAGCTCTGATACCTGAGGGGTGGGGTGCTGTGAACGCTGTAAGGGGGAGGGGTTGTGTTGTAGTGAGTGCTGCCCAGCGGAAAGGGCCCACTGGTGGATGAGGATAACTCAGATCAGGAGATAATAATTATTACATCTCTGCCCAAAAAGGAATTAAGGCAAACTCATCTAGATTATGCATGGAAAGAGGATGAGACAATACTAAAATGGGCCCTCAGATGTTGGGATGAAGGTGTGGAAATGGTAGACCTAGGTAAGAGGGAGGTGAAGCTCTTAGGCTCCCCGACTTGTGATGCTGGTCTGGACAAAGATTAGCAAAATTCTCTGGGCCCAGATCCTCAATGCCATAAAGAGCCGATACTGCTCAAAAGACAACTTGCCCTGGGCCCCAATTAGATGGACAGCTATGGAAGACAGCATTTGGTATCTGAGACAGATGGCTGTGCTGGAAATAATTTATGGAGACAGCCAGCTCCCCTTCGACCCAGATGAGGTGCCCACGAAACAGTCCTTTGGAAAGAAACTCACGCAGGGTGTCCCTCAAAAACAAGCTCACACACTGGGAGAGATGCTCCTGACTGGACAGGATGGAAGTCCTAAAACTCTCTGTGAGTTTGCTAGTGACTTGAGGGAATATGAGGACAATGTAAGTCAGTCAGGACTAACAGAGACTCTCTGCACCTCATACACCAACTGATTCAACAACTGGAGAGCCAAAAGGTGATCAGCAAGGTTCACTCACCCTTCAACAGCCCGATATGGCCAGTGCAGAATGCAAATGGGGAATGGAGATTGACTGTGGACTATCACGGCTTGAATGAAGTGACTCCTTCAACCAGCACTGCCATGCCGGACATGCTGGAGCTCCAGTACGAGCTGCAATCAAAGGCAGCCAAGTGGTATGCCACAACTGGCATTGCTAATGGCTTTTCCTCCATTCCCATTGCAGAAGAATGCAGGCCACAGTTTGCTTTCACCTGGAGAGGAGCTCAATACCACTGGAATGGGTTGCCCCAGGGCTAGAAGCACAGCAGTACTATCTGTCAGGAGGTGATCCAGACTGCACTGGAGAAGGGTAAAGCTCCTGAGCACCTGCAGTTCATCAATGACATCATTGTATGGGGTGAGACAGCAGAAGAGGTTTACCAGAAGGGTAAGAAGATAATTGATATCCTGCTGGAGACTCACTTTGCCATGAAGAGAAGCATTGTAAAAGGGCCTGCCAGAGAGCCAGGCAAAAAGGGACCTCGGGGTACTGGTTGACAACTGGCTGAACATGAGCCAGCAGCGTGTCCAGGTGGCCAATCTGGCCTGTATGGTATGGCCAGCAGGAGCAGGGAAGTCAGTCTCTCCCTATACCCATCACCGGTTAGACCACACCTTGAGAACTATGTCCAGTTCTAGGCCCCTCAATTTAAGAAGGACATTGAGATACTTGAACATGTCCAGAGAAGGGCAACGAGGCTGGGGAGAGGTCTCAAGCACAAGCCCTGTGAGGAGAGGTTGAGGGACCTGGGGCCTGGAGAGGAGAAGGCTCAGGGAAGACCTTATTGCTCTCTACAACTACCTGAAAGGAAGCTGTAGACAGGTGGGGGTTGGTTGCTTCTCCCAGGCAAACAGTGACAGAACAGGACACAGTCTCAAACTACACCAGGGGAGGTTTAGGCTTGAGGTGAGGAGAAAGTTCTTCACATAAAGAGTAATTGGCCAGTGGAATGGACTGCCCAGGGAGGTCGTGTAGTCACCGTCCCTGGAGGTGTTCAAAGAAAGACTGAATGTGGCACTTGGAGCCATTATTTAGTTGTCATGAGGTGTTGGGTATTAGGTAATACATTGGACTTGATGATCTCTGAGGTCTTTTGCAACCTGGTTGATTCTGTGATCTTAGAACTACTCACAAAAATTCTATTACTGTCCAACGACAATGTCCAGTGAAAGAACGACCTCCTGCCTAAGGAATTAAATGACCAGAATCTCCATATAATGCACAGGGATACCAGTCTCCTCCTGTATATGCCTACTGAATTACTCTAATGATCCAAAGGGCAAATCCTTGGGATCCTGCTCCTCTGTGTACCCCAAATGACCCTTGCAGAGCCTCCACCTCTCTCCATTTCTTTCCACTTATCACTGGGGCATGAAGTGGCATTGAAGCCAACACTGAGCTGAGTCCAGGAGACTGGCTGCTGGGTACCAGCACGCTAAACTGCTGAGCAGGAAGTCAAGGAGAACAAAAGGAATAGATATCATCTGTGCTATTGCTGTATGTAACCTCTGAAGTAGCAAAATGAAAAATAATTACAAGTAACTGTAATAATCTTTTCTTAGTCTCCTGTCCCTGCCACAAATTTCAGTTTATTCCATTTGCAAGTCTGATGTCTCTCTGCACATGGTTCATCATTTCTATGGCTCATTTCTGGTGCAGGTTCTCCCTAAAGGAATAAAGCCGTAATACATTCAAATAGCCATCTGAACATTCAAATAGGTGCAGAAAACCTCCTTCTTTTAAATACATCTTTTGTTTCCATGATATACTACCTACAGGAAATTTTTTTAGTAGTCTCTCCTAAAATACATTTGGTATGGTCTTGTTATGAAACATTGTATGATTTCATAACCATACAGAAGAGCATACTATTTTCCTAATCTGGAATACATTTCTAAATTCTACAGTGCCTTTAAGAAAATGGGCTTTATGTACCTCTATTTCATCAGTGACATATAAGCTCAGGGAAAACAGTTATTTTCTATCTTGGAACTGACAATTGTATATAAACAGCTTATGCTTTCACTTTTACAGCAACATCAAACCAGTACTGATTTATGCAGCTCCCAATGTCTTTATTTCTTGATTAACTTCTCTTTGGGCTTTCACTATAAGCTACTGATATTTTTTAGAGATAAGGTAACAGCAAAACTTGTATTAATTTCCTTCACCATATTCAGCTGCTTGTAACTTTGGCAGGTGCTGTATCTTTTAGGTCCTTTAAGTGTGAGGGCAAAGGAGTAAATAGGTCATGATGGTGTAACTGAAGGCCATCACATATGCACAAGTCAGGTTATGGCTGCACAATGGACCTTGGTTCTGACACACAAGCTTGTGCTTTGACTCAGCAAAGTAAATAACACTCCCTTCAAGCAGTCTGCACAAAGCTGTCAGAGTGTTCTGGTTTAACACACAGCGCATTATCAGACATTAGAATTCCAACATAAAACATTTTAAAAAATAAAACATTTTAAAACATTTTTAAAATGGAATGTTTTCCCCTGGTATTTGACAATATGCTGTTCCTAAGCAAAGTGGCTAAGAGTTTAATAAACCATCAGGAAGGCTACCTAAAATCTGAAGTTCATTTTGATTAAGAATCTTCTCACGTAAGTAGACCACTTGCATGCTCCTATTGCAGTAGCTCTCACCTACACTTGCTTTTGCTTCTTTACCCTAATCTACTGAAGGAGATCTTGTCTCCACATCACTACATGCTGTACAGACCTGTTGTGGAATATTACATTTTAATGGCACACCAGGAGACTCTTGGGCTCAGCTAACACAAGCTCTCAGCTTTAGTGTAAACCTGGTAGCAAAGTAAACAGAGTTAGGATGGTACTGAGTGCTAACACAAATTCCAGCCTACCTCTGTCCTGAAGAGTGGATGGAGCAAATAAAATGGTGGAATCACTTATAAATATGATGATTAAAACTGTATGCTGGTCACTTTTATTTTGTGTTATGCTTCAGAAATAGAGGCTATTAAAATAACAACTAGGTCAGATAAGAAACGCTAATAGGAGATGAGGCTTTATATTGTGAAGATACAGCTAGCAAAATTTAGTGCTGTAGGAGCAGATGTGGCTGCAGAAACAATGATACACCTTTCAGCAGAGTCTGCAAGGTTGTTTTGTGGAGATAAAACCAGGAAGTCCCTGCTGCAAGTTCCTACCACCACCACCCACCTATCCAAACTCCCCATGAGTCCAACAGGCAGGTTCATGCTCTGATGTACCTATTTGCATGCATGGTCCTCTTTTATAACCCAGATTATTGTGACTGAGCTACAGCTTGTGGCTGTCTTTCAGAATAAGATTGCAAAGCAGCTGAGATAGTTATTCAACCAGGTAGTTGAAGCAACATGAATAAAAATTGTAGAGTAAGCCTTAAAGGTTACAGTCTAATTGTCAGTAACTCCAGTTTTATATTTTCACTGAGAAATTTTCTCTTCAGCTCTTTCAATGAGCCTGATGCAGCAAATTTCTGCAACATTTCAACAAAACCGACTAAAAATCTTTTGTGTACAGGACAAACAATTTACAGTACTCTCTGCCCACAGAGTCATTTAGCATCAGGTTCACAGGACCAGCTTTTATTAAAACAATCCTCTCACCATGAGAAAGGTTGCAGAAACAACATCTTTACTCTAGAGCAGATAGCATTTCCTTAAAGCACTCCACCAGAGTCCAAATACAAACCCTCACATGCTTGTGCTAACAGTGTTGAGTTACACAAGAGATGGTAAGCAGCTGAAAGAGTGTAACTTTGTCAAAACAGCAGGTCGGCTAGCATTATCCTTCCATATACTGCAGACTCACTGCAAATGTCAGAGTCATCTTCCACTGTTGAATTTCAAGCTAAAAGTCAACAGGAAAATTAATAACCCAACCTATTGTTGTGACTGAGTTAAACATTACTGAAGTAATGGCTACAATTCAGAGTAAGCGTACAACGTGATCGAGCTTCTTTGTCCAGGAAGATATTGAAACAACAGAACCACCATCAATAGAGGCATGGCAAATCCAAAGAAGCAACTGATGTTGTGGACCAAAGGAGATGGGCCTTGAGACTGCTATCACGAATGCATGTATTTGTATGGCAGAGAGGTTTCTGTGGGGGTAGGGAGAAGGAAGAAGGGAGGGAGGGAGATTGGAAAGGAGGGTAGGGAACTCTGAGAAAAAGTGGGAATAGCTGATGAAAAAGCTTCCCTGAAAATACCTAATGGTAGAGCACCACTGTACTGGTGGTAGAACAAAGTATGGGTGATGCTCAGAGAAGTCTCTCTCCTCTTAGCTGAATCCTACTTCATCTATGGAATTGAGGTTTGGGTTGGGTTTTCTAATTAGCATTACTGGATCTGGTTTCACCATCAAATTAACATTAGCTGAAACTAAATTTGTTATTTTAGAAAGTCAGAAATATTTTTAAATTGTCTGGCTTTGACCTATGTTTGACAGCATAAATTCAAGTGGCTCCAGTGTCACAACCCCAGTTCTGACCTTGAAGCAGTTCCTCATTCTGTCTTGCCTGAGCATGGTTTTATTCATACACATTACTCTGTGTTCTCTGTGTACTCTCTGCATTTTGCCTGTGCAAAAGCGGAAGAAGCAGCAGTAGATCCACTTTCAGGTGGGTTTTGTTGATGTCTTTCAGAGATGTGTCAAAAACTAATAACGGCAAGCCTGTCAAAAGCAGCTAGTGAGATTGTTCCACAGACACAAGGTCACAGACAGGACAGCTATACACTTCACCAACCAGCAGGACTCAACACTTGCAGAAGCTGTGCTAGAAGGCCCCCTTCTCCTGTGCTGACCTCCATCAGTCTTTAATAGGAGCTAGTAATGCTCCTCACTGTATTTTGCAGCCCAGCTTACCAGACCACCACCAGCTTACCTTCACACCACCACAGCATTCAACATGGTGCTCCTTTAGGGGAAATAGGTACCTGTGAAATCTGTCCAGCAGAGAGAAGAGCAGATTTCCTGAAGTCTCTTAGTATTCAGGTGATTATAGTATGTGCCACAGTTGTTTCAGAGAAGCATGAAACTCATGAGGAGAACATGTGAATTCATTCACAATATATGCTTATCTACAAGCATGTAATACAGATTGTAACTGACATTTAAGATGACCCACACCCTATATAAGCCTCACAAAAACTGCCTAGTTATTCACTTTCCAGCTTGGCAAACTAAGCCTCCACACGCAGTGTCAAGCTAAAACATTTGTTAAAGTAATTCTTGGTTTCCTTCCATTTCAAACAATTTCATCGGGTGGATAGATTGACTCATTTTTGACTGAAGCAAACAGAAGTAGAGAGGTAGAAAAATAGAGGTATAGAAGCCATCACTAGCTAGAATACAATTTTTCTGTACACCGTTTCCTTCCACATAAGGATGATGGAAGGTTTCAGCTATTTTTGAGGTCACTATCTCCAATTAACACATGAGCTTTAAACAAATCAGACAACCGTGGAACAATTTTAATCCCTGAATGAATAAATCCCTTGGGGGATCTGGCTTCAGAGAAATCAATGGACAATTCTATTAAGCCTTAATAGCAAATTAGGCACAATCTGGTTTCTACAATGAACCTCAAAGCCACAAATCCTGTCATAAGAATTTATTTGTGCAATCAGTGTTCAGGGCCTGATTATACCTAGGATATCTCCTGTTCACAGCAGCTGTTGAAAGAGCACCGTGCTCAATCATCTTTGGGTTAGGGGATATAGTTTTATGGGGGAACACAGGACAGTAATAAGCATTAACTGTGTGAATACTTGTTTGCTTCTGTGAAGTCCTACCCTTATCAGCACCCTGTTGCCCACTGACCTTATCTCTAGCTCTGAAGGGTTAACAGAAGTGTCAGCTGTGGCAGTGAGAAGCTCAGCATTTGCTCTCACAGCTTTTCATAGCAACATATAAATGACCTCTCCTGCCCTATGGACTGGAAGTGCTCTAACTGTGGGATCAAACACAATTCATTCATACTGTGCTAGAAAAATACACCGTAGACTGGTGCAGAAGATTGAACTGTCCTTTAAAAGGAGATCATCAAAATAGAAGAGGCAATTTCAACCCTCCCCCTCAACATAACTAAACACTCACCTACTGACATCTCTCAGGGTAAGGAAAAAAATCACTTTGCTTGATATAGGTGATACAGCATAGCCTGTATCTAGGAGCCTCAGGGCTGCATCTGTTGTAAATTAAATGCTCTGATGACTCTTCTATGGCCTTGGAGTCAATGACAAGGACCGCAACCAGAGCTGTTCTAACAATCCAAGAGGATCAGTGACGATATGAGTCGCGAATATTCAATAGTATAGATGCATCTCCCCTATCCCAGAGCTACCCAAAGTGTTCAGATCTGGGGCATGCCCATGGGGCATGACAGTTGCCTATTGGCTTACAGAACCAGAATTCCCTTCCTTTGAAAAAAGGAATGTTAACAAAGAAAGAGGGTGGAAATAACAAACAAAACTATGCAGACAGAGCTCTGAGACACATGGCACACCCAGTTCTCAGAAGTACTCACTCCAAGCATCCACTGTCTAGATATACAGTTCTAAAGTCAAGTTTTCAGGAGCCATCACAGTATCAGTATCACAGTATCACTTAGGTTGGAAAGGACCTCGAGGATCATCGAGTCCAACCTGACACCACAGACCCCATGACTAGACCACGGCACCAAGTGCCACGTCCAATCTCCCCTTGAACGCCTCCAGGGTCGATGACTCAACCACCTCCCTGGGCAACCCATTCCAATGCCGAATGACTCGCTCGGTGAAGAACTTCCTCCTCACCTCGAGTCTGAACCTCCCCTGGCGCAGCTTGAGACTGTGTCCCCTTGTTCTGGTGCTGGTTGCCTGGGAGAAGAGGCCAACTCCCTCCTGGCTACAACCACCCTTCAGGTAGTTGTAGAGGGCAATAAGGTCACCCCTGAGCCTCCTCTTCTCCAGGCTAAACAATCCCAGCTCCCTCAGCCTCTCCTCATAGGGCTTGTGTTCAAGGCCTCTCACCAGCCTTGTTGCCCTTCTCTGGACACGCTCAAGTGTCTCAATGTCCTTCTTAAACTGAGGAGCCCAGAACTGGACACAGTACTCAAGGTGCGGCCTAACCAGAGCAGAGTACAGGGGCACTATGACCTCCCTGCTCCTGCTGGCCACACTATTCCTAATGCAGGCCAGAATGCTATTGGCCCTCCTGGCCACCTGAGCACACTGCTGGCTCATATTCAGGTGGCTGTCGATCAGCACACCCAGGTCCCTCTCTGTCTGGGAGCTCTCCAGCCACTCCGACCCCAGCCTATAGCTCTGCATGGGATTGCCGTAGCCAAAGTGCAGCACTCGGCACTTGGACTTGTTGAAAGCCATCCCATTGGACTCTGCCCATCTGTCCAGTCGGTCGAGGTCCCTCTGCAGAGCCTTTCTACCCTCTAATTGACTAACATCTGCCCCTAACTTTGTGTCATCTGCAAACTTGCTGACGACTGACTCTACCCCTTCATCCAGATCATCAACGAATATGTTGAAGAGGACAGGGCCCAGCACTGATCCCTGGGGGACACCACTGGTGACTGGCCTCCAGCTGGATGCGGCACCGTTCACGACCACTCTCTGGGCCCGGCCCTCCAGCCAGTTCCTAACCCAGCACAGAGTGTAGTGGTCCAAGCCACGGGCTGACAGCTTAGTCAGCAGTTTGCTGTGGGGGACGGTGTCAAAGGCCTTGCTGAAGTCTAGGTAGACCACATCCACAGGCCTCCCCACATCCACCAGGCGGGTCACCTGATCATAGAAAGAGATCAGGTTGGAGAGGCAGGATCTGCCCTTCCTGAATCCATGTTGGCTGGACCTGAGCCCTTGGCCATCCTTCAGGTGCGCAGTTATTGCCGCCAGGATAATCTGCTCCATCACTTTCCCTGGCACTGAGGTCAGGCTGACCGGCCTGTAGTTTCCAGGTTCCTCCATCCGACCCTTCTTGTGGATGGGGACCACGTTGGCCAGTTTCCAGTCATCTGGGACCTCACCAGTGAGCCAGGACTGGAGGAAAATGATGGAGAGTGGCCTAGCTAGCACATCCGCCAGCTCTCTCAGCACCCTAGGATGGATCCCATCTGGTCCCATGGACTTGTGGATATCCAAGTGGCTCAGCAGGTCCCGAACTAACTCCTCATGGATTTCCAGGGTATTACTCTGCTCCCCGACCCCAACGCCCAGCTCCGGAGACCACTCGTCCTGAACTCCTGCCTTGCTGTTAAAAATTGAGGCAAAGAAGGTGTTCAGGACCTCAGCTTTATCCTCATCCTCAGTAATTGTGTTCCCCTCCAGGTCCACTAGGGAGTTCAGGTTCTTCCTGCCCTTCTTCTTATTGTTAATATATTTATAAAAATGCTTTTTATTATCTTTGACTGAGGTGGCCAGCTTCAGTTCCAGCTGGGCCTTAGCCTCCCTAATTTTATTCCTACATAAACTTCTTGTACTTCTCCTACACTTCTTGTAAAGAATAGAAATCATTAGCTGGTAAGATGTACAGTGGGATTTTCAGGTTAGGTGTCTTAATGCTATTGCAGTTGACTGGAATTACATCCCTAAAGATGGTAGAAGTTTCTTTGTTAAGAGAGATGCCTCTGTTATCCTTCAGGACCCAAATACAATGTCTCAAATCTATTTTGCTGTTTTATGAAAGAAGAAATACTGAAGTAATACTACAACCTTTTTCCTCCTTCTGTGTAAATAAAAAATATCACCTGCATATTTCAGCTTGAGATGTTGCTTCAAGTCTGTCTCTGAGCAAGGAAATGGAAGCTAGCAAGGTAAATTTCAACATCATCCAGTAGCATGAGACACAAGACAGGCAGAAGTAGTTAAGTTTAATTCACACTAGTTGGGCATTCTGTCAAAGGCTTCTTGTGGAAGTAATTAAAAAAGGGAACCTGAGCTCATTAGAAAGAACAAATAATTTTCACAGTGAAACTACTTTTTTTTTTCCCCCAGCATCCTTTTACTGATGCATGTTATCCAGAACTCTGTAATTTGCACATTAATTTGAAACACCAGCATACAGCTATCACCTCACTTAAACTAGTAAAGAATCAATATAATGGTTAAGTCTCAGCTTCATTAGAACCATCACTGCTGATTGTTTTTGCAGAAAAATCTACAAATATATTAATGATATACTCTCAGACTGCTGTCTGTATTTTCCCAGGTGTTGACAGGCTCAATTGCTTCATTTTGAGCTGCCAAGATTTTTAGTTTCACCCTGTTACAACTCATCAAACAGATGTAGGCATTTTACACTCAGAATTCTACAACACACAATGTTCACACTTTAGAGACACCCAGAATTAAAGTACTCCAGAATCAGTATATTGATTACACTGTTCACTGTCATATTTAAAATTTTACAGCCTTCCAGTTTAAATGTATTTTGGAGCAGCCAAAACCTTGTCTCTTAAATTGCACTTTGTTTTATCCACATCTACCTGCAAAACGTTAATCTGCTTGAATCAGAAAGATCTTTCTATTAATGACTATGTGTGATGACACACATTTAATGACAATAGCTTACCCTACTTCACATGGGGTGATGGCATGAAAGAGGCTGCAGTACCACAGCGAGAAGGTACAGGGGTATGACTTGTGCCAGTATTGCCCGATTGAAAAATATAAACTGCGAA
The DNA here is from genome assembly GCF_026170545.1 of Melanerpes formicivorus. NCBI lineage: Eukaryota > Metazoa > Chordata > Aves > Piciformes > Picidae > Melanerpes > Melanerpes formicivorus. Next base: position 30,363,497 of record NW_027142353.1, on the reverse strand, counting down.
GAATCAATCTTATCAAACCAAAAGCTGTAGGCCAAAGCTGAAGAAACATAATTTGCAGGGTGTTCTGCTGACTTTAAGGTGAGTAACAGTTCACGTAAATGCTTTGGTGCAGATAAAGTCATCTTCCTTAAGGAACAATTTTGTCTGTGAATGGATGTTTTACAGTAACAAGACAAGTAACTAAACAGTCTCCTTTCGTGATCTCTTTTCTCTTTAGTAAATCAGAAACATAAATCAGTAAGAGAAGACTATATATTTAATATCTTAGACACACCACGTTTTAGTGGTTTATGATTGAATACCTGTCTTTCATGTGATTTTTAACTCTCTTTCTGAGTTTGCAAAGCTGGGAAATGAAGTAGATTTTTCTACTGAGTGTGTTACAATCCATCATTCTATTGCCTTCCTACAAAGATTTCTGTGTTCAAATGGATGTCCTTAAGTACTTTGGACTGATAGAACCAGACACATTGAGTTTATCAGCAGCTACAGTCTCAGAAAGGCACTTCTAGGCATCTGAAAACATTGAGATAAATGCATTGTGCATGATGGATAGATACTACACTTAATGAGCCAAAGCCAATGCTTGCTGGTAAGAAGAAAGACGTAAGAGGGTAAAAGAATCAATGAACTATAGCTGTGCAGGACACTGAACAAGAGATTTGTGACACTGGTAACTATCATGTGAGTCCTCACTTTCTTAGTGCTTTATTCAGTATTCCTAAGGTTGGAAGAGACCTCAAAGATCATCAAGTCCAACCTGTCACCACAGACCTCATGACTAGAGTAGGGAGGACACTACTGCCCACTGCAAGCTTGAACTCACGACCTTCCCATTAAGGGTCTGATGTGCTACCAACTGAGCCACTATGAATACCTAAAAACAGACTTAGGAAACATCTTCATTTTCTGCACAATGTGTGCTCTGCAGGGTCCCTGTCCAAAACATTATTTGGTTATAGTGCCCCACTTAAGAGACTTGTGCCAGCAACATGCATCTGTAACCAAGAATGGAACAGCCAGATAACTCTGAAAGGCAATGGCCATTTATTAAATCTTCACACAAACACTTGGAGAACTTGTCTCTGTGTCATTAGACATTGATGACTTCATTTTAGTCCTGCTGAATCTGAAATGTAGCTTTGATATCACAATAAATTTTTGCCATAATTTATTTATCTTTTCGGTTCCTCAGTAAAAGTTCAGTGCCAGTTCCTGATCTTGCAGAGCGCTTTCTTTCTCTTTGTTACTCTTCCATCATGATTATAAATACTGAATCTGCCAGCCAAGTAACTTACAGCTGTTAACGTCCTGCACAAAGGGAGAGCAGAGGATGCCAGTACTGATACATGTGAGCAGAGCCTCTTTTTAGAGAAAGAGCCTTGTGGCAGGCAGAAGGAACTCATATTCCTATGCGCTACCTTAGAAGCAACACTGCTGCAGCCACTACTATGCAGATTACTTTTTTTTTCCCCCCCTGAATAACTAGGCTGTATATACCCACAAACACACTTTATGCTAAACAAAGTATTTTTAATTAAAAACACAGTAGAAGTTCACAAGATTGTAAAAGCAAAGTAACAAGATCTTCTACTGTCTATGAACTCTGACGTCTGTACATAGGCTAATTATCCATCACTGCAACTACAGAAAGGTTCTGCTTCATCACTGGATAAAGGTAAACACACCTGCTCCCTTTCCTTTAATGATAAGCCAGCTCCCACAATAAAACTGCCTTCTTTCAATTATTAAAGAGCAACAAAGCAAGTGCCAGTAATAATGTTACATTTTTTTCCTTCTGTAATCTAATCTTTGCCCTGGAGAAAATGCTGACGAGAGCTCGCTTCCACTTAAAATTTACATAAAAACAACCCATATCATGTTGCATGGAAAATAATTGGTGCCACACTGTTTATTGGCATGGTGATATGAAGAATGAGAAATTACTCAGATTTAAAAATTATATACACCCTTCTATCAGTATCAAACAGGTTTTGATGCATGGTTACTATTTTAGTAACCAAATGCAGGAGAATACACAGCACTGAGTAGAGAACACAATGTTTAACTGAAGAAAAAATTATGGGAGCTAATGACAGATTTATAGTGGAAAAATAGAACAAGCAAAACTTCTCAAAGATCTTGTGCATGTCAACCTGGAATAACAATTTACTTTCAGACAAAGGATGTAATGTAGAGTCCACTGCACACTTCTAGATTATATTATTATTGCTTTGGTATTTATATACACATAAAGCCTACAATATGCATGATTTTATGTAAATCAAATACAACTAAGCTAGCTATAAAAAAAACAACCCGAGGCTTTTAACTAGTGTGGAAACATGAAAATAATTAGTGTTTGCATTGGCTCCAAGGAGACCTTAAAAGGGGTATTCTAGTACTTAAAAGGGACCTACATGAAAGTGTAGTGATAGGACAAGGTCTAATAGTTTTTAGTGAGAGAGGGTTGACTTAAGTTAGACATAAAGAAGACGTTCTTCATGGTGAGGGTGGTGAGGCATCTGAAGAGGTTGCCTAGAGAAGTGCATGCTCACTCCCTGGAAGTGTTCAAGGCCAGGCTGGGTAGGGGTTTGAGCAGCCTGCTCTAGTAGAAGGTGCCCCTGTCTATGGCAGGAGTAGGTGGAACTAAATGATCTTTAAGGTCCCTTCCAACCCAAACCATGCTATGATTTTATGAAATATTTTTTTTTCAGTTAATCACATAGCAAACTGTCAGGATGATGTTTTCAGAACTAAAATTTCATTGCACTCCTAAAAGTTCTTGAATGGATTCTCATATAGTGATCTAAGATCTACTAGTGGCAATTAAAATTGAATACACTAAATATACTATAGACAGTAAAATTTGTCAACAGAAGCTAATGTAATAATGAGAAAATTTTACTCTTGATATTTCCGGTCTCACATTCAAAAATATATTAATGAGGGGAAGAAGTCACAGCCTTTAAGGCCAATTTCAGGCCATTGGACCAGTCAGACATTTCAGGAATGAGAAAGCCTTTCGGACCAAGAAAACATGCCCACAAGCTGAACTTGGCCTTCCTGAGGGGTGTTGAGCTGATGGGAGCATGATTTCCTGTTCACCTCAGCCTTCTTAGGGAAGGTGTGGACCTACTCAGAAAGGAATCAGGTGAACTGGTGACAAGTGACTTGGAGGAGGCTGAGGCTCTCAATGAATTCTTTACCTCTGTCTTCACTGACAAGAGCTCCAGCCACACTCCTGAGATCACAGAAGACAACAGCAGGGACTGGAAGAAGGAACTGCCCATTGTGAGTGAAGATCAGGTTTGTGGCCATCTGAAGAACCTGAAAGTGTTCAAGTCCATGGGACCCAATGAGATACACCCACAGGTGCTGAGGAAACTGACAGATGAGGTTGCTAAATCTCTCTCTATTATATTCTAAAAGTTGTGGCAGTCTGGAGAAGTCCCCACTGACTGGAAAGGGGAAACATAACCCCATTTTCAACAAGGGAAAAAAGGATGATCCAGGGAACTATATACCAGTCAGTTTCACCCCTGTGCCTGGTAAAATCATGGACCAGATCCTCATGGAAGCACTGCTCAGGCAGAAGAATAACAGAGGTGATTGGGTACAATCAACATGGGTTCACCAAGGGCAAATCCTGCCTGACAAACCTGGTGGCCTTCTATAATAAGGTCATACATGAACAGACAAGGGGAGAGCAGCCAACATTATTTATCTGGACCAGAGCAAAGTCTTTGATGCTGTCCCATATGACATCCTGGTCTCCAGGCTGGTGCAGTATGGGTTTGATGGGTGGAGCATTCAGTGGATAAGGAACTGGCTTGACAGCCACACCCAAAGAGTGGCTGTCAATGGGTCCACGTCCAAGTGGAGGCCAGTGACAAGTGGAGTCCCTCAGGGATCAGTACTGGGACCAGCCTTGTTTGATATCTTTGTTGGCAACATGGACAGTGGCATCGAGTGCACCTTCAGAAAGTTCCGTGATGACACCAAGCTGTGTGGAGCAGCAGACACGCTGGAGGGAAGGGATGCCATCCAGAGGGACCTTGACAGGCTGGAGAGGTGGGCACAAAACAACCTCATGAAGTTCAATAAGAGCAAGTGCAGGGTGCTGCGTCTGGGTCAGGGAAATCACAGACACTGATATAGGCTGGGCAGTAACCAGTTTGAGAGCAGCCCTGAAGACTTGGGGGAACCTGGAGATGCTGGTGGATGAGAAGCTCAACATGAGCCACCAGCCACTTGCAGCCCAGAAAGCCAATCACATCTTGAACTGCATCAAGAGAAGCACAGCCAGCAGGTCGAAGGAGGTGATTCTCCCTCTCTACTCTGCTCTGGAGTACTCTACTCCTGGAGTAATGAGTCCATTTCTGGAGCCCCCATTACAGGAAGGATCTGGATGTGCTGGAGCATGTCCAAAGAAGAGCCACAAGGATGATCAGAGGGCTGGAGCACCTCTCCTATAAGGATAGACTGAAAGAGTTGTGACTATTCAGTCTGGAGAAGAGAAGGCTCTGAGGAGACCTTCCAGTATCTCAAGGGGGCCTACAAGAAAGCTGGTGAAGGACTTTTTAGGGTGTCAGGACTAGGAGGAATGGGAAAAAAAAAACTAGAAATGGATAGATTCAGATTGGATGTTAGGAAGACATTCTTCACCATGAGGGTGGTGAGACACTGGCACAGGTTGCCCTGGGAGGTGGTGGAAGCTTCATCCCTGGAGGTTTTTAAGGCTAGGCTGGATGTGGCTCTGGGCAACCTGCTCTAGTGTGAGGTGTCCCTGACAATTCTGTGATTCTATGATTCTTCACACCTTTGATAAACCTCAATGTGGTGATTGTGAAGGAGCCTCCTGTGTGCATAGAAACTGGCAGCTTCGTCTTTCCGTTACGTGCGTTCGGCCTGTTTTGATTGACATTGAGCGTCTCCCTTCGCTCTACTCTGAAAAAAAACTGGCTTCAGGGAACACAGAGGAAAACAAAGCCCGGTGCCGCAGGCGAGCACCCTGGTAGCGGCCACGCTCCCCTCCCCCGGCGGCAGCGGCAACAGCGGGTCCGCCCCGGCCCCAACGCCCGCGGCCTACCAAGAGGGAGCCGCCGTCAGGTGGGAGGGGATCGCGACGGCCGGTCTAAGGCGAGGGGGTGGCGAGGTGCCCCGTAGGTGGGCGGGCTGCAGACAGACCCTGTAGGCGCCCGGTACTGCTGCGGAGGCAGCGTCCATCTTTGGACACCTGCTACCGCTTTCTGACAAGTTTCCTCACTTCCCGCCTTGCTAGACAGCCGGTAACAAGGGCGGTGGCGCAGGCACCGAGGCCTCCCACCGCCCCTCGGGGACTACTTGCACGCCGCTAGCGGTGCAGCTGTGTAAGGGGTTTCGCACAGCCTTCACTCACCTTGGAACCGCACGAGGCGCGAAGGGGCAGCCCTCCGCCGGTCACCGCGGCGCGGACAGGGACACTGGCAGCCCGCAGGCGGCAAGAGAACGGTGCCTGCGGCGGGCAGCGCCTGGGAGGCGACGAGGAGTGAGTCAGGCGGCACCAGCCCATCCGAGTGCTAACCTACAGCCACCTGCGCGCAGACCTACCTCACTCCTCCCCGCCCGGCAGCCACCTGTGCCGGAGGATCCGCCTGCAGCCGCGGGGCCAAAGGCGAGGCACGTCGCTAGGACTGCCCCGGGAGCTGGCGGGCGGGGTGCCGCCCTGGGGTAAAGGACGGGGCCGGCGCGGCCCGGCCCGGCCTCCGCCGCGGGACCGGTCCCTGAGGTTAGGGGAAGTGATGAGAAGTGAGCGGACCAGCAATTAATGGAAGAGTTATGTGCACCACTGGAGTTTTCTGTCTTAGTTTTTCCTTTCCCTTTGCCTAGCCTAAGTATTTTAAGGTAAGCAGTTGGTCATCTCTCGGCCTTTTTCTCAAGGGAGTTAAAGACTGTTGGCAGAGTAATTTCAGTGTGTGAGTACATCTGCTAAAAGTAGATCAGACCCGATTTAAAAATCAGTCAAAATCCTTCCAGTGGTATATAGAGTGAAACGCTTCAGCTGAAGCTGCTTGCAGCTGTGAATACAGTACATTTGAATATTCAGGTAGAGCATTTGAAGCTTAGTTTCCATTCAGGAGGTGAGAAAGGAAGGCTGGAGGAGCTGGCTGGAAGACTTAACAAAAATAGCATCAACAGAGTAGTTTCCCACAAAGGCATGTATCTATTTCAATAACTTTCAGGCTTTGGAGTTCTGGTTTTGGCATGAGCATGTTTTTGTCTCTGAGGAGTTTCTCTGGTGTAAAATCAGTGAATCCAAGGGCAGCAGTTTTGCATAGAAAATACAGGTGTTGCCCAAAACCAAAAGAAGAAACACCTCACTACATTGCCTCACAGTGTAAGGTAATGTTACAAAGAAAACCCAACTGATTCAAACTCTCTGAAGCCAGTTTGAAGGTATAGGGAGTAAAAAAGGCACTTATTTCAGATTTGGGCAAGCAGGTGGGTCTCCTTGCAAAGTCTGCATGTGTCAAAGAGGATCTAGTTACAGTATTTAAAGAACACATTGATACACATCACTTTTTTAAGAAATCCTTAACATACTCATCAACCTTTCACAACTCAAGCTAATGTACGCAAATGTCTCTCTCACATGCACACTCCCAGCCTCTGACAAAATCTGGGGGAGCATCTTCAAGAAGAATTCCCCTGACTTCCTCAACCTCTGATGCTCCAATGGTCTTCATCAGTTTGTGCTAGTTGACCTAGAGGTTCACAGTATCACAGTATAACTTAGGTTGGAAAGGACCTCGAGGATCATCGAGTCCAACCTATCAACACAGAACCCATGACTAGACCATGGCACCAAGTGCCACGTCCAATCCCCTCTTGAACGCCTCCAGGGATGGTGACTCCACCACCTCCCTGGGCAACACATTCCAATGACGAATGACTCGCTCGGTGAAGAACTTCCTCTTCACCTCAAGTCTAAACTTCCCCTGGCGCAGCTTGAGACTGTGTCCTCTTGTTCTGGTGCTGGTTGCCTGGGAGAAGAGACCAACCCCTTCCTGGATACAACCACCTTTCAGGTAGTTGTAGAGGGCAATGAGGTCACCCCTGAGCCTCTTCTTCTCCAGGCTAAACAATCCCAGCTCCCTCAGCCTCTCCTCATAGGGCTTGTGCTCAAGGCCTCTCCCCAGCCTTGTTGCCCTTCTCTGGACACATTCAAGTGTCTCAATGTCCTTCTTAAACTGAGGGGCCCAGAACTGGACACAGTACTCAAGGTGCGGCCTAACCAAAGCAGAGTACAGGGGCACAATGATATCCCTGCCGCTGCTGGCCACACTATTCCTAATGCAGGCCAGGATGCCATTGGCCCTCTTGGCCACCTGGGCACACTGCTGGCTCATGTTTAGGCAGCTGTCAATCAGCACCCCCAGGTCCCTCTCTGTTTGGCAGCTCTCCAGCCACTCTGACCCCAGCCTGTAGCTCTGCATGGGGTTGCCGTGGCCAAAGTGCAGCACCCGGCACTTGGACTTGTTAAATGCCATCCCATTGGATTCTGCCCATCTGTCCAGTCGGTCGAGGTCCCTCTGCAGAGCCTTTCTACCCTCTAACTGACTAACATCTGCCTGTAACTTGGTGTCATCTGCAAACTTGCTGATGACTGACTCAATCCCCTCATCCAGATCATCAATGAAGATGTTAAAGAGGACGGGGCCCAGCACTGGTCCTTGGGGGACGCCACTGGTTACTGGCCGCCAGCTGGATGTGGCACCATTCACCACCTCTCTCTGGGCCCGGCCATCCAGCCAGTTCCTAACCCAGCACAAAGTGCAGTGGTCCAAGCCACGAGCTGGCAGCTTAATGCAGGTTCATGCATGCTCAGAGAGGATTTATTAGTGAAAGGATTCATCAGGATTCATCATCTCCTTACCTGAGATCTCTACAAAGATGGTCTCTCTTTCCAGATGTGTTCTGTGTTATCTTAAAGAAACAAAGGCTAACAAACTAGTAAATACGGTTTCTCTACTGTGCTCAAGTTGTTTTTATTGACCTATTTCATATTTATTTATAAAGACTCTTTGTTTCATTATCCTATTTTGTTTTCTACTTACAGTAAAAGTATCAGAATGAATAATGCTCTGGAGCTTGCTGGTGGAGAGCAGAAATGATAATGGAGAAACTGGTGCACAGTCAGTTTTAGAAATAATTTCAACATTGCTTCTAAAGCAGTTGCTGTGGGTGAAAAAAGTTATGCAATTACCAGTTTTGTTTCTGTTAGGTAGCACTGTTTTAAAAATGTGTATGCTATTCTGACAACACCTATAAAGTATTATTGTCTGCAGGAAAGACAAGCACAGTGTTCACCTGCTAGGTTCTGCTGCTAGGTTGCGCTGCAACTCTGATGAAGTTTTCTGCTTTGTCTGTTCTATATAATTGGCTTGGGTGTAGGCTGCATTAATGATTTAAAAAAAGAGAAATGTTTGTTCTTCTCCCACTTCCAGAAAGAAAAACACTGAAAGTACAATGTAGACAAGAAACACAAGCTAGGAAACTTTAATGTTGGACTTTTGCTTCTGCTGAAATAAATATTAAATTGCTTCATGGATTTTAATGAAGGTCAAATGTGGGACAGCCTAGAAAAAAATCGAATTGCAATATATTAGGGAGTCAGATAAAAAAAAATCAGACAAAAGATCATTATGAGTGCATAAAAAAATAAATCTCTTGCTTCCTATTGAAAGACCACACTTATTTGGAGACACTCCAGCCTGTATCACTAAAACAACCTGTATTCCTTGTTGCAGGGCTATTCATACTGAAATCACTAAGATGTGGAAGGAGTTGTTAATGCAAATTAACAAGTTAGATATTCAGTATCTTCTAAATAGGTACACATTCCATTGTATAATATGTGAATATTAAGTAAATATGCAAAACCAAGCAAGTAACAGAGCTGCTAAAGTACAGCTGATGCTTATAGTCATGTGGCTTTCCAATACTCCACATCCTGCACAGATATTGACAGGATTGGTTGCTCTCGGTAAAAAAAGGAGAAACAAAAGCAACTCTGCTCTAGTACTACCATAGAGTACCACATACCATGAGGGTTTCTCCTGGTCAAAGATTAAAACCATCTGCTTTAACACTTGACAGCAGACTCTTAATTCTAATTATGTGCTACTACAGTTCAAGCTTTTTTAGTGTCTAAAAGGAAAAAAAAACACATCTGGTTTTGAGTGAAATCAGCAGGATAAATCACATAGATATGTGGTTCTAAATGCTGCTGAAAGGTTGCTTGCATAGATTTTACAAAAAGCAGTGAAACACACCCAGCAACACACAGTGGTCCTCCTTGGTGGGACTATACTGGTAATGGAGACACTCTTCTGTATGCATAGGAACTCCTCTGTTTCTTCTAGTATGAAGAAAAAGAGACTTGAGGGAAGATACTAGAGATACTGAATTATTTTTTTATACAAACTCAGTAAACCAGTTATGCTCAAGTAAAATAACTTCTACTGATTATTGATGACAATTTCCTTTACCATGGGTAAGCAAATTCAGTTGGAAACTACTCCATAACCAGTAGTTAAAAATCAGAAAGATATTATTGCAGAAGAGGATGAACACTATTTAAAATATTCTTTGTTATGCAAAAGAGAATTTAAGAGTAGCTGAGAAGAAGTTTAACATGCTCTTATTTCACTTAAACCCACAAATTTTATTTTCAGGTTTATCTATGGAAAAAAAAATAGTAGTAAAAGGCATGTTTCCAGGGATGGGGCTTTTACCACCTCCACTGCCTCACTATCTTGCCAGTAAAGAATTTCCTCCTCTTATCTAATCTAAATCTACTCTCTATCACCTAGAAACTTTGATTCCTCCTCTTATTGCTACACTCCCTGATAGACTCCCTCCCCACCTCTCCTATAGGTTCTCTTTAAGTACTGGAAAGTCACTATAAGGTTTCCCCGGAGTCTCTTACAGGCTAAATAACCTCAGCTTTCTCAGCCTGTCCTCATAGGAGAGGTGCTTCAGCTGCCTGATCGTCTTTGTAACCGCTTTTATGGCCTATTATTGCAACTGAAGAATTGCATTTTGGAATATGGGCCTTTGCACAGCATACCAGCTCTCCAAAAGGACTCAGTTTTACCTGTGTTATATTTATTTCATCTCTCCTCATCTTCTACGTGATAGATCAAATTTCTCAAACTTGTTTGTGATCATCTACAAATCAATATGGCAATATGATTGCAAAACAACAAACAACTTTCTCTTCTGGGATGATATGATCATCTCTCATATGGGAAAAGTGTACACTATGCCTTTTAAGAACTGCATCATGTGGTAATGGTTAATGCCATGATGTTTCAACCTCCAGTCTTTACTTGCAAGACATCGCATTAACACTGATGATTGCTGAAATTATTTCTGTGGCTGTCTGCCAAAAAACGAATGAAGAAACAGGACATAAATTAAAATCATGTCACATGTATAGAAAAATATTGTTGCTTGTATGAAAGATAACCTTAGAATTTATTATCTGCATTTTTTATTTATTTTTTACATTACCCATCAAAATACAGGCTTTTTGAAGCTACCTGTTCCTTAAAAGCCATGTAGAATTATATCTACATTTCCTATCAACCTTTTCTTTCAAAAATAAACTGGAGACCTTTTTAAAACTTCTTTATGATGATAAGAAGAAGGATTAATCTATTTTTAAAATTGCATAATTTAAGAGAATTAAACAAGAATTACTTCTCTGTTTCCAAATACAGAAGTAAAGATTTCCCAGGTGATTTAAAGCAGAGAATGCTAACATTTACTCTCACATTGAAAGTGCAAGAATATAGAACATATTTTTATTGTTATTATTATTAATATCATCTAACCAAATGTTATGACAAGTCCTACGAGGAGAGGCTGAGGGAACTGGGATTGTTTAGTCTGGAGAAGAGGAGGCTCAGGGGAGACCTTACTGCTGTCTACAAATACCTGAAGGGAGGTTGTAGCCAGGAGGGGGTTGGTCTCTTCTCCCAGGCAACCAGCACCAAAACAAGAGGACACAGTCTCAAGCTGCGCCAGGGGAGGTTTAGACTCGAGGTGAAGAGGAAGTTCTTCACTGAGCGAGTCATTCGCCATTGGAATGGGCTGCCCAGGGAGGTGGTGGAGTCACCATCCCTGGAGGTGTTCAAGAGGGGATTGGACGTGGCACTTGGTGCCATGGTTTAGTCATGAGGTCTGTGGCGACAGGTTGGACTTGGTGATCTTTGAGGTCTCTTCCTCCAAACCCCTCACTGTGGCAATGCCAGCAACGAGCAGTGTGAGCAATCTGGCAGTGCAGGCCTAGAGCCTGAAATGGTGGTAGGCCATGCTCAGCATAAATGCAGAGCCAGCTAGCAGTGTAGAAAAACAGTGCTGTGCCTGCAGCATGTAACTAAAACAGGACGCTGGTAGCTATAACAGAAAGTTATCTTGGAACAACAGGACATGCACCTGCATCAACAAGCCTCGCGTGTCATTAGTGGTGGGACCAATAATCTATAATAGTGCGATGTCTGGTCTATGAGAGGGAACCAATGGAGCTATGCCAACAAGGCACTCCGAGTTTATATAAGTTGTACAAGTTCCCTTGATAGGCATTTCTACCTTTCCTTTCCCTTCTTCTTTGCTTTACTGTGCTATACATGCACTATAGGCCTACAATACTGGAACAATAAAGGAACAATACTCGATCATATTGGTCAGCTGTATTGACTCCAATCTCCATCCCATTAATTCACCAGCTTTGTTGCCCTTCTCTGGGCACGTTCCAGCAACTCAACAGCTTTCCTAAACTGAGGGGCCCAGAACTGGACACAGTACTCAAGGTGTGGCCTAACCAGTGCAGTGTACAGGGGCAGAATGACCTCCCTGCTCCTGCTGAGGTCCCTCTGCAGAGCCTCTCTACCCTCCAGCAGATCAACACCTGCCCCCAGCTTGGTGTCATTCGCAAATTTACTGATGATCGACTCAATGCCCTCATCCAGATCATCAATAAAGATGTTAAAGAGCATGGGGCCCAGCACTGATCCTTGGGGCACACCACTACTGACTGGCGGCCAGCTGGATGTGGCACCATTCACCACCACTCTCTGGGCTCAGCCCTCCAGCCAGTTCCTAACCCAACACAGTGTGCTCCCAGCCAAGCCATGGGCTGACAGCTTGGCCAGGAGTTTGCTGTGGGGGACAGTGTCAAAGGCCTGGCTGAGGTCCAGGTAGACTACACCCACAGGCCTCCCCACATCCACCAGGCGGGTCACCTGATCATAGAAGGAGATCAGGTTGGTGAGGCAGGACCTGCCCTCCCTAAATCCATGCTGGCTGGGCCTGATCCCTTGGCAATCCTGTAAGTGCTGTGTGATTGCACTCAAGATGACCTGTTCCATAATCTTGCCTGGCACTGAGGTCAGGCTGACAGGCCTATAATTCCCTGGCTCATCCAACTGGCCCTTCTTGTGGATGGGCACAACGTTGGCCAGCTTCCAGTCTTCTGGGACCTCTCCAGTGAGCCAGGACTGCTGAAAAATGATGGAGAGTGGCTTGGCCAGCTCATCTGCCAGCTGTCTCAGCACCCTAGGATGGATCCCGTCTGGTCCCATGGACTTGTGGGGATCCAAGCAGCTGAGGAGATCTCTAACTACCTCCTCCTGGATCACAGGGAAGCTATCCTGCTCCCTGCCTCCATCTGCCAGCTCTGAAGACCCGCTGTCTGGAAGACATTCTCTCCTGCTAGTAAAAATTGAGGCAAAGAAGGTGTTAAGTACCTCTGCCTTTTCCTCATCCTTTGTTACAACGTCCCTCTCCGTGTCACTCTCACCAAGGAGTGGAGGTTGTCCTTGCCCCTCCTCTTGCTTTTAATATAATTATAGAAGGATTTTTTGTTGTCCTTCACAGCAGAGGCCAGTCTAAGCTCTAAATGGGCTTTTGCCTCCCTAATTGTTTTCCTGCAAGACCTAGCAACATCCTTAAACATTCTATGGGTTATTTCGCCTTTCTTCCAAAGATGATACACCCTTTTTTCCCCCCTTACAGTATCACAGTATCACTTAGGTTGGAAAGGACCTCGAGGATCATCGAGTCCAACCTGACACCACAGACCCCATGACTAGACCATGGCACCAAGTGCCACGTCCAATCTCCCCTTGAACGCCTCCAGGGTCGATGACTCAACCACCTCCCTGGGCAACCCGTTCCAATGCCGAATGACTCGCTCGGTGAAGAACTTCCTCCTCACCTCGAGTCTGAACCTCCCCTGGCGCAGCTTGAGACTGTGTCCCCTTGTTCTGGTGCTGGTTGCCTGGGAGAAGAGGCCAACTCCCTCCTGGCTACAACCACCTTTCAGGTAGTTGTAGAGGGCAATAAGGTCACCCCTGAGCCTCCTCTTCTCCAGGCTAAACAATCCCAGCTCCCTCAGCCTCTCCTCATAGGGCTTGTGTTCAAGGCCTCTCACCAGCCTTGTTGCCCTTCTCTGGACACGCTCAAGTGTTTCAATGTCCTTCTTAAACTGAGGAGCCCAGAACTGGACACAGTACTCAAGGTGCGGCCTAACCAAAGCAGAGTACAGGGGCACTATGACCTCCCTGCTCCTGCTGGCCACACTATTCCTAATGCAGGCCAGGATGCTATTGGCCCTCCTGGCCACCTGAGCACACTGCTGGCTCATATTCAGGTGGCTGTCGATCAGCACACCCAGGTCCCTCTCTGTCTGGGAGCTCTCCAGCCACTCCGACCCCAGCCTATAGCTCTGCATGGGATTGCCATAGCCAAAGTGCAGCACTCGGCACTTGGACTTGTTGAAAGTCATCCCATTGGACTCTGCCCATCTGTCCAGTCGGTCGAGGTCCCTCTGCAGAGCCTTTCTACCCTCTAATTGACTAACATCTGCCCCTAACTTTGTGTCATCTGCAAACTTGCTGACGACTGACTCTACCCCTTCATCCAGATCATCAACGAATATGTTGAAGAGGACAGGGCCCAGCACTGATCCCTGGGGGACACCACTGGTGACTGGCCTCCAGCTGGATGCAGCACCGTTCACGACCACTCTCTGGGCCCGGCCCTCCAGCCAGTTCCTAACCCAGCACAGAGTGTAGTGGTCCAAGCCATGGGCTGACAGCTTAGTCAGCAGTTTGCTGTGGGGGACGGTGTCAAAGGCCTTGCTGAAGTCTAGGTAGACCACATCCACAGGCCTCCCCACATCCACCAGACGGGTCACCTGATCATAGAAAGAGATCAGGTTGGAGAGGCAGGATCTGCCCTTCCTGAATCCATGTTGGCTGGACCTGAGCCCTTGGCCATCCTTCAGGTGCGCAGTTATTGCCGCCAGGATAATCTGCTCCATCACTTTCCCTGGCACTGAGGTCAGGCTGACTGGCCTGTAGTTTCCAGGTTCCTCCATCCGACCCTTCTTGTGGATGGGGACCACGTTGGCCAGTTTCCAGTCATCTGGGACCTCACCAGTGAGCCAGGACTGGAGGAAAATGATGGAGAGTGGCCTAGCTAGCACATCAGCCAGCTCTCTCAGCACCCTAGGATGGATCCCATCTGGTCCCATGGACTTGTGGATATCCAAGTGGCTCAGCAGGTCCCGAACTAACTCCTCATGGATTTCCAGGGTATTACTCTGCTCCCCGACCCCAACGCCCAGCTCCGGAGACCACTCGTCCTGAACTCCTGCCTTGCTGTTAAAAATTGAGGCAAAGAAGGTGTTCAGGACCTCAGCTTTATCCTCATCCTCAGTAACTGTGTTCGCCTCCAGGTCCAATAGGGAGTGCAGGTTCTTCCTGCCCTTCTTCTTATTGTTAATATATTTATAAAAATGCTTTTTATTATCTTTGACTGAGGTGGCCAGCTTCAGTTCCAGCTGGGCCTTAGCCTCCCTAATTTTATTCCTACATAATCTAACAGCTTCCTTGAACATACCTCGAGAAGCCTTCCCCTCCTTCCAAAGGTGATACAGCCTCCTCTTCCCCCTTAAATCCTCCAGGAGCTGCTTGCTCATCCAGGCTGGTCACCTTCCCCGCCGGCTTGCCTTCCGGCACATGGGAACCGCCAATTCCTGTGCCTTCAAGAGCTCCTGTTTGAAGTAGGTCCAACCCTCCTGAACCCCTCGGTTCATGAGGGCTGGTACCCAGGGGACTTTGCAGACAAGTTCTTTAAATAGGCTGAAGTTCGCCCTTCGGAAGTCCAAGGTGGAGGTTCTGTTGGTGCTTAGTTCTATTAGAAGTTTGTTGCCCATCCAGGCTGGCCGTCTGCCCCAGCAGCTCATCTTCCGGCACATTGGCACAGCCTGTTCCTGCGCCTTCAAGAGTTCTTCCTTGAAGTAGGTGCAGCTCTCCTGGACCCCTTTGTTTTTAAGGGCTGTTTCCCAAAGAACCTTCTGAGTTAGTTCCTTGAGTAACCTGAAGTCCACCCTCTGGAAGTCAACAGTGGTGGTTTTCTTGCTCTCCCTCTTAGATTGACTGAGTACTGAAAATTCAACTATTTCATGATCGCTGGACCCTAGACATCCTCTGACCATCACATCAGCCACCAGCCCTTCCCTGTTGGTGAAGAGGAGGTCAAGCATAGCCTTACCCCTGGTAGGCTCACGCAGCACCTGGGATAAGAAGCTGTCCTCCATGCACTCTAAGAACTTCCTAGACTACCTCTTCTCTACTGTGTTGATATCCCAGCAGATATCAGGCAGGTTGAAGTCACCCATGAGAACAAGGGCAGGCAATCTTGAGACAGCCTTTAGCTGCCTATGGAATGCTTCATCAACATCTTCCTCCTGGTTGGGTGGTCTATAACAGACTCCAACCAGGATGTCTGCCCTGCTGATCTTCCATCTAATTTTCACCCACAAGCACTCAACCCACTCATCCCTGATCTCTAGCTCAATGGCATCTAGTGCCTCCCTGATGTACAGGGCCACCCCTCCACCCCTTCTTCCTTGCCTGTCTCTCCTGAAAAGCCTGTAGCCATCAATTGCAGTGCTCCAGTCATTCGAGTCATCCCACCATGTCTCTGTGACGGCAACTACATCATAACTTTCCTGCTGCAACAAGGCTTCCAGCTCCTCTTGTCTGTTGCCCATACTTTGTGCATTAGTGTACATGCACTTCAGCCGGGCTGCTGGTTTCACCTCTGGCTCTGGCTTATCACCCCCAGACTGCTGCCTGGGAGGACTGGTTTCATAGAAGGAGATCAGGTTGCAGAGGCAGGACCTGCCCTTCCTAAATCCATGCTGGCTGGACCTGAGCCCTTGGCCATCCTTCAGGTGGGCAATTATTGCTGCCAAGATACCCTGCTCCATAATTTTCCCTGGCACTGAGGTCAGGCTGACAGGCCTGTAGTTTCCAGGTTCCTCCATCTGACCCTTCTTGTGCATGGGCACAACAATTACTAGATGTTTACTTACAAAACTGCTATAATACTCTTTGAAGTGAAAAGCACACTTTAGACTCTTGTTTCTTAAAAAAGTATGATAAAAAGGTCTTCCCCACTAGGTCTGCAAGACAAACTATAATGCACATTCTTTCCACTTTACTGAAACAAAGAGTCGTGTGCAGTAAGGACAGCCAGAAAGAAGGAATATTAAATTACTATCCATTCAACTTCTGGTATCACATTCTCAATAAAATAAAATGGTGACTAATTGACTCATCTCCCATCACAGTCTGTCTACTAAAATAACACCAAAACACTGGAGAGGAGGAGGGGTATTAATGGTGATTCCAGCACTGCTATCTCGTTATACTTCATGTACTGCTGAGTCAGACATTAACTGTAGAAGAAGCCGCTCAATCAATGAGCAGCTGCTTCTATTCTACAATATCTTTTTTCAATTACTGGTAACTTGTTCTCAGGCAACTGAAAAATGAAATTTTACCTCCTGGAAAATTATTTCTAGTAATTCTGCTTTAAATCCAACAGGTACTTATGCCTAGATCACATTTATTTTTAAAGTCATTCTGTGATTCTGATGATGATTACACTCAAATACTTACATTCATATTCTTGCTTTTAGTCTCAGACATATTGTATATTATTTTTTTCTTTCATTTTAGTCTGAATAATTTTTAAAAATATTTCTAGATTTATCTAGGAGGAAAATTATTTTTTCATCAGTATTTCAGACATGTCTTCATTTTTTCCCTCTTTTTTTTCCTAGATACAGACTCTAAATTAATCAAGAACTTCAGATTTTGGACATTAGAGCACTCACCCAGGCACAGGTAAATCCAGTGTATATCACCTAGAGAAAGCACACTGTAGTAGTTTAAGCCTTAACTGGGAGTTAAGAGCTCAGATGGGGGCAAGGCTGAGAATCTCTCCCCTGCTCCCCCCTCCCCCCCCCCAACAGAGAGGGGGAAAAAAAGGGAAGGAGCAAATACACCAAGCAATAATTTGGAGTCGGCTTGGAAGTAGAGAGGTGAAGAGTTTTCTTTAAACAATATATATACAACAATAACAGGTAAGGGTCACAAGGGCAAGGAACAAGGATGGATGGGAGGGGGACAAAGAGGAAGAATACAAAACCAGTCTCTCTCTGAAGAGGCACGGAGGCAGCAGGGAGAAGGATCAGGCCCAACCACGTGGCAGAGGAGCAGGAAAGCAGCTGCAGTAGCTCTCATCCAGGAAAGGCAGGAGCCAAAAGGAGCTAATAGCTGCAATGCCCTGCTTTTTATACCCTAGCAGGGCAGGGAAGGGGGAGTGGAACAGACTCAGCTTCCCGGGGCGGGGGCGGGGGGTGAAATGCCCTGCAGGGAGGGCAAAGCACTCGAAAGCCCTCTCCCCTTTGTTTTCAGAATGGGTGTTAACCCACAACACACACAGATCCAGATTCTGATTTCTGCTCTGTCTCAAGAGAGCCTTATCAAACAGGCTATTTTATTTGTTGCTGTACCACTACAATACACAAACCTTTAGAAATTCTTTCCAGTTAAGCTTTTAAAACATAGCGCAGACTGCCAGAGTTTCATGGTTTATTGCACAGGTTTTAATGAAAACAATCCCACACCATGTAGAATAAAAAATAAGTCTGGAGCAAGTCTAATTCTCCCCAGTTAGCCAAAAATCAAACAAAACCCCCAAACCCCCAAAGAGCTGAATGAGGAAAGAAAAATTATTAATATTTTGAGCACTCAAAAATGGAAAATAATTTTTAAAAAAATAGTTCATTTGCACTCAGAATTTACATTGATTTAATTGAAAAAGATTTATCTTAAGCCAGTTGAAGATTCTAAGCAAACAAAGACTGTATCACTAGCTCACATATTTCATTTTTAGTCCTTACTTAAACTTGTTTTCCGTAGGAATGCACAAAAGCAGATCATTTCACATAAGGCCAGCCAGAAGAAAACAAAACAAAACATCCCCAAAACCCAACCAACCAACCAAAACAAAACAAAACACCAAAACCCACAAAACCCCCCACAAAACCCAGAAAGCAAACAAGGAAGGAGTTGAATTCATAATCTAGTTTGTAGAAGATTAGTCTTGATTTGGTATTTCACCAGAAGTATACTAATCAGAAAGGAATTCTATCAATCTGAAAAGGGAGTGATACCAACAGAAAAAGAACCATAATCATTAGTGTGGTGACTAAATGGACTGATCCCCCTGTCCTTTATACTGTGTCAAAATGGATGAAAGTGTTATGATAATGAAAAGCAATTTGAACCATTCCAAATTACACACTGCTATTTCAACAAATTTAGGAGCTACACTGTACTCAGACTAAGGAGGAGTAGAAACTAAGGAAAGAATGAAGACTCCGTGTACTTCCTGTCAAATGCTGGCACTAGCTCCAAGATGACTGCCTAGCAGAGCTGTATTTCCTACTAAGGGCACCACAACCAGCTTACTGGCCCAAAGAAACTTGTCTCGTATTCTTAGGACCTATGTACTTTGACAAACAATGGTAAGAATCTCAATTAACAAAGTATCAGCAAAATTAATTCTGGACATATATAGCCATCTCAAAAGCTGGAATTATTTTCTTCAGATTTTTTACCCTTCAACTGGCAATTTTTCTTAATGCATGCTGCAATTAACCTAAAAAAAAAATTTAAAAATGCAACAAGCATACAGCTACCAAATAGGAAACTAAACAGAGACTGAAAATAACATGGGAATAGCTGTATATTGTGGAGACTCCATTTCACTGATGGTTAAAAGCAAAGTAAGTTGGGCTTGCTTCTCCTCAGGGTTTCAAGTATTTCCAGACAGTTATAACGCATTTAAGTTTCTGGTAAAAAAATGCAAATATATAGAGTAAAAGCTATTCTGAATATTACTAGAAATATAAAGAATGGGTAGTTAGGAGTATTTATATAAGATAGATGAAAATACTTTCTGCAGCATTATTTCTGTTACTGTTTTATGCAGTTATGATTACTTCTATTAGCCATATAGTTTTGATGCAGCTCAATAAAACAAAATAAATGGAGTATCAGGACACTGAACCTGAATCTTCTTCCAACTTCTCTTGGAGCAATGTAATACCATGGAATTTAGTCAGTATTTTAAAAAGAAATATTAGACTTAGTCCATTTATTGATTTATTTATTCATTGTCTTCCCCTTAGTGTTTGGAACTTCAGTGTTGTTGAACAATTTACTCATCCAGGAAGCAGTCCAGAGACCAATGAGGAGGTTGATGATGGGAATGTTCAGGTGATGATGTTCTTAAATGGTAAGAGACTTTACGAGTCTGGTGTCGAAGCTCCTCTACAGGACGTTTCCTAAGTAAACATTAGTTTACAATCAGATTGAACACTTCTCAAAAATCATCAAAATTATCTCATGGTCATTATTTTTTTTTCTATTTAAAATTGTCAGCTTTTAAAATTTTTATTTTAAAAGGAGATGTGGTGTTCATCATATACTTCTCTGAAAAATAGACTGGTAACTTTCTCTGTATTACTCTTTTTACTGAATACTTAGTTCTACATACCTATTGTCTCTATTTCCCCTAAAAGACAGAAGCTAGCCATGGTCATTGCAAGTTAACTTCTAAAAGTTGTAAAAATTTCCTGGTAGGAAGAGCCTAATTTTAAGGTTATTCACAAGCCTGCAGCATGAGGACAATCACTAAAATCGGCAATAATGTCAACTTAAGAACAATGTGGCTTGTGGTATTCTTGTGCTGTTTTGAGTTGGCAAGGCCAGTGGACTGGAGTCTACCTGAAAGGCTCTGAAACAGATGAATATTTAAGAGATGATGGAGTCTCCAATGGGAAAATTGTAAAATGGTTGTCTAGTCATTTTGATTGCAAGGAGTGGGCCTGGGTACTGGATCAGTCTGTAACTCTGGCATCTGGGTGTACAGGGAATGGATAATACGCTGGAAAATTCTGGAGGTACATACTCATCTGGGATCCTGGTTTTTGGCCACCATTTGTTCACAGGTGGACAATCTAGTCTTAAGTTGGACAGGGAAACTACTAGGAAAGGTGGCTACAACAACCCCTGTGTTTCAGTGTATAACCCCAGTAAAACCTGGATAGTAGTTCATTATAAATGAATGGGTGTTTTGGGAGAATGGCACTGACCCAGGCTGGAAAAAAGGACTCCCAAATTGCCCAAAACCTTGCAAATGAAGGTGTAACAGGAACTGCCTGTGTGGCATTGAAGTGAAACTGGCCCAGGTGTGGCTTAGCTGCTACTGCAGACCTTTCTATGGAGTGGACTGCTGAAGATCACCAAAACCTGCAGGAGAACAATCAGACCTAGCACCAGCTCATGGAGATAAATCTACAGGCAAGTAAAGGGCTTGCTCTAGCAGCAGGAGCAAAGTGAGACAGTAATAATGTTCCACCTAGCTACCAACATCCCACAACCTCATGCTTGGGGAGGTGCAATATAGACTATAAATACTGTGGAAACAGAAAGTCATCGAATATCTTGGAGTTGGAAGGGACCTTTAAAGGACATCTTAAACTAGAGCAGGCTGCTCAGATCCCCATTCAACCCAAACTTGAATGTTTCCGAGGATAGGGTTTCTGCCACCTCTCTGGGCAACCAGTTCAGTGCCTCACCACTCATTGTAAAAATTATCTTCCTTATATCTAGTCTACACTCTTTTAGTTTAAAACCCTTACCTCTTGTCCTATCACAAAAGGCCCTACTAATAATGCATTCCTCATCATCAGAGACTTTATGAGGTACTTGGTACCAGGTTTAGTTGATTAGATGGTGTTGGGTGATAGATTGGTGTAATGGGTTGGGGCAGACCCCCTCCCCACCACGCGCAGAAATAACGACTCAAACAAACAGATTGCAAAAGTGATGGAAAGTTTAAATAGAGAACAGTGAGTGCGTGCAGAAAGCTAGGAACACAGTGACAAAAGGAACCCCAAAACAGACCCAGAAAGATCCCATCCCCACCTGAGGGTGCACCCAAAACCCCCAGGGATCCTCCTCCCCCCACCACTGCTAGGCTAGTCTCAGCTGGCCAGATCTGAGACTGCCCATCCCCCCATGGCCTTGGGCCTAACCAGGCCCATGGCCGGGAGATCTCTCCCCCAGTTACCGGGTGTTGGAGAGGAAAGGAAAGAGGAAGTGCCAGGCCCTGCCGTAAAATTTATATTGGTGCAAGGGATTATGGTGGAAATACCTAATTTCCTGTGTCCACCCACTGGGCTGGACTTCTGGACACAGGAAACACCCCCGTAGCAGAGGGCACCCAGCCCAAACTACAACAGTTGGACTCGATGATCTCAAAGGTCTTACCAACCTGGTTAATTCTGAGCATTCTGAGTATATTATAGGCTCCCTCTAGGTACTTTAAAGCTGCAATATCATCTCCCTGGAGCCTTCTCTTCTCTAGACTGGACAGACTGAAATCTCTCAGATTTTTTTTCATAGGAGAGTTGGTCTAGCCTTCTGATCAATTTTGTGGCCCTCTTCTGGACCTGCTCCAACAGGTTCATTAACTGTTAGTCCTACTAGTTTTATTGCTTTTAAGGGCTTTACTGTGCACATGCTGAAATGTCCTTTATGGCCAATGTGGTTCTGCCAATGGTGGGAAGTCAGAGTGCAGCTGCTTGCACCTCTCACAGGTTAACACTGCCCTGTAGAACATCAAGTTTGGGTGTGAATGTAGCAAAAGTGTGACCAATGGGTAAAAGTAACTATGGGCAAGTTTTTTATTTGGCAGGAGACCAAGGCAGAGAAAGGGAGATACAATAGCAGCAAAAAGGAGGGTCAACAAACAGAAAAGGATAAAATGTAAGCCATATGCTTGGGATTCTCAAGGAGAACCTGACAGTCCCTGAGCTTGGTCACTATAGCCAGAACAGGACAATAAATGAAACCTGGTGTTTCCACATGAGGCCAAACTGCTTCTGTAGTCAGGAGGATGGGAGGGGAGGTCCTTTTTCTGACTGGTAAAGAAAACACTCAGACAGATGGATTAAGCCCCCTGGTATCATTGTGTTAGTGCTCATTCAATGCCTGACAGTATTGGCACTTCCACCTCCTAATTTCTGGCATTATTTCATTCTGCACCAAGGCAGTAAATCAATATGACTAGCTAAGTCAGGTGTTAGAATAAGGATATAATCTACCCACTTGTTAAAACTGGCAACAAGAAAAGCCAGTCAGTACTGACATTGATGCTTCCATTATATAGTGGCATGATGCTGATTTTAATGATAGTATTTTCCTTCTCAGGCCAGTAGAAGAAAAATAGATTGGCTGTATGAAGTCAACTTGGAGCTTTGCTCCCTTCCCTGTAAGCAATAGAGGTCAATATCTGATCTTGTACAGCATGACTTTCTGAGGAAACACAGAAAAGAAATTAGGATCTTGTAATCTTTGTGGGAAATTGAAGGGTCACTGTTTTAATTGTATGAAAAAAAAAGGAAAAGCTCTAGCCTTTCAAAAACAGCTAACCAATGTCAGTGTCAGAATTTTACATGAGAAACATTTCAGCCTTTGCTAAGACTTCTGCACATTGCTTTTGCAACTACCTTAAAGACTGCATAATAGAACTCAGTTTTGTTCTTTCCAAAACAATTCAAATAATTATATTTGTAATTCTCTTGAAGCAGAAGATAAATTCTCTTCAAGAATAAAAACTTGAGATCTGCCTCAGCACAGGTTCAGTCTAATATTTGTTTTGCTAGCCAGTTATAAACTAAGTATTTATATTATTGCACCTATAAAGAATCATGAGTAACAATCTACTCTTCTAATTAAGGATGAAGTATGGAGGCTGATTCAGCTTTCTGCCAATGAATGCTTCAAGACGAAATATTTGCAGTCCCTACCAGGGAGCACCCATATACCATGAGATAACTGCACTCATACATAGGGGGTATAGAGAAACAACCACTTTTCTAGCCAACTAGTTGCCTAGACTGGGCATTACTATAAACGAGTGAAGACAGATGAATATATACAAGAAAGTAATCTATCCCACCCTAAACCAGACAATTCCAGAAGGCAGTTTATCCCACTATCTGCGTACATTAGCAATAATGAGAACTGAGACAACTAATTTAGACAGCATGTATAACAGCTGCATGGATTGAATTCAGTGAAATGCATAGCCTGTGAACACAGAGGGGATATACATCTGAGCAAAACCAAACTTTCTACTTATTCTACTAAGTCGACTAAGTATTATATTGCATTTCACTCCAGTTAGATGCAGTAAGCTCAGTGCAAACACATATACTTGCCTTTCAAAGTGTTCAATCTCCAGCTGTCTTTTGGTGACATCCAGTTCTGACTGCAGCTGAGCTGCTCTGTTTCTGAGATGAGCAAAATCTCGACTCTGCACAGCACTGTAAAGTCCATGCACTTCAATTAGATAGCAACCATAATCCTCCAAGTATGTTGCCAATTATCCACAATTATCCAAAATTACAAGGGCAGATATACCATGAAATGGAGACTATAAACTCTTTTTAGTAAAATACAACACTATGCAGAAAAATTCTATTAGGGTATAGCTGAGGAATCAGAAGCAGGATTTTAGTATCTTCTGCTGCTAAAGTAAGCAAGGTCATTGGTCATTTGAAAATGGAGATAGATATAAACCCATCTCTCTATATATACACTTGAGAAGAACAAAAAACCTTGCAATATTCTTTTGGTCAGTTACTCACAGTTTATTTTCTCCTTCAGAAAGCTGTTCCTTGAGAAACTGGATTTCAGAGTCCTTTTCTTGCTTTGCTCTCTGTGACTGAAATGCTATCTCATGGCTGCACACAAGCAAAGACTCCAGGTTTTTCATAGATGCTCTTTCAGTTCCCAGTTGTTTTCTCAGCAGCTCTATTTCTGAGTCAGATGACTTACACTTGCTCCACAGCTAAACAAAGATTTTAAAGTTTTAGATATTTGTCTGTTAAGCTTAGAGGCTATCTATTATGCTAACCTTGAAAAAAAACAAAGGAGAGAGAAAAAGAGTAAAGGAAGTCTGAAATCTAAAATTTTATCTCATTTGCCTTCAGTCAAAATTCTGTGTCAGATTTATAAATTCATACAATGTGTGTATATATATATATAAAAATATTAATGTACTTGATAGAAATTACAAAATGCTATTGAAATACACGGATCAATGGATACAGATTGTAACAGAATCACTAAAGAGGAGGAGGAAAGTTATACATTTTGTTGAGGCAAGAAACCACTGATTAACCACTTGCATGCAGGAAATGATACGTGGTATAACAAACAAATATCTGCACCACCAGCAGAGTAAAATTACATTTATTTTACTCAACAGAGCATCAAGAATAATTCTGTGGGGAAAGTTAAAATGAATAAAATAAAAAATGAGAGATTAAGTATCTAAATCTGTAGGGAAAGTGAAAATGAATAAAGTCAAACCCAAGTCATTAAGTACCTATGTGTCTTAAAAAAGAATACCCTAGCATGTTCCACTGCAAAGGGAACAATAGATGTACCCAAGACATAACTACACACACACACACAAAAAAATATTCCAGAGATGGTGAGCCTGGAAAAATCTGTATTGAGTCAGCCACAGAGACATGGAAAACTGCCTGTTTTAATCTTAGCCTAAGAAACCTAGATACTATTTTTCCTTCATGTGTGCATTTTAGTATGTTTAACTGAGTCCATCTGGGGTACTGCAAACACTTTTATCTATACTTCAGTCAAACCTAGTTTACATTAAGCACAGTACTGCTCACCCAAAGGTCATGGTAAATCTTTGAACTAAAACATCCTAACAAACAACCCCCCTCCTCTGCAGTGTATTCCTCAATTTTTAGAGGATAACTGCTTATATATTCAAACAAGGAAGATGTTGAGAGAATTCAGGTCATAGGCCAAGGCGGGGGGGGGGGGGGAGCGGGGGAAGGGGGAAGGAAAAATATTCTTTTTCACTTCACAAAGCAAAATGCAAATTTTTTGTGTTTACCAAAGTAAACTAAAAATTTTATTCAATCTGGAAGATTCAATTTTCTACTAACTGTCAATGAAAAAATCCAGTTCCTTTGCCAATGAACAGTTTTGATATTTTACTTTTGTATTTCAGAACAAAGAATACTGAAAACTGTAGAAAGTGTAAGTTACATGAAAATAAACAATATTAGAAACACTGAAAGAATTATGTTATTCAATATCAGGCTTAATTTACACTTCTAAATATACATATGCTACAATCTGGCAACACAGATTCCTGCAGTGGAATGCTATGTAAAATAAGAGCCCTATCTGAAGGTTACAAATGGCAGATGAAGGGCTACTGGTTGAAAGGTATGTAAAAAATAGTGACAATTTTCCAACTTCAGACTTTTCTCCAACTCCCCAGGTGCATTTCTGCATTTTTCTCGCCCAAAACTGTTGGTGCTCTCAACTGTCCCAGCAAGCCATTTTACTGACAATCTCACAGAAGGATCCAGAAAGGCTTAGTCATATCAGATTGTGGTGGTTTGGAGAGAAGGGCCTAGCCTTCTCTCCCCCACAAAGAGGAAGAAAAACCACAGCTAGCCAGCCAGAGAAGCAAAAGGAAAAAAATGCTGTATTTTACAAGCAATTTGGAGAATGCAGGATATGTACAAAATTTACAATATTTACAACATATATACAGAAATATGCAGCAAAGTAAAAATAAACAATAATACAGGAAAGAAATTCCCTCCTCTGGAGGAGGGTTCCCCCCCTGCACCCCCTTATCTCCCCTTTTTCCCCAAAGAGGGTTAGAAAGAGAGAAAAAGGCAGGTTATTAATAAAGCAGAGTGTTAGTAGGCCTTATCTGTTCAGGGTCACTCTGGCAGGGAGGTCCCTCTGGAAAGGGAGAAGGAAAGGCGCGAACTGAGGAAAGTTCCAACTGAACTCAAAACTTAAAGTTGCATTCTACCAATCTACCAATGAAATTAATTTAGAATATCTGATTGGTTTTGTTAATATTCCAAAACATTCAGCCAGAGTGTCTCAGCACT
The DNA here is from genome assembly GCF_026170545.1 of Melanerpes formicivorus. Classification (NCBI taxonomy): domain Eukaryota; kingdom Metazoa; phylum Chordata; class Aves; order Piciformes; family Picidae; genus Melanerpes; species Melanerpes formicivorus. Next base: position 30,337,054 of record NW_027142353.1, on the reverse strand, counting down.
GTCTCTTAAAGGCACAGCCTCAAACAGTCACACAGATCTCATGAAAGCTTCAGAAAAATGTCACAAGCTGAAGCTTTTCCCTATCTAAAGAGTCAAAGAAGATTCCACAAGCAAACAAAAGACACCACGCACATTTGGCTGGAACAAATAACCAACTGTCAAACAGCAGCTTTACCCATGGTGTATGGAAGAGACATAGAGGTTGAAAGAGAATGCTGGAATTCTGTAAAGAATAAATTATCTCATCTGGAGCAGAGGATGGACAGGATGGTGACAGAATAATACTGAAAACATCTAAGTATGTATGAACAATTTTTCAAAGTTTATCCAAGCTGAGTTTTTAAAAATTTGCCTATCAAAGATTAATTGTGTAGTGCTAGTAAAAATCAGGTTCAACAGAAATTTATTTTCAAGGGAAATCAAGGAAAGAGCACAGTAAAATTTTTTAATAGAAACTTCTGTGCTTTAGAAATATGCCTTACACATAACTGCTATGAACCTGAACACAACATTTGGAAGTGGCATTAAGCACAATTTTGAACAATTGTAGCCTTAAAATACTACCAGACCATTTCAAGGGTGAACTATGGAAAAAACAATTTCAACTTACTTGTTCCATCTCTGTTTCAAGGAGCTCCATTTTCTCTTTCAGCCTGCGGTTCTCAGACTCCATGCTGATCAGCACCAGTCTAACAGAGTTACAATCTGCTTCTGCTTCATAGTATTTTGCTTCCCAACTTTCTCCTTGTTCACAGGCTGTCTGGTAACTCTCCAAAAGCTCACCGTTCTCTCTTTCCTAACACATAAAGCTTGTTTGTTTAGTGATTTATGTAAGCTTCACAAAACAGGGACATCTACAGATCTACAGGGATGGTATGGTATCATGTGTTCTCCTTCCACCGAAAGCTTTGCCATTTGGCCAAAACAATGAGAGACTTCTTAGGAACTAGTGTTTTCTCCAAGATGGTGGCGTTTTAGTGCTCAAAAGATACTTGTTAAAAATGGCTATATTAACATCATAAATATGAAGTATAACAATATATTGCAGAAATATTTTTGTTACTATTCATACCATATGGTAGTAAAGGCAAGAGTTCCAAGTCTCTGTATTATCCAGTCTGAATTTTAATAAACATGCACAAATATATATATGTACGTGTGCATGCACGTGTGTATATATACATAAAGATCACAATGAAATGTACTTCATTACTTGTGTACTGCAAAAACAGCTGAGAAAATGTATTCAAACTACTAAAAAATATTAGTAGAATGCACATACATTTTGGATAAAAAGCAAATTCTTCCATGAAGATACCATTAAAATGTTATTTTCAATTAAAAATCAGTTTTTGTTAACAAGTTTCATCTATAAACTTACTTTTGACTTCAGTACACTCTTCAGCCTGACAATATCTGTGTTTGAATCCTGGGCTTTCAACTTCATATCATCAAGCTCATTTTGATACTTAGCTATATTTTTATATAGTACCTATGAAGAAAGATTTGATTCATAAGGTTAGAGTATCATGTTTGTAGCTTTACAAAAAATTAGGATAAGTGCATATCTAACACCTATGGTTTTATTAACTCATTCTTTAAAGACTATGTAAGATTGAAATCATGTATATTTCTATGAACAATTTTTTTTAATTTGTAACAAATATTTTGGTCCTTTGATTTACAAATAATGCTAAATCTTCTTTAAAAGAAGAAAAATGACAATATAGAATGTAGCAATTATGAAGAAAAAGACAGATAGTTCATTTAGTAGCTAGATGGTCATAGCAAAATAGCCTGCCTCATTTAAACAGCAGAGCTCAGAGTTAGCTCCCCTCTTTTACACATGTACAGTCTCTTAAAAGCTCAGACTTGAAAAAGCAAAAAACAGCTTAAAAAATTAGTTAACTAATCAAGTAGTTACTTCCTAGTCAGCAGAAATAAACCCAGAAGTTTTAGGAGAACACATACCAAATTTCTGCCAACTGCTCCTCAAGAAACAGAACGAGGGAACAGAACAGAACAGAACAGAACAGAACAGAACAGAACAGAACAGAATAGAATAGAATAGAATAGAATAGAATAGAATAGAATTAACCAGGTTGGAAGAGACCTTCAAGATCATTGAGTCCAACCTACTATCCAACACTATCTAATCAACTAAACCATGGCACCAAGCACCCCATCAAGTCTCTTCCTAAAAACCTCCAGTGATGGTGACTCCACCACCTCCCTGGGTAGCCCATTCCAATGGCAAATCAACCTTTCTGTGAAGAACTTCTTCTTAACATCCAGCCTAAACCTCCCCTGGCACAGCTTGAGACTGTGTCCTCTTGTTCTGGTGATGGCCACCCGGGAGAAGAGACCAACCCCCACCTGGCTACAACCTCCCTTCAAGTAGTTGTAGACAGCAATAAGGTCTCCACTGAGGCCTTCTCTTCTCCAGGCTAAGCAACCCCAGCTCCCTCACCCTCTCCTCATAAGGCTTGTGCTGCAAACCCCTCCCCAGCTTTGTTGCTCTTCTCTGGACACGTTCCAGCAACTCAACATCTTTCCTAAACTGAGGGGCCCAGAACTGGACACAGTACTCAAGGTGCCTAACCAGTGCTAAGTACAGGGGCACAAGGACTTTCTTGCTCCTACTGGCCACACTGTTCCTGATGCAGGCCAGGATGCCATTGGCCTCTTGGCTACCTGGGCACACTGCTGGCTCAGAAAAAAACTAGGAAAGCCATCATTAACTGCTCTGTTCAGAAACAATTCTTCCTTACACAATTACTAGAACTTTCAAATGCAGAACTAGGGAAAGGCAGGTGTGTGCCTGTCTGTTTGTGGAGAAGACAAGGGAAAACATCTTATTCCTATTGTAACAAAGCTGTATATTGTTGAGTAAGGTGATTTGGAAATCTGAACTTTTCCAGTAAGCCCAAGAAAAATTAATACTACTACTTAGAGTATCATCTAAATTAATGGAAGAACACAGAGGAACCAATACATACTATAGAGGTAAGCCTATTAAAAGTAGTTGATCTTGTGAGCCTAGGACTTTTTGTTTCTAACTGCTTCTACAAGCATCCAGGCATTGCAATGGAAACAGGGAGGCTTTCAACTGCAATTCTGAGCTTTTCTAGGATACTCAAAGAAAGCACTAAAAAGAAACAATTAGTATGTTTGAGGTAAGAAATACTTAGAATGAGAGTTGTCTCACCTAGCTTCTGCAGTGCAGAATTAGGCACGTGATCTAAACTAGTTATCTACACTTTATAATGAAAAGAGAGAGCTGGGATGGCGTCCCTCTCCTTTTGGAGGACTTTTCTTCACCAAAAAAGGAGCCTTAATGACTTAAAACTTGTATATACCTAACATCAAGCAAAGTTAATTTGCTCCTTCAAAACTGGGTAGCCTTCTACAGGAAGCGAAAGTATTTTCAAAGACAAAGGTACGCTAAGCAGTAGGTTAAGTGCAGAGAAGAAAGATCAAATTGAAGAAAACGCCAGAATATTATATAGTGATGAACCATTAGAGGTATTAAGCCTAATTTCTAGTTGCTTGGAAAACATATTAATTCTATGAACATTTTATGTGCATGAGATGACACTTTAAGTATTTTAATTACTTTCATTAGTAACTGTACACAGGTAAATAACACACTAGATGATGTAATGTTGTATTATCATCAGATATTTCCAGCATCTTTTATCCAAAAGCTACTTTAAAGTAATGTAAATAAATACAATACTATTAATAAAGTTTTGGATCTTATTAAAACGTGTTCTGTGTTAAATTATTACAAGTCAAATTCATAAGCTTGTAAGTGCTCTGGGCCAGTCACAGCACAGTATAAGAAATACTCACAGCCTCATTTATAGCACTTTTCCATATAAGCAATAGTTATAACAGCTACAATGTTTTTACATGAAGATCAGAAAAAAAGAACAATTAATTACAAAACAACATTACTTGGCTGTTCCTTAAGATAAACATCCAAACCATCACCTAAGAACAGCTGGTCCTTTTTATACTAGTAAGCTGCACAATAAGGGAAACATCAGAGTTTGAAAAATTAGCTTAAAAATTCGTTTGCATATTTACTTCATATGAAGGCCCAACGATTCTATGCACAATTTTCCTTTTTATTCAAGGGTTCTTTGTACAAATATACCTGATTTTCTTCCTTAATATTAGAAAGATGCTCTTGTAACCTGTCATTCTCCTGAGCTAATGATTCTCTGTTCTTGTTAGACTGTGCAAGTTCTTTGTTGATTTCTTGTAACTGTTGATGCAGACTGATGATATCTTTCTCACAGACACAGAGCGCTTCAGTAGATTTTCTATGCAGCAAACAATAAGTACTTCAGGTATGACAATACTGCCCAGCTTAATACAAAGAGTAGCTTTTCCAGTGGTTAAATTTGCAATACATGAAACAAAGCTGTAACATTTTAATATTTAACAGGGTAAAAAACAACTAGACATTAGCACATCCTGTGGTTAAATTTTTGTTATGTTTTACATTAATCAGAATTTAATAATGATCTTGACATTTTACCCTTACTTTGTGGAACGCTCCAACTCAGAAATCATAATCTTCAAATCTGAAATTATTTTCTCCTTGAAAAGAAAAACAAAAATAAAATAAACCTCTCACTACTCCTCAGCATAATTAAAAAAAAACCAAACAAACAAATTTTCCTTTTATTCAGTTAATTGATTAATGTAACATGCAAAATAGATTGTCCTTTTCATGTACTGTTTAGAGCTGAAAATTCTGATCTAATTTGGCAAATATAGGAACAAACATTATTATCTTCTGTGGAATATACAATACCTGTTTTATATTTGTGGTTCTAATAGTTGCATTTTGTTTACACTCCTAAACTAAATTATGTCTTCTATTAGGTAAGTTATCATAGCTTTTCTACAATGAATAAGCTACAAGAGTTTGGTAATTTGTAATTGATAAAACAAACTCCCTTGTCTCTTGTCTTTGGATATAGATATTAAAAGGAGCCTAAACAGGATAAGGAAGTATCTTCCACTGGAGATACAACAGAGGTAAGAGACAGCCATCTCTAGTCTAAAATGGACAGCACTTTACATTTTACAGTTTTCAAAATGCAAATTCAGTGGTTATGGCAAGATTATTATAGCCTATCCTGGAATATCTTGTAGTATTTTGTTAAAAATCACTGCAAATTCTTAAGAATCACAACTTTCTTTAGTTTATCATAAGTTTATATCCAGATAACTTAAGGTGAAGTGAAAAATAATGATTCAGAAGAACAAAGCAGCTTCATTATACAGTTTGAAATCACACTGAGAAATAAACTACTGCAATTTTCTTAGGTAAGGTAGTACCTTATGGTGAAAAGTAAATAATTTAGATGCTTCTTCAATGACAACAAAGGCAGTATTATTTGGTAGCCTGTATCTCTAACATCAGTGGACCCCAAGGAAGAATTTAGGCTAAATGTTATGATAAACAAAATATTTTATTGGCTAATTTACTCTTCACCAATTCAGGAAAGTACTTAAAGTCACCTCTCTTGATAAGTATAAACTACACAAAACAGCAAACATGAGATGCCCAACACTGCTCAAACCTACTGCTGTTGAAATCAACATGAGTTCTACTGGTGCCTTGAAAGCAGAGCAGAACTAGGTCAGCACTGAGCACTGCTGCAGATACCAACATGACAGGTGTGATGACCAAACAGATCCTTTCTCTGTTTATTTTTTTTCACAAGGACTATTAACTTGTGTGGTAGGTTGAGAGAAGGCCCAGCTCTCCCTCCCCCACAAAGAAAGAAACCACAGCTAGCCCAGTTGGAGAAGCAAAGGGTAGAGCTGTATTCACAAACCATATGGAATGCAGGTTATATATACACAATGTGTACAGTATTTACAATATATACAGAAATACACAGCAAAGAAAATAATACAGAACAAGACTCCCTCCTCCGGACAGAGGAGGGTTCCCCCTCGGTACCCACTCTCTCCCCATACCTCCCTTTTTTCCCCAAAAGGGCTAGAGAGAGAGAAAAGGTAGTTATTAAGGAGGAAAATTCTTATTAGGCTTCAAAGCACATGCAGGGATTAGTTTTGCTTATCTGGCATTCAAGGTCAAACTCCAGCTAGTTGCTCAGAAGCAGACAGGCTGGAAAAGCAGGACAGAGAGGAACTGAGCAAAAATTCCAACTGAACTAAAACTTAAAGTTGCATTCTACCAATCCACCAATGAAACTCGTTTAGACCTATCTTTGTTTTCGTTTTAATACCAAAAACATTCAGCCAGAGTATCCCAGCACTGTCCCTTTCTTAAAGGCACAGCCTCAAATAGTCACAACTTGTTAGAACCTACTTTAACTGACAGGCTTTCCTCTAAAGTAGCAATCTTCTCTCTTCCTTCTTCCACACAGTTTTGTAAAGTTGCCTTCTCTTTATTAAGTTGTACAATTCTTTCTTTCAAAGCACAGATCTCCTCTTGTTGTACAAGGCCTTGTCTTGAAAAATTATCTGGACAGAAGCAAAAAGATCTCATTTTTATTAATCCAACCCATTTGATATAAAAATTATTTTTATACACTTCTAAAGCATAAAAGAACATCACAAAAGCTCCCCTTCAATAAAGCACTGAAGCATGTACCTTTCCAGAACAACAGAACATAGTACTTCTACAACTGCATTCTTCCTTAAATCATGGCCTTAATTTACTTGTCTCAAAACATATGTATCTTTAATCAGCAAATTACTAGATCATTAAAAATTACTTTCTCAGGTATTACAACAATAACAGCTTAAACAGAGTTAAAATAGATAGAAACAACATGTAGACTACAGTGTGTAATGGCTGATGAAATAGAAAAGATTGATATCCTGATATTACTAATTTTTCTGAAATCCTTTTTTTATGTAAATGAACTTTACATAAAAGTGAATGAGTAATGTATTTAAAAATTCAGCAGCACTTCAAAATTACAAAGATAATAATGAATAATAATGAAAAAAAAAAATCTATTCACTACAAAATCAGATTCTAAAGGCTGTCTCTCCCTGTCTTCATTTGGCTAATAAGGTGTTACACAGTACATTTACCTTTAAATGGTCAGAGAATCAATCCTTATATGATCTACATCTATCTCCTTTCCAGAAGAGAAACACAGAAACCCATCATACAGTGAACCTTACATATCATAAAAACCTCGTAGGCTGCAAGTTGCTATTTAACTTTAGCTTATTGAATAATACTTTTAACCACTTCCAGGAGATAAAACACTGAAAGTATAACAATGCATGGCTCAGTCTTTCAGGATCACCCTAACATCCGCACACAGTGACGATCGGCATAGCCATCTTCTCACGTGCCTGCTGCTCATGATTGTTATGTCACCAGTGGCAAATTAAAAACCCCAGCAGGGGCTTGCAGGGGCTGCATTTCAGTGGGAAGCTGCTGTGCTCTCACTCGGCTGCAGCCAGCCGCACGTGCCGCTGCGCTTTTTCTAATCTTTTGTCGAGTAGGTCATGTGGCCAGGGATAGGGATGGCTGTGACTCACAGCAAAAATGCCTTCAAAAAATCAGTATCGACCCAGACTGGGGTGGAACATAAGCAGGTATGTGTCTGGGTATCTGGCTGCAGAGAGTGCTGGAGCCTGGCACTTGAGATGCAGGGTAGTGGGGACAACTCCTGCATTAGGTGTGAGCAGATCAACTATCTGCTTAACCTGGTGGCCAAACTGAAGGATGAGGTTGCTAGACTTAGAACTGTAAGGGAATGTAGAAGGGAGAAGAACTTGAGTAACCAGGCTCTGCAGGCTCCCCTAGCAGAGGCTGGTTATCCAAAAAGCAGAGGGGAATGGACACAGGTTTCTCTCAAAAGACGCAAAGTAAAACCTCCTTGCCTCCCCTCACCTTCCCCACTGCCCTTGGAAAACAGGTATGGGGCACTGGAAGTCGAGGGTGAGGTGATTCTGATGCCGGGGGACACACAATCTGAGGTTTTCCCTAAGGCTAAACAGCCTAAGGTTAAACAGCCTTCCCCCAGCATCAGGACTTGTTCCCTCAAAAATAGCAGGAGGGTAATTGTTATTGGTGATTCCCTCCTGAGGGGAACAGAGGGCCCCATATGTCGGCCAGATCCTTCTCACAGGGAAGTTTGCTGCCTCCCGGGAGTTCACGTTACGGATGTTACCAGAAGACTGCCTAGTCTGGTGCATAATAGCTGTACAGTTAGGGAATGATGATGTTGCAACCAGAACTCCCAGGGCTATCAAAAATTACTTCAAGGCCCTGGGAGAACTGGTTGAAGGGTCACGGGCACAAATAATTTTCCCCTCAATACCCTTACTTGCAGGAAGGAATACCAGAAGGAACAGGTTGGCAGCTATAATCAACAAGTGGCTTAGAGGCTGGTGCTACCAAAAGAATTTTGGATTTTTTGATCTTGGAGAACTTTCTACTGCACCAGGTCAGCTGGCAACAGATGGAGTACATCTGTCCCAGAGGAGGGGAAAGAATACAGTTTACAAGAATGGCCTATGCCTCAAAAGGAAAAAGATTCTAGGAAGGGAATTGGCAGGTCTCATTGATAGGGTTTTAAACTAGATTCAAAGGGGGGAAGGGGCTGAAACCAGTCCTCCCAGGAGGAGTCTGGGGGTGATAAGCTGTAGCCAGGGGTGAAACCAGCAGCCCAGCTGAAGTGCATGTACACTAATGCACAAAGTATGGGCAACAAACGAGAAGCTGGAAGCCTTGCTGCAGCAGGAAAGTTATGATGTAGTTGCCGTCACAGAGATGTGGTGGGATGACTCGAATGACTGGAGCACTGCAATTGATGGCTACAGGCTTTTCAGGACAGGCAAGGAAGAAGGGGTGGAGGGGTGGCCCTGTACATCAGGGAGGCACTAGATGCCATTGAGCTAGAGATCAGGGATGAGTGGGTTGAGTGCTTGTGGGTGAAAATTAGATGGAAGATCAGCAGGGCAGACATCCTGGTTGGAGTCTGTTATAGACCACCCAACCAGGAGGAAGATGTTGATGAAGCATTCCATAGGCAGCTAAAGGCTGTCTCAAGATTGCCTGCCCTTGTTCTCATGGGTGACTTCAACCTGCCTGATATCTGCTGGGATATCAACACAGTAGAGAAGAGGTAGTCTAGGAAGTTCTTAGAGTGCATGGAGGACAGCTTCTTATCCCAGGTGCTGCGTGAGCCTACCAGGGGTAAGGCTATGCTTGACCTCCTCTTCACCAACAGGGAAGGGCTGGTGGCTGATGTGATGGTCAGAGGATGTCTAGGGTCCAGCGATCATGAAATAGTTGAATTTTCAGTACTCAGTCAATCTAAGAGGGAGAGCAAGAAAACCTCCACTGTTGACTTCCAGAGGGTGGACTTCAGGTTACTCAAGGAACTAACTCAGAAGGTTCTTTGGGAAACAGCCCTTAAAAACAAAGGGGTCCAGGAGAGCTGCACCTACTTCAAGGAAGAACTCTTGAAGGCGCAGGAACAGGCTGTGCCAATGTGCCGGAAGATGAGCTGCTGGGGCAGACGGCCAGCCTGGATGGGCAACAAACTTCTAATAGAACTAAGGGGGGAAAAAAGGGTGTATCATCTTTGGAAGAAAGGCGAAATAACCCATAGAATGTTTAAGGATGTTGCTAGGTCTTGCAGGAAAACAATTAGGGAGGCAAAAGCCCATTTAGAGCTTAGACTGGCCTCTGCTGTGAAGGACAACAAAAAATCCTTCTATAATTATATTAAAAGCAAGAGGAGGGGCAAGGACAACCTCCACTCCTTGGTGAGAGTGACACGGAGAGGGACGTTGTAACAAAGGATGAGGAAAAGGCAGAGGTACTTAACACCTTCTTTGCCTCAATTTTTACTAGCAGGAGAGAATGTCTTCCAGACAGCGGGTCTTCAGAGCTGGCAGATGGAGGCAGGGAGCAGGATAGCTTCCCTGTGATCCAGGAGGAGGTAGTTAGAGATCTCCTCAGCTGCTTGGATCCCCACAAGTCCATGGGACCAGACGGGATCCATCCTAGGGTGCTGAGACAGCTGGCAGATGAGCTGGCCAAGCCACTCTCCATCATTTTTCAGCAGTCCTGGCTCACTGGAGAGGTCTCATACGACTGGAAGCTGGCCAACGTTGTGCCCATCCACAAGAAGGGCCAGTTGGATGAGCCAGGGAATTATAGGCCTGTCAGCCTGACCTCAGTGCCAGGCAAGATTATGGAACAGGTCATCTTGAGTGCAATCACACAGCACTTACAGGATGGCCAAGGGATCAGGCCCAGCCAGCATGGACTTAGGGAGGGCAGGTCCTGCCTCACCAACCTGATCTCCTTCTATGATCAGGTGACCCGCCTGGTGGATGTGGGAAGGCCTGTGGGTGTAGTCTACCTGGACCTCAGCCAGGCCTTTGACACCGTCCCCCATAGCAAACTCCTGGCCAAGCTATCAGCCCATGGCTTGGCTGGGAGCACACTGTGTTGGGTTAGGAACTGGCTGGAGGGCCAAGCCCAGAGAGTGGTGGTGAATGGTGCCACATCCAGCTGGCCGCCAGTCAGTAGTGGTGTGCCCCAAGGATCAGTGCTGGGCCCCATGCTCTTTAACATCTTTATTGATGATCTGGATGAGGGCATTGAGTCGATCATCAGTAAATTTGCGAATGACACCAAGCTGGGGGCAGGTGTTGATCTGCTGGAGGGTAGAGAGGTTCTGCAGAGGGACCTCGACAGGCTGGACAGAGAGGCAGAATCCAATGGCATGAGATTTAACACATCCAAGTGCCAGGTTCTGCACATTGGCCACAACCTGGGGTTGCTGGTTGATGGTAGGCTGAACATGAGCCAGCAGTGTGCCCAGGCAGCCAAGAGGCCAATGGCATCCTGGCCTGCATCAGGAACAGTGTGGCCAGTAGGAGCAAGGAAGTCATTGTGCCCCTGTACTTAGCACTGGTTAGGCCACACTTTGAGTACTGTGTCCAGTTCTGGGCCCCTCAGTTTAGGAAAGCTGTTGAGTTGCTGGAACGTGCCCAGAGAAGGGCAGCAAAGTTGGTGAGGGTTTTGGAACACAAGCCCTATGAGGAGAGGCTGAGGGAGTTGGGGTTGCTTAGCCTGGAGAAGAGGAGGCTCAGGGGAGACCTTACTGCTCTCTACAACTACCTGAAAGGTGGTTGTAGCCAGGAGGGGGTTGGTCTCTTCTCCCAGGCAACCATCACCAGAACAAGAGGACACAGTCTCAAGCTGCACCAGGGGATGTTTAGGCTCGAGGTGAGGAGAAAGTTCTTCACAGAGAGAGTTGATAGGCATTGGAATGGGCTGCCCATAGAGGTGGTGGAGTCGCCATTATTGGAGGTGTTTAGGAGGAGACTGGATGGGGTGCTTGGTTACATGGTTTAGTTGATTAGGTGGTGTTGGATGGTAGGTTGGACTTGATCTCAAAGGTCTCTTCCAACCTGGTTAATTCTATTATGTCCTTTCTAGCTGTGTCGAGTTTTGTATATATTTCTATTTACCCTTTTTCCCTATACCTTTGTTACCTTCCTTTTACTCAAATACCTTTTATATTTTGTTAAACTTACCTTTTTACTTCCAAATTGATTCAAGACTGTTTCTTTTGTAATTTTACCTCTCTTTCCTCCTCCTGCCTAATTTGCTTTTCCCTAGCAGGGAAAAAGGGGAGAGGGAAGGCAACCAAAATCTGTTACATTTTGGGCTTTTGGACTAGCAGAAAAACTTAAACCACAACAGGTGGATTGAAAACTGGATGAACAGTCAGGCCCAGAGAGTGGTGATCATTAGCACAAAGCCTAGCTGGAGGCTGGTAACTAGTGGTGTACCCCAGCATTTAATTTTGTGTCCAGTACTGCCTTATGTCTTCATTGATATCCGAATGATGGGGCAGAGAGTACTGTCAGGAATTTCCCTGATGATACAAAACTAGGAAGAGTGATTGATACACCAGAGAGTTATGCTGCCCTCCAGAGAGACCTTGATAAGCTAGAGAAAGGGGCTGACAGTAACCTCATGAGATTCAACAAAAGCAAGTGCAAAGTCCTGTATCTGGGGAGTAACAACCGTGGTACACAACCTGGAAAGCAGCGTGGCAAGAAAACTGAGTGTCCTGGTGGCACAGTGAACACAAGCCACCAATACGCCCTTGATACAGCTAAGGCTAATGGTGTCCTAGGCTCCATTAAAGAAAGTATTGCCCGGTGGTGATCATTCTCTGCTCAGCACTGGTGAGATGCATTTGGAGGGCTGGGCCCAATTCTGGGCTCCCCAGTACAAGAGGGACATAGACACACTTCAGAGAGGCCAATAAGAGGTCATGAAGATGGTGAGGGACTGAAGCATCTCTGCTGTAATGAAAAGCTGAGAAAGCTGAGACTGTTTTGCTTAGAGAAGGCTCAGAGGGAGATCTTATAAATGTCTATAAATACCTGAAGGAAGGGTGTGCAAAGAGGACAGAGTCAGTCCCTTTTCAGTGGTGCCCAATGGCAGGACATGAGCCAATAGTACACGCTGAGATGCAGCAGAGTTTCTCTGAATATCAGGAAACACTTTTTTTTTCCACTCTGAGGGTGACAGAACACTGAAACAAGTTGCTGCAGGGACATTACAGAGTCCCTTTCCATGGAGATATTCAAAAGACATCTACATATGGTCCTGGGTGACTGGGTCTAGTTGGCCCTGCTTGAGAAGGAGAATTGGACAAGATAAACCCCAGAGGTACTTTCCCGCCTCAACCACTGTGTAGTTCTAAGTGTTCTCACTGTTTTACAGAGCAGGAATGGAGTCACAAAGTTCAATTGAAAATGCTATCTGATTATTTTGGATGCTCAAACTGCAATGTAAATTTTCAGGAGAGAAACTATTACATGTTCAAAGTAACAGCCATAGATGGCTGCCACAGCTGTGAGTGCTCAACATTTCTGAAAATTAATAACCCATGTCTCAAATCAGGCACTCTCAAAATAGGTCACATGTATAGTTATGGAGGAATTCGGAAAATACTTATAAATTTAGACTGAAACATGCTTCAGTCCGATTAAATTCTGGTGTCAAATTCTGAAAAGTCACTATTCAGCTTTCGTGAACTGATTTCTTTAAAAAAAAGGAAAAGAATACTTAAAATACACTTAATTTGGACACAGTTCCTGGGAAGAATCAAAATAATGCAACAACACACAGACTAACATGCTTGACAAATATTAAGTCATAGAATTGTCAGTGCTGAAGGGACCTCAAGGATCATCTAGTTCCAACCCCCCTGCCATGAACAGGGACACCTCACACTGGGTCAGGTTGCTCAGAGCCCCATCCAGCCTGGCTATAAAAACCCACTACAATGGTCCCTCCTTTACTGTACCAGGTGTATAGGACTTTTAAAACAAACAATGTGGATTTTAATGTGGACAAAACATCTTTTTCTCTAGTCTTATCAGGAGTGTCTTAAACACTTTAGCCACAATATTTTTTTTTAATTAAGTTCACTTTCAATGAAATGCTTATTCATTTGAGTTAAACATTCATCTCAAATGAAATATTTAAATCCAAATCACTGGAATTTGAAACTTGTAATTAACAGAAAACAAGATTTTTTCAATAGCATTAGTCAGCTCTAACATTAGATGCAGTTAGCTATAGTTTAGCTTTATTTTCCCTTCCTGAATTAAGCATTGCATTTGAAAACTGATTACGTCAACTGCATCTATAGAAAATAATAGAAGACTTCTAACACAATACTGTTGTAATTTTGGAACTGAGAACATACTCCTTGGCGCTACAGGAATAATTTCTTTATCCACCTCCTTTACTCCCATAATATAAAATGGTACAACACACGCTACAGGATAAATACTAAAAAGGATGTTTCCCTGATTCTGTCATCATCATCATCTCATGGTGCCAAGAAGTGCTACTGCCTTAGTGGATATGCTGGCACACTGCACACTGGTACCAACATGCATTGTTCAGCTGACAGAATGTATTGTCACAAATTTACTTGCAAGAGCTTTATTATGTAGCTTTAAAATACAAAAACCTTCCAATGATGAAAGAGAACAAATGTTGAAATGTTAAAATTTTCAAAAGAATATTTATTTGCTTTCAACACTTTTTCTTTCGACACTTCTTCTTTCGACACGTAAGAAAAAAACAACAAAAAAACCCTACCAATACTATAACAATAGGCCTATTGAATTTTATTACCAAAAAATGTATCTGTTACTCACCAATTTTTTCATCCAAAATCATAATTTTCTCTTGAATGACTTGCATTTCATATTTTTTCTTATCAAGGCTTTGCTGAGCCTCTGAAAGACTCTGTTCTGTCTTTTCATTCAATAAACTGAAAAAGCAGAATCATTAAAAAGGAGAATTCAGATGTTTATATATTAATTTTTTACCTTTTTGAAATGTCACTGAAATCACAGAAGTTAGGAAAAGCAAGGTTCTTCTGCATATTTGAGACTATTTGGGATATTGTAGCCTTAATCTCTGAATACTAAAGTCTGAATATTCCTGTAAAGAAAAAGTAAGAATTCTTTACAATGGGTGGAAGTAATAACTTCTCAAAAATTATTACAATAAAAATCATTGCTTTGGGCATACATTCGAATGCCTGCCCTATTTTAAGTCACACAGTGATACTGATTCTCAAACTGTTGACAAAACTGAAGAGAACTCTAGGGCAGGTAGAGAAAAAGATACTTCAGTAGCAGCAGCTAATCTTCAACAACCTAATTTTTACAGTATTTGTAAATCTGACAACTTATTGTAAAGCAGTGATAACTCAGGACTGGATCTGCAAAAAAGTTTGCATTATGTTGGAAATTACAGTACCCTTGAAAAGGTACTATGGGCCAACACAATATTGCATGCTAGCACCCAGCATCCCCACCAATCAAAATCCAACAAAAAAACCCTGCAACACCTGTGTTGACTGCACCAGCCACTTGCAAGGACAAATAGGGTTGGGAGAGTGGTTGCCTAACTGAATAATATTTAAATAAATACAAAAGGAAAAAGATGCAGCATCTTATCTTGCAGACTGTTCACTCTGTAGCCTAGTTCAGACTGATTTAGTCCTTCCCATCTCACCACACAAACTTTACATGACTGATCCTTCCCTCAAGTCAGTAAATAACCCTTTTTCTTATCTGGCCTATATTTTCTTCTTTGAAGGCTTTGACTGAGTCTAGGCCCACTACATGCTTCTGATCATGTTTAGGAACTTCAGCTGAGCAGCAGGCCAAAAACCCTAAGCAAGGCTTCAGTTTTATTTCCTCTCATGACATACCTCCAAGACTAAGAAAAAGGTGTCTGAAACTAACTACACGTGACACTCATTAGTTTTTTGTGTTTGCTTGCCTCTCTAAAACAGTTTTTAAAAAAAAATAGTTCATGTGCAATTTACCAAAAAACAATCCCTGAAGCTTCTAATAGAAAGCTCCTAACTTTAAGTCAGAGTGAATTTTCATTTCTCACTGAAGATGGTTTTCAGCATACCCAAAAGCCAAGAATATTTATATATAAATAAGCAATGAGAAAAACTATTTCACTCCCAAAAGAAGGATGGCTCATAACTATTGTAAATTCCTTTCCATTTGAGTTATGTAACAGTTATGAAAACAAATGACCACAGGCTGATGTTACTCAGCAAACTAATGCAATTATGTACTTTTCCTTACCTAAGTGAAGCATATTCAGTTTTCTTTTGGCTCAGCTCAGCTTCAGAATCCAGTGCTCTCCTTGTCCATCTTTTAATCTCAGTTTCCAGAGAATCAATGGTGTCTTTCATTAGTGCCACTTTGGACATCTGTTCTAACCGCTCACTGTCTAACTACAAGTACAGTTAAATATTAAAAGCCAAAACTAGAGCTGATTTATAAATAGAACTTCTATTAATTCAAATGCTACTCTGTATTTAGTGCAAATCTTTAACTGAAGATAAAATGCCCAAAAATCTCATTACTCAGGGCTTGACTCCAAGTCTACTGTCAGCAAAAAGATGAAATATGATTTTTGCTTCCTCTGAAGGACAATCAATTTCCTGTCTTTCAGATCTCTGGGAATATTTTCATTTTTCATGTAAATTTTAGGTTGGAATTATGCCCATGGGAAAAAATGTTTGGCACTGATCAACATTAATAGTTTTCAGTGCAACATAACATAACAAAGACCATTATCATGAGTGTATGAAGGGAGAAATCCCTGTTCAAGATACAACATTACCAAGCCTCTGGTATGTAGTAAGCTTTTCAGTACTAATGCCATTAATTTTATATTGATGTGTTGCCCTTAAAGGGTACCAAATGAATAGTCCTAAAACAGGACTATTCCAAGTATTCACTACACATCATATGTCAAGTATGTGATTATAACTAACTTACTGCTTGGAGTACTCAGAGCTATTTAAGCCTACATCATAGATGCACTCAGTTTAATATTATAATCCTCAGAACTAGACTTATGAACCTGGTAGAATTTTAAAAGCTAAAGGGAGAAGAGAAAATGAGACACAATTTATAACCACAAGATCTATAAGAAAGATAGACTACAGAAATCAATGTTAATCTATTTAAAATTTAAGTTCTACCAAGACTTAAGATTTATATTCATTTTATTAATGATTTAATTTTCTGTTTTAGCACCACACCTTAGCAAAAAATTTCACACACAAGTAACTCAAAACTCTATAAATAGGACTTGCTGGGACAGTAAAATTACATTTAGTTTTAGAGCATCAGGTCTTAATAATATACAGCATAAGATAATTAGAAGGGACTCCAGGAGTATTCTAGCCAAAACTCCTGCTCAAAACATGGCCAGCTCTGAGCTAGGTTGTTCAGGGCTTTGTCTAGTCTAGTCTTGAAAATCCCGAAGGCTAGGGACTGCTTGACTGTCCTAAAAATGAGAGAAGTATTTAATTGTATTCAGCCTGAACCCTTCTCATTTCAACTGATGCCCACTGCTGCTCATCCTTCCACTAGGCACTGCTATGAAAAACCTGTTTCTGACTTCTGGATGAGTACTGGCAGGTAGGACCTACATGCCCCTTAAGCCACCTCTACTTCAGGCAGAACAAGCCCAGTTAAAGAATCACAGAATGGTAGAGGTTGGAAGGGACCTCTGGAGATCATCTAGTCCAACTCCCCTGCTAAAGCAGGTTCACCTAGATCAGGTCACACAGGAACACATGCAGGCAGGTTCTGAAAGCGGCCAGAGAAGGAGACTCCACAACCTCTCTGGACAGCCTAATCCAGTTCTTTATCACACTCAAAGAAAAGAAGCTTCTCCTTAAATTCAAGTGAAACTTCCTTTGTTCTAGTTTGTACCCACTGTCCCTTGCCTAATCACTGACCACCATTGAAAGGAGCCCAGCCCCAAGATCATGACTTCTTCCCTTTGGTTATTTATAGGCATTGATAAGATCTGCTCTCAGTTTTCTCCAGGCTAAGCAGTCCCAGGTGTCTCAGCCTCTCGCAGTAAGAAAGATGAGGAGCCCAGAACTGGACACAATACTGCAGGTGCAGCTTCGCCAGGGCAAACCAGAGGGGAAAGAGAACCTCCCTCAACCTGCTGGTCACATTCTTTTTAATGCACCCCAGAATACTATGGGCCTTCTTGGCCACAAGAGCACACTTCTGGCTCATGGTGAACCTGCCATCCACCAATGCTCCCATGTCCTTCTCTGCACAGCTGCTTTCCAGTAGGTCAATCTGTAACCTATATTGGCACATGGAGTTATTCCTCCACAGGTGCAGGACTCTACACTTGCCCTTGTTGAACTTCATGAGGTTCCTTTCTTCCCAAGTTTCCATCCATTCAGATCTCACTGAATGGCAGCACAGCCTTCTGGCGTCAGCCACTCCTCCCAGCTTTGCATCATTATTAAACGTGCTGAGGGTAAAATTTGTCCCTTCATTCAGACTGCTGCTGAAGATACTGAACAAGACTGGATCCACTAGTGACCCATGGGGAATACCACTAGCTACAGGCCTTCAACTAGACCCTGCATCATTGATCACAATCCTCTCTACTCTGTTGTTCAGTGAGCACAACCCAACTTACTGTCCACTCATCTAACCCATACTTCCTAAGTTTACTTATGAGGATGTTATGGGATACAGTGTCAAAAGCCTTGATGAAGTTGAGGTAGACAACTTCTGCTGCTCTCCTTTCATCCACACCCTCACAGAAGGCTATTATGTTGGTCATGATTTCCTCTTCGTGAATCCATGCTGACTACTCCTGATAATCTTATTTTCCTCCACATGATTAGAGGTGGCCTCCAGAATGACCTGTTCTATCACCCTTCCAGGGACGGACATGAGACTGACTGGCCTGTAGTTTCCTAGGTCCTCATTTTTGCCCTTTTGGGAGATTTTTCCAGCAGTCTGTTCTCAGAAGGGTGTTGCAGCCTCAAGTATCATGGGAGCCCTCTATTAAACTCACTTCAGTTTGGAAACGTGTTTCTTGTATCATGGTGGCAAAACTGGATGTAGTATATTCCAGATGTGGTCTAATGAGTATTCAGTAAAAGGGGACAATCACTTACCTTTGAGCCACTGGCCATGTCCTATTCACACAGCCTAGTATGCTCTTGGCCTTCTTTGCCATCATGGCACACTGCTGACTCACGCACAACTTGCTGTACACCAGGGACTCCAGAGCCTGAATTTTCAGCAGTGTTGCTCCAAAACCCATTGGTTCCCAATCTGTATTGGTGCTAGTGGGTCTTCTTCCCAGATTCAGAACCTGGTATTCATTCTTACTGGACTTCACAAGATTCCTGTTACCCATTATTCCTACCTATCTTAGTCCCTGTGGATGACAGCCCTGCTTTTGAGTATATATATCAACAGCCTTCCCCAACTTGGTGTTACATGCAAAGTTTATGGGCACATATTCTGTGGCCTCCTTCAGGTCACTGATAAAGATGTTCCAGTATCTGAAGGGGGCCTACAGGAAGGCTGGGGAAGGACTTCTCAGGATCTCAGGTAGTGATAGGACTAGGGGGAATGGAATGAAGCTGGACGTGGGGAGATTCAGGCTGGATGTGAGGAGGAGGTTCTTCACCATGAGAGTGGTGAAGCCCTGGAATGGGTTGTCCAGGGAGGTGGTTGAGGCCCCGTCCCTGGGGGTGTTTAAGACCAGGCTGGATGAGGCTCTGGCCAGCCTGATCTAGGGTGAGGTGTCCCTGCCCATGGCAGGGGGGTTGGAATTAGATGATCCTTGTGGTCCCTTCCAACCCTGACTGATACTATGATACTATGAAATAGGACAGGCCTCAGAACAAACTTCTGTGGTGTTTTGTGTTAACAGGCCAAATTGACTGCTACCTGATAAGAGACTGACCATCCAATGAAGTTTTTCCCCATCTAACTGCCCACCAGTCCAGACCATAGTAAGATGGGTGGGCAGAAGGGATACAAGAACACCATGCAAAACTCATGTCAAAAGCTCTGATAAAGAACATCCACTGCTCTCAGCCTGCTGTATCATGATAGAAAGCAGTCAGGTTTGTCCTGCAGGATTAACCGCTTGTACTACATTTACAATTCCATAAATAATCATTCTCCCTTACATTTTCAACAGCAGTTTCTAGCTCTTCAATTCTCTGTTCCAAGTGAGCCTTTTCATTAAACGCAGTCTCTTGAGAAATCTGTATCAAATAACAAGATCAAGTCTGAACTCACTACAGACATGTAATGCAATTAACTCTCAAGATTAGAATAGAAATCTTTAGCAACTTTAATTGCATCACTTGTTTTCATGTTAAAATAACCGGGGAGGTGGGGACGCTGAATCAAACCTTTAACTGCTCCCTGAGGCTATCACGTTCTGTAGACATCCTTTGGAAATCTGACAGTGCTGTATCTCTTTCTATCTCCACATGTCTCAATATAGCTTGAACTACAACAGTACTTTTAGGAGTTCTGGGACATTTGATAACTTCCTGACGAAGTTTGGAAATCTCTTCCTGTGCCTGTTTTTAAAAACAGCAGCAGAACAGAAATATGGAATAGATAATGTAATATATTACTGTATCATACAGCTAGTAAAGCAGAGCATCCCAGAAACTGTGCAATATCAAAAATAAAGTAATGATTTGTGCATATATTCTTTGATTTGGGAAAGCATTCTTAATTCAAAACAGCTCTTACAAACTTGTAATTAATTGACAGATTCAAATAACAGAATTTCTATAACTTTTTTCTATTTATTGGACAACTGCTTTGCATTTTTCTTCCTTTTTCGCATACAAAAAAAAAGGATTTTTTTTCTTGTGCATCACCTTAAGATATTTTTATTAATTATATAAACAGAAATAAAATCACCTGTTCATAAAGATTGACAATTTTTTCTTTCTCAGCTCTTAAAACCGTGAAGTTACCCTGAATTTCTGCCACATAGCGCTCATATTTTTTCAGTGTTGACTTAAGTTGTTCACATTCTTCCAGTATTTTCAAAATTTCTGGATCAGAACTCACTCCCTTAAAAGAACATAAAGAGATGTAAGGTTAAAGCAGAGAAACAAAACTTGATATGCTTTCTTATTATACCCAGTTTGGAAATTTCTATGAAAATGAATAAACCTTCAACCTAAGCTCAAGGCAGTCAGAACTGTACATGTACTTTTCTTAGTATTAAATCCTAGATACACGTAACATTTTTTAAAATAGATATCTATTTTGAGTAGGAAATGTCTACCACAAATAGTACTGACAATCATGTTAATTATTACTTAATGTAAGCAATTGTCAGCAACTGTTAGAAGGCAGTGTGAAACAGCAATTAAGTTCACATTATTGGCCCATTCTCATCTTATACATCCCTCTGTTTATAATCAGTTCATTTTTCTTCCTGGTAATTATGGCTTTGGTAATTTAGCATAAAATAAACCAATATTTTAAAACATGCATTCTGCCTCTTCCAAAGTATTTTCCAAGCTCACCTGAACAGATGGAGATTTTTTTGACATGCTGCCACAAGGAGAGGTTCACTTAGAACTTAAAAATATGTCTTTAAGTATCTTCAGCAAATGCTCGGTCTCCCTTTTGTAGTAGTCTCTGTCCTCTTCCAATATCTTAATAAAGGTATCAAGCCTTGAAGCTGACTTCCCTTGCTTTATTTCAACTTCTGTTTGTAAAAAACCTACATGTGCAAAAATGAGAGAATTCAGTCACTGAAACAGAACTTTTTAAAGGAATGATACTTCAATGTGAAATAGATAAACATACTCTTCAAAATGAAAATGAAGCAGACATCTAATTAAATATTCATTTTAAAAAGTAACTTCTGAATGTCTTTATTTTCTCATTACTATATGTGAATGTCCCTCTAAAATCAGTCTAACAGGATAGAAAAGGACACAAAAGATAAATGTTAGTTGAAATATATCTGTTTAAAACTAAGGAGGGCAATTTTGACTGTTTGAGGCTGTGCCTTTAAGAAAGGGACAGTGCTGGGGCACTCTGGCTGAATATTTTGTAAACAAAGACAGGTCTAAGTGAATTTCATTGGTAGATTGGTAGACTGCAGCTTTAAGTTTTAGTGCAGTTGGAATCTTGTTCAGTTCCTCTCTGTTCTCCCTTTCCAGCTTGTCTGCTTCTGGGCAACGAGCTGGAGTTCTGACCTTGGATAACAGATAAGCATTAATCCTGCATGTGCTTGGAGGCCTACTAAGAACTTTCTTCCTTAATAACTGCCTTTTCTCTCTCTAACCCTTTTTGGGAAAAAAGGGAGGTAGGGGGAGAGAGCGGGATACGGGGGGGAACCCTCCTCTGTCAGGAGGAGGGAGTCTTGTTCCTGTATTTTTCTTTGCCGTATATTTCTGTATATATATTGTAAATACTGTACATATTGTGTATATACAACCACATTTCTTTTTTGCTTGTAAATATATCATTCCTTTGCTTTTCCAACTGAGCTAGCTGTGGTTTCTTTCTGTTGTGGGGGAGGGAGAGCTAGGCCATCTCTCTCAACCCACTACAGCAATTAAGTACATTTTTATTGGAACATCTAATGAATTTTTAAATATGCAAGAAATGAGGCCACTCTGTTTGCTTAAGATCCATGAAAGATGAATCTCTGAAAGGGATATAATGTGCAAATAAGTACAGCTGAAATCCCAGAAGATGTGGGAGTCTAAAACAGATTCTGAAGTTGAACTGCAATTCCAAAGTTCAAAATTGCACAATAAATTCCTCTCCATTACAATCTGTCTGTTTGAAGTACCTGGATTCATGAAAGATTAAGTACGTAGGGAATACTAAACTCTGCAAATTTATTATTTTTGTTAATACATATACAGAAGTAGGTCTTTAAATCCCCCAAAAGTTATAAATGCATCATCTAAATATCTCAGTAAATCTAGCAATTGAATCCCAAACTTTCTGTCTGAAGGACTGAAACCTTTGTAGGGTAATTGAGCAGTAAACTTTACATGGTCAGAGTGTTGTTTTTTTCTGGAGGGAGGGTCTTTACAGGACTGTGGCATAAGCTCAAATATTCTATACAGAAAAGAAAAAAAAAAACCACACCTCTCCCACTACCATAAAATTTGAGACTAATTCTAAATTACAGTAAGATATTAGCTTGAATACATATAAATATTCCCTACCAATTTATAGTGGAAACAAGTGAATGAGTCCACTTAATATATTCAAATGTTAATTTAACAATTGCATCCTTGGATGTATTTCAAAATATTCCAACAGTATTGTTACAGCTGAAAGAAGACAGAATATTAAGACAGAAATTGCAAATATAAAGTTATTTCTTTCTGTTTTGCAAGTCATTTACAAGGTACTCAAAACATTTATATGCAATTTTGTAAGAAAAATTATTAATATTCTCAAAAGCAAAATCATTACAGGCTAGCTGTAGAACTGAAACAAATACTCATCCATCCAGGCACTAAAAACTAGAAATGAAAACATGTTTGTTTATCCATTCTATAACTTGCCTGTTATCAGTTAAAACAAAGCAAGAGCATTTCACTTGTACAAGAATTAATTTCACACAGAAACTATTTGATTTCATAGCTACATATATATGAATGATATATATTTAGCTCACAAACTTCAGTGTTTTCACTGTGTGTTCCAGCTTTATCTTGTTCTGCTGGTGTTGAATTTGAATCTGCCATAAAAAAAAATTGAGAGCAAGAGATACACCCATTTTTTATAATCATTAGTGCAAATCCATCATTTTAGCTCAATTGTTCTACTCCAAAGAAGCATTTTGTACACATTTCCTAGTCTGAATAAGCTAAAAAAATACTTAATAACAATAAACTTAATCTATAAGGGAATCAGTTAAAAGTTTTGTCTTCAGATACAGTCTGGGATTAGGAAAACTAGTCATAATTGAGTTAGTCTAAAGTGAGTGAGATACCTTTTTCCATTTCTCTTATTGAGAAATGTTTGAAAAGAGGGACAGTATTCATACACCTAAGGGCTAAAGACATAAGAATATAGTTACACTAACTGTAAACAAAAAATAGTTTTCTCCACTACTATTAAATCACATAATGGGACACGTATACAATGCAATTTTCCATTACCCTGAGAAATCATGGAATCATAGAATCAAAAAGGTTGGAAGAGACCTCAAACATCCTCAAGTGCTGCAACCTGTCACCCAAGACCTCATGACTACTCGACCATGGCCACATTCAATCCCCTAGTGAACACCTCAAGGGATGGTGACTCTACCACCTCCCTGGGCAGCCCATTCCAATGGCGAATGACTCGCTCGGTGAAGAACTTTCTCCTCACCTCGAGCCTAAACTTCCCCTGGTGCAGCTTGAGACTGTGTCCTCTTGTTCTGGTGCTGGTCGCCTGGGAGAAGAGACCACCCCCCACCTGTCTACAACCTCCCTTCAGGTAGTTGTAGACAGCAATAAGGTCTCCCCTGAGCCTCCTCTTCTTCAGGCTAAACAACCCCAGCTCCCTCAGCCTCTCCTCATAGGGCTTGTGCTCAAGGCCTCTCACCAGCTGTGGTGGTTTAGGCTGGGTGCTGGCCTGGATGCCACTGCACAGACCACACCTGGGAGGTCCCAAGGGGTGGGCCCAGCCCAGGGGGTGGTCACAGGAAACCAGGTATTCTATTTCCCATAATACCCTGCTCCCCTATAATAGATCAGCGCAGAGTCTTCACTTCCTCTTTCACCCCCTGCTGCTGCCTAGGTAAAATGGTGTGAGCTGCCTCCCTTGGGCCTGCCCAGGACCGAGGCTGGGTTGGGGGGGGGAAAAAAAGCCCTGGGGGGGTTTGGGTGTACCCCCAGGTGGGGATGGGACGTTCTTGGGTATGTTCTGGGATTTCTCTCTTTTGTCACGGTACTTGTGGTTCTCTGTAAAACTTTCATTGTTGTTTTTTACTGTTTTTTCTATTTAAACTTTCCATCACTTTTGCAATCCGTTTGAGTCATTATTTTTGCCTGTGGTGGGGATGGGGCTCTGCCCCAACCCATTACACCAGCCTTGTTGCCCTTCTCTGGACACATCCAAGTGTCTCAATGTCCTTCTTAAACTGAGGGGCCCAGAACTGGACACAGTACTCAAGGTGTAACCAGTGCTGAGTACAAGGGCACAATGACTTCCCTGCTCCTGCTGGCCACACTATTCCTCATGCAGGCCAGGATGCCATTGGCCTTCTTGGCCACCTGGGCACACTGCTGGCTCATGTTTAGGTGGCTGTCGATCAGCACCCCCAGGTCCCTCTCTGTTTGGGAGCTCTCCAGCTACTCCAACACCAGCCTGTAGCTCTGCATGGGGTTGTTGTGGCCAAAGTGCAGCACCTGGCACTTGGACTTCTTGAATGCCATCATGTTGGACTCTGCCTATCTGTCCAGCTAGACAAGGTCCCCTGGAGAGCTCTTCTGCCCTCTAACTGATCAACACCTGCTCCCAACTTGGTGTCATCTGCAAGTTTACTAATGACTGACTCAACCCCCTCATCCAGATCATCAGTGAAGACATTAAACAGGATGGGGCCCAGAACTGATCCCTGGGGGACACTACTTGTGACTGGTGGTTAGTAAAAATGAAAAGCTGTTTTCACTGAAATTACATTCTTTCCAAATGCAATTGTGATTTTAATCATCATACCATGCTACATGAGAAAAATACCAGTGACCAGAACTTATTCCTCCTTCATCCCATCAAATACGCTTCAAAGCAGAGCTGAAAGCTAGAAATGCACCCCAAAAGGTCAAAATATCACCCAGTTCTCCGTAATATTAGCACACATTAAAATATCACTGTGCAACATTAATTCTTCTTAGTAGATACCTTTGTTTCTTCAAGCTCCTTGTCAGCAGTATTCAATAACAATTCCTCTTCCAGTTGCTCAGATAATTTGCCAATTACAGGAAGTTTACACAGACTATCATTTTTACAGGTGAATCTGTCCACTTGACTCTTATTCAGCAGTTGTATGACATGTTGCCTCAGCTCACCATTTATCTTCTTCAGATCTTCAATCTATGAGGACAAGGAGGAAGCAAGCATTTTACTTCATCTTAAGGATGTGACAGGAGTCAAGGATTTATCAGGGGTACTTCATAATAATTAGTAATTCACATTTAACAAAAGAAAAATCAGTATATGTTACTCACAAATGAATATGCACGCTACTGGCACTGAACAGATTACTTTTGAAGGGTTCTGAACAATGGAGAATCTGATGCTTAGTACTTATGCTAAAATCTAACTCCAGCTGAGCTACCACTACAATTATTCTCCCATATTACTGTGAGAGGAAATTTCTCTCTAGGCCTGGTCTCAAGACCCAAAAAGTTACTCATTATGGTTTTGTTAAATCTTGGGAATGTCCTTCAATCATCCTCTGTGATGGGCCCATATCCTTCACACATACTTAGCAAAGGCCAGTGGAAATATAGCAATCAATTTTTAATAAAAAATTATCAAATAATTAATATATGACTAAAAATTACCCAGAAACAATATTGCCTTTTTGGGGGAAAAAAAGAGAAAAAAAAAAAAAAGTCCTGTTTGTAAAAAAAACAGAAGTTGATAACTATTTTGCTCCTATCAACTTACTGTAACATCTCAATTATAAAGGACCATTACTGCCTCATAATGCTTTTCAGTTTTATGAGCCCTCAGATTTCAAAAATCCCAGCCTAATCAAGACATGAATAAAATTCAGTGCAGAAACTCCACGGCTTGTGCAGGCTGAGTCTGTAATGCATGGGAATTCAGTATCTCTGAATACTGAATTCTGTGAGGTTCACTTGATTCTAGTAGGTTTTTTTTCAGGTACTAGCAGTGCATAAAAATACATTTTGAATTATTGAGGAAGATGTGAAAGATTCTTTGTGACAAAAGCTTTCTAGGTGGGCTCTGTCCTGTAACATCCTATAGTAGTTAACATTGGGTGTACAAATATATTAGGAGATTCAGTGAAAAAAAATATTTTATTGTAATTCTGGTTTTATGCTTTCAACAATTCTGATACGGGTTCTGAGTTAACAACAAAACACAGTTATAAGCCTGGAAACATAATTATGGATTGGCTGAGTGGAAAAGTAGCTTAAAACAAACAAAATCCCCACCACACCTCAGAAAGCATCCACAAAGGGCAGTAAAGACAGTATCTGTAACTCTCTGTTTAGGGTTTCCTGCACTTTTATTAAGTTACAACATCTGGGGAGAATACAGTTCTGCTATTACTGGAGAAAGTTCACAATGATGCCTGCTTTACATGGTGGGAAGAGGAATGCTAATTAAGGGGAGGGAGGCTAAGTCCTACTGTACATTTGAATGTACAAAAAGATTTAAAATGACAAAATTGAAGTGCAAGATGTGTCTACACCCTCAAGCCAGTAACTGGCCACACCAGAAGTGGTTTTGTTGCTCCATGCAACCAACCTTGTATCATATCTTAAGGGTGTTTTCCAACCTAAATGATTCTATGATTTTCACCCCTCATCTTCCCTTGGATAAGCAAGAAATTTATGGCAAGCACTCAGAGAAACCACATTTAGGCCACAAAATTAAGAGTTTTTCATGGAAAAATCACAGTTTAGCAATTTACTCTGCTTTATACAGGCAGGAATTATCATTAGAGCACCTTACCTAATTACAGTTCTGCTCACAATGCTATACAATGATAGTCTGTAAACAGACAAAATTACCAATACTTCAAGGCTTTGTAGACTCAAAACCCAACACCACACTACGAAAAAATGCACAGACCTATAAAAAAAATCATAAAGTACAAACAACCGTCACTCCTGTCATATCATTGCATTCCACGCTAGCTCCTGACAACTTGTTGCAGCAATATTAACTGGGAAGGAGAATGATGACATTTAACATCTTAGACACAGAAGGATGCAGAAAAGCGTATTTTTGTATTTCAGCTATATCAAAATAGAGGAACTGTGTGAAAATGCAAAATGTGGACATAACTTCTGAATAATCCCTATCAGCACTCTTTTAAATATAGAACACAGCTTGAAATATTTGTAAGTGTTCAAAGTATGTTCAGTTTAGTTGAACTGAGGGATATAGAGCTAATTAGCATCAACTCAGTGCTACTTTATGTTCTACTTAAAAATCCACAAACACTATACAAAAAAAAGGAAAAAAAGATGGGATGTTCATTGGCAGCTTTCTCAGAATAACTACGATAAAGTAAGGTCACTGGAATGAGCGACATGAGTCAGTGAAAGACTGACTACACAGGGTGGATTGGCAAGCACCCTACCACCTACCTGATTGTCTGCTTTTGTTACAGTACAGAAAGTGGCCTACAGGTCTAACAAGAGAATCCCAGCATTCAATTATCCAGGAAGTTATCACCAGCATGACCGCAACAGTTTCTCTCCATGCTCATATTCATGAGTTTCAAGGAAAACAGAGCAGCTGGTTCAATGAGCTATTTCCCTACCACATTCTGCCTCATCTGATTCAAATCTCTGTCACCAATTGTCAGTCTGACCACCAGCCTCAGGGTGTTTTTAAGCACCAGTATAAATAATATTTTTGTTTCAAAGTAAGCTGACTTAAATCTGAATATCTAAAAAAAAATATTTTAGAAAGCAATTCTTGAGGCATTAATCCTAAAATCATTGATGCCATAGGAGTACCTCTAACAATAGAGACAGCCTAGATGTTTCTATTAGAGTCATAACCATTACTGACATGTAGTAAGGTAAAGCCCATCCTAATACTCGGTTCTCTGTGAAAGAGGTACACAACAGCTTTCTCCACTTTTATGCACTGCCCTCGTCTTTCCAGCAAGACAACAGCACAGAGTAATCTGCAAGCTGTCTGTGCCTTCATTACCCTGCTAAGAACTGAGGATTCAAATTCACAGATAGAACGCATGCTATTTGCTCATTCACAATACTACTTTTACTCAATTTGAGAAAGACAACTTGTGGCAAAAAATATTTATGTATCGTAGAATGGTTTGGGTTGGAAGAGCCATGAAATATCTTAGAATCGCCTGGGTTAGAAGAGGCCTCAAAAGGTCACCTAGTCCAACTCTCCTGCAGTAAGCAGGGACATCCTCACCTAGACTGGGTAGCCCAGAGCCTCCAGGGATGGGGCCCAAATCACCAATCTGGGCAACCTGTTCTGGTGCTCAACCACCCTCGTTGTAAAGATTTTTTTGCTAACATCCAAACTCTCTAATTCATAAACGTTTCTAATTGCAAACTACTGTGCTATCACCGCTAGCCTTCGTAAACAGTCCCTCCGCGTCCCTCCGCATCCCCCGCCCCGGACCGCTCGAAGAACATTCTACCCTGGGGGGCACCGGTGCGAGTCCTGTCGATCTCTACCTTAGGGCGACTCTTTGCTCTCCCCCTCATGACGGCCGCCGGCGCCAGGTGCCCGCCGACCACGCGCACTCACCTGCCTCCGCGCCCGCCCGCCGCTCCGGTCCGCCGGGGGGCGCCACGCCCCAACGACAGCTTCGTCTTCGCGTCCTCTGGCCGCCTGGCAACGTACGGCGGGCAGCCGCGCGCCCTTCGCCAGACCGCGGAAAGCTTTCGCCTGCCCGAGGAGCGCGGCGGGATGATCTTCTCAGCCCTGGGGACAGCCCGCGGGCCTCTGCACAAGCAGGCTTCTCCTCCCTTCCTAGCGTCTGGGCGAAGCTCTCCACACGGGAGCACTACTAAGGAGGGAGGCGGTTTGTCTTCCAGATAGCTGAGTGAAAGCCTTGGCCAGTCTGGATGGTTGTGGAAGAAACCCCTACTCCGGTTCTCTCCCCTGAAGGAAAATCTGTCCGTAAACATTACGTTCTAATAGTGCTCCTCCCCCCGAGGCTGTCCCATTTCCTTGGGCTGGGAGTCCTACAGGACAGAAGCCAAGCAGCTGCCATGGACATACCAAATTCTGGAACAGTACCAGCACAGAAGCCCGCTCTAAGTAGCGATCAGAGACGATCATAATACCTCTTGTTCTTACAGGTGTGTATGACGAAATCTAGAGACCAAATGAGAGGTTAGCAATAATCCTAAAAAATAAAATTTAAAGTTACACACTGTAAAACCTTGTACCAAATTATCAGTGAAACCTTTTTTCCATTAATTCTGATAAATATTTATGAGCACTGCCTTCACAGAAGTTTTAACTATTCATCTACTTGGTTTCATCTTGGGATGCTCTTGGATAACTTACCTATGAAAATTAAACTTTCAGGTATCAGGTTTATGACTTGTAGTGCCTCAATAAACAATATATTTCTTTGGGGGGGTTAAGTATAAACGAATATTAAGTCACCAGTTGCTATGTATTAATGGCTTTTTTGTTGGAGGGGGAGCTAAGCCAAGCCTCTGCTCAAGTGACATGCTCTTTCCAGACCTTGACCTTCAAATACCCATGACTACCTCAAATAATAGTTCCATTCTTTATAGTCATTTGGGGATGGACACAAAGAGGTGAGTGAATATCACAAACTGGCTACTCCGATGTACGAAAAATTACTTCCCATTGTTGGTTTGAGAGCAATTTTTCGGTCTTCAAGCACCCTTAACTACCTTTAATTCAAACCTCCCTGGGCCCATCTGTACACGTGCAGCATAGCCCTCACCCTTGATTAATCTGGAAGCCTCACAGAAAGACAGGGAAAGGCAGCATGAGCAATGCTTACAGGTCAGAAGATTTCACAAAGGCAAGCAGCCGTGCCTTGTCAGTTCAATCCCAGGAGAGAAGACTGGTATTCGAAAACTGCCACAGCTCATCAGCTGGGACAGACAAGTTGCTCAGGGAGCGCAGCTGAACACCTCTACTTTAATTATGTTCATCTCTTACAGAAACTAATATCCAAGGAGACATTTCTACGGACAAAAACTCCCAGAAATTGCCATATGATCTCTCTGGCATGACAAGAACAAAACAAATGTTAGATAAGAAAGACTTAATCTTGTGAAAATAGCCTTCCTTTAATTAAATCTTATCTCCTTCTCAAATCCCATTTAATTTACATATGGATTTGTAAGATACATGTACCAGCTATATTTTCCAGAACAAGTATTACCTTTAACATTATCCTTGTTTCTTAAGGGTGTCAAGCATTAGCTTTACACGCATGATAAAACCCAGTCTGTATAAATTTCTCTTTCTTTAAGGCTAGGACTAACATATTAAGTGGTTCACAAACAGTGTAAAGTTAAAATACCAAGGTATTCAAGGCCAATTATGCTTTTCATTATTCCACTAACAAAATCATATTAAATTACTTGTATTTTCTTACACTCCAAGATTGGAGTTACTACAGAAGATTCCTGGAGCTCATGGAGGACAGCTTCCTGATGCAGCTGTTAAGCGAGCCTACCAGGGGTCAGGCTCTGCTTGACCTGCTGTTCTCCAATAGGGAAGGGCTGGTGGGAGACATGACCGTGGGAGGCTGCCTAGGGTGCAGTGACCACGAGATAGTGAAGTTTTCAATATGCAGGGAGGTAGGGAGGAGCACCAACAGAACCTTCACCCTGGACTGCAAGAGGGCAAACTTCAGCCTGTTTAAGAAACTTATTTGTAAAGTTCCCTGGGTAGCAGCCCTCAAGAACCGAGGGGTCCAGGCTGGTTGGACCTACTTCAAACAGGAGCTCTTGAAGGCACAGGAACTGGCAGTTCCCACGTGCTGAAAGGCAAGCCGGCAGGGAAGGCAACCGGCCTGGATGAGCAAGCAGCTCCTGGAGGATTTAAGGGAAAAAAAGAGGCTGTGTCACCTCTGGAAGGAGGGGAAGGCTTCTTGAGGTATGTTTAAGGATGTTGTTAGATTATGTAGGAAAAACATTAGAGAGGCAAAGGCCCAGCTGGAACTGAAGCTGGCCACCTCAGTGAAAGATAATAAAAAGCATTTTTACAAATATATTAACAGTAAGAAGAAGGGCAGGAAGAACCTGCACTCCTTATTGGACCTGGAGGGAAGCACTGTGACTGAAGATGAGAAAAAGGCTGAGGTCCTGAACACCTTCTTTGCCTCAATTTTTAACAGCAAGGCAGGAGGAGTTCAGGATGAGTGGCCTCCTGAGCTGGGCGATGGGGTCGGGGAGCAGTGTAATGCCCTGGAAATCCATGAGGAATTAGTTTGGGACCTGCTGAGCCACTTGGACACTCACAGGTCCATGAGACCAGATGGGATCCATCCTAGGGTGCTGAGAGAGCTGGCAGATGAGCTGGCCAAGCTGCTCTCCATCATTTTCCTCCAGTCCTGGCTCACTGGTGAGGTCCCAGGTGACTGGAAACTGGCCAATGTGGTCCCCATCCACAAGAAGGGTCAGATGGAGGAACCTGGAAACTACAGGCCAGTCAGCCTGACCTCAGTGCCAGGGAAAAGGATGGAGCAGATTATCCTGGTGGCAATAACTGCGCACCTGAAGGATGGCCAAGGGCTCGGGTCCAGCCAACATGGATTTAGGTGGGGCAGGTCCTGCCTCTCCAACCTGATCTCCTTCTATGATCAGGTGACTGCCTGGTGGATGTGGGGAGGCCTGTGGATGTGGTCGACCTGGACTTCAGCAAGGCCTTTGACACCGTCCCCCACAGCAAACTGCTGTCTAAGCTGTCAGTTCATGGCTTGGACCCCAACACTCTGTGCTGGGTTAGGAACTGGCTGGAGGGCCGAGCCCAGAGAGTGGTGGTGAATGGTGCCACATCCAGCTGGCGGCCAGTCACCAGTGGCGTCCCCCAGGGATCAGTGCTGGGCTCCATCCTCTTTAACATCTTCATCGATGATCTGGATGAGGGGATTGAGTCAGTCATTAGTAAATTTGCAGAAGACACCAAGTTGGGAGCAGATGTTAGTCAGTTAGAGGGTTGAAGGGCTCTGCAGAGGGACCTCGACCAACTAGACAGGTGGGCGGAGTCCAGTGGGATGGCATTTAACAAGTCCAAGTGCCGAGTGCTGCACTTTGGCTACAGCAACCCCATGCAGAGCTACAGGCTGGGGTCAGAGTGGCTGGAGAGCTGCCAAACAGAGAGGGACCTGGGGGTACTGATTGACAGCTGCCTAAACATGAGCCAGCAGTGTGCCCAGGTGGCCAAGAAGGCCAATGGCATCCTGGCCTGCATGAGGAATAGTGTGGCCAGCAGGAGCAGGGAAGTCATTGTGCCCCTGTACTCTGCATTGGTTAGGCCACACCTTGAGTACTGTGTCCAGTTCTGGGCCCCTCAGTTTAAGAAGGACATTGAGACACTTGAACATGTCCAGAGAAGGGCAACAAGGCTAGGGAGAGGCCTTGAGCACAAGCCCTATGAGGAGAGGCTGAGGGAGCTGGGATTGTTTAGCCTGGAGAAAAGGAGGCTCAGGGGTGACCTCATTGCCCTCTACAACTACCTGAAGGGAGGTTGTAGCCAGGAGGGGGTTGGTCTCTTCTCTCTAGCAACCAGCACCAGAACAAGAGGACACAGTCTCGAGCTGTACTAGGGGAAGGTTAGGCTGGAGGTGAGGAGAAAGTTCTTCACTGAGAGAGTCATTCGTCATTGGAATGTGCTGCCCAGGGAGGTGGTGGAGTCACCGTCCCTGGAGGTGTTCAAGAGGGGATTGGACGTGGCACTTGGTGCCATGGTCTAGTCATGGGGTCTGTGGTGACAGGTTGGACTCAATGATCCTCGAGGTCTCTTCCAACCTCGGCTATACTGTGATACTGTGATTTCTAGCACCTCTAGCTGCATGTTTCCTCTTGGAATAGCACAGAAAGGGATATGAAGACTAGTAGCTTTGTGAGAAGGAATGTGAAAAAGGCAACAAGGCTGTGTGAACCCTGTGACTCCTATTGCCTGGTAGAGTGGCACAGATAGAAACTGTCTTTGAGTGAGGCTGCTTTAAGTAAGCCCAAAAGTCAAGCTGAGAAATCAGAGAAAATGTTCTACTCTCTTCCCTGTTAGGGAGTAGCACAGATTTTGTATCCTGGAGACACTGCTGACACGGTTTTTTGGCTAACTGCCAACAGTAAGCACTCATGAATAGAGTTCACCTGTTTGGAGATAGAGTGGGTATCACCTCTGAGATATGATCATCACCAAAAGAGAGGAAATTGGAAGATTTTAACTTGCAGGAAAACAGCAAGAGAAACAAGTCTTTTTCCTCTCCCCACCTTGCACTTCTTTTAAGTCTTGCTTTCTGACTTTGGTATGGTGAAAATCATCAAAGATGACCCTGCCTTATGCTTTTTTTGTCTCCAAAAGAGATGTGAAAAGAGCATTTCAGATTTTCACGACTTTACTAATATTATTCTTCATGAAAGTTCGTTTTAGGAGTGAAATGTTCTATTTTTAATTGTTTTTGTTCTGGCAAGTCTATGATTTCCCGTAAGTGACATATGGTGATTTGCTGGGTAATGTGAAGAGTTGCTTTGCTAATCAACAAAGCTTTGTTAATCAAAAAGAGAATGAAAATCACACAGAAGATTATTTTCAAAAGCAAAAAATACTAATTGCTATATTTTGGACATATGTAATTTATACAGTACTAGCTGAGACAAATTTTAAAAATCCAATCCAGAAAGATTATTTAGGTTAACACAGAAGATGGCATCAATATAGCTTTGCACTCCCTCTCTTACATTAACTTCACTCTCCAAATCTTGCAGTTCCGAACACAATGCAGTCCTCTCTAGACTGAGAAAAGAGAGAAATAAATCATGGTGTATTCTTATGAATTCATACTTTTGCTCCTTGGCAGAATACTTCTAGTTATCTTAATGTGTTTCTCCTCAATAACAGCCTCTTTTCAGGAAGATATTTATTGTTGCATGTGTATTTTATCTTTCAGCATATCAGAAACAGACCCAAGACACTTTTACAGGAACTCAGAATGGTAGGGATCAGAAGGGATCTCTGGAGATCTAATTCAACCCCTGCTGCCCCCCTGCTAATGCAGGTTCACCTAGATCAGGTTGCCCAGGAACACATCCATGCAGGTTTTGAAAGTCTCCAGAGGAGGAGACTCCACAACCACTCTGGGCAGCCTGCTCCAGTGCTCCATCACCTTTTACTCGTCCACCTAGTATTCTGCACACCACATTTTTTAGCAAATTCTGGTCATCAAAAAACCAAGAGTTCCCTCGGTTAGGCCCACAATTTCCAATTAGAAAAACACGGATTTCACTAGCTCACAGTATGATTTTAGTTAGACCCCAAGGCAAAAGGACACACTGGAAATTTCTAAGAGACAAGTACCGAAATGGAAACAAATGGTCCCACATTTTGCCTTTCAATAATATCAGAAGCCACCTATTTCACTGCACTGCACTTTCTCTGACAATCAGTGAAGTGGGCCAGGTTCACTTTTGCATTTCTCCAAGTTCCTCAAAAGTTTATTTTTCCAATACTAAATTGAATATAACAATCAGCACATTTTTATGGACAATCAAAGTCCAATGTTTTTTACACTATGAAATAGAATAGTTCACCTCAGTGAAAAGTTATCATGAATCTAATTCAGCAGCAAGTTATGATCATCTCAAACTGCTTAAAACGATAACCATCTGGGGCACAA
This sequence comes from Melanerpes formicivorus, assembly GCF_026170545.1. Classification (NCBI taxonomy): domain Eukaryota; kingdom Metazoa; phylum Chordata; class Aves; order Piciformes; family Picidae; genus Melanerpes; species Melanerpes formicivorus. The sequence goes on along the minus strand of NW_027142353.1, from coordinate 30,302,064 downwards.
ACTATATCAGGCTCCTTTTAGAGTCTGTTTCTCTCACTGATCATCATAAGCATAGCTGTGGTGATGGTTTCTTATTTTTTGTTTGCCCTATTGCAGCCACACATTTCAGAGTTTGGTAAGGAAGTGTCATGTTCTTGATAGTTTTTCAGTAGGAAACAACCCCAAGCGTACATCTTTAATCTCAGAAGTCTTTCACCCTTATTCACCTTATTTTCTCCTTTACCTTCCAGGGAATATAGCTGTTCTAGGACTGTTTCTTCAATTGCAAGGTAAAGGCAATTTGGGACACATTATAAATACTTCTCTTTATTGGTAAAGCAAATACATAAACAGCCATTCACACGCCCCAAGCCAAACTCAAATAATTTCACTGTTTCATCTGGATAAAGAGTATCAACCTGGCACTTCTTCCCAAGCCACCTATTCCTAGAACTAGAAAGAAAAATTGCTTGCCTGTAGCTGTTCAAGAGGAATAGCCTATTTGAATTCTAACAAGCCATTGTACCAAGATTTTCCTCTACAATGCCTCTGTGCCTTGAGACTCAAAGGTGGAGAATAGAAAATATAAACATATGATGTATCATTTCTAAATACATATACACCAGCAAGAGATAGCATCTATTTGCCCACGTTGGGATCTGAAGTGCTTTGGTTAGCATTAGTAGCTAACTTGCTTAGCATGAATAGCTAGATTGATTAAACAGTAGGCTACAAGCTGGAACCTAGAGATTGGTGAACTTAAACTCAACTCTTTCTTAGTTACAAGAATGCCTGGGAGTAGTTTTGCATGACTCTGATATAGTGTAACTGAGCCAACAAAGTGAAGCGTTATGAACATTAATAAAGATTGTATGCTTAGGAATAGGAATTAGAGTGACCATTACAATCAAAGGAAAAGGAACCATATAATTCAAAGAAAATAAGAAAGACAGCATTCTACCTGGAGTCAGCAGAAGACAGATGGGTTCCAGGTGCAAATGAAACAGAGACTGTGAAACTGTGTTAAGTAGGTAAAGTCACCTGTACCAGAAACTCCAGTTACTGAAGAGGACAAGTAACCGTTAAAACAATTTGATTGGACAAAAGACACACACTTGTTGCATGAACAAGTGCACAAACCACTTCTGTCCTAGATTATGAGGCTTTTAAAAGCACAGGGAAATAACTGAGAAAGTCTGTCTCCAGAGGCATTCATCTTGAGCTCACCCTGCTGGGGTACCATCATTATTTTTGTGAGATTTGATGCCTGAGACTCTGCTTCAGAAAACCTGGGGTTCAAACTGCACTTCTTTTAACACCCTTATACTACTGTGAATAAAAACTTCAACTATTAAGTACTGAACATTGTCCCACAGTGTAAGCTTAAATACAGACAACAGCCCTTGAAGAAGGTTCAGTAGGCTTTCAGAAAGGCTTAAATCAATGCAAATAAAATCTGCTGCATGCAATACATTGTTCATGTTCTGGTCTTTGATCACTAACAGCTTCTTAACGCATCAGACTATCAACATTTAGTTTATCTTCATGAATACTATGGATAGCTTCAATGTATTTCACACGCTCCTGTGCATTTGTTTACCTTGTTCAGTCTCCTTTCGGAAAGGCCTCATGAAAGTTTCTAGCATACAGAACATCCTGGAGTGAGGAGCTGCACAGCCGAGTCTTACATGGAATAATTGTCTGGTTTTCCTGATGTACGTCTGTCTCATAAGCATGATCCGATGCCTTGGCAAAAGCAGTAGAAGTCTATATCGTCCACTTTTAATGCCACTTTACCGTAGTACAACTTCTTGCCATAGGCCGTTTGGTGGGGTTCTTTTTACCAGGCGGACACTTGACTTAGATACACAGCAGCTTACTGAGCACAGCAGCTGATCGTTCTCGCTCTTCTCAGCGGCTCCCAGCTGTACCACGTCCTGGCTGCGATGTGAGAAGCACACCCCTCACCTCAGCAGTTAGCCGCCCAGCCACGAGCTCCCGCTGCCCGCTGCCCCTTCCCCCGCCCCCGCCCCGCCCCTTCCCCCGCCCCCGCCCCGGCCCCGCCCCCGCCCCCGCCCCTGCCCCGCCCCCGCCCCCGCCCCTGCCCCTTCCTCCTCCCCCTTTCCTGCTGGACTTCCCCCGCGTGGAAGGGTCGCGTACCGCCTCCCAGCACCTCTAACCTCGGAAACCGGAAGAGGTTCCCGGACGCGCCGAGCGGCAGCCAATGCTGCCAAGAGGCCTGCAAGCGCTCCAACGCCGCCTCGCCTTTCCCCTCCCCGTCGTGAGTACCGGCGCGCGCCCAGCGGTTGATGGGGGCTGGGAGGGGGCGGCGGACGGCGGCCGTCGGCCGCATCGCCTCGGTGCGGTCTCGCCCTTCGGGCAAGGGGGCCTGCTGCCCCTCGGGCTGCCGTGTGGAGAGAGTTGACCTCGAAGGGAGCCGCCGTGGCTGCGCCCAGAACGAAATGGCGCCCGAGATGGCCGCGCGTGTAACTGCGCGGGGCTTCGCCTCGCCATTCAATACGGCGCTGCGGGCCCCGTGGCAGCACGCCCTGCGCCTGGCTGGCGTGTCACTGACCCAACAAGCTCGGGAGATTAACACATCAATGACGAAAAACCCTCCAAAGCGGAAAAAGTTGGGACTCCTAGAAGCAGACTTAGCAGCATAATCAGAGTAAAATTCTATTTGCAAGACTCTACTGAGTGAGAGGAAAATACACAGTTTAATTCCATTTCTTCCTTTGATCTTCTAGGTATCAAAGACTTGAGGAGAAGTTGCTCTACACCCTCAGCTTTATTGTTACGCACACACGAGGGGTTGAATGGCATCACTAACTTTCGAGAAACATGCCATGTAATTCGGATCAGTTTGCTGCTTTGGAAAGGTTGTGACTGCATCATGACTGCCACTAGCATTTCATTTCTGTTACAGTGGTGGGTTGTGCATTTGCCAAATTCAGCTTTACCAGATCAATAATTCCTTCCATCTGCAGTCTGGTTATTAAAAACATGCTACTGCAGTCATCATTAAAGAACTGTCTCCAGCTGTCCTGCATCTTCAGGACTCCAAAAGCTGGCTTCAGAAGCACAACTAGTGGAGGCCTCATTATCCAGTCTGTTTCTAATGATGTTTACGAAAATCTAGCTGTGGAAGATTGGATCCATGACCACATGAATTTAGAGAACCAACAGGTTCTTTTCCTGTGGAGAAATTCCCCTGCTGTGGTAATAGGAAGACATCAGAATCCTTGGCAGGAATGCAACCTCAGGCTGTTGAGGCAAAAAAATATAAAATTAGCCAGGAGAAAAAGTGGAGGGGGAACAGTTTACCATGACTTAGGCAATATCAATTTGACTTTCTTTACAAACAGGAAAAAATACGAACGAATGGAAAACTTGAAATTAGTTGTGAAGGCACTGAAAGCCTTGCGCCCCCAGTTAGATGTACATGTCACTGACAGATATGACATCTTGTTAGACAGGCAGTACAAAATCTCAGGTACTGCTGCAAAGTTGGGAAGGACAACTGCTTATCATCACTGTACTTTACTCTGTAATGCAGATAAACTTGTTTTATCTTCTATACTAAAAAGTCCTTACAAAGGACTAAAAAGCAATGCCACTCCTAGTGTGCCTGCCTCAGTAAAAAATCTTTTTGAAGAGGATCCTAGTTTAACTTGTGAGATGATCCTGGATGCCATTGCTGAAAAATATGCTACGCAACACCAAATGGATCATCACATCACCTTAATAAATCCAGCTGATGAGGTTCTGCTTCCCGGAATTAATAACAGAGTGAAAGAACTACAAAACTGGGAGTGGGTGTATGGAAAGACACCAAAGTTCAGTATTCGCACTTGTTGTAACATGGTCTATAAAGATTCTGTGCTTGATGTTAAAGTAGATATGGACATAAAGCATGGAAGGATTGAAGTCTGTAACATTGGCCTGCCAGAGCAGTGGTTGCCACCAGCACTGTGTAGTGAACTGGTGAAAAGCCTTACTGGCAGTAAGTTGTGCCCAAATGAAACCACTACACTAGCGATGACGTTATTAAGAATGCTTCCACAAGATGATGAGTTGCACAGCAGGTGGAATCTGTTGTGTGAGAATATGACGACGTTAATGTGACTTGCATTTTGAAAATAAACATCTGCTTCTTAATTTGTTGTATTGAAAACAAAACATTGGCGGATGTTGGTCTCCTCCCAGGCACCCAGTACCAGAACAAGAGGACACAGTCTCAGGCTGCACCAGGGCAGGTTTAGGTTGGATTGTAGGAAGAAGTTCTACACAGAGAGAGTGATTGCCCATTGGAATGGGCTGCCCCGGGGAGGTGGTGGAGTCACTGTCATTGCAGGTGTTCAGGAGGAGACTTGATGGGGTGCTTGGTGCCATGGGTTAGTTGTTTAGGTGGGTTGGATTGGTTGATGGGTTGAACGTGATGATCTTGAAGGTCTCTTCCAACCTGGTTTATTATTTTTTAATTTATTTTTTTCAAGCTGAATTTTTCTCTTATTGGTTATTAAAATTGTTTCATTTACATTTTTGCTTAGCATTGTCTACTAGCAATTAGATTCCCCACTATCTGCACCTGAGGTTCCCAAACTAGGATGTAAGCAACATCAATGGGCTGCAGCTATGCATCACTCCATGCTGACAGACATCATTGCTGCTTTAAACCAGGGGAAAGGGTGGCAACATCCCAAACTGTGATACTGTGGTAGAGAAGGTACAAATGGCTGATGCAGGGGGGGATGGTATAGATGAAAAACTGCCACTGTTGATGTACTAAATCACCCAGTCTGCATCCTATTCCTTGCAGATACTAGCAAAAGGCCATGTCTCAGCCTCTAAGCTGTGTGGAGAGGGACGTCCCCCTGGTTTCAAGTTGAAAGTCTTGCAGAGTACCAGTGACCCTCTTCCCCTACAAACATTGTAGTAAAACATTGTAGTGAACTAAGCTCTGTGCTGTGTAGTGAATCAGTTCAGCAGTTCCACTCTGAATTAGGGCTTTTATCCCCCCATGTGCAAAAAACAAGAAAGTATAAGGAAGTCCACTGTAGGGATTTGTGTGATGAAGGTAGGAGAGACTTAACTGGGAGGGAAGCCATATGTGCCTGCTTTGAACCTGTACTGCAAGTACCATTATGTAAGAAAGGCTCAAGATGTATTTCACTGTCTTTGCCAAATGAGCAGAATACAATTTTGATCAGGTCAGAACAGAAGCAGTTTATTGCTATAGCTGTAGGAGACAACCCAGTGCAGCAGTGACAGCCTCTGCTGATGTGACAGTTCCAGTGTGTACACACTCTATTATGCAACTCTTTCACCAAGCTGCTTTTGAATAGTAGTTAGTTAAATTTGAGAGGTTCATCAAGCAAAAAAAAAGCCATAAATTCACCCTGTCAAGGTATGACTACATCGGTGGAAATTCCATGCAGGGTGCAATACATGGCACAACCCAATTTAGGTATTTTCCCAGAAGATGAACTGGGGTAGTAGGGCTTAAAAGCATGGTATCCAGAAATGAGGCAGATAGTTACAGACAAAGGGATTATTTGCAGATGACATGTGGGTTGTCCTGAAATACCAAAAGCATTTACTACTTGTGAATATAAAGAAACTGCAGAAAAATCAGAGGCTTATAAAGTGGATTGAGAAATGCAGTATCAATTAGGCAATAAACAATCTTGTGTAAATAGGGCAAGATAAATAAGGACTAGCCTGGCCTAGGAAAGCAACAATATTTATGCCCTTGGGGCTGTCCTAATCACATTTCTGAGACTGTGGCATGAAGGAAGAGTTGGGTGGAAAGTTAGGGTGACTGACTCCTGCTGGACTTAAAAAAATTAAAACTAGGTCTGTAAGCACACCTCCACAATGGGTGGAAGGTGAGGCATATGAAGTTCCATAGAAACATGAGGAAAAAAAATTTCACTGTAAGGGTGATGGAACACTGGAACAGGCTGCCCAAGGGGGGTTGTGGAGTCTCCCTCTCTGGAGATACTCAAGACCTGCCTGGATGCAGTCCTGTGTGATCTGGTATAGGTGATCCTGCTCTGGCACGGGGGTTGGACTGGGTGATCTTTCAAGGTCCCTTCCAGCCCCTAACATTCTGTGATTCTGTGAATTCTGCCCAAGTGAGGCAGTTAAAGGGTTTATATGCTGCTAGGTTATACAATTTGTTCTTCAGCAAAATGTCAGATAAACAAGAAGTAGTAACAGCAGTAACTGAAATTCTTCAAAGAAGAATTCAAAGACTAGGAAGCCCTAGGCAGTACATGCTTTTGTGAATACCTCCTTCCTTTAATTAAATCATGCTGAGCTGCAAATATTTCTTGGCAAGTGAGGCCTGTGAAGGCATGTGAGGTGTTACTATGTGTGGTGGGTTGAAAATTCCCCCCAACATAAAACTGCCAGACCAGCTCAATTGGAAGCAAATGAAGCTGTATTTACAAGCAAAACTACAATCTAAAATTAAATGCAATGAGTATGTACAAAATATACAATATTTACAGGTATTTACAAACAGCTCAAGAACCCCCCTGGACAAACCAGGGGAACTACTAATAGCTTCCTCTTCCCTGCTCCCTACCCCCCTGGTACATGATAGAGGAGAGAAAAGAGCAGAGAGTTGTTAGATACTCAACGCAGCCAAAGCAATGCAGCCAAGGTCAGCAAAGCCAGCAGAAGCACCAGCCAGAGCAGAGGAAGTGAAAAGAGAGAAAGTTAGTCTATGTATGTAAGTTTTATGTCTGTTATCTGTCCAATGGGATTATTTAGATCTTATCATTATTTTCCTTTTTACAGCCACTGGTGATTTACTTACATTCTACTAGTTTCTGTTCAAGATCTGGGAAAATTTTCAAGGCAAAGCCTGAAACTACGACACTGTGTTACTTATACACTGTTGTCTTCAGAAGAAGGCTAGTTGAACATCTTTTAGTAGGAAGAAATTACATGGCAGAAGCAACCTACCTTTGGGTAAGGAGTGGTCCATGGGGGTGAATCCAGCCCTCGGCTAGGAGGACCAGTAGTCATGCTGTAGGACTGAACAGTACTCAGCAGACTCCAGAAGGGAAGATAGCTTAAGCTGATCTCCACAGATGATGCCCGGAAGGAACAGTCATGGCTGCACAATCCAGGTGTGAATGGCAGCACAGACCACCACCTGGAGTGAGTAAAATGATTACAGAACTGTGCTCTTAGATGGTTCTAATTTTTTCCCCCCCATTAACTGATTCCCATTTCTCTTCATACATGGTGTTCCCACTGATAGCAAAAGGAACATAGGTAAAATTTGCAGTGCAGCACCAACTAGTACTTCACTAAAGACTTAATTGTACATGTGTATAGATATTGCATATCCATGAGATCCACAAAGAAATCTGCAGTCTTGGGTAGCAAATTATAATTGGAAAATGGAGAAAAAGTTCCAGCAATGAAGAGGCAAGAGAGAAAAGACCATGCTTGTCTCTTGTGGTATATGTAGAGGACCATGTCATAGGGAACTATTACTAGAACAGAGAGGCATATAGTATTACAAGATGCAGAATTCATAACTATTTTTATTTTGATTTCCCATTAGGTACTAAAAATTAAAGTTAATCTAAAAAACTGAAGATTTTATTATTATTATTTTGCCCCGTATGTTTGAACTAGGTTAAAAGATCAAAAGTTTTGCATTCAGGATGCTTACTGTATACAGTGAACCTTCTCCCCAAAATGGCTGATCTAGAAGGCATTATGCAGCTTGAGTTACCCTCTGTAATGCAAGCAAAAATTCAAGCAGATAACTAAAACTACAAATAATAAAAAATAACCTTTATTATAGTTTAAAATAGGCATGTATTATATACAATTGAATAAAATTGACAACAGTGCCTAGAAACTCAAGTTTATCACAGCAGCAAGCCAGGAAGGTTCTATGGAATGTTTAGGTGGACCAACTGTCACTGTTCAGCTTCTGTGGCATGTGTCTTATTTGTTTTGCTGATGCAACACCAAAAAGCTGAGACATAATTATGCAAACGGATAAAAAGGCAAGCCACTGTCAAGCTGTGATACAGAGAACGAGGCAAAGACCAGCTGTGTTTCTTCTTGATAGCTGTGGAATAGATTTGTTATGTCAGAGGTAATACTAAAAGAACAGCAGCATTAGATGACAGAAGGTGAAAGAATAAGACATATAAAAAGAGAGTAATAGAATACCCCAGGAAAAAGAAACATAGGAAAAGGGAAGTTTCAGCAATGAACATACTACTCAAATATACAGGCATACTGTATTACAAGATGCAGAAAGTATTAAGGCACTTAATCTGTCTTGAAGTTGCAAAGACGTTGATGAGAACTGCAAAAGAGGCCACTGCCTGCTCTTCGTGTCAGAATATACAGCTTTCCTAGATTCTTGCTGACAATCATCAAGAACTCTTACTATTAGGGGAAAAAGAACCATCAGCTCAAATGATACTTTCTTCTTTCCAGAGGGTGACAGGAAGGCAAGAAAAGGCTTTGTAATTTTTTTCCAATTAGCATATTCCTCAGAATCATTATTAACTAGAAAGTTTCAGAGTATCCACTTTCTGGAAGAATTTTAAAATCAACTACTATTTTTCAGAGTACTATCTTAGTAGCAAGGAAACAGCTTGCGGCAGTTCAGACTGGCATGGCTAGCTGGAAGGACATTAAACCTATGAGTCTGAGAAAAACACTGGTAGAGGATCACACAACCTTTCCACACCTAATGCAAATGATGGAAATCAGGTATATGACCATATATCAAGGAATAAAAGAATATATAGGAGTGACAGGGAAAACAATTCATCTGTTTGCATCCTTTTCAACTTAAAATCCATCATGCAGAGACATTCAAGATGTTGCTTGGAGAGTGCAATGTTTCACCTGGGATTACTAGTAAAGTCTGTGAAATCAAGCATTACAGGATTCACTAAAACACAATGAACACTAGTCATGAGTAGAATACAGGGATTTAAGGGAATCAATGTATCAGGGGAGAATTAATTTGACTTTGTATAGAAGTAACCAGCTGCCAAGGGCTGCCTGGGAATAATTGGTGCTTGTGCCCAGCTGCCTGGGGGTGTCTGGGAACACTTAGTGGGAACCCAGAAGCTCCCAGGTGTATGATAAGGATAATGGATAACATGCACCTGTAGCCGCCTTTGTTTATGAAACTGAGGGGGGGATACAATGTGTTGACTTCCTGGGATGACCACAAAAGACCTTCAAGCTCCCGCTTGACCGCTAATAGACCTGAGGGAGATGAGGATAAGAAAGGCTATTGCTGGGCAGGGGGCGTGCAACCCCCCGAGCAGGCTGTGCGCATGAGCAGTAGGGTGAGAAGTTACGTAACACAACTGCAAAAGAGGGTTGGGGCTTTCGCTCCAAGATCCAGCCTCCTGTGACACCTTGGCCCAATGTCACAGGATGCGGGACCCTCAAAAAACCTGACGATTGCTACTGGGAGCTGCCGCTTCATGATCTTTGGTGCCACTGTTTCTTATAGGGTGCTTAGGGTAAGTTAGCTGCACTTTGCTGGGATCAGGCTCTGCTTCTGGGTTTTGCGGGTAACTCACAGGGTCGTGCCTTGTTTTGGGTTTGTGCCTTGCAGTGCTGCAGAGCAGCCTTGTCCACCTTTTATATTAAATAAAGCTATACCTATCAGAACCTGTGGTACGTGTAATTGATTAATTCCTCATCAAAATGAGCTCACTGGAACAGTAAAGAAGACTGTTTATAAAATAGGATGTGTGGCAGCCCACCTTCAAATGCTTGTGAGGTGGTCAATTAAAGATCTAAAGAAAAAATTTGCTCAAGAAAAAATCAATAGTAAAAATAGAAACAACAGTATAGAGGCCTTTGAGAGATGGTATTGAGTCAGTTATGAAATCAAGATCGAGTTTGGACAGGGATTGGATTAAGATTACAGATGAGGTACAGGCAAGGAATCATACAGTTGTGTTTTCTCAGACTAAAGTCTGAAGTATTCCTAAACCTGTTGGACTACGAACTTGGAAGAGTTGGGTCTGAGGGTAGACAGCTGGAGTCAAGCAGCATCTTCTAATCAGACTTATTATGCTTATAAAAATGCTCATTAAAAGCAGTCATAGTTGATCACATTTGCTTTGTATGTTTAGTATGAAAGATGTCCACTGTTGTTTCATGACAAGGTCGCAAGTCAAAGTCACAGTATCCAATGCTGAAACGACCCTGCAGAAATTAAGAGAACTAACACAGTGAATATAGAATGAGCTACTCTACAGTGTGAGTTGCTTAATGATATCAAAATATTCTTACCTGTGGTTTCTTAAAATAATCAAGACCCCTTCCAATCTTAATCATCCATCCATTGTTGAATCTGTTTTAAAAATTCACAAACATGAAAACCATGAATACATTGAATAAAAACCTTAGTTATAGCCACATGACACATAACTTCCTTGTTTCAACCAGAGTTATTTCTTAGTGTCACCAATACCTGTGTGAACCATGGAAGACATTGTTCTTTATAAAAAGACATCTATTGTTATGTTCACAGTTAGAACACGTGGAACTACAGAAAGCTGCTTTTATTGAGGACCACTGCCTTCCACTTTGTTAATTACAGCTGTAATTAGAAATTGTCTCAAAAGATAGAGCTATGCAGTTTGACTTCAAGTAACTGACGTTTGCTGATATTTTATATCACCCACCTAATTTCTCGATCATGTATTGAAGATGAAAATGCAATATTCAGTGTTACTCCGTAACTTCTCAATGACTGTTGAATTTCTTCCAAGCCACTTACTTGCTGACTCCTTCCACTGCCCTATTAAAAGTAAAAATGTGGCAGGGCTTTTTTTTTTTTTTTTTTTTTAACTGTGCATTCTACTTTTGGTCATTTATTCCTAAAATAATCAACAAAACCTTTTTAGTAATAACTTACATACAAAGAAAGTCATTTATATATAGGCAGATTTATAGTTTTGAGAAGATAAAAAGCAGACAGATTATAGGTATACTTGCTCAGGGAAGTGGAGGAGGAGCTCACTCTCAGCCCCTTAAAACTAGGTTACTGTTTGAACCAAAATAAATGCAGTGACAGTTTGTAAAGTTTTAGGTCATCAAAGCCTCTAAAATAACAATTATATATTTTCTTTCTCTTCCAAGAGCTGTCTCTCAGATGTTTTGGTTTTGATGGCATTTTCCACAACAAAATTTTCACCAAAAGTTATCTTTTTCATTTAAGATCTTGCTTATGAAGATTTTTTTTAGCTATTAGGAAACTCTGAGCTTATGAAATTTCTCACATTCCACCATCACATTATCATTTTGCCTTTCAGCAGTGTTTTCTCCTGAAAGTGTGCCCCATTCTAAAAAGTACTGTCATGTAAGAGCAAATATACATTTAAAAATAAGTGTGTGTGTATATATATTTTCATGTGGTATCATCTGAGCACAAGGAAACAAGCCAAAATCTAGATACTTACTTCATCATAGGAAGTGAGGAGGTGGATTGTTTTCACTTTGCATGGCCCCTTAACAATCATCTCGCAGAATCGTAGGAAGTTATATAACTGTAAAAGTTTTATTTAATTAAGTTGGAATATCTCTTGTAGTTGCATCTCTATCAAAGTGTAACATCTACTTGCCTGATGAGCCTGCCTAATATAGGGGTCCTCCACCCAAACTTCAGAAACAATTTCAGTAAGGTACTCTTGGAAAAGCTTCTCGTAGCAGAAACCTGTTGCATTTTCCTCTATCCTGATTTGCTTATGGTATTTGCCATCTGAAGAGAAAAAAACATTGCACAATTCCTGTGTTAACAACTGTCCCTCTCCTATGTTCATGGAAGAACAGGTACTTAAATGTGAACAGGTACATGGCAACTCCATACCTTGTTTCTCTTTTTCAATATGTTTCTTAATGTCTTCAGCTCTGGTCATGTACTCGGATATTTTCTGCCGGTATCGGTGTTTTTTGGCCTCATCTTTCGTAGCTGTGAAGCAAAAGCACACAGACCGGTTCTCCTCGGGGCGGGGATGGCGCGGGGAGCTGGGCTCTGCCTGGCACCCTGTCTCCCGGGGAGACACCACCAGCTTTCCTCTACCTCTCCTGTGAGGTGACTAGGCACCGGGGCTGGGCCTCGGCAGCAAGAACGGCTCGTGATTCCTCAAAAATCACCCTCGGCTGACGGCCTCCGAAAAGTACCCGCCCCAAGAGTTGGAGTGAAAGGCTATCAAACCGCCTCTCGTCCGGCCTCCGCCTCACCCAGTACCTTTCACCACCTGCAGCAGGAGGTCAATGCCCTCCTGGTAGCACACCAGCGACTCCTGGAACCGAGACGCCAGATCCAGTTCCACCGCTCGCCTCACCGTCTCCACCCCGGCCCGCTCCAGCGCAGCAGTGCCATCGCCCCCCGCCCGCGACATGGGAGCCGCGGCACGGACGCGGAAGGCCACCGGCACGCAGCTGTCACGACCGCAGCAGCTCCGCGGGCGGGATGGGGAACGGAGACGGGGTGGGTACGCAGCGCATGCGCTCCGCTTCACCCGCTGCCGGGGGAATTGAAACTGATGCGAAGGGGCTGTGCCTCACTGTTGTTCTTCCGCCGTCTCGGAACTAAGGTGCCGTGACCTTAATATCTGGCCGGAAGGCAGCGCACCGAGATGGCGGCCGCGGCAGGTCGAGCTGGTGTGGGGCACGTAGCAGCCTGGAAGGTGATGGCCCAGGCTGGGGTTTGGTTCGGGCGCAATGCGGCAATTGCACCGCACCTCTGGTCTGCGTGCGGTCCACCTGCGGCGGTGAGAGGCATCCCCCATGTAGCAATGAGGGGCATCGGGCAACGGCCTTGCTAGTGCCCTGCAGCCGCCGCTGAGGAGGGGAAGGAGAAAGCGAGGCAGTTATGGGTAGTGCGAGGGACCAAGCTTTAGGCTGCTGCGACCCTCAGCCCCGACTCGATGCGCTAGCGCCGTGGGGTCCGGTCGATGTCTTCTGTGGGAGCGGGTTGCGGCCGCTGGGAAAGCCGAAGGACCTGCGGGCGGCCGGTATCGGCGCAGGTGGTTCTTCAACCACTGGGAGGTGTAGTAAATGCGGGATATGTGCTTATCCGCTCCGAATCGGAGTGGCTATGTAATCAGTTTGTAAATATGACGAGCTGTAAGGGAAGTCCTGACAATGTATGTCTTGCTGGCTTTGTAGATGCTGGGGAAAAGAATGGAGAGGATGGTGCCCGCAGTGTGGGTTCGTTGCCTTTTTACGAGGTCGAGAATTCCGGACTCGGTATGTGCTTCAGTAGTTGAGAAACAAAAATGTGTGTTACCGTGCTTGATTCTGTGCTTTCTGTAGTGTGCCAAGATTATCTAGAGTCTGTGAGGTGAGCAGGTTCGTGGTATGCTGGGTAAAGAGCTGGCTGAAGAGTAGAGCATTAGGGTTGTAGTTAATGGGACTGCATCTGTGTGGCAATCAGTCAACAGTGGTGTTCTTCAGGGCTCAGTCCCAGTGCCAGTTTTGTTGCAATATTTTTGTTAATAATCTGGATACCGGAGTGGAACACACCATTAGCATGGTTGCTGATATTAAACTGTGAGGTGCTGTTGACCGTCTCAAGAGACAAGAGGCCTTGCAAAGGAATCTAGATAGATTGGATTATCAGACAATTATCAATGGCTGAAATTTAACAAGAACAAATGCCAGATTCTGTACGCAAGATAGAGTAACACTGGCGGAAAATATAAACTGGAAGAAAGGTGGCTGTAGAGCAGCCCTTCAGAAAGGGATCAGGGGGTGCTGGTTGACAGCAGGCTCAACAGGAGTGAGCAGTGTGCTCAGGCAGCCCAGAGGGCAAACCACATTCTGGGGTGCCTCAAATACAGTATAACAAGCTTCTCTAAAGAGATGACTGTCCTGCTGTATTCAGCCTTGTAGTCACTTTACCTTGATTACTGTGTGCAGTTCTGTGCCCCACAGTTTAATGATGTTCAGGTACTCAGATATGTCCAGAGGATGGCATCAAAGCTGATCAAGGGTCTGGAAGGCATGTCCTATGAAGAGAGGCTGAGGATTTGGGGCTTGTCTACTTTGGAGAAAAGGAGGCAACAGGGCAGTCTCACTGCTCTCGACAGTTTCCTGGGGAAGGAAAGTGGAGGTGGGGTACTGATCTCTTCTCCTTGGTATCTGGTGACAGGACATTTCTTTACTGCTAGGGTGGTCAAACCCTGGAACACCCTTTTTAGAGAGGTAGTTGACCCAAGCTGGTCAGTATATAAAAGGCATTTGGACAATGTCCTTCATAACATGCTTGAACTTTTGGCAGCCCTGAAATGGTCAGGCACTTTGACATGATAGTTGTTGCAGGTGCTTCCAACTGAAATACTCAAATAACTACACCAAAGTGATGGAAAGTTTGACTTATGTTAGTTTTTTGCATTTTTAGCTTATCTTTTTTAAAGATACTGTCTACTGTTGGTTGACTTTTTAACATAAAAGAATTCTTAAAGCCTGTGGAAAAACTTGTCATTCAGATGCTCCTCAATGTGAACTAAGTGTGGTGGTATAGAGTGTCGTCCATGTATTTCTATGGAGTTGTATGGTCAAACTCAAGAGTTAATGTGCCCATCAACAAACCATTGTAAAAATGTTTCACTTAGCGTTACAAAAGCTAAATTTGAGGATGCTTAGTGCTTTGATCTTCTGAAAAGAAAGGTAGTTAAACATGTAATACTTTTACCAAAGCTGAAGTGTATTGTCGAGGTGTTTTCATAGAACCATTAAGGTTGGAAAGGAGCTCCAAGATCAAGTACAACCATCAACCCAACGCCACCGTGCCCACTAAACCATGTCTTCAAGTGCCATGTCTACACCTTATTTGAATACCTCTAGGGACAGTGACTCCACCACACATTGCAATGCCTGACTACTTTTTCAGTGAAGAAATTTTTTCCTACTATCCAATCTAATCCTCCCCTGGCACAATTTGAGGCCATTTCCTGTCACCCTATCACTAGTTTCTTGGGATACTGATGCCCACCTCACTACAACCTCCTTTCAGGTAGTTGTAAAGAGTAATAAAGTCTCTCCTCATATAGTTTGTTAACTACAATAATAATTCAGATATTTAGGAAAACATGCTCTGTTTTTGCTAACTTTCTATTGTAGGTATTTCAGCCACGTCATGAAGATCATGAGAAGTATGGAGGTGACCCTGAACAGCCCCACAAAATCCATGTCATTACTAGAATAAAAAGTGTAATTGGTCGCCCATATTGGGAAAAGAAGATAATACATGATCTCGGATTGGATAAAGTATTGTTGTGGTTCTTTATACTTATTATAAATACTAGAAATGTAGAAACATAGGGTAGGATTAAGGTGGTGGGGTTTTTAAGGATCTCAATTTTGCAGTCACAAACTTGGATTGCTTTACAGCTGCTATAAATGGAACTGAGGAATTGGTGATGTCTTTAAGAGCTGGGAGGAAAGTTAATGGCAAATGCCCTTTTAGCGGTAATTCAGAATATGACTGCATGGTACTGCTTTGCATGCCTGAGGAGAACCTTGAGAATTCTGCTAAAATAATAAAAACAGATTTGTAACTATTTAGAATTCAGTTTTCTTTGTGGGTCATATTACACAGATATTGCAGGTAAGCAAATAAGACTTCAAAGTAAGGCAAATAAGGCCTCTAGATCCAAGAGTTCGTGTCAGGATATGTTTATCCTAATTTCTTAGGCCACCTGGACATTGTGCAAAGATTCATCTAGTCAGTGTTATAGAGAAAAATGTGTGCTTGATCAATTGAAGATCTGAGGCAAGAAGTCTTACCCCTAAAATCCTGTATTTACATTTATAATATTTTAACAGTTAGAAGAAATTTGAATATGGGGGTTAGAACTGAATTTGTCATTTTACTGGAGTTGAGTTTGATGAAGTTTTGATTCAGTGTTTTTATGTATGTTCTTGATGCATGACTTTTGTCTAAATCTTACATTTGCAAATTATTTTGCTTATAGTGTGAAAACTTGAATAAACAGAGATTTGGGGTTTGGCAATGCATTTGTAAAACCTGCTCTATGCTTTATATAGGCACATCAGCCAATACTGCACAAAAATATTCCATCTGTGAATTCCAAACTGAAGGTTGTTAAACATCTGATAAGGTTTGTTAGCTATTTATTTAATTTGTAACATTTTATGTAATTCTCTTCTAGTGCTAGGACTTCACTAAGCAAACTCTTTTGTTCGTAGAATACAGCCACTGAAACTACCATATGGATTACCTACAGAAGAAGAAATGTCAGACACTTTTCTTACAAGCAAGGGAGAGCTTGTCATTAAACGGCGTCTGAAACCTGTGGAGCAGAAGAAAATTCAGTCATAATTGTGCTGGTTGGATTTGTATTTTATAAAATTCATTAAACTAAAAATTTAAATTAAAAAATTAAAAAAATTAAATCCTGAGTTAAGAGTTTGTGTATGAAATGGAAGCATGATTCTTCCCTGTCTTGTTAAAAAATGATAGAGGTGGCACTGATGCTTAAAAGATTACACATGTACAAAGTTCAATGTTAGCACTACCTTGAAATATTCAATGAATGATCGGCTTTCTGTCCTCATGTTTTAATTTTGTGGCTAGATTGATGCAGTTTGTGGCTAGCTAGTAGAAAACTTTAAAGTCAGACAAGGAGAAAAGTAAGTAGAATACGTCTAATGATGGTGAGGACATTTCCTAGTTGACAGTAAAGGGTTACAATTATGGAGCATGACTTCACCTCTACTACATCAGGGAATGATCTGGAATTGAAAAGCCTCCTGTTTAGCAGTTACATGAGAATCAATTGTCTCTCTGTCAGGAGTGTCATTTGATTCAGGATGGTGGTTGAGTGACTTAACCTTGGTTATCCAAATCTCACACTTGTTCCTTAGCAGTCTGTCATCTTGCCTCCATAGCTTATAAAATACCGGAACGTTCCATTTGGGAGGCACAGAAGGAGTAATTGGTGTCTTGGTAGGTTGTATAATTTGTCATTCAGGAAACATGCTATCTCACTTCATATGCATTTCTTGATACTTGGCTTTTAATAATAATAGCTGAAAAGCTGCAGTGTATGGATATTGATGCTTTTCCTGTTCTAAAATGGTGAACTTTAAATCTGGAGACCCTGAAGTGTACCTCCTTGATACAAATCAGTAATTATGGGCCTCAAGCTTATAAAGTGACACCTTAGGTCTTGAACAGTGCTGCTGTGTGCATATTTTGATTTACAGTTTTAAGAAGTGTGGCCAAATTTAAGAAGCTGCTTCTGTATCAAATGATAAAGTAGTTGTCATTCCAACGAGCATAAATTCCATAGCTTAGCACACTGTGAGACTCTCCCACACACTAGACTCTCCCATGCTGTAGCGGAGTTAATGACTGTATGTTGTGAGAAAACCAGAGGGATGCAGTCACTGAAAATAAATCTATATTCTTTCTGCATGCTTCCAAAGAAAAGTAAACACCAGTAGAGGTTCAAAGGCAGAGACAGTGTACTGACAGACACAAAAGCTGTCTGTGTGCAGGAGCCAAAGGATAGGATAGGGAAGTAGCATTGAAAAGTGTAATGGTTGCTATGTGTGTGCTGAAGGCAGAAATGCAAAATTAAGCTGAAAAAAATAGTTTTCTCAACAAGCTACAGTCTGTAGTTGGAAGGATGCAGAAAACACTAGTGCCACTCTGAAATAGAAATGAATGTTGGATTTCCTTCTCTACTTCCTTACTTCTAGTATTTGTGTTGTATCTGGCACTGCTATGTGTTGTAACTGCAGCACCTGTGTGGTGGTGACCATATTCTCATAGGAAGGCTCTTGAGTAAAGCAGAAATTTAAGCTCTTTTGAAGGACTTACTGTGCACCCAAGGTACAGGGCATGCTTAAAAGAGATGACACAAGTACTAGTACCTAGAAAAATTAAGAAAATGGGTCTTGTTGCTGATGGATAGCAAATATAAGTCTTGCAGCAGGCTGCTTGTCCCAGAGCACCAGTGTGGCGATGCCAGCGACGAGCAGTGTGAGCAATCTGGCAGTGCAGGCCTAGAGCCTGACATGGTGGTAGGCCATGCTCAGCATAAGTGCAGAGCCAGCTAGCAGTGTAGAAAAACAGTGCTGTGCCTGCAGCATGTAACTAACACAGGACACTGGTAGCTGTAAACACAGAAAGTTATCTTGGGACAATGGGACATGCACCTGCATCAACAAACCTTGTGTGTCATTAGTAGTTGGACCAATAATCTATAATAGTGCAATGTGTGGTCACTCATAGGGAACCAATGAAGCCATGCCAACAAGGCACTCCGAGTTTATATAAGTTATATTAAGTTCCCTTGCTATGCACTTGTGCCTTTCCTTTCCCTCCTTCTTCTTTGCTTTACTTTACTGTGCTATACTCACACCATAGGCCTGCAACACTGGAACAATAAAGGAACAATACTCGATCATATTGGTCAGCTGTATTGACTCCAATCTCCGTCGTCTATACAGCAGAGCCAGGATCCCTCATCCTTAAAAAGCACATTCAGGATTTGTGTCCACAGCGCTGCAGTCTGGTGAATTTCCAAGAGGGGGAGCGCTGCCTGTTCTGTTGTACACAGGATGTGTACGAATGTGGATCTTTTATTCATTACACTGTGCAGATGCACAACCTTCGAAAGTGTGAACTGGAAAAAATGCTTTAATGAACAAGCTTGCTTGGTACAGTGCTCTAAGTTAGAGTACAGCTAATAAACATTCCCCAAATACAGAGAAGGCAAAATGCTTTAGATAGTACCTGTTATTTCTGGGTAAGATTAGCTACAAGAGAGGCTCACAGCTGTCTTTAATTGACAAGCTGGCAGTTCTAATGAAAAAGGAAACTATTTTTATAAGTTTTCATATATAGGTAAGTTTGGGTGTTTCTGAAATGGTGTTTACACCATCACAACTGTCATGCCGTCAATTTGCTATTCCAAACCTCTGTGTAAGCATGTTTTCTATAAAGATTTGCTCACAGGTCTGAAATCTGAACCAACAGTGTGCACAAACACAGAGTGTGTCCTATCCTTTCATTAATGGAGCACTGTAAACACTTTAAAGTTTTCATGAAGCATAGGTAAGAGACCCTGCCTTTTTGTGCAGGGAACAAATAGGTTGACTTAAGATGACAGCAAAATTCAGACTGGAAGAGACCTAGCAGGGCTCTAGTCCAAATTTCTACTTGATGGGGAGTCAGCGCTAAGGTCAGACCAGGTTGCTCAGGACTTTGTCCAGCCTTGTCTTGAAACGGTGTGAGGACTAAGACAGCTCAGCCTCTCCAGGTCTCCTGGTCTGCTTCCTGGCTGCCCTGTGAGAGGTTATGTGACGAACATAGTTTTGTATCCAGTCTGAACATCTCACAGCATGTGCCCATTGTTACTGCTCTTTCTGCTTTCCACTACTGGAAGGAACCAGCCTAGCTCTATCTGCTCAATTATCCCTCACAAGTAGCTACTGTGGGGCTGTTGTTATGTCCATCTGAAGCCTTCTCACAGGATCACAGAATGCATCTGGTTGGAAGGGATCTTCAAAGGTTGCCTTGTCCAGCCCCCTGCAGTAAACAGGGACATCTTTGACTAGATCAGGTTGCTCAGGGCCCCATCAAGTTTGTCCTTGAATGTCTCCAGGATGAGGCCTCCACCACATCTCTGGGCAACCTGTTTCAGTATTTCACTACCCATGGGGTAACCACTGCTTTGGTGGTTCTCTGATGACCTTGCTTTATTTAATTGGTCTTTCCTGTATAAATGGGCCCAGAATTGGTCAACCTATGTTTCTTTTCAGACAGCCCAGGGCACTCATAGATGCTTTTGCTGCTTGGACACACAGCTGGCTCACACTGAGCTTCCTTCTTGGATAGGAACCATTTGCCATGTCTATGGGCTGCAGCATTTAAAGTATATTCAAACAAATCTTTGGTACGATATGTTGTAGCAATGTAGAAATACATCGGTTTAAGAATAAATTTATATTTCTGTGCTACTGCTGTGTTTCAGGTTTACTTGTAGTTTCGTATTTGGTAATACTGTAATGTTAGTAGATCAATACAGTTTTAATCATATCATCAGAATATTTTTAATCATGGGTACAAAATACTAGCTATAAGAAATGCACCATGATTAAAATAAACATCCCTCCCATGCTCTTTATTTCTTCTTTAGCCCCTAGTGATATGCTTGGGAGTGGAGGGGGCAAGGGATGTTTAATGACTCTAAGCCACTTGCTTTTCTCCCCTGTGTTTTGAAATGGCTGAATAGACCCAACAACTCTGAAGCTAAGGGTCCCCAAAAGCTTTGCTATATGGTTGATTAAAAGGGTCTGTTTATTGTGCATGAGCTTACCTCAGATTTTGTAAACCACATGGTATTTTAAAAACAAGGTAGAATGTGCATATTCTTACTCCTGCACTGAAGCTGATATACACCTTCAATAAAAGTATTCAATATAGCAGCTTGAGTTTTACTGGTTGTTTGCAACCATAGAGGCTAAATGAAGTATCAAGAGAGAAAAAAAAATTAAAAAAAAATGGTAAGGGTAGTTTAACAAGAAACAGCCACTTGAGATATCATCACCAAAGTTAAGAGCAGTTACTCTTAAAGGATATGATACTCTGTGATATACTGTTCTGGTAGGTTAAGCATATGCAATATTTATAGCAAATATTCAATGCCATAATTACAAATTGTTAACAAACAATTTCATTCTTCTGTTAGATACATGCATTGACAGATAAATTCTAAGGCAGATAAAATCTTGCTGAGAAGTGTTACAACTTTCTTACAGCATTAATCTGCTGCTTGAAAAACTGCAAGAACAGGTGAAAACTCTGCTTGAATACTCTCATGAAGTAACAAATAATGGCAAAAGATAGATTACAGTTTGGATTATTAGTGGTGCTATTTTTTAAAGTGATTTTTTTTAAGCCTTGGTTGGAAAAAAAAGCATTGAAAGCTCACACTTGTTTCTGGCTTCATTGCTCTCCCCCACTCTTACTTTTTGCAGGGATTTTATTATTATTATTATTATTATTATTATTATTATTATTATTATTATTATTAGCATTTGCATTAGCAAATGCTAATCAGTGACTTAAATCTAAAAATTTGTCAGTATCCATTTTTCTTATAATACTTGGCTCTTGCAATCACATCATTGGCATAGTCATTGTGTGTTGTGCTAGTATACATTCCATCATAGCTCTGGACATTTCTAGGCCCTGCATTATAGGCTGCAATTGCACCTAAAATGAGAGGGAAAGAAACACATAAACAGGGGTGGTACTTTGTTGGTAAATAAGAAAATGAACAAAAAATATTACAATTTAAGTGTGTTGTTTTAGTTTTCAGTTCTTACTTCACCACTAATGTATTGCCATTTCTGGCTATTTTTACCATTGAGATTTGCATTTCTACTTTGTGAAGAAATCATAGTTTCCTCCTTCACAGCCAGACTTGGTGATCATTGCCCCCTTGCTATATTTTGCTGATGCAATATCTTCAGTTCCATGACTGTTTCCTTTTTTGTACATTCCTTCATGTCTGCCTGCATGAATAACCTCAGAATAAAGGGATCCAAACTTGACAGCTTCAGCTGTAATCAGTGCTCGAGAATATAAGCATGTGTGGTGAAGGCACATTATGCCCATGTGAAAAACTGTAATATTAGGGGAATTGCTGGGGACTGTGGGGTTCAATCTTTGGGCTGATTGGTTGGTCATAGTTTGTGTTGTGTGAGATTTGATCCTTGTGTATTGGGAGAGAAAGGTAAGGCACCAAGATGTCTGAAGGCTGGCCAGGTCCAAAGTGCAGGTTTTGTCCCAGCCGTAATGGAGAGGGGTGGGAGCGTGCTGGGGAAATGTATGAATATGTATGTTTGACGTTTATATAAGTTCAACTTGTGTTGTTATGGTGTGCCTCTAGCAAATCTGCTATGCACCCAGCGCTGTTTTACCTTTATTTTATAATGAACTGGTTGTATTTAAAATTTAGCAGTGAGCTCGTTTCTCACACCCAGACATTGAAACTTGTTCCAGCTTGTGGACAAGTTCCCCCCCTCTTTCATGAGGGAAACAAAGGCCAAGGAATTAACCAGGTGGCAGGGGCCCATTGCATGGGATGCTTGTGCTAATACCAAGAATGGGCATAATTATAGCTTCATGCTTTCTATAGGCTGAAGCCAGTTGTTTATGAGAGTGCCCATTGGCCAAATCTAGCCTAGAGAAACCTATAAGTATTACCCCAATTGGTAAATATGTTGCCCCCCTTTTCACTTTGTTCCCTCTCCTTGCTTGAGAGGACAAAGCTCATGCCTTAGCCTCTGCCATTGAGCTCATTGCTATTAAGTCTTCTCTCTCATACACGCAAGCAAACTAGTAGCCTCTGCACAATGAGGAGAAGCCAGCATCCATGCAGGCCTGTTGAGCCTCAGCCCTGAGAGTATCTCCACAAGAGGGACCTTCGCTGATCCTGAGAAGCGCCAGTGTCGTACTGCCAGTCTCACCGACTGGAAGAGCCCACTGTGTCTCAAGAGGACTGGACCCTTGAGGATAAGATCTGCCCAACTTTTGGGGAAGGGACTTAGCCGAGTCCAGCAGACCACATGTCTGCGTTAGCCTCAAGCAGCATACTGACGAGCAGACACAACCTGCGTGTCAGCTCGGAGAGGAGTCGCCACTTCTGCCGCTCCGTGCCCTGTGAATCTCAGGGAAATCCAGAGCACTGTACGTGCTCGTGCTCCAAAGCTGGGACCGCTCTGAGAGGGTCCCGCTGCTCCTTCGAGCCAAGTAAAGGGGAAGCCGCCGCTCCGCACAGCTGCGCGTCTTCCCTGGGGCCATCCATGCCGGCCCCAAAGCCTGTTGTCTCAGGACCGACCCCACTGGGTCTAGCCCCACATGCTACCGTGCCAGATCGGAAACCTCCGAGCCTGCCTCCCGGTAACCGTCGCCCCACCCTGCCATGCCAGCTGACTCTGTGAGGGCCAATCCTGTCCCGGGCCCAGCCCTACCAGCCCTGCCGGGCCGACCTAGCAGGACTGCTCCCTATCATCTGGAGGGAACTGCCTGAGTCCTGCGAAGGGAACCTGCCTACCAGCTAGCCTAGGTTCCACCTTCTCTCTGCTGCCACGGAGGGAGGATTGCCACCCACCATCGCCGTCCAGACCAGCTAGGAATCAGCCCGGCGGCAGTAGTCTGCCGGAACCTAACCTCACTACAAATAAAGGACACACTGTATCTTCCGTGTGCTTTCAACTCACTAACATTTAGTTCAAAGCACCCACGCCTACCAGCATAATCTTTCCAGTCCGTACACAATGTAATATCTCTGCATATAGTTAGCAGCTGCCAATGTCCCATCGAGTCGCCATCTGGTGGACAAGTGGCACAATCGCACCCTTTGCTATATAAATAGAAAGTAATTCTGTAAGTATTCCAATTAAGTTCTAATTATAAATACTAAGCCACTAATGGGGTATATTTCACAATCGTGCACTAGAATATGTATATAAAATAGTGATTAATCGGTAATTAATAATTTTTATACTTAATAAATATTTCATATTCATAAATTAATAACCTCTTCATCACAGCATGTTTCTTTCAGAGAGGACCATACATTTTCCAAATTAGTATGTTCCCTCTTTGAACTTGCCAGGATAGTAGGATTTTGTAGGAGTGCAGAGAAACACAAATTAAATTACGAGAGTTGGGGGAAAACCCACCCCTTGCTCCTTCCAAATGGAAAATATTGTGATATTTGTCAGGTTTTCCTGAAGCTTGACCAAAAGCTAATCACATCTTCTTCATCTACTCCTTTTAGTGAGTGTCAAGAAATACTGTTCTGCACCTCAATAAAATTAACAGAGGGACTGCAACATGTTTCATTTTCTAGAGTGCTTGGTTTTACAGCAGTTTGTGTGTGATGTGTTTTGAAGCTGACAAAACTCTACCTTTGAGCTGCTGTTCCTTTGTCTATGTCGGGAATTTCTTCTGCATTTGTTCTAACATCCCACTTAAAATCTCTGTGCCTTGTGTTAAGTGCTCTTTACTGTCCCATGATCCAACAGGCTCATGGTACCGTTTATCAACCTGAAAGGGAAACAGCTATAACAGCACACCAGAAAGCCCACTATTTATCCAGAGCTTTTTTTATTGTTTACAGACTACTTGTGTTAACTTTGATCTTTAATCACATGATTATTTATCTCTTTTCTAGTTATATAGAGAGGATGATCAGAGGGCTGGAGCACCTCTCCTATGAGGACAGACTGAAGGAATTGGGGCTGTTCAGTCTGCAGAAGAGAAGGCTCCGAGGTGACCTAATTGTGGCCTTCCAGTATCTGAAGGGGGCCTACAGGAAGGCTGGGGAAGGACTTCTCAGGATATCAGGTAGTGATAGGACTAGGGGGAATGGAATGAAGCTAGAGGTGGGGAGATTCAGGCTAGATGTGAGGAGGAGGTTCTTCCCCATGAGAGTGGTGAAACCCTGGAATGGGTTGTCCAGGGAGGTGGTCGAGGCCCTGTCCCTGGGGGTGTTTAAGAGCAGGCTGGATGAGGCTCTGTCCAGCCTGATCTAGTGTGAGGTGTCCCTGCCCATGGCAGGGGGGTTGGAACTAGATGATCCTTGTGGTCCCTTCCAACCCTGAATGAAACTATGAAACTATGAAACACACTTAGCTTCAGGCATAAATGTAGACAGCAGGTACCTGAATGCCTGTCTCACCTCCTTGTGTGTCAGAGCTTTTTAAACACAGCTGCTGCTGTAAAGGTGAGAGGGCACATAAGGCAGGCTTACTGAAATTTAAGATTTTCCATCTTAAAGGTGACTGCTCCTCCCCTTCCCAGAAGCACCAAGGGTGGGAAAATCCCACTTCCTCTAGGGATCTCCCCTTATTCTCTGCCCTGGTTCTGTTCTTCCTGTTCTTCTCCTTCTTTCTTCCCTTTCTCCTCCTCCTCCATGGGGTAGTAAAGTGCAAGTCTGAGGGCACTGGAGCTGTTACAAAAGCATTTGGTAGTGCGTGCAGCTAATATTTAGCTGGGGGTGCTTCCATGGTGCTGGGAGCTGACAGCCATGTCACTGTTGACTTTATTCTGGCCAAAGAGTTGTCTGAAAATGTTTAGGGGGTTGCCTTTCAACGAGGCCCCTGCTGCTCTTCTGACTTTCCACTTCAAAAGAAGGATCAGGTTTGTGTCTTTAAGAAGGTTGACTATACCTGCATTAAGCCAAATGCATTTCCGTGGTCACCCCAGCCACCATCCAGCACTATGCCAGTATGCGACTCCCGAGAGATAATACCAGCAATGAGAGCTGGATCAACACACTTATTCTGGCCAACTTCTGTAATCCTGGCATGGTATTTCTCCATGTTCTTCAAATCTCTTTCTGCAATCTTCTCTGAGGCACAAACTCCTATGACACAACATGCATTACTTTCCCTTTTGTTTCTTAAATCAGAAACAAGTTGTTTTAACAGTCAATATGACAGACCTGACATTTTTAATCCTTCTGAATCTATCTAGAGAGAAGCAACGATGGAATTGACCAACTTTGCTGAAGGGTAAGTGCCCTAGAAATCAATATTTGGTGTTTTCAAATAGAGAGGGCAGTACTCTAGTATGCAGTCTAAAAGGCAGG
This sequence comes from Melanerpes formicivorus, assembly GCF_026170545.1. NCBI lineage: Eukaryota > Metazoa > Chordata > Aves > Piciformes > Picidae > Melanerpes > Melanerpes formicivorus. The sequence goes on along the minus strand of NW_027142353.1, from coordinate 30,276,412 downwards.
TCTTCTAATTTTAAATCTAAACCTTTGAGTGGATTAATCCTAGATTTAGTTCCTTTTAATTTAGACTATGATGGGGAAATGTTCAGAAGCTTAGGTTATCAGGGAAACTCTCTTAAGGGAGAAAGAAAAGCAGACTTGATGGCAGGGGCTGGATGCACACAGCAGACCTTGCATTTTCACTGTGGTGGTCTTGAATATAATCTCAAAGGCAACATAATCTTCATGCCCAACATAATCTTATGCGCCCAAGTAGGATCTTTGTTGGTTTTGGAGAAATCTGCTCATGTGGCAATGACTGACATCCTGAGACCAGGATAATTTGTGTATGGGTGTAAGGGGAGATGAGCAACTGAATTAGTGCCTACCTGCATAGCTCAGACCTTCTGGTCTTGCAGTTGCTGCTGAAGCTCCAGTTGTGTCAATATTCAGTATATTCCCATAATGCTGTCAACAGTCTGAAAGTATTTATAAGCAAACATCAGCTCAGCTTAGCATGTGTTGCATACCATTAAAAGTTTTCAGATCTATGACTAAACCCCATTATTTCAATACTAGTGCAGACATCTGTTCTAGCTAGTGCAATCATGGCATCATACTGTCTGGAAAGGGTATCCCTCAGTCATTCTAGCATCAAGCCACAGTGTAGTTTGTGAAGAGAACCAGCTCATACACATTTAATCTCCGTAAATTTTAGCTTGCTAAAACTTAGCTGTCACTTGTGATAGCTAAGGGAGAAAGACATCTCCACAAGGCATTCTTTCTATTCCATTTTTTAAAAAATCTATCAAAATCAAAATAAATCCTAAAGTACTTACTAGCTCCATCTTGCTTTTTCATAGCTGCTGTCAACAAGAAAAACTGAAGAGAAACATCCTTTAATTACATCCATTACAACTGCACTTTGTTTGACTTGCCATTTATCTGCAATCTAAGCATGGTGTTGCGGAAGGGAAAACACACAAAAAGCAACTGAGAGGAGCAATGCTAACCTGAGCCCAACATTTAATGGGAAACAGACTTTGGTACAGTTAATTATTTACAAGAATATTAGACAAACACCACAGACCTGACATGTTTGCTGCAGGATGACTCCTCACTTTTTATCTGCTGTCAGTGTTTTGGAGAAACTGACTCAGTGCACTTCCTGCACACCACATATACTAGAAGAAACACAATTGCCTAACAGCTTCTTGTATATTGACCCAAAGATAACAGGATTTCTGCTCTGCAGCATGATCACAATTACAATTAAAAATTAAATACTTTTAAATTTAAAACTCAGTTGTTCCCACTCTTTGTAACTAGGAGGAGCTTCATCTGAAAACAACTTTGGTTGTTGGAAGCAATAAATGCTGTCAATGAGAAAATAGGAACCTGTGCTTTTAAATGTAAAAAAGTTTTTGCAGGCAAAGACCTGGCAACAATAACATGACATAGAGCTGCAGCTGCTGAGAATTTAAATATGTAGAGGTGGTGCCAGGTTCCTGTTGTTATCTCCTTTTGTACAGTGACAACAAAGGTGAAAGCATAAACCCAAATTAGCAGGCAGCATGGATCAAAGCTTCTACAGCTGTTCAGCAGTGAGGGGGAAAAAAAATCACTGAATGGCAGACTTCCTTGTCACTGCTAATCCATCTTGACATGTTTCTCCCCCATGGTAAATTCTGTGATGGTAAAATGCTGTTTCATTCTTTCATCAGCTCTTTCACATTTTAAGCTAGGGAATTCATCCTGTGTCACTGTGTTGAAAGACTGAATTCTGTACTATTGATACTATGGTGGGTTAACACCCATTCTGAAAAGAAACAAAACAGGGTGGAGGGCTTGCGAGTGCTTTGCCCTCCCTACAGGGTGTTTTCCCCACCTGGGAAACTGAGTCTGTTCCACTCTCCCCTCCCTGCCCTGATAGGGTATGAAAAGCAAGGCATTGCAGTCATTAGGCCTCCTTTTGGCTCCTGCCTCTCCTGGATGAGAGCTACTGCGACTGCCTTCCTGCTCCTCTGCCACATGGTCGGGCCTGATCCTTCTCCCTGCTGCCTCTGTGCCTCTTCAGAGAGAGACTGATTTTGTATTCTTCCTCTTTGTCCCCCTCCCATCCATCCTTGTTCCTTGCCCTTGTGAACCTTACCTGTAATTGTTATGTGTTTGTTATGTAATTGTTATATTGTTTAAAGAAAACTCTTTACTTCTCTACTTCCAAGCTGACTCCAAATTATTGTTTGGTGGATTTGCTCCTTTCTATTTTTTCCCCTCTCTGTTGGGAGGGAGGAGGGGGGAGCAGGGGAGAGATTCTCAGCCTTCTTAGCATTGACTTTCTGCAGGAGGGATGCTTCAAGGACCCTAAGGGGCACAAGTGGGCACAAGTGGGCATTTGGGGTGGCAGCTGTAGAGAATCAGTTGCCTCAGGTCTGGGTCCATAGCTTAACCATCTGCCATGAAGTGATCCAGACTGCCTTAGAGAAAGGTGGAGTCCCTGAGCATCTGCAGTTCATTAAGGACATCATTGTATGGGGTGAGACGGCAGAGGAAGTTTATCAGAAGTGTAAGAGGATAATAAATATCCTGTTGGAGGCTGACTTTGCCATCAAGAGAAGCATTGTAAAAGAGCCTGCCAGGGAGATCCAGTTCTTGCATGTTCAATGGCAAGATGGCCGTTGCCACATCCCTTAGGAGATGGTGAACAGAGTAGCCACTATGATGCAACCCACGAACAAGAAAGAGACACAGTCCTTTTTGGGGCTTGTGGGCTTCTGGAAAATGCACATTCCTGGGTACATTCAAATTGTGAAGCCTCTCTTCCATGTAACATGGAAGAAAAATGATTTTGTGTGGGGACCTGAGCAGCAGGTAGCATTCGACCAGATCAAACGAGAGGTGGTTCATGCTATGGCTCTGGGACCTGTTCGAACTGGACCAGAGATCAAGAATGTGCTGCACACTGCAGCTGGTGAGAATGGTCCTACGTGGAGCTTGTGGCAGAAGGCCCCTGGTGAAACCAGGGGCAGGCCCCTAGGTTTCTGGAGTAAGGCGTACAAAGGCTCCAAGGCCAACTACACCGCGACAGAGAAGGAAATCCTAGCTGCCTATGAGGGTGTCTGGGCTGCCTCTAAGGTAATTGGGACTGATCACCTCTATTTCTAGCTCCGAGACTTCCAGTCCTGACCTGGATGTTCAAAGGAAGAGGCTCAACCCCACATCATGCCACAGATGCCACCTGGAGTAAGTGGATGACCTTGATAACTCAGCGAGCTCGGATGGGGAGCTTCGAATGCCCTGGCATAGTGGAAGTGATCACCAACTGGCCAGAGGGTGCTGACTTGGGAATGCCACCAGAGCAGACAGTGACCCGTGCTGAGGAGGCTCCCCCATACAATGATCTCCCTGACAACGAGAAGAGCTATGCCCTATTTACAGATGGGTCCTGCCGGCTTGTAGGAAGCAAGCGGAGATAGAAGGCAGCTGTCTGGAGCCCAACAAGGCAAGTGGTGGAAGCAAGGGATGGAGAAGGTGAATCCGGTCAGTACACAGAGGTAAAAGCTGTCCAGCTGGCACTGGATGTATCAGAACAAGAGAACTGGCCAGTGCTGTACCTCTACACTGACTCCTGGATGGTAGCCAATGCCTTGTGGGGGTGGCTGAAGGAATGGAGGAGGAACGGGTGGCAGAGAAAAGGGAAGCCTGTTTGGGCCACTGACCTGTGGCAAGACATCGCTGCCCGCCTGGACAGGCTGCCAACAAAGGTACGGCACATCGATGAACACATCCCCAAGAGCAGAGCCACAGAGGAGCACAAGCACAGCCACCAAGCAGATCTGGCTGCTAAAATCTCCCAAATGGACTTGGACTGGGAACACAAGGGTGAGCTGTTCTTAGCTCGCTGGGCCCATGACACTTCTGGCCACCAAGGGAGAGATGCCACATACCAGTGGGCTCGGGACAGATCCATGGACATCTCTATGGAGGCCATCTCACAGGTCATCCATGAGTGTGACATCTGTGCTGCCATCAAGCGGGCCAAGCGCATGAAGCCTCTGTGGTATGGGGGGAGATGGTTGAAATATAAGTACGGAGAGGCCTGGCAGATCGACTACATCACCCTTCCTTGGTCTCACAGCAGCAAGCAGTACATACTGACCATGGTGGAGGCAAGTGCAGGGTGGCTGGAAACCTACCCAGTACCTCAGGCCACTGCTCGCAACACCATCTTGGGCCTAGAGAGACATGCCCTGTGGAGACACGGCACCCCTGGGAGGATTGAATCAGACAATGGTACCCACTTCAAGAACCATCTCATAAGGGACTGGGCAAAGGAACATGGGATTGAGTGGATTTACCACATCCCATACCATGCACCAGCTGCAGGGAAGGTTTGAGCGCTACAATGGCTTGCTAAAGACCACCCTAAAAGCCATGGGGGGTGGAACCTTTAGGAACTGGGAAAAACACCTAGCTCAAGCCACTTGGTTAGTGAACAGCAGAGGATCTGTGAACCGAGCTGGTCTTGCCCAGTCCGACCTGCTGCAAACAGTGGATGGAGATGGAGTTCCTGTGATTGCTGAGAAAAACCTGCTGGGGAAGTCAGTGTGGGTTTTCCCTGCTGCTGGTGGGGACAAACCAACCCGAGGGGTGGTCTCATCTGAGGGGCCTGGTCACACGTATTAGGTCATGTTAGAAACTGGGGACATTCAGTGTATCCCACAGCAGAATGTGACTCTGGCTGAGAGGGGATGAACTCAGAAGGGGCAACACACATCAATGTATTATAGTCACTGTGTGAATAGTTATAAATTGTTCTAAATTTTCCCCTCCTAGCTTAATACCGGCCTAGCAGCCAGGACTCAATATACACACCGCACACCAATCCAGGGAGTTCCTGGGTCATCTCACCTGCACCTGTTCCTGCTTCCCTACAGCAACGGACTGTTTCTGATTTTTTCTCTTTCCCTTTCAAAGACAGACTAATTCCCAATTTTTTTCTCCACATCCCTGCTGTGCTGGGTTGAGGCAGCCCCCTTCTCCACCACTGGCAACAATAAACACTCAGACAAATGGTTTGCAAAAGTGATGGAAAGTTTAAATAGAAAGCAGTGAGCATTTACAGAAAACCAAAAGCACAGTGACAAAAAAAGATCCCAAAACAGACCCAGAGAGATCCCATCCACACCTGAGGGTACACCCAAAATCCCCAGGGCTCCTTCTTCCCCCTCCCACTGCTAGGCTAGTCTCAGCTGGCCAGGTCTGAGACTGCCCATCCCCCCATGGCCTTGGGCCTAGCCAGGCCCAAAGCCAAGAGGCATCTCCCCCAGTTACCGGCTGACGGAGGAGGAAGAGAAGAGGAAGTGCCAGACTCCGCACTGCATCTTATAGTGGTGCAAAGAATTGTGGTAGGAAATACTACATAATTTCCTGTGTGCACCCCTCTGGGCTGGACTTCTGGACACAGGAAGTAAACATTGCAGGGGGCACCCAGCTCAAACTGCAACACCTGCCCAGTTCAAGCACCACCTACATTGACCAGCACCAGAGAGAGAGAGACTGCCCTGAGAGAGAGCGAGCCAGGATAACAAGGGACTTGCATCGAGGATTTGAATACCCCGTGTCAAGATTGGATGAAGGGGCTGTGACAGGAGAGTGGAAGTGGAACAGAGGGGTGGATTGTGGTGGGTTAACACCCATTCTGAAAAGAAACAAAACAGGGTGGAGGGTTTGTGGGTGCTTTGCCCTCCCTGCAGGGCATTTTCCCCCCTGGGAAACTGAGTCTGTTCCCCTCTCCCCTCCCTGGCCTGATAGGATATAAAAAGCAAGACATTGCAGTCATTAGACCTCCTTTTGGCTCCTGCCTCTCCTGGATGAGAGCTACTGCGACTGCCTTCCTGCTCCTCTGCCACATGGTCGGGCCTGATCCTTCTCCCTGCTGCCTCTGTGCCTCTTCAGAGAGAGACTGGTTTTGTATTCTTCCTCTTTGTCCCCCTCCCATCCATCCTTGTTCCTTGCCCTTGTGAACCTTACCTGTAATTGTTATGTGTATACACATACACACACATATATATGTGTGTGTGTGTGTGTATACATATATATATATATATATATATATTGTTTAAAGAAAACTCTTTACCTCTCTACTTCCAAGCTGACTCCAAATTATTGTTTGGTGGATTTGTTCCTTTCTTCTTTTCCCTCTCTGTTGGGAGGGAGGAGGGGGGAGCAGGGGAGAGATTCTCAGCCTTGCCCCCATCTGAGCTCTTAACTCCCAGTTAAGTCTTAAACCATTACAATACCTCCCATAGAGAACCAGTTGAAAAATGTTGCAGCAGCCCATGAATGGAGCTCTTCATGTTCACAGTTACAAGTTTAAAGAAGATTGTTACATCTGGCAGAATGGAAAATACAATCAATAAATCTCATACAGGAACAACACTAAAAAAAAGTGAACAGTTCAAAATGCCACTGAAGATGATTCACAAACCAGTAATCTCCAAATGGCCTGTACCATTCTGTGGTGGTTTTAGGCTATGCCTAAAGCAGAAAATTAGAAAAATATTGGGTGTAAAAGGGAAAACAAATGATTATTCTAAACAAATTCATTGGATAAATATCTAGAACAAGATGGGCGCTACCATAACAATTCTCTCCTCTTCTGATCTTGGTTGTTTTTGCTTTGCTCGGGAGCGATAACATGTTTTGGCTGGTCTTGGCTAAGTCTAACTCACTGCTTTTCTCTCCACTCCTCTTGACCAGGGCGGTAGGAGGAGGGGGGCAGTAGTGGAACGGCTTCCCTGGTCCCTGACCAGGGGAATTTTCATGTTGTTTGCTAATTGCAAATATCTGTATGATATTGTAAATACTGTACATTTTGTACATATTCATTGAATTCCATTGTAGAGTGTAGCTTTTGCTTGTAAATACAGCTTCATTTGCTTCTAACTGAGCTGGTCTGCCAAAGTTAATGCTGGGGGGAAACTTCAACCCACCACACATTCCTTTCGCTGGAAGAAATACAAAGGATGCACTAGCTTGCTTCTTCTACATCACAATAATTGAGGCAGGCACGTAGATCTGTGGTTTTTTTTAATCCTTTCCAGAAGTTATTCATAGTATCATAGTATCATTCAGGGTTGGAAGGGACCACAAGGATCATCTAGTTCCAACCCCCCTGCCATGGGCAGGGACACCCTACACTAGATCAGGCTGGCCAGAGCCTCATCCAGCCTGCTCTTAAACACCTCCAGGGATGGGGCCTTGGCCACCTCCCTGGACAACCCATTCCAGGGTTTCACCACTCTCATGGTGAAGAGCCTCCTCCTCACATCTAGCCTGAATCTCCCCACCTCCAGCTTCATTCCATTCCCCCTAGTCCTATCACTACCTGAGATCCTGAGAAGTCCTTCCCCAGCCTTCCTGTAGGCCCCCTTCAGATACTGGAAGGTCACAATTAGGTCACCTCGGAGCCTTCTCTTCTGCAGACTGAACATCCGCAACTCCTTCAGTCTGTCCTCATAGGAGAGGTGCTCCAGCCCTCTGATCATCCTTGTGGCCCTTCTCTGGACATGTTCCAGCACCTCCACATCCCTCTTGTAATAGGGGCTCCAGAACTGGAGGCAGTACTCCAGGTGGGGTCTCACCAGGGCTGAGTAGAGGGGGAGGATCACCTCCCTCGACCTGCTGGCCACACTTCTCCTGATGCAGCCCAGGATCTGATTGGCTTTGCGGGCTGCAAGTGCACACTGAGAGCTCATGTTGAGCTTTTTGTCCACCAGCACCCCCAAGTCTCTCTCTTCAGGGCTGCTTTCCAGCCAGTCACTGCCCAGCTTGTATTTGTGCCTGGGATTGCCTCAACCCAGGTGCAGGACCCTGCACTTCAGTATTCAGTATTCCAAGGTTGGAAGGGACCTCAAAGATCATCGAGTCCAACCTGTCACCCCAGACCTCATGACTAGAGTAGGGAGGACACTACTGCCCACTGCAGGCTTGAACTCACAACCTTCCCATTGAGGGTCTGATGTGCTACCAACTGAGCCACCTGAGGGGTCGAATTGTTGAACCTCATGAGGTTGGCTTGTGCCCACCTCTCCAGCCTGTCAAGGTCTCTCTGGATGGCCTCCCTTCCCTCCAGCGTGTCTGCTGCACCACACAGCTTGGTGTCATCAGCAAACTTGCTGAGGGTGCACTCAATGCCACTGTCCATGTCACCCACAAAGATGTTGAATAAGACAGGTCCCAGGACTGATCCCTGAGGGACTCCGCTTGTCACTGGCCTCCACTGGGACATGGAGCCATTGACAGCCACTCTTTGGGTGCGGCCATCAAGCCAGTTCCTTATCCATCTAGTGGTCCACCCATCAAACCCATGTGTCACCAGTTTGGAGACCAGGATGTGGTGCGGGACAGTGTCGAAGGCTTTGCTCAGGTCCAGGTAAACGACATCAGTTGCTCGCACCTCATCTATTAATTTTGTCACCTGCTCATAGAAGGCCACCAGGTTGGTCAGGCAGGATTTGCCCTTGGCAAAGCCATGCTGACTGTTCCCAATCACCTCTTCACTTTTCTTCTGAGCCAGTAGTGACTCCAGGAGGATCTGCTCCATGATCTTTTCAGGCACAGAGGTGAGACTGACTGGCCTGTAGTTCCCTGGTTCCTCCTTCTTACCCTTTTTGAAGATGGGGGCAATGTTTCCCCTTTTCCAGTCTGTGGGGACTTCACCAGATTGCCATGACTTTTGAAATATAATAGAGAGGGGTTTAGCAACCTCATCTGCCAGTTCTCTCAGTACCTGTGGGTGTATCCCGTCGGGTCCCATGGACTTGAACACTTTCAGGTTCTTCAGGTGATCACAAACCTGATCTTCACTTACAATGGGCAGTTCTTCCTCCCCGTCCCTGGCATTGTCTTCCATAACATCATGAGTGTGGCTAGAGGCCCGTGAAGTGAAGACTCAGGTAAAGAAGTTATTAAGTACCTCAGCCTTTTCCTCATCACTTGTGACCATGTCACCATTTTCCTTTCTGAGGGGGCCCACACCTTCCCTAGTCTTCTTCTTCCCACTAATATACCTGTAGAAGTTCTTAGTGTTCCCTTTAACCTCCCTGGCTAGACTCAATTCAAACTCTGCTTTGGCTTTCCTAATCAGGACTCTTGCTGCTCGGGCAGCTTCCTTATCTCCCCCCTGTTCTAGCTGTCCTTCTCTCCACTGCCTGTAGAGTTTCTTTTTAAGTAATAGTGTGTCCAGTAGCTCCTTGCCCATCCAGGCAGGCCTCCTAGCATTCTTACCTGCTTTTGTCTTTGTTGGTATACAGAGCTCCTGGACACAGAGGAGGTGGTCCCTGAATACTGACCAGCTGTCCTGGGTCCCTCTTCCCTCCAGGGCTTTGTCCCACGACACTTTGGCTAGCAGATCCCTGAAGCGATCAAAGTCTGCACGCCTAAAGTCTAGGGTCGTAAGCTTAGAATACTTCCTCCTGATTGCCCCGAGGATATTAAATTCTATTGCTTCATGGTCACTGCAGCCAAGGCCATCTCTGAGCCTCACATTGCTTACCAGCCCTTCCCTGTTGGTGAGAACAAGGTCCAGCATAGCACCATTTCTTGTTGGTTCCTCTACCATTTGGAGGAGGAAGTTGTCTTCTATGCAGTCCAGGAACGTCCTGGATTGCTGGTGCTTTGCTGTGTTGTCCCCCCAGCAGATATCCGGGTGGTTGAAATCAGCCATGAGGACCAGGGCTTGTGACCTGGAAGCCGCTTCTATTTGCCTGTGGAGGGCCTCATCTGCTTGGATCTGCTGGTCAGGTGGCCTGTAGGAGACCCCCACAGTAATATCTCCTTCCCTTGTCTTGCCTTTAATTTTAACCCATACATTCTCAACTAGCTCATCATCCCCCCCCAGTTGGAGCTCCACTGATTCCAACTGGCTATTGACATAGAGGGCAACACCTCCTCCTCTCCTTCCCTGCCTATCCTTCCTAAAGAGTTTATACCCATCTATCCCTACATTCCAGTCATGGGATTCATCCCACCAAGTTTCAGTAACAGCCACTATGTCGTGGCATCCCAGCAGCACAGTGGCCCTTAACTCATCCTGTTTGTTGCCCAAGCTGCACGCATTCTCATAGAAGCACTTCAGCTGGGCTGGCCCTGTCCTCCTCTTGTGCCAATTCCCCTCGGTTTCCACAGAATGTCCTGGTGGATCATTCGTGGCTATTGTTTAATCATATGTGCATGCATGGAGTTTCACATGTCCTGGAAAGTGTTTTTGTCAACAAACCTGTGTTCAGGCTCCTGGAAGAGAATGACATGCCTGCATGGTGGTTCATAACAGCAGCCCTGTTGCCCGTCTAATGTTGAGCAGGCTGCAGCTTGCAGTGAGAGCCTGGGAGCTGTCACAGGTTTGGGGTCTCCAGGGACAAAGAGCTGCTTACAGCTTTTGTGAGTGTTCTTTGCATTCTGCCTCACTTGTCCCATTTCTTGCTTGCCACAGAAGAGGGAGTACATAAGTCACACCATATTGCCATCTCTCCTGCTGTGCCAGGGGTACAGGTGGTGTCTTTGAGCAGCCTCAAAAGTTCTTCAAACTGTGGATTATGTCCTGGATTTCCCTTGTACTTGCTGTTAGCTGAGGCATTTAGCAGCCTCCAATTCAGATCTAGCTCATCCTAGTTCTTCTTCATAAAAGTTACAAACAGCCTGTCCAAGGGTTGTTCTGCCATGAAATTTGTTTTTTTGTGTTGACCTCACCACAGAGCACTGAGTTAGCACTATGGGCTGTGGGTCACCTTGTCGCACTGCGGTTTTAGGGTTGGATGCTTCTCCCCTCCACAGAAACCACTGAAAGTAATGGAGATATACACACACACATGACCAAAGGAAAAATTTAACTTGTTCATCATCTGTCAAGATGGATAAAGCCTGAAAGAAAGAGTAGGAAGAGGGTGAAGAGACCAGTATCACAGTATCACATTATCACTAAGGTTGGGAGAGACCTCAAAGATCATTGAGTCTAACCTGTCACCACAGACCTCATGACTAGACCATGGCACCAATCCCCTCTTGAACACCTCCAGGGATGGTGACTCCACCACCTCCCTGGGCAGCCCATTCCAATGACGAATGACTCTCTCGGTGAAGAACTTTCTCCTCACCTCAAACCTAAACTTCCCCTGGCACAGCTTGAGACTGTGTCCCCTTGTTCTGGTGCTCGTTGCCTGGGAGAAGAGACCAACCCTTTCCTGTCTACAACCACATTTCAGGTAGTTGTAGAGGGCAATGAGGTCACCCCTGAGCCTCCTCTTCTCCAGGCTAAACAATCCCAGCTCACTCAGCCTCTCCTCATAGGGCTTGTGCTCAAGGCCTCTCCCCAGCCTAGTTGCCATTCTCTGGACATGTTCAAGTGTCTTGATGGCCTTCCTAAACTGAGGGGCCCAGAACTGGACACAGTATCAAGGTGCAGCCTAACCAATGCAGTGTACAGGGGCACAATGACTTCCCTGCTCCTGCTGGCCACACTATTCCTCATGCAGGCCAGGATGCCATTGGCCTTCTTGGCCACCTGGGCACACTGCTGGCTCATGTTTAGGTGGCTGTCAAAGGTCCCTCTCTGTTTGGCAGCTCTCCAGCCACTCTGACCCCAGCCTGTAGCTCTGCATGGGATTGCCGTGGCCAAAGTGCAGCACTCGGCACTTGGACTTGTTGAATGCCATCCCATTGGACTCTGCCCATCTGTCCAGTCAGTCAAGGTCCCTCTGCAGAGCCCTTCCACCCTCTAACTGACTAACATCTGCTCCCAACTCGGTGTCATCTGCAAATTTGCTGATGACTGACTCAATCCCCTCATCCAGATCATCGATGAAGATGTTAAAGAGGATGGGGCCCAGCACTGATCCCTGGGGGATGCCACTGGTGACTGGCTGCCAGCTGGATGTGGCACCATTCACCACCACTCTCTGGGCTCGGCCCTCCAGCCAGTTCCTAACCCAGCACAGAGTGTTGTGGTCCAAGCCACGAGCCGACAGCTTAGCCAGCAGTTTGCTGTGGGGGATGGTGTCAAAGGCCTTGCTGAAGTCGAGGTAGACCACATCCACAGGCCTCCCCACATCCACCAGACGGGTCACCTGATCATAGAAGGAGATCAGGTTGGGGAGGCAGGACCTGCCCTTCCTAAATCCATGTTGGCTGGACCCGAGCCCTTGGCCATCCTTCAGGTGCGCAGTTATTGCCGCCAGGATAATCTACTCCATCACTTTCCCTGGCACTGAGGTCAGGCTGACTGGCCTGGAGTTTCCAGGTTCCTCCATCCGACCCTTCTTGTGGATGGGGACCACATTGGCCAGTTTCCAGTCACCTGGGACCTCACCGGTGAGCCAGGACTGGAGGAAAATGATGGAGAGCAGCTTGGCCAGCTCATCTGCCAGCTCTCTCAGCACCCTAGGATGGATCCCATCCGGTCCCATGGACTTTTGAGTGTCCAAGTGGCTCAGCAGGTCCCAAACAAATTCCTCATGGATTACCAGGGCACTACACTGCTCCCCGACCCCATCGCCCAGCTCAGGAGGCCACTCGTCCTGAACTCCTCCTGCCTTGCTGTTAAAAATTGAGGCAAAGAAGGTGTTCAGGACCTCAGTGTTTTCCTTGTCTTCAGTCACTGCGTTCCTCTCCAGGTCCAATAAGGAGTGCAGGTTCTTCCTGCCCTTCTTTTTAGTGTTAATATATTTGTAAAAGTGCTTTTTATTATCTTTGACTGAGGTGGCCAGCTTCAGTTCCAGCTGGGCCTTTGCCTCTCTGATTTTTTTCCTACATAATCTAACAACATCCTTAAACATACCTCAAGAAGCCTTCCCCTCCTTCCAGAGGTGACACAGCCTCTTTTTTTCCCTTAAATCCTCCAGGAGCTGCTTGCTCATCCAGGCCGGTTGCCTTCCCTGCCGGCTTGCCTTTCGGCACGTGGGAACTGCCAGTTCCTGTGCTTTCAAGAGCTCCTGTTTGAAGTAGGCCCAACCAGCCTGGACCCCTCGGTTCTTGAGGGCTGCTACCCAGGGAACTTTGCAAATAAGAATCTTAAACAATCTGAAGTTTGCCCTCTTGCAGTCCAAGGTGAAGGTTCTGTTGGTGCTCCTCCCTATCATCCTGCACATCGAAAACTTCACTATCTCGTGGTCACTGCACCCTAGGCAGCCTCCCACGGTCATGTCTCCCACACGCCCTTCCCTATTGGAGAACAGCAGGTCAAGCAGAGCCTGACCCCTGGTAGGCTCACTTAATAGCTGCATCAGGAAGCTGTCCTCCATGAGCTCCAGGAATCTTCTCCCACATATCTAACTCCCTTTTGCTTTTCCTTATTGACCTCAGCCTAGACACCTCCTCCTTCAGCTCAGCCACTTCATCCTTCAGCTCCACCACCAGACTGAGGAGGAAGTTCTCCTGGTCACACCTGACACAGGTGTTCTCTCCTTCCCCTTCTATTCCAAGTGCCAGGCTGAAGCACTCTCTGCAGCTGGCAGCCTGGACTCCAGCATGCTGATGCAGCAACTCTGTCTGGGTAGATGTTGTTTTTCTAGCCTTTGTCTGAGTGACAACCATAGTGCAACATTTGATTGAAATTTTTTTTTTTTTTAATGGGAGCAGCCAAAAGGCTCTGCAGCCAAAATGGTGCTGTGAGCACAGCCCGGGCAGGATTTAAACCTCCCGCGGCTGACATCACGCTCCTGATCCCGAGCAGGCTCGTGAGGGCACGGTCCTGCTGGACCTCTCTGCAACCAGGAGTCCTCCTGACCCACAAAACCCTGAAAAGAAAGTGAAAAGCCAAGCAGAAAGCTCACGATTCAAGCAGAGCGGTCCCAATTGCCAGTTCCGGTCAGCTCTGAAGCAAAAAAAAAAAAAAAATGGACTGACCAAGTCAGTCAATTCTGTTTTCCATGCATGACAGATTTATCAAGATAGAAACTACTTATAAACTGAAAATGTTTGGTGAAAGAACTGAGATAACAGCTGTGGAAGCAGGCCTTGGCACTTTACAGAAGCAGACTATGTGCTGATTGAAAGAGATTCAGAGAGTTTTTTCTCAGTGTGGGACTGAGTGTTGGCTCATCCATAAAAGCTTCTTCTGATGAATACTCATGTTAAGCTCCTGAAAGAGCAAGCACTACACGGCATGGAACAGGGTAGCTTGGAAATATATTCAATAAAAGGCAAAGGAATGACTAGCCTGCTTGCTTTTTTTTTTTTTCCCCATCATGTCACAGAGATGAATGAAATTCAGTCTGTTTTTAATTAGTGTTTAGCTATTTTATATTTAATTGCTTTTAATTAGATTATTTTTTTAACTGTAGGAGTGTGGCTTGTAGCTACTGGATTTGCTTTTGCTTTCCTTTCCTTTTCTTTGCAGCGCTTTCGATGGCCAGAGAAATAGCAAAGTACTGACTGCTCCCAGGTCAGAAGGTGGAAGTACAGTACCCCAGTTTAGACATGTTTAAAGTGTGAAGGCAGCTGTGGTTTGTATTACATTTATTTCTTTTTTATCTTCAGCAACAAGAAGTAAAATTTAGGTCTCTCTTCCATTCTATTAAGTCAGTGGTTGAGATTTTTGGCAGAACATTTTGTAGGAGTTCTCTTTGTAAAGGAAAAGAGACCCAAGAAGGTCAAACAGAACTTGACTAATGCAAAACAATGCTTGAGGCACCATAAAGCAAACTAAGAACATGCTTGTAAGCCCTTCCTGCATTTCATAAAGAAAGATTTAGTTTATATACATTTATAGGCTGGAAATATGATATGAATATTATTTATTAAATAAAAAAATATTTTTCTGACCCAATTTGATTCAGGTTCATTTGCCCAGTCAATGATAGCTTAGTTATTACATAATGATAGAAGGCTAATAAACAGTAGAATAACAGTCTAGAAAATTCAGAACTTGGAATACAGAGGAACAAACTGGAATCTCCCTATACGTGTGAAACTAAACAGCAATACAGCCTTGGGTGGCATAGACGAACCACCTCGAGTTCACAACGGCGCTAACCAACAGGTAACAAGCTATAAACCTCAGAAATAACCAGGTAAATTAGTGTAAGTTACTCATGAACCGACGAGGTGCTAACTACCAAAACTTTTGCTGAAAGAAGGGATGTTTTGAGTTTGTAGTTATAGTCCAAAAGGGCAGTGACCAAAATTAGAGGAAGTGAGAGAGAGCACACATTGCTGCGGTGGAGGCCCAACTCAAGCACTATGCTGCTAAGACAAAGGTGCTAATTGCCCTGAAGGCAAGCGCAAGTAGGTGCTTGTTCCTGCCTTGAATCCCGTTAACAAATGAGGTGGGGGAGAAGATGAGAGAGATAAGAGAGCAACAAGCATACGAGCAATGAGCATTCAAAGTCTATAAATTTGCCTTTTGAAAACTGAACGGCCCAATGGCACATTAGCTATTCAAATCCCGCCCATCAGTTCAAAATTTTTGCATGGCGAGCAGACTGCACACGCCTCTGACAGGTGCAATCGCCCCTCTGAAATGTGAGGCTTGGGGTCTAGCTTCCACTCCCCTCCAGGCAGCCTTACCGGCACCTGCCTATTGGGCTTCTTGACCTCAACCCAGACCCTGCCACGGAGAGGGAGGAGAGAGGGGCAGTGGCTCAAACAGATTTAGCTGTCTTGTTAAGGCCTCTTCCAGGAAACCACTGACACCCAATTGTAATAAAAGTTTTGAATGGATTATTCTTTGCATGTTTTACTGCTGTATATTTGATTTAGAAGCGCATATGCCTTCTCAGTGTTGGATAGGGGAATAAACTGGCTTGGATCAAGTGGCACTCCTATTTTTTCCGGTGTAATTTTAAGGTAGTATAGTCCCATCAGTAAGATATACCATTACTGATACATTATTCCCAGCCACTGCTTTGGTAAATATTTTTTTCCCTTTTCTTTTATGTAATAACAGTTAATATTTAAGAAACAAGTTTAGGACACCAGTGTAGCAATGCTCAGTTTTATATTTCAGCATTTAAGTAATCAAAAAGACACTAGGCCCGATAGTGTAGATCCAACAGATTACTGAAGGAGGAAATCATTGATGATTAAAATTGAAAGCCAAAAAATTGGTAAATTAGATGTATTTTTTAAATTTATGTATGTGTACCAGCTCTATTCTGTAATGAGTATGGCAAACCTACTTAATTCTTTTCTTTTCCTGTCTGTCTATTGCATAGTTGTAGGTAGATATGCCTGTCCTTACCATGTTTTTTCCTTGTCTAAGATCCCAGTTCTGCCATTTCTTCAAGTCACATTTTCTTCACTTCTCATAATAGCTGTTGCTATGCTTTTGAGGTCTTCCAGTTTGTCTCCACTGTGATTGAGCTATGGCTAACTGAACTGAACACAGTCCTTAACTGAGGCTTTTCTGGTGCTAATTACAGAATCATATGCCTTGCAGAAGGTACACTATGTTGTGCGTCCCAGTTTGATTGTTGTCTTTGCACCACAA
This sequence comes from Melanerpes formicivorus, assembly GCF_026170545.1. Classification (NCBI taxonomy): domain Eukaryota; kingdom Metazoa; phylum Chordata; class Aves; order Piciformes; family Picidae; genus Melanerpes; species Melanerpes formicivorus. Next base: position 30,259,950 of record NW_027142353.1, on the reverse strand, counting down.
CAAGGCACTTCTGCCCTTTCTTTTCTCATCTCCCTGTTGAAGAAGTTGCTTCACCCTAGGAGTCCCATAGCAGAATTTCAAGCATCAAATCTTGTAAAAAAAACCTTTATTCATATGACATAGTGGAAATCCAACTTAAGCTGGGTGCCTTTGGAAAGGGACCCCAAGGAAATCTATGGGAAATTATACCCTTACAATCTAAGTTCCCCTCATGCAAAAGTTCAGTCCAGTTGTGGTATTTGTATATGGGGTATTCTTGTTCCTTATTGGATCCTTTCTCCATCTCCAGGGCAGTTGTTTCTTTTCACATTTTGAGGATACAACTTCTGCTGATGGATGTAGCTAAGTTATTTTTTCACAGGGTGCAGCTTCTGCTGACAGAAGTGGTATTTTTCACAGAATGCAGAGTTTTTAAGGCTTCCCTTCAGCTCCCACAGCTTGTGGCCTAAGGCTTTATCAAGTTTTTCTAATAAGGCCATACAATGGATTTGAACTATTAAAGCAATCCTCCCTTTGTTTTCATCAAACATTCCTGCTTTACGTCATGAAATTTCTCAAGATGTGACCATTCTCCACTTCATTCTTTGTAGGTGCATAGCAGCCCTCACCTGACCTTTCACTGGCTACATGGACTCAGTGGGAGTTAGCATGGAGAATGCCAGTGCTAAGACCTTGCCTTTGGGTGTACTAGTGAGCAATTTGGTACAAGGTAAGACAAGAGAAAACAGCTTAAAAACATGTGTGTTGAGCACAAGTAATTTCATCACAGCTCTCGGTGAAGTGTCAGCAAGATGCTTTCCAGCTAATGGAGCCTGCGGGTTGTTGAGTCCTGGGACAGGGACATCCTGAGGTGATCTGCTGGAGAACAGCCCCGTGAAGAAGGACCTAGGAGTCATGGTGGACAACAAGTTATCCATGGGACAGCAATGTACTCTTGTGGCCAAGAAAGCCAATGGTATCTTGGGGTATGTCCATCAGATTGAGGGAGGTTCTTCTCCCCCTCTACTCTATTGCATCCAGTTCTGGGTTCCCCAGTTCAAGAGGGGCAGGGATCTACTTGAGAGAGTCCAATGGAGGGCTACAAGGATGATTAAGGGACTGGAGCATGTGCCCAGTGAGGAAAGGCTGAGAGACCTGGGGCTTTTTAGTCTGGAGAAGGGAAGACTGAGAGAGGATTTACTAAATGTATATAAATATATTAACGTGTCAGGAAGGAAGGGACAACCTCTTCTTGCTTGTGCCCTGTGATAGACACGGGGCAATGGATGTAAACTATGGCACAGGAAGTTCCATCTCAGTATGAGGAGGAACTTCTTCACTGTGAGGGTCACAGAGCACTGGTACAGGCTCCCCAGAGAGGTTGTGCAGTCTCTTTCTCTGGAGACTTTCAAGACCTATCTGGATGTGTTCCTGTGCGACCTGTGCTAGATTCTATGGTCCTGCTCTGGCAGGGGGGTTGGCTTGATGGTCTCCAGAGATCCCTCCCAACTCCTAACATCCTGTGACCCTCCCATGCTCAGAACCAGTGGCCTGAGGCATCTGCAGAAACAGGGTCAATGTGCAGGACTAACAGGCTGATCTAGGAGTTGAATAGTGATCATGATCTATGACACTTTAAAAAATTAAATTAATTACCTGGATTTCAAAGCATATGCTGTCAGACAGCCACTTCTCCAGGTCCATAATGAGGCAGATACCCTGCCTCCCTGCAAACTGCTCACAGCACCATGTGGACTGTGGTGGTGACAAGTAAGATCTTTTCAAGCTGAGGTGACCTGATAGGACAACTCCATAGTTACAAGACAGGTTGTAGAACAATCTAGGAAGGAAAACCAGTGAGGCAGAATCAGGATCAATAGGTTAAAAGCCAGCATAGGCTGGATTCCAGGGCAGGTCGTGTGAGGACCCAGGGTGAAATTGTCAGTTTAAAAGCCGTTCCTGAGCCATCAAGCAGAGGGTATGTGGCAGGGGAGAAGAGATGAGGCTCATCCTCGGGTAATATCTGAGCTGACTTTCAATGCAGGCCGACAGAGTGTTGCAAGAGAGGAGGAAGAGGATGCAGAGCCTGTTAGTGCAGTTAGGGCCCAGACAGCATGGTCACCCCAAAGCTGACTTCTCCAGGCTGAGTGAACTCAGCTCACTCAGCCTCTCCTTCTCTGTCCTCTGGCCTTTGGATCAGCTTGGTGGCTGCTGCGGGACTCACTCCATCATGTCAGTGTCCCTCTTGAATCAGGGAGTTCCAGGGATGCTCTTAGGCTACTTCTCCCTGAGAGCCTAGGGTGTTCACCAGGACTGCCCTGGTCCCTTTTTGCACAGCTGACAATTGCCTCCCAGCCCATATTTGTGATAGTTTTATTCTGTTCCAGGTGTGTAGGGATTTGCCTTAATTGGTTGTCATGGGGTTACCATCAGCCCATTTCTCCAGCCTCTCCAGAATCTACCATTTGATATAATCTGTGAACTTTTTGTGACTATTCTCTGTCTCTAGTCTGAATTGCTGCTGAAGACACAAAGCAGTTTCAGCTGCAGGATCCACTCTACTAGCAGCTGGCCACCAGATGGACCCTGTGACACAAATCATCACACTTTGAGCCTGACTACTTTATAGGAAATTTTCTACCCCTCTCTCCAGTTCATGTCTCACCAGTCTGACTATAAGGATACTACACCAGCCTGGGGCAAAGATCTTGCCAGGTCAAGGTGTACCATATCCACTCTACCCTTCTTTATGAAGTCAGCCATGTCCTCACAGGAGACAAACAGATTGGCCAGGCACTATTTAGCCTGCTTAAATCCATGTTGGATATGTTCAACATGGTCTCTAGTTGCTCCTGGGAGGATGTGTATCATAACTCTGTGCACTGTTGATGGCTTTGGATTGCATTTTCCTATCCATTGAAGATGCTTGCAGGTAGTGGGTTTTCTAATTATTTTGACATATGATTATACCCAGTCCCAGAAGGTCTGCTCATGGTAGAAGAATAAAGGAAGGTCTACAAGCATGCAAATGGATGGTGGTGAGAAAGGTACAGCTTCCACTGCTTGCTGCCAGACCAAAACCAACTCTTCCTTTGGTCCTGGAGTATGCGTGTCATCAGTCCTGCAGGAATCTACTCCTCTCATTTTGTTGCCTTTCTATCTTCCACCCCAGAATAGTTCAACTTCAGTTCTAGAAGGAATAGTAGCATCAAAATATGCCAAATGCAAAACCTGCTGTTTTCCCAAGTATCTCAAGCAGCAGAGAGGGAAAATAATTTTATGATGTGCAAACACTTACTTCATCCTGTTCCCTTTTCAGTTTCTCTATCTGCCTAAAACTAACATTGTACTTATCCAAACTTTGCTAACACACATGACAATGTGAGTATATTTGGTTGCAAATAACATTTTTATTTAATTTCTATTTGTTTATTTCTGTATGACTAGAAACACCCATCTTTATTCTATGCATTTATATGAAAAATGAGTATTCAGGAAAAAAGAAGAGTACTCTATAGCGTAATGTAAATATCAAACAGTTTTGAAAAAATAAATCATGGAGCTATACCCAAGGAAGTATTTTGCCTTTTGATTTCTTAAGAGAATGACAGATTTTGCCAGAAATTTTTGTTAAGATCTGGAAGGCAGCAAATTATCACTAACAAAACAAGACAGTCCTGATAACTCAGAGAAATATGTAGACAGTGTGGGGGGTAGGGATGGGGGAGGATTTTGATAATATTCCCTTTGTAAAATCAAAATCATATTGCTTGCAAATAAACTACATAACTCCTCTACATTTGCACCTCTATGGCTTTGCAGGATGCAGCTGCTCTGTGGTTTGTCTCCCTCAGGGGTGTCATGCAAGTGATGGTAAGGAAGTTACTCAGTAGAGATTACTAATCCTAGTATCCATGCTTCTTGTAATACTGAGCTCGTGCAACCACATCGTTGGAGTAGTCATTGTGGGTGGTGCCTATGTCCATTCTGTCATAGCTTTGGACATTGCCTGCACCAGCGTTGTAGGCAGAAATCCCACCTAAAAAACATTGAAAGAACCCATGCACACTTTAAAAATATAGAGAAAATTCCAGCTTCATGTGTTCTGCTTTAACCAGTTTTGAAAGCTTTCACTTATTGTGACTTTGGATGGGGAGTAGGCAGCATTATTAGATCTTCTATGACTTAAGTAGGGCTTTGCAAATAGCATTCCACCAAACATCAGAAAGATACTTGAGGTTTTAGCTTCACTCATATTTGCATCTTGATCAACTTGTACCCTACACCTGGCCCAGCACAAGCCCTTCATTTACACTGAGCTTGTTGGAATAGAGTAGGACAGGATAGGATAGGATAGGATAGGATAGGATAGGATAGAAAGGGATTGTATCATGTTGTATATCGTATCACGTTATATCACATCACCTCCAACATCCTTGCAACCTCTCATTCATCCTTGAAAATAGCTGCACTTTAAAGAGAATTAAAACACACTCATATATTGTGTTACCTGTCTGTCAGCCACGTATGTGCTACTCCATATGCCATAATGAAAATCCAGAAGTATCTGAGGCGGCCATGAAATGAGCCCATCATGGCATCTCAGCAGACAAAGGGAGTTGCGGGGTGCAGCCTGCTTTGAAGCAGACAGCTTTCCCACATTGCACAGTACAGTTTTGCAATTCCCTGTGAGCAGACACTTTGTCTCATTTTTCAACAGAGACACAGAATGAACTGCTGGCCCCATTCATGTGAACCATGAAGCTCTTTGTTAACATGAATTCATGGTTAGGCAAGGAAAGCTCAGCTCTTACTTACATAAACTAGATGTCAAGTATATAAATATTTGTTGCATGGTGATGGAAGTTCAGCAAGGTTGCCAGACTAAGGAAAGCTAGAAACTACACAGAACTGACAAAATTTCTCTTTTGCTGGGGAAATAAAAAAAGACCTAGGCAACAACTAGATAGCTGGGTATCTAGAAACATGTTTTTTGACAAATATGGAAATCAATTCAGTATGTTTTGGTCCTAAAGTTTTTCATCTTTCCTGGATAAAACCTGTGTCCTGTACCTTACCTTTCAGCTGTTGATTCTTTGTCCAGCGTGGGAATTTCCCCTGTATTGTTTTTATCATTGTGATAAGTATTTTTGTGCCCTGGGTAATATGAGTTTCACTGTTCCAACTTCCCTCAGGTTTGTGGAAGTTTTTGTCAACCTAGAAGTATCAAAACAACAAAAAGAAATTATTTTCCTGCTGTAATTGGTCATATGTTTAGGAGGCTTACTTTTATTTATATGCTTTAAAAAAAATAAATAAAAAAAAGGCAAGTTTTACTGTGGGTTTTTTAGCAAATACCTGCATCAAACCAAATCCATTTCCATTGTCACCCCAGCCATTCTTCAGCACTTTGCCAGCATGAGATTCCCGGGAGATGATGCCAGCGATCAGGGCTGGTTCAACACACAGCTTTTCACCAACTTTCTTAATTATTGTTTTATACTGATCCATAGCTTTTAGATCCCGTTCAGCTATCTTTTCTGATGCCCTATATCCTGTAATTAAAATGAAGAGTAAGGATACTTGTTTAATGACTTTTAAACCCCAGAATTGTCTCACATGTTTCTCCTTCTAATACAGATAATTACATCAGCATTTTGATCGCCTCCCCTCTGGGAGGAGGTAGATGATAGCCTAAAGAGATTTTATGCAGGCTCAGCAGCTAATGCATATTCAGCACTTTGGAGTGGCGAAGAATTTGGGATTATTGTGCTATGGAGTAAATGAAGATGCCTGGCAGAAGAGGGATGCTCACCACAGTAAGATAAACCTTCTGGCCTTGCAGTTGCACATGAAGCCCCAGAGGTTTTAATTCCATTCACACTGCCATAGCAATCCGTGCGGCCCTCAGAGGCACCTGTAGGGGTGACATAGAAAGGCTGAAGCACTGAAAACCTTTTGTGACTGCAAGTAAAGCTCTAGGGGAGACTACACCCTGGAAAGGATTGGCTGTGGGGCACAGGATCCACATGGAGCTGCCTCTCTTGCTCCTTATGATGGAGAGGAGGTGAAGTCCTGCCCTGTTCCCTGTGCCCTGCACCCAAATGTCCCTCAGAGGCCACCCATCTGTGACCGTTTGAGGCTGTCCCCTTAAGAAATGGAATATTGTGGTCGGATGTTTGTAAACAAAAGACGTATCTAAACTAATTTCATTGGTAGATTGGGAGGAAGCACCTTCTGAACTGGGAGTGCAGCAGAGTATCCTGGGCATTCCTGCACTTTACTAGTCAGTCTGTCTTCCCCCTCCTTCGGTGGCTTGCAGCTTGCAGCTCCTGGGCTTTCAGCCAAGCCTGACCTTGAAACTGATAAACTGCAAGGCCTGTATTAACCGCTTTCCAATTAACACATAACTGCTTTTAATTTTTTTGTCTCTTTTCTCTCTTTCTAACCCTCTCTGGGGAAAGGTGGAGAGAAGGGGGAGCAGAGGTGGGGAACCCCCTCAGCAGAGGGGGGAACTCTCATTTCTGTGCTACTTTATTGTATATTTTTGTATATATTGTAAATATTGTAAATTCTGTATATTCCCCTGCATATCCTATATTGCTTTGTAAATATACAGCACCCACTGCTTTGCTAATTCAGCTTTCTTTCCTTTCACTTTTCTGGGGGGAGGAGGCCTTTCCCTTCCAACCCTTGACACCATCCTTCTTCAAGACTCAGAAGGGCACCCAAGCACTATCTCATTCAACAGAGTTTTAATGGCACCTCAGATTTTATTGAGGGGGGTGAGGAGGTGCATTAATGTCACCTGCTTCCTGGCCCCATGAAGCATGTCTGAGGCTGCTTGGGGTGAGGCAGTGGGGGAAAACAGACTTACCCAGGAGGGCAGCGAGGCCCAGCAGCACCAGCATCGGGTACATGGGGTGGTTCTTTCTGAACACACAGAACAGCCTGAAAGTCAATCAGTCAACACCGGCACACATGAATATATCTCACTGCTGCAGCTGTTCACAAGAGACTCCTAACCTGTCACTTGTGCTAGTGCTTCAAACTCACATCTTCTATAGCATCTTGGTACCTTCCTTCAGATCTCAAACCCCAATATTTAATTCAGAAAAAATAAAATTAGTAATGTTCAATACCCTGTGGTGCTGCCCTTCTGCCAGAAACACTCTTATTCTCTGACTGTGTTCTGTATAAAAGCTTCCTTCTCCATACTGTGACAGCTCTGCCTGAATCTCCTGAGATGTTCTTTACAGACAGAAATCACACTTTCAAGATGCAAGCTGTCTAAATTATTGTGGCTATCTACTTTAGGGTGAGTGGTAGTCCAGGAGCATCCATTTTCCCCCTCAAACAGTGAAGAGAGCCTAGAGAGACAGGTTCATGTATGAGTGAGAAACACCTAAACTCAGAAGACCTAAATCCAGAACTATAGGAGAAATCTCAGTATCCTTATTTAAGCAGAAACCTCATGCAGCAAAATGCTGCAGCCCCTGGGCAACCAAAGAGATGGTATTGCTGAAGGGAATGAGAAGAGCTCCCACTCCCAGTGGTGATATCTTACCTACTTGTCTGGAGCTCAGCTTCTGGCACAGGTTGGAGGTTTGGGGAAGTTTAATATATAGTCAAAGGTACCTTCCATTTGGTGTAATCTGACACTGTGACTAAATGCATTGGGTTGTGGTTTTGTAAGATTTAACAGCTTTTTTTTTTTTTTTTCCTGGTCATGTAAACAGAAACTGTTGCACTACAATGTAATGCTACCATGCCAACGTAGACATTGGCATGTAGACACTGGCATGGTAGCAAGTATGTTCTCAGGAGTGCCATTTCCCAGATTTCAAAAGGAAGAAAAAGAACACTCTATTTCTGTCTGTCCATCTCTCCACCCACAGTTTATTTTTCACATCCTGTTCCTGGAAGGAGCCATGGTGAGGGCTGCACTAGACACCCAGCATCCAAATATGCTGCAGGTGTTTGCCCCTCACCATGTCATCCTGGACTATGTACCTGCTGCTCAAGCAAAGAGGGTCAGGACTGACCCTCAGGTATATTACACAGAGGGGCTTGTAGCCCTACCACCTGGGCTAGCAGGTCCACACTGGTGGCCCATCTTCCCCCAGCAGGGAGGTGCTCATATGACAGTGTGCTTTGCTAACATTGCTTGTCAGCATTAAAAAATAATGACACCCTGTCATTTCAGGGTTTTTTTCACAATAGCTTTAGATGAGCCAAGCACATGTCTGAAATTACTCAGAGAGCCCTCTGTCTTAACATTTCTCTCTGCTGTTAGGGGCAGACTTTTCTGCCACACACCTGCTTATGAGTAGAGGGACTGTAAAGAGCCAGGCCTTTACAGTTACAGAAACTGTGTTTGCCATCAAGGAACACTGGGGATACCAGTGTCACACCAGCCAGGGTTTATATACCTGCAGCTGCCCAAGTCAGAGAGTCTTGGAGCTGCTTGTCTCCATCCACCAAGCTCCTTGCCCACCCTCAAGAGACATCTCCCTTCCTCTGCTCTACAGACACATTTCTGAATGCTCACAACCCTTTCCCCAGCACCCCACATGCTAAAAATACCACAGAGGGGAAAAGTATCACCCACTGTGGGTGAGTATGATTGGTGTCTTTGAAGGCTACGGTTAGTCTCCAAAGGGTGCGTAGGGGACAGAAAGCAAAACATAGAAGGGCTTGTTGGGCACAGTTTTACTAGTAATGGGCCTGACTTGCTCTGATGATGTGTTTCTTTGCAAACTCTATTTCATTTGATGGTGTGCATGTATGGAGTCTTTTTCTACCTCTTACAACATTTTCACAAGCTGAAGCTGCTGCAAAAGGCTAGCTGTGATGAAAGGAGCATGAAGCTTTTGTCGTGGATATGCCCTCAGAAATGCGCGGCAGATCCATCAACGAAAAGGTAAGTTTATTTATATATATGTACAAACTCTGTAACGGGGTATTTACAATCGCCCTTCACAAGTATCAATATTCGGTTAGTGGAACTATCTTTACAGAATGTTATGCATGGGCATTTAAACCAAAATGATTCACAGAACTTACAATCTAAACTGAGTCAGAGAGTGGCGGGGGAGGGGTTGGTCAGCGACCGGCAACCCTCCACCCGGAGCAATATAAACGCTATCCTAAACGGAGCTCTACAAAGGGCTTGGCTTACTCACAAGCTGAGAACTTCGTGGAGTCTTTCCTCAATAATGTTTATAGTCCAGACAACATGACACGGATGTGCCATAATAAGGAGACAGGAAATGGCGCTGGCCGCGTGGCCGCACCGCATGGCTCTGCTGTTCTCTCCCAGGATACAAAAGGTTCCTTGCTCGGAGGGGGGCTGTGGCAGGTCAGCAACGCTGGTTCACACGGGCTACCAGGTTTTCTCCTACGATGGATCACGCAGCGGTTGATCCCACGGAGTGCTGTCCATGGCACCACACACAGCTGGGTGACGGTGGCAAAAGGACCACGAGGCCTCCCGAAGCACTGGCACACGCACACACAGGCTTCAATACCGAGGTGGGGGGGGGGCTCATTTGCCAAACGACCCCTATTTACCATTTGCCCCAGTGAATACTGGTCCAATAAGCATCTGTTGCTAACGCAAACATTAACCAATGAACTACCAGCTACCAAATATGGCCTGAGTATATGCTATACTCGGGGAAACAAACATATAGCCTGCCTCTTGTACCACAGGGGTGAGACCATGCCCAGGTAGGCTGTTTACCTGGACTCAGTGGCACCAGGATCCCCCCTGCTGCCTCCAGAAAGGAGGGGGAACAAAGGAGAGTTAACACATACAGAAATATATCCTACCCAAATGTTTGGGGCACAATCCTGATCATAAGCATCCTTCACTACAGCTTTCCCAGGTTTTCCTTCATTATTTAATACCTGGGCAGATGTGTGCCTCATGACCCTGGCATATTTGCTTGAGAAGATTGGTATTTGTCATAGTTTGGGCTGGGTGCCCTCTGCTACAGGGGTGTTTCCTGTGTCCAGAAGTCCAGCCCAGTGGGTGGACACAGGGAATTAGGTTATTTCCTACCATGATCCCTTGCACCACTATAAGTTTCATGGCGGGGTCTGGCACTTCCTCTTTCCTTTCCTCTCCGCCACCCGGTAATGGGGGGAGAGATCTCCCGGCCATGGGCCTGGCTAGGCCCAAGGCCATGGGGGGATGGGCAGTCTCAGATCTGGCCAGCTGAGACTAGCCTAGCAGTGGGGGGAGGGGGGGAAGGAGGAGCCCTGGGGGTTTTGGGTGCACCCTCAGGTGGGGATGGGATCTTTCTGGGTCTGTTTTGGGGTTTTTCTTGTCACTGTGTTCCTAGCTTTCTGCACGCACTCACTGTTCTCTATTTAAACTTTCCATCACTTTTGCAATCTGTTTGTTTGAGTCGTTATTTCTGCGTGTGGTGGGGAGGGGGTCTGCCCCAACCCATTACAGTATTTCAAAATTATGTCTGGGAAATCTCACAGAAGGAGAAGCTGGTAACAAATAGTGAAGTGGGGATTTCCCTCCTCTTTTAGTTGGAACAGAGCAAATAGCATTGAGTCAGTTGCTGTCATTAACTAGTTGCTGTAGTCACTGAATTAGGGATGAGCCCTCTTTCTGTCTTCTCCAAGAACATCCTCAGGACCCATGATTTCACCTCAATGGACCTGCTAATAATGATTTTCCTAATGCAGCCCAGGAGGCTGTTGGTCACCTTTGCTGCAAGGGTGCATTACCCACTAGTAATCAACTTGTTCACAAAGACCCCCAGGGATTTTTTTGCAGACCTGCTTTCAAACTGGCTGGTCTCCATCATACACTGGTATGTGGGGCTTTTCTGTACCAGGTGCAGAACTTGGCAGTTCTGTAGTTGAATGTAATGAAATTCCTGACAGCCTGTCAACATTCCTCTGACAGCAGTCTTGTGCCACTAAGCACTTGTGAACTTGCTGGGAATTGTTACTGAGGACACTAAACTGTACTAGCTGTAGGACTGGTCCCCAAGGATGCCCCAGCAAGACTTTGAACTTCTGGCCATCAACCTGTGGCCACAACAGCCCATCTAGCTTTTCAGCCTCTGTATAGAACAACCTGACAGCTTTGGTGCTGAAAAAACTTGGTTATGTGGTAAGTGCATGAAAACTACCTACAGTACATATAGCAAGAGCCATGATGATGCAGTCAGTAAACAGTTCATGAACTATTAGTAGGCAGCTCTTCACTAATCGCAGCAGTCACATTGGAGAGAAAATTCTCATTTACCCAGTAGCCAGAATGCATGGCACTGGACCAAACAAGGTACCAGGTTGTCATAGATGGTGTTCCTATTTTTGGCTTGAGTTACTGCACCCACATCACCACTCTGGACCACAAAGCTATTATCAACCAATCCACAGAGAGGAGGCTTCCTGTTTTCTGAAGGTGGTGCTCACTTTGACTCAACCTCAAGATGGGGACTTAGTGTTGCTCGGCTGTGGAGCAAGTTCCAAGAAATCAGGCCTGACAAAGGGGGCTCGACCCCTGAAGTGACCACTGGAGACCCCCTCAGTGACAGTACTGAGCATGCTCCCCACCATCTGGGAGCACTCTTGGAATATTCTAAGTGGTTCTCAGAAGAATCATGAATATACAATGGGGCAGCCAGCTAAAAGGAGGGAGACGACCAACTCTTGATGGAATGTTTCCCTGCTTACCTGGATGACGACACGGTCTTGAAGGGATGTCCCAGGCCCATGGTGGTAGCTACCTCTGCCTTTCCCTTTGCTTTCTTGCTTTCCTTTCCCTTTCTCTTGCATCCATATAACCAAAGTGGTTTTCTCAGCCAAACATTTAGTTTCGTCTCAGTTGTGTTTGGGAAATCTCTAAAAGAACCCTCTATCCCGCCATAGTAGGTTGAGACACAGGTACTCTTCTCTCCTGTGTCTGGCAGGACAAAACCTTCCTTCATTTTGTCTCTTCCTTGATCTGAATCAACTAAGGTGTGGCTGAATAAGCAGAAAATTAATAAAACAAAACCTGGTTTAAATGACAGAAATGGGACCAGTTTTCTGTCCCTCCATGCAACAAGAAACCTTTCCAGTTCTTGAAAATTAAGGGTTTCTGGAAGACTGGGGCCTGCATCAGGGCAGGGGTAAAGACACAAGAGAATCTCAGGTCAGCTGTGTCCTCACTGTGTGAGTTTTTCACACTCTTGAACATTTCTACTCTATTGCTAATTAACACAATAAGGATGGAGTAAGGAAGAAATTATTCAAGTTATGTCTTCAAGGGAGAAACTAAGGTAATAATAACTTCCCAAAGAAATTAAGCCCATGTAAGCTGTGGACTTTACCTGGTCCATGGCAAGGAGGCAAAGCGTTCTGAGTGCTCAAGCTCTTGTGCTGGGTGCTTTCCCCAAGGCTGCAGCATGACCCTGGGGAGAAATGTAGGGGTTTGTAGATAGATAGTTGACATGTGAGGAACTGGCAGATCTTCATGGACAAGGGGAGCAGCCTAGAAGAGGTAAGCTGTACTTGAGGAGTAATGCAGCCAGGCTGTGGCACTGGAAATTAAAGAATTTGTAGAACATTTCCACTAGAAGCAGGGGAAAGCTGTACAAAGGCTTCACTTGAGGGGTGTTAATGCAAAACTGCTCTGAGCTTGCAATCTACAAAGCAGGTCACGTACACCCAGTATGGGAGTATTTTCTTTCCAGGAAGGCAATTAAATAAACAGAGGCAAGTATTACAGAATCACAGAATACATCAGCTTAGAAGAGACCTGAAAAATCATCCATTCCAACCTTTGATCCAGTACTGAAGGGCCAACACTAAACCATGTCCCTAAGGGCCAGGTCCACAAGCTGCTTAAACACCTCCAGGGATAGTGGCTTTACCACTGCCCTGGGAAGACCATGCCGGTATTTCAGAACCCTTCCTGTGAAGAAATATTTCCTAACATGCATCCTGAACTTCCCCTGGTGCAGCTTGAAACAGTTTCCTCTGGTCCTGTTGCTTGACACCAAGGAGAAGAGGCTGGCCCCTTCCATTCTCCAGCCTCCCTGTAGACAGTGATGAGGTCTTCCCTCAGCCTCCCCTTCTCCAGACTGAACAAACCCACTTCCCTCAGATGCTCCTCACAGGCCATGTGTTCTAGGCCCTTCACCAGCCTTGTTGCCCTTCTGTGGACACACTCCAGAACCTCAATGTCCCTTTTGTAGTGAGTGACCCAGAACTGAACACAGAACTTGAGATGTGGCTTCACCAGTGCTGAGTACAGGGGGATGATCACCCCCCTGTTTCTGTTGGCCACTGTGTTTCTAATGCGAGCCAGGATGCCATTGGCTTTCATGGCCACCTGTACACACTGCTGACTCATATTCAGTTGACTGTCAACCAATACCCTGAGGCCCCTCTCCAAGTCACAGCTTTCCAACCACACATCCCCAAGTCTGTAGTAACATGGTGACATTGTAACCCAGGTGGAGAAAGGACAGTCTGCAGTAAAAAGCAGCCCCAAACCAAAGAATTCTGCAAGCGTCATCTAGGATGTTCAAAACTACCTTGGTAGAAGCCCACACTAAAACAATGTCACAACTCAAGGAGAAAACAAAATGTTGCCCCCTCAATGGGAAAGTTAAGGTGCCTGCCATAGGGAAAAGGCTGCTATGGAATAAAGGGAAAACTTGTCCATGAGAATTGTTGGTAAATTGACATAAAATACAGAGATCACATGTAAACAAGGAAAAGGACCGCAAAAGGGTTTGGAAAGTGTCTTACAATGGATGCTCAAACTGTAAGCAAACGGACTTCAAATACATCAAAAGCAGCTAGGGGAAGGCAAGGGCTGCTTAGTGGAAAAGGTGTGAAAGGGGCACTCAGGGATAACAAAACTTTAGTACTCATTTGTAGCCTTTATGCCAGTCTTTATTGTGGAGGCCATAAGGAGGCTCCCTGGGAACCCTGGGACAGTTGATAGGAGCCAGATAATCCTGTGTAAGTACAGAAGCAAACAGAAAGCCTCCTTGTCAGTAAGTCTGCCCTGGCAGGAATGACTGTGGGGACTGAGCTGTGCCAAGGCAAAGCAGGTTGTTGTGCAAGAGCTCTTTCCTGGTGGCACTGGCATGCCAGTGGGCAGCTGGTGTCATGCCTGACTGCAGCACCAGCTCCAGAGGAGTCCTTGGGACCACAGTCTGGCACTTGCCCTGGTAAATATAGAAGTATATTGAAGGTAAGATTACTGAGGTCATAGATAAACTTGATTAGCTAGGAGATGATCAGCCTAGCTTCCATAATGGGCAATCCTTCCTTGTTTCCTGATGGTCTTCTAGGATGATGTGAATACACAGATAAAAGCCAGAGAGTAAAGTGTACTTGGATATTCAAAAAGGATTTAGTGAAGATTCAAAACAGCATTATCAAAGGAACTTATGACCACAGCTGTGCCGCTCAGAAGTAGGCTGTAGAGCACATTCCCAAAGCAAATGGATGGATTCATGGGCAAGAGAGGCATACAAAGGATGGTGTCTCCTGTGACCTTTGTTAAACAGCTAGGGATGCTGGTGGCATAAGAGGAAAATGGACCACAGTATTGTCCTTTTTAGCCTGGATAAAACATGAGGTTTGTGTTTATTAGGAAGAAAAACTCTGGTCCTGAGTGTTCCCAAGATAACCACCAGGGAAGAACCATGCTGGGAAACAATCTGCTGGCTAGGAAGCCCCAGTCCACTTTTTCAATTAGTAGTGAAGCAAAACAAACTCAGTTATTCACCAGAACATTGCTGTGGCATTTCCCTTTCTTTCCTGCATGTCTTTTGGAGAGAGACGCATGGACATGAGGCTCAAACTGATCCAACTCCAATGTTGAAAGTCATTCATCAGAACAACCTATTCCCCCATGTAGTTTATGGTTCTGGTCCATAGGGACTTGGTTTTGGCAGTGGTTTCCTACTGCTTCAGTTACTACTGAAACAGGTTGTTTAATTGCTGCCTCTGGTGGTGTCGATGAAAGCCAGTCACTGCAGCCCCAGATCTCAGGCAGATCCTTACCTGAGCCACAGAGGGATTGGGCCATAGCACCTGCATATCAATAAGATGATTAAAGAGAAGCTTGTCACCTCATATTTGCTGTTTATTGTAAGAGCACATTTAAAACCATTTCCCAATACTGTCACCAGTTGTAAAACCAAAGCATAGGACCATAACAGAGAAGATTTTTCTTCCCTAACAGTAATTTATTGTCTTTTCAATTTGCTGACTGCTGATTCAGATGCAGTGATGATAGCCTGGAAAGGACCTGAAACAATGTCCATTGCATTTCCCTATTCTACAGCGCTGTGACATAGAACCACTTTCACATGTGAGTCTTGCTCATTCTTTAAAATGCTCAGTGAATGTTGCATTGCTTCACTACCCTGAAAGTTTTTTGAAGTATCCAATACAAACCTGCTGCCAAAATCAACAGTACTTGCCTCAATGGGAAGGGGAGGATGAGTAATTGCCCTCATTTCTTTTGCATATTAGAAAATCATCACTGTGTCCCCTTTCTCTTTTCTAGAAAGAAGAAAATCTAATTCCTTGTTTCCTATAGGCTATACCCTCCACCTGAGTTGCAGTCCTCCTGCACATGTTTTTGTTGGTGTGACAGACTCAAGCACCATAGCTGAGGTTCACTGTTGCTGACAGCTATATAGTTCAGCAGAGAATTAACCCAAATGCTTCATACCCAGTGTTATGTTAAAGACAAATTGCCAGATGGGTTTTTCCCTCTTCTGTGGTTTTTTGTTTGTTTGTTTGGGGGTGGGGTGGTGGTTTGGGTTTTTTTTTTCCCCTCCTCCTTCTTTCCCCTGGTATCAACTCCTCTGATTCCCACTGGAACACCCAGCCTTTTATGTGGGATGGTCATTTGCCCACTCAAGCCTTGCTTACGCCCCTGCTTGAAGTCCTCAAAATTTTTGCACCTGTGTTTATTTTATTTCAGTACTTTGATTCCTAATAGGTTTTCATACTTTTTAGCCATTAGTGAAAGTGCTTTCCTACCCTATCAGCATGGCCATCATCCATGATTTGATAGCTCTTGTCCACCATTCATTTTTCAACCACAAATTTGAGAGAAACTGCAGTAGTACAGACTTGTGTGGCCTTTCTTGAAATGTCTCACAAGTCTGACCACAACCTGCTGATAATCAGTGCTTTTTCTACTTATCTTAAGGCCCTTCATGTATGAGGGCACTTCAGATTGCTGCTGAAAGCCCTATTGAGCTCATGATATGGCACAACTGCGGCTTCTCTCTTGGCCCCTTACCCAGTGAGATAAGGACTTTGGTTGATCTAAGGTGGCTTTTCCCTCCCCAGTCAAGATGCCAGAGCCCTTCTCACACTTTCTTGCTACTTTGTCATCCCCCAGGTGCTCACAAAGAAATCATTCAATCCCATCTTCCCTGGTCCCAGCTGCCCTGGACTGCAATTCCCTGGACCTTTCTTTCCACTCTGATTTGGCTTTTCTCTTCCCTTTTTCATCATGGTTTGTAGACCTTATCTTATTGCCAAGTATCTACCAAGCTGCTCTATCACTTTTCCCCTTGGCAAGACAGTAAGGGGACAAAATAAGAAGGGAAAAAACCCTCCTTGAGTCAACATGTCTTTATCTTGATGTTTAATAATGCAAAAGCAATGGCTGTGTACAGAAGCAAAGGAAAACAAGGAATTTATTCTCTAACTTCCAGGTGAAGCAGGGCTTCTAATACATGTAGCAGCTGCCCTGGAACATGAATGTTGTGATAATGAATGTCAGAGACAGCCTTAGCAGTAGCCAAATCACTGGTGTGTTACCTTTCTAGATACCAGTACAAAGCACAACACTATGAGGGCTGCTACAAGGAAAGTTAGTTCCACCCCAGGACCATAGATGAAGAGTGTGACCAAAAGTGTAGCTACAGCAGCCCTGTGTACACCAATGACTTGGAGTAACATGGATATGCATGACCAAGAAAAGAGGAAGGGAAAAGCAATCTGAACTCATTGTTTGTCAGGAAAGCTTTTGCTCGTATCTTAAGGCAATGTGCCAGTATTAAACCTTCCTTAATTATTTACTCCTTCCTGCCAATTTATTAAGCAATTATATTTCAACTAATTTTCTGCAGAGGTTTTCCTTATCCACTACAAAGTGCTGACACCCTGAAATAATATTTGCAATAAAATATGAAATTCCCATAATCAGAATTTTTAAATAGACTTTTGAAAGAAATAATGCTGTGTGGCAATGCTGCACAAGCTAGCAGGCAGATCTGCAGGTGATTGGTTGATGCTACCATAACATGAAGCAGTAGCTTCATGGGTAATGATGCAGAAATAAGACTCTTGAGGAACTCACAGATGTGCAGGAATGGCAAAACCAGTAGTGGTGAAAGGGAGGTTGCTAGTGGCAATTAAGGGCAACACGAAGAGAAGCAAAACCATCTCCACCCTTGTTTGCCTTCCAAACTAAAACCACAGCTTTAAACATGTAAGCACCAATAAGATTCCCTGCCCCATTTGAATTTTACACTGCTCTACCAAGAATGTATTCAAAGGTTTTACATAAGAGGTTTGTGTAACATGGAAGTTTATATAACATAATACACCAGACTCCAACTTACGAATTTTACATAGGCTACTTCAAGTAAAGGGGCTCAAACCATATGATATGTTTCATAAGTTTGTACTACAAAGTAATGATTTTACTAAAACTATCTTCACATAGTACAGAATTCGCTAAAGACTAAATGATCTATCCAATACCTGTGGTTGCTCAACACCGAACTGTTTTCTATAGTCTTAACAAAAAAGAAACTAGTAACCTTAGAGACATGTTAGAGCTCCCTCTGGTCTCTAGAGGTGGTAAAATGAATTTTCTTGCAAGCATGTTAATCACACACAGTCCTTGCCATGACAGTAAGCAGACTAGTGACTGGCAAGACAAGGATCACAGCATTAAAATTGTTCCACTTGCAAAAGCTGTCTTCAAACCAGCTTTCATCCTGCCTGCATTGACCCTGCCCTGGCAGCCCAGGCATGCAGCCCAGCCACATGCTGCTGGGCAGGGACTTCCAGGCACATTGCTTCAACAGTGGTGACAGCCTGCAGAAAAGTGCCCTGACACCTCCAAAATGGGCCCCATGAAATTGGAAAAAAAACAAAAAAGAAAAAAAGTGGGACGCAGCATTTATCTTTATTTTCTCTCTTGTTCTCAATAAACCTAAATTTGCAACCAGACCTATCCACATGGAACACTTTCAAACATACCTTATAAACCCAGAGCTATTCACTCCCAATTAGAAGATGGGATTCCTGGCAAAGGGACAGATGCTGAAGTGCTTGCATACTTGGAGAAAATCCAGCATATAGGTGCCAAATCTAAAGCAGGAAAGGCTGTGGATTGTTTCTTTATCAACACTGCGGTTGTGATAGAGCTCCTGAGGTGGGTACATAGGGGACCAGCTCCTACTCAGAGGGCTGCTCCCTAATTGAAAGGTGTTTTGCATGCCTGCTGTGGCACTTGCAGTACTTTCCCTGTGTGAGGGTGCATTCACCCTGGAGAGGTATACAGTCCTACCATGGCTGTGGGCTTCAGAGCTTGGAAGACTAAGAGAAGCATGTTTGGTGGTGTCCCCCACAAGGCTGGCCACAGGAATACACAGCTAGTGCAGAGATCAAAGGCTTGGCAAGAAGTCTCTTTGCACTGTAGGCAACACAACTGGGCAGGGGGGAGAATTTAACTTGGGGTTTTCATTGCCCCATTGGCCAGGGAGAGAGAGAAGGAAATGGGTGGAGGAGGTGGGAAGAGAACAGCCAATGCCAAGGGAGACCTATTTGCTTGCATGTGCCTGGGGAATGAACAAACAGCCCCATGTTCAGCTTTGAACAGGAAGAGGCACCTTCCTCACCAGACACTTAAACATTGCTGGACTGTCCCTATTTTCTTTCCAAGGGCCCTGAAGCTTGTGGTTCCTGTGGATCTTCTGGAAGGCAGTGCTGAGCTCACCCACTGGTGAGAGGGGAGCTGAGGTTTGTGGGACTGAGCAAAGTGCTGTTGCCACCAGCATCAGTCCTGCCAGGAGACCTGAGGAAGTGCACTGGGTACTATCATCACTACTGTGCTAGTCTATGTAGAGGAGAGGATTGGCAGCGGGACAGGTTTATGAGCTAGAACCCATGTCTCTTGAAGTACTGGGCTCGCCTAATCACGCTGTCAGCATAGTAGTTGTCTCTGTCACATGGGTCTTCGTCATAGACCTGCAGGTTGCCCATTCGTGCGCGGTAGGTGCAGATTCCCCCTGGAAAGAATTAAGGAGGAGTTGTAAGGGGCTTATAAGTAAGAAATAGAGACTTAACAGTAGTTTTTGTTTGGTTGGTTTCTAACTTACCCATCTGACACCCATTTCACTTGTAGGATGAACAAAGATCTGTTCATGTTCACTAAGCACAATGCCTTTTCTGTGAAATTTAAGGAGGTTGTGGACCCAGCCCTCTGTGAGTGCTTGTCACTCAAGTCAAGGGGAAGTCTGCCAAGGCTGTGACTGACACCTTTGCCCAGATCTGCAATGAGATGCCTCCATGATGCTGCGGCAGCTCCCAGGTTGGGCTGGTCTTCCACTGCTTCCTACTGCAGCAAAGTTGCTGGGGAGCTTGGCATACCACAACAGTCTCTCTTCTGCAGGCAGAAACATGGAATTTCTGGCGGAACTTCCAGCTGGAAGGCTGTGTCAGACCTCCTGCCAGTCTTTTGTTTGGGGATTACCTCTTTTAAACTAGAGAAGTCCTAGGTGTTTTGTTTGTTGGTTTTGTTTTTCAGATATAAAATCTGCAGAGTGATGCTCGTTGTCAATTAAAAGTGATAGCAACAAATGCACAGCACTCCCATCACTCAGCATTTCCCTTTCCAGTATACAGCTCATTGTATACCTCTCAGCTGCCGGTCCCAGGTCCAAGTAGGATGTCTTGCCCGTACATCATTAATTGCAAGAACCAATACAGTAGAGCCCTGATTTATGTGTTCTTCACTATCCCACAATCCATAAAGGTGTTGTTGCTGTCCGCCAAGCTAGAAGAGACAAGCAGAAAATGGGTTTGGCTCTGAGCACAACCATCACTGTAGCTTCACTCTCCTCTTTATAGTCCCAGGCTGTGACTCACTAAAGTGATCTTATTCAAGACAACACTTAAACACAAACTTCAATGCAGAAGGAACAAATTTAATTGCTATCTAGAGCAAAGAACAGTCAGACTCTGGATATACACTACATTACTATTCTCTTACTCATACATATCATCCCAACGTACCTGCATCAAGCCATACCTGTGCCGTCCCTGGTCCCAGCCATTGTCCAGGAGCAGGCCGGCACGGCTCTCCTGCGAGATGATGCCAGCAATGAGTGCTGGGTCCAAGCACAACCTTCTGGCTACTCTCTTAATTGGGATCTCATATTTCCTCAGGCGCACAATGTCTGCCTCAGCAATTCTCCGTACTATGGTATATCCTGTGGTGTAGGAAAAGGCAGACAGACTTATCTTTACTTTTCCCTTGAGTGGGTGTATCAAAGGAGTAACTTGAGTTTTGAAGAAAATGAAGCTACACCAGGCTGGGCAGTGGTACTTGAGTGATAAGCGCAGTTCTGACCATGGACAGAAAGCTGCTGTGCCAGCACCCAAATATGATAAAAACAAGAGGGCAGCTTCTCAGGAGGTGAGACCATGCATGTCCTGTTCTGTGGCCACACCACTGGAGTTTTGGCTTTGAAGTCAGAAAAGTGAGATTTCAAATTGCATTTGAAAAAAATGAGAGATGTGTTACTAGTGACCAGCGAAACTGCAGAATTAGGAATGTTTTCAGTCTGTGTATAGAAAGGTGGGGATTTTTAAAACTAATTGGGGAACAGTTTGGAAACAATCAAGCAGCTTCAGATCCATGCTTGCACACTTGCAGTTAGATGTCTACCCTGGAGGCATATACATTCAGAGTACATGCCAAAGTCTTCAGAGATCTCAGCAGTATAATGCTAACATAGTCAGCTGTGCAGAGGAAATAACACAAGGTAAGAAAGAGGGAAATAGAAAGGAGTTACCAAAACCAGGTCACCAAGAGATAGGATGGCTACATATGGGATATGATGGCCACCCATAGGATGGACCTGGGACATGCTAGCATTCAGGGTGTGGCTATGTGCATCTCTCCTTTTGATCAGGCAGGCCCCAGGATTTTGTGAGGATTCTGACTAGATAAAGCCCTGGATGATGAAGAAGCCATTTTAACTTAAAAGTGCTTGTGCCATTTCCCTTTGCTTAGAAGCTCAAGATCCTGACTATGGGACCTGAAATTTGTCTTCCAGAGAAGGGCAACAAAGTTGGTGAGGGGCTTGGAACACAAGCCCTACGAGGAGAGGCTGAGGGAGATGGGGTTGCTTAGCCTGGAGAAGAGGAGGCTCAGGGGTGACCTTATTGCTCTCTACAACGACCTGAAGGGAGGTTGTAGACAGGTGGATGTTGGTCTCTTCTCCCAGGCAGCCAGCACCAGAACAAGAGGACACAGTCTCAGGCTGTGCCAGGGAAGGTTTAGGCTTGATGTTAGAAAGAAGTTCTACACAGAAAGAGTGATTGCCCATTGGAATGGGCTGCCCGGGGAGGTGGTGGAGTCACCATCATTGGAGGTGTTCAGGAGGAGACTTGATGGGGTGCTTGGTGCCATGGTTTAGTTGATTAGGTGGCTTGGATTGGTTGATAGGTTGGACACAATGATCTTGAAGGTCACTTCCAACCTGGTCTATTCTAGTCTAGTCTAGTCTAGTCTATTCCCACCAGGTCTGGAGGCTTCACAGCACTTGCCATTTTGGGAGAGCAAGTGCTGCTTTCTTTCTTTTTACCTAATGGAATAGCTGTACCACTTTTAATTTAGCAATAACAGAAGGTAAAGCATCTCTCTGTCAGGTATAAACAGGTTGACAAATGGAGTAATGAATGACACCTACCACAGTCTGGGGCTCTTACAGGTGTACAGGAGATTGTGGGGACTTGAAGAGTGCTTATATCACCATAGCAACTGCTACACATGGTTGGAGCTGAAAAATTAAACGGAGGTGTTTGAATACAAAAGATCTCAGAGCAATACTGTACAGTGTGCTGCAAATGCATACAAATCAAGCATGAGGGATTCATCTAGAGCATTAACCCACATCACCTTGTCTTGTCCATGTTTGTATGGTTGCTTCTGGTCTTCGTCAGTAATGTTATCAAAGAAATATAAAGAACATGAATTTCCTCTTTTCTGAGTGGATGAATCTAATGACAGCTTATATTAAAAACATCTGCCAAGTTAGGTCTAAGGGCTTGTGGGTTCTTTCCATTCAGTGCCTTCCAATATCTGGGATCCCTTGGATGATGGCTGGTGGTACCTGAGCACCCCAGCTAGGAACATCACCTGCATACCTCCATAACTTAGTGAGGAATTAATTCAGGAGACTGCTTGCCTCAGCCTGGGCAAATTAGCCTGTTTCTTCAGTAACTGAGGAATGAATAACTTTCATCAAACAGCTTGCTGCATTTGTGAGACCATTTCTGAGTAGGCAGAGAGCTTGGGTAAGGTTAGGTGGGAAAATTAGGAAGTATCTCTATGACTCCCTTTTGGTGTCAGTTCTGTACTCCAGATCACAATATTGAAAGACATGTGGGCAGCAAGCAGCTTCACAGGGTAGCTGAGGACCTCAAGTAACAGGATTTTACAGTGTTGCACAGAAAGGGTGCCTCAGACCTGCCTGCACAACTCCTTTCTGCAATCTTTCTGCAAACAGTTCCTTGGGTGCTTTCAACATCAACCCAAACCCAAACTCCAGCTTACCGATAAGGGCCATGAGGCCCAGTAAGAGCAGTGTGGGGATCATGGTGATGGCTCTCTTCAGCTGCCCAAGGAGACCTGAAAAGAGAGTGGTTTGCAAACCATGAGGAAATCAGTGCTGATTTTCAACAGCCCTATAGTAAACCATGTGTGCCCAAAGCTCCTACCCTGAGATACTAGATGGGAGTGGCATTAACTGAAGACAAGTTGAGAAATGGACGCACGCCCTCTGCAGCATGCTCCCTCTCTCACCTCCAGCATGGAATGCAGCTGCCAGCTTCAGACAGTGATGGTAGGAAGAGATGCAAGTGATGGGAGCCCATCTGCTGCTTATTTCTTCCTTGTTTGGGGGATACAGGCTTCTACTATGGCTGAATGTTATCTTAATTTCATGTGCCACTACACCATTACATCAAGACGGAAGGACTGAGCCTGGGGAGCTTGGAAGCAAGGAGGTCCCTGTTGGCAGCCTGAGTCAACAGGGATTATTTTAGTCCCTGTCACTTCACATCACTTGCTCACATGGCCCGTCCTGAACACTGGTAGCACGTCTTTACAATGAGAAGGTAGAGTACCTTTGCTTCAAGTGTCTGAAGTTTAATGTGCTACAGAATGCATATGTCCTTGGTCTCTCTCTCGCTCTCCAAAGCACAATAGGATTTTTGCTTGGTTTTTTGAAAAATATGTTTTTAAAAATCAAGCAATATGACCCTTAATTCTCTGCTGAGGACATCTAGGGCAACTCCAATATTTATCTGGTGAAATAATACTTCAGTCTTAAATTCTGTGTGCAATAATAGCAGATAATCACTTCAGTAATAAATGCATTTGTTGTGATTATGAATAAAACTCAAAAATATCATCAGATAATAGCTATAAATAGCAGAAAACTTCGGCTGTATTTGCTGTCTTAGTGAATACATTTAAACCAAGTCACCTTTATGGCTAACAATTTTTTTTCCCCCCAAGAGATCTTCAAATACAGAACACATCACAAGTTATATAGGCAATCAACACACAATGCTATTAACACCTGAAAATACCTTATTGAATTTAATAACATGTGACCCTTTTCTCTAGCTTGTATTTCTATTGCAAATCAGACTGCAAGGATGCAGAAACACAAGTAGTCCACCAGTGGGTGTCATTGGAAAGACTCCCTTTTCCTGAGTGAACTTATTCAGGTCAGCAAACACCCACAGTGAAAGCTGGGTACACACAGTAGCTCTGTTTGAGCTCTAAAACTGAGCATTTGCAAGACCAATGTAACTTGACCCAATAGCTGTGAAATCCATGGCAAATCCACATAGGATCCCATCAGAAGATGCACACTGTAGCTGCTTCCATACACAGGAAACAGACAGATTATAAAGTTTAAATCATCAGTCTTTTCCCCTCCCTCCCATCACAAAAATAATCTCAGGCCTTAGGTATAGACAGTGTAGCAAACAGTGTTGATAAGTCAAAACAAAATCAAGGCTTTTGTCTCTAAGTGAATATTATGAGTGAATTCAGACTCACCCTGTCTTCAGTCAGCTTTCCTCTGAGGCAGGTCCTGACAACTTCTATATATATGTGTATGAAAGCGCACACACTCTATTGGCTTTGGAATGTTAATTCCTACCTAGTGCAATGACATTTATTTAAAGTACCATAAGTAATGTACATTAAGAGCTTAGAATACTTACTATTCCTTTCATCCAAAGATTTGCACAAGCAGTGATTAGTTAGATTTGGGACAACCCTATGGAAGGAAATAAATACTATTTTTCCTCCATCAATAAGCATGTTGATGCACAATAAATGACTTGCAGAAAGTACTGCAGTGAATCAGTGGCAGAGGCCAGGCAAAAATCTGATCCCTGTCTAGTGCTGTTCTTGTTTTGCATCTGAGATCAGTCTGGACACATTTCTGGATGGATATTTGGTCTTTTTTCCTCAACGATTTTGGACAGGCAAGCTTTTAATTAAATATCATACTTTCATATGAATTCTAAAGAAAAGCACCTCACTACTTAATTGCTTACAGCAAACCTAATTCAGGAGGGTGATGTGAAAATTTTGGAAGCAAAGACAGTGCTTGACTTTCATATTTAGGAAGGCTGGATGCTGCAGCTGAAATAAGGAGGAAGACAACTGATGTCTCAGCAGCTGGAGCCAGTGGGAGCATACAGAGCATCTCTGAAAGACTTCCAATTTGTGACTGAGACACTTTTCACATATGTCACGTGGAGATAAAAAGGCAGTCTGGGAGGCCAGAGCTCTTCAAGTCTGCTCCCTTTCCTACATTTTCCTCTTCTGAAGGCCTTGTCCAGCATGTATGAAGGTTATAAACCCAAGATTTTCTCACAGTTTATAGTATGTTTCTCTTAATTATTTAATACAACACAGACCCATTTATTCCCATTGCTCTCTTTTGGGCATGAGATGTGGTGGGTGGGAAACACTGTTTTGGTCAGGTACCAAGAACTAGGCTCAAACCCAAGTGATGGCTACCAGTCTGAAAAGCACGGGAACTGGGCCACACCAAATTAAAAATCAATAAACACAGATATCATGGATGTTAGATCCTAAGATAGTATGAAAGAGAGGAGCTTCACCTGGAGAACCTACCTGTATTGTTACAGAAGGGTTGGGATATGAGTTAAGGCAAGTTGTACGTATGAAACTCATTTGAGTGAAACATGGAAATAACAGACATCTTCCCAAAGATTAGAGGGCTGGGCATTCATTCTTCATGTACAGACCTGGTATCTTACTGTGGTAGAGTATCACCTAATTCTTTTACTGGGGTTTAACATCTGACATAATGCAAGGTAAGAATCTATATGGTATCTTTGGAAATAACATGAAGAAAATAGGGACAGCACATGTACAGTGTGGCTTTAATCACTTCAAAAGAAAATAGTAACTGAAGAAATGTTGGAAGGGAGGAAAGCCGTAAGACATGAGCTGAAAAAAAGTTGAGTACACCACTTTGACAGCAACAAACAGTAGAAAGATTCACTTGCCTTCTATAGAGCAAGATCTGTTCTTTCAAACAGATTAAAATAATTTAGTACTAGCATCCAGTTACATTTTATAAAAACAGTATCATGTTAGGGATAATAAAGTAATGTTTCTCTCACTGAATCTGTGTTGATGCTGGTGACTCAAAATCTTTTTAAGTAGCCTCTGACTTTAGGTAAAATTTCTTTCCTAATGCATTGGCCACTTGCGGATGGTCCTTGAAACAAAGTTTTGAATTTAAATACTCTTTGTCTTTGCAATGTATTTTCTCTCTCATTTATTGCTCATGCAGTTACAGATTTTCTAGGCTTCACAGTACTGTCACATGCATTTTTAGTGTTTGCTTTGCACTGCATCATTCTTTGTTTACTCAATGAATGGTGGATGTTGTAAGTACAATTATTTTTATTTGTGCTGCTGTGTGCTCTTGGGTCCTTAGGACAGGTTCCTTGTATTCACACAATTTCCAGGATAAGGCCAAATAAGAGGGTATTTTTTTCCATCAGCATTATGAACGGTCCTTTTCCTTTCTAAAGATATCTTTATTCTCACAAAATTTGCCAACTGCCTTTTAGAGTGAATGATGAAAGCAGGCAGCCTTTATGCAAACAAGGTCATGCTCACATACACTGAATGGAGCAGGGCTCTTTGCCTGTGCACCTGTCCAAGGTACCACTGTGTAAAAAGGCCCTGCAGAACATTACAAATCATGATCTTCTGCTCAAAGGTCTTTGTGGGGCCAGGCCACTGAATTCAGGTGAACCACTTAGTGAGAAACCACTTAATGAGAGCAGGTGGCACCTATTACTAGTACAGCACAGTTTTTCATTTTATGATAGATGTAATTTGGAAAATTATATCAAGTCAGATATGCTTACAGTCCATAGCCCAACAGAAGGGATGTGATGTCACACAGCTGTGATACGATGCTACTTTTGGTAGGCTGAAGAGAAGATGAGGTAGAAAACAGCTTTGTGTATATGATTACAGTAGTTCTTTCTAAGTGTATGGACTTCATAGAGACATATCCAGGAATGTGCTGGACTGATATCCCTAAAAAAAATATCACTGGTGGGGATGGAAAATCAAGGAAAGAGGAAGAGTCAACTTACGGTATCTGCATCTTCTTAGGCAGGAAAGTTCCCTGGTATTCACAGAGGCATCCTGGTAATGAGCAGCAGTCAGTGACTACAGAGTTTCCTCTTGGTCTTTCACTGACTCTGTTAGTTACACTGAGCTAAAGGGAGTATGGCAGGGGGCCGGGGGCGGGGGGGGGGAAGAGGGGAGGAAGGTACAGAGCAGAACAGCATTTTCTATTTGTTTCACATTGTCTAGAAAGCAGCACACACAAGATCTAAAGCACAGCAAAGTTCAATGACACTAATTCTTCCCTACTCACAGATTTTTCAGCTTTTTTATTTTTCTTCATGCCAAGTGATCTACCAGGGTGAAGTTCTTTCTCATTCCACTTAACAGAGATGTGATCAAAATGGAGCATCAATTTGAAAAGCGTTACACATTGCCCATGCTATTCTCCTTCAGATTGCAGGTTACAGCATCATGTTTCACTGTGAGGTAAGAATACTATCTAAAATTACCTGGAACGATACCCATACTAATTACCGTCTCTGTTGTGAGTTTCAGCTCTGGTTTTGTAACATCAACATGCAGATGCATTTCTCAGGTTATTCCTTTTGTCTGGGATGTAATTATAAGGTAATACCAGGTATTCACAGATTTTATAACTGCTAATAGGGAAGCTGCCCTTAACAGTTGATGCATGCTGGATGTCCTCCACTACCTGGCCACTTAAAGATATACCTGTAGCATCTCAGACAACCCTTCTAGAGCCATCTTTCCCAACTTTCAAAGGGATACAGGCAGCTTAATAATTACATTTCCATAGATTTTCTTTCATATGTCTAGCATACCTGTAAGTAACAACAGCAAAGGTCTTCAAACTTGTAAAACATAGCGTTCAGAAGTGATCAGGCACTGAAGGCTCCAATCTTTTACCTTGCCTTTCTGAAGAATCCAGATGAGCACTGAAACAGCATCCCATTCTGCACTCTCTAGCCCTAGTGTAGAATAACTAAGACCAGAAGTATTTATGAGGGAAGAAAGAAATAGTTTCTTTCTGTCCTGCAAAATGAGATTTTGAATTTTACTGTAGAAGAGCTGTTCGAGCAAAGCGGTCACTGGACTGGATCTTGCAAGATCTCAGTTCACATCCCAGCTTAAAGACAGGTCACCTAAACAAAGTAATTTGAAGTTCAGGCTAGGAAAGGGTCTTGCATGTGGACAATTCCAAGAACAAATATAGTTTGAGAGGAGAATGGATGGAAGGCATCCCTGAGAAAAAGGACTTGGGTGGGCTGGTTAATGAGAAGCTCATTGTGAGCTGTAATATGCATTTGCAGCCCAGGCCAACCATATCCTGGGCTGCATCAAAAGAAGTGTGGCCAGCAGGTCAATAGAGGTGATTCTGGCCCTCAACTCCACTCTGATGAGATACCACCTGAAATACCATGTTCAGCTCTAGGGCTCCCAATATAAGAAGGACATGAACCCCTTGGAGCAAGTCCAGAGGAAGGTTGCAAAGATGAGCAGTGGGCTGGAGCTCCTCTCTTATGAAGACAGGCTGAGAAGATGGGGGTGTTGAGCCTGGAGAAGGCTCCAGGGAGACCTTATAGCAGCTTTCCAGTACTTAGAGGGGGCCTAAAGGAAAGCTGGAGAAGGACCTTTTACAAGGGCACATAGTGATAGGCAAGAGGTAATGACATTGAGTTGAAAGAAGGTAGATTTAGATTAGATGTAAGGAAGAAGTTCTTCACCGTAAGCACAGTGAGGCACTCAAAAAAGATTGCCCATAGAAGCTGTGGATGTCCCACTGCTGAGAAGTGTTCAAAGCCAGGTTGGATGGACTTTGAACAACCTGGTCTAGTGGAAAGCGTCCCTGCTCATAGCAGGTGGGTTAGAAGCAGAAGATCTTCAAAGCTTCCAACCCAAACCATCCTGTGATCCTGCAATAACTATTAAGAGCATCTCTGGGTGTCTGGAATTCATGATACAAAGCATTAACAACTGTCAACACTTTAGAAGCCAAGCAGGAAACATTTTCGGAGTCCTTTCTAGGGCAGTACAACTAACAAAAGAAATAATTAGTAAGGAGGAAGAAGATCAAGAAAGGAATTAATGTGGGTTTGTGCATTACAATCACTTGATTTGCATACAGTGTCATCTTGGGAAAGGCCCATGGTTACTGGAATTTGTATAGCATGTGAGGCAGGTAAGTTAATTTTTAAACCTTTTTTTATAAGAGTCACATGTTGAAATCATAACAGCAGGCAGATGATGTCTGAACAAGTTGTTTTGGAAAGGCAAAGCACATTCACACAGATTCAACAGTGAGTGGATACAGCTACATGGCTCCTGTATCGGTGGAGGTTTATTTCAGACAGATCAAACCATGGCTGTAATAACTAATTAAAAAAAAGAAAAAGTAACCTTAGAATATGCACTTCATGGGATCCCTAAAGGCAAGTTTTCCTCAGAGCACATGTGCTTCAAAATTAATCCATCAAATCTGAACGAGTTTTTTAGGAGTGATGTTCTGGTCTCTTCTGTATTGCTTTATCCAGATCACTGTGTTAAACTGATGAAGAAGATACTGGCACATATGCCCTTTTGCAGCATATGATGCAGAACAGCCCTCTCCAGGGGGATGGATAACAAAGAAGCATCTAGGAAACTGGAGTATCTTGTATGACAACAATCATACTAGACAGGCTTAACACTGAAGACTTCAAAGCATGATCCAAGAACAAAAGAAGAAAGTAGATCTCCAAAGCAGTAATTTGCTCAAATGTGGTACAACCATCAGGGACAACATCCCCCTTGCAACAGTTTTACATTATTCTGCTGTAAGAAGTACCCTCTCCGCTTCCATTCCTAGAGAGGCTTTCCTTAAATTCTGGAGCATAATCCTCACTCTCAAGTTGTCTACTCTACAGAATAGAACAGAATAGACCAGAATAGACCAGAACAGAACCAGACCAGGTTAGAAGAGACCTTCAAGATCATCGCATCCAAAGACATATAGGTAAACCCACTACTAACAGAATTTTCATTAAAAAAGTGGAACATATAGCTGTTGAATATGAAATGAGTACAAAAGTAATTATTTTCACATCAGCTTGTGTGTGTGTCTGTATGCAAGAGACAAAATGGCAACAGTCTTCACTCTGGATTGAGGACGCTGGCTTTACTCATGTGAGAGACAAAGGGCATGTTTTACAAACCATACTGTTAAAAGTCCTAATTTTCTATAGGAATTTCTGTAGAGAAGTATTTCTTTTAGAATTTCTACATGGGAAATAGCACAATGTAGATTACTTGGAAAAGAGGTCGAGTTGACCTCCCTCAGTGAGCTGTATTAATTACACTTACAAGCAATGCAACCTGCTAATGGGGTCTGAATGCAGCTGCACAGTTCTTGCTCCCTCTAGAGTCTGTTTCATATTCCATCTCTTTCAGGGCCAGACTTCTTTACACTTCCCAAATCCCAAAGCTCAACTCAGCACTTAACTTGTGAGTAGATTTCTTGAGCAATCTATAACAAGCATAACACACACCAAGGAGTGCCAAATCAAGTCAAGACCATCTATCATTAAGAGCTGAAAACCACGTATCTTGTTCAGTATTATTGCCTCTATGCATTTCTTTAATGATTACTTCATGCAAGCATCAAGCAGTGACTTAAGCACTAATCACTACTGAAGTTACATGCTGGTTTCATGCATAAGCCCTGTAACTTCAAAAGCAATGCATGAGTATTTCTCTTTATTGCATAATGTGCTCTCATGGCTAACACATGCCAAACCAGGTACCAATCTTGTGATTGGCCTAGGCTCAGGAACTTTATTTAGTCATGTATACATATATAATCTATCTGCTGTAAGTAATGAACCATATGCAACCTGCATCCTTTCTAGATATTACAAATGATCATCATCTCTGCCATACTGCCACTAGATGACTGTTGACAAAGTTAAGCTTTGTGCTTTTCAGGTCTGTACAGCTAACACTTGAGTAGTTCTCCGAATTGCTTGCAACTCTAGTTTGCTGACCCAGGACTTATCACGGATACTTCCACTATTTAATCTGCACTACAAAGTCAGTAGAATAATTTGTTCCTCACCACTCAAACTTTGAAAAATTTTCAAGTTCTTAAATTATTTGTGTCAGCAAAGTAAAATTCTTGGATTGGGGCTGTTCATCTGAAATGAGTACGTGGATCATCTGAAATTAGTATGTGATACTGAGTGGACTGTTCAATGACACTCTTCATTCAAGACAGAAAATACCTTAAAGTGGACATGAAAATAAAGACTTAGATCTATGAGGCTGCTACTTCAAAATAAATATAAACTTATTAGTACAGACACTCAGAACCTTTCCTTTTACCTAAACCATGCATTCCTGCAAACTCTTTGTAACAGCATTGGAGTACACGTGGCCCTATTACAAGCCAGATGAGCAAGAGATCCAACTGAAGGGGGGGGGGGGGGAACCCAACCCTGAAACACCAGCATCTTAAAGTGACAGAAAACCACAGCCTATGACTAAGATTTGCATCAAGTTTGCAATGGGACTATTCACACCTGGAACTAAATAACCTCTAACAATACACCATGCTGGAACTTGAACAAGTTCATGCTTCCAAACAGCACGCAACTACACGAGACATGATTTTATAGTTCCACAGCCTGTTGAACATAATTAGGACTCGGAGATGAGTCCTGTGAAGGCACTACTGGAGTAGTGTTGGAACATTGGTTTCCTAAGTTAAATTTCATGCAGCTGAATTAAAAAAAAAGAGAACATTTTCTAATGCTCTTTGAGGGTTTGTGCATTAAAAAGAAAGATACAAGGGCACTTTTTCCTTCTAGTAGATTAACAGACAGCTGCATACATCTTGAGCTGATTGCCTTCTCAAAGTGATGTCATAACATTAGACAGAACAGTATGTAGTTTACTAGAAAACTACAAAGAGCACATGCAACATTCTAATGAGCCTTATTAAAAGAAAAAGCCCGTAGCATCTAGACCACCTTCTTCAAAAGGATGCAAAAGTCAACATTAGAATTAATTTTATTTCAATGTACATGAACAGAAATAAAATGTAATTTTTTAAAAACTTACTTACAGAGATATATTGCTGGGCTGGCCCAATCACAACTGATCTCAACTACAAGGCAGCAAGACTGATCAGACCCACTTCACTGCTTTATGGACCAACTGGATTCAAAGTACCACCTCAAAAGAATTCTTAAGCACACCGCAAACAAAATTCATCAGTTCTTCACCTAGTCAAAACTTTTACATTGCATTCCAAGATCTTGCTTGAAAACTCTGTCCCTTACTGAAGAACAGTACACAGTATGTGGCACTACATCTAAACTTAACAGATCAAGGTTTCTCCCAAATACTTTAATCTACTCTCTTGTACAAAGCATCTGCTACAAAAGCCACACGGTCAAAACCACAGCGTTATACAAACCATGAACAAGGCTGTTTTTAATAGGCTTGCTGCTATGCACTATTACCTGCTGTATCAGCTTTAACATGCAGCATACATGGATGGTATAAGGGCATTTCTCCCAGCCATCTATTTCAGAATTCACAAAGTTATGACTGTTTTTCCAACTTACAGTGCAACATAGTTAAGTTATTCAGTATCATGTTATGGCACCATAAGATAAGCAATCATTTGGTAAAATCCACAATTCCTTTACTAAGTGCCACAAAATTATTAACTCGTAAGCAATATTTAAATTTAAAAAGAAAACTAGAAGAGGAATTGATAAGGAAAAATATTTTTAAAGTAGCATCTATCATCTCCTTTAACAAAGAAAATTAGCAAAAAATTGGTATTTTCAGAGTCAAAGAAAAGAACAGGAAGTAGTTCTTCACACAACACAGTTGAAACGTGGACTCTGTGCCATATGATGTGGATGCCAAGATAGTTATGAGGATTTCAAGACTTTTTTTTCCATTGTTTTATCCAGGAAATGCTTTCAGATACAGACTTCCCAAAGACACACATTGCTTAAAGTATATTCTGGGGAAGCACTATCTGCTCACCCTGTTTTGGCTCTTCCTTGTGCATCTGCTTTTGGCCACTGAAACTGGATGCTGGGCCAGAAGGACCTTTGACCTGACTTGGTACAGTTGTTTCTACAGTTACTTCAAAACACTTCATAAACTTACACTTAAGAAAAA
Source organism: Melanerpes formicivorus (assembly GCF_026170545.1). Taxonomy (NCBI): domain Eukaryota; kingdom Metazoa; phylum Chordata; class Aves; order Piciformes; family Picidae; genus Melanerpes; species Melanerpes formicivorus. The sequence goes on along the minus strand of NW_027142353.1, from coordinate 30,226,823 downwards.
GTTCATCATTTGCCACATTATTTAATTAGAAGGACTCAGATTTTTTTTTATTTACAAATTACTTCCAAAAGAGGAAAAAAAAATATCTAAGCTTTTTTTCCCTGCTATGACTCAATTGTATAAAACTGTATAGAAAAATGAGCATTATGTGCAGATGCAATGAAAAGCTGTAAGCTTTATAAAAACATTCTTAGAAATGTACCAAGCATAAACAAAAAATTATTTATTTAGCTGTTCTTCTAGTCATCATCAGAATCTGAATCATATTTCTTTCCTCGGATAGTCTTCTTATCCAACTTTGTAAAGCTTGTTCCAAATTTCTTCTGACTTTGAAAAGGTGGGTCCATCAAGTTACCACTAGAGGAAAAGAGTACAATATGTTTATTGAAGCCATATTCATGCAGACAGTAAATAGCATCTCCAATTACTAGTCTTATGATGTTTTTCTGGAGAAACAACACAATCCCTACAACCTAAAGCCACCCTGTGCAGCATTGGGGTATTGCTAGCATAGCATATCCTGGACAAAAAGGGGAACTGTAGTTAAGAAAGGAGTATCAGGGTAAATGGCACCTGTGAGAGGAGCTCTAGAGAAAAAAAAAAACTGAAAGTTTTTTGCTGCAACCTGTCAGATCAAGCAGTAACCAGGGAATTACAGAGAGAACTTTCAAAACAAGTGAGCGCCCAGAGCCTTCTAAAAGAAGCTAAAATTTTTTAACAGGGACTTTGGATGAGATACAGATGAGTCAAAACTGAGTTTCATGCTGACAGAAATCACTTTGTCTAGGCCAGGCAGAGCAGTTTCCCCATCACACACTACTCTCCAGGGCGCATGGATGACCCAGTAGGACCTTTCTCATCAGCATGATAAGAAAAAAAGCTGGAGCACCCACGTCTCCTACAGCAGGGGTGTGTAAGGAGGAGAATCCCTTCCTCAGGAAAGGGTGTGTGCATGCTTTCACTCACATTACCTGTGAGTTGTTTACATTTAAGAAGTGTCTGGAATTAGGTAGAGAAAAGTGTTTAGAAATTTACAGATATTAACACTTTGTAAATAACATTTTGCTTATGTTGATCTTAGTTGTACAGCTCACCAATTGCTAGGTAATTACATGTCAGTAGTAAGTCAGTCCTACTTGAATCCTGACTTTCATCAAACAACATGACCTGGGCAGTTCTTCCTGTAAATACAGTATATCCTTTCACCATTTGCTATCCCACAGGCTGAAGGAAAAGAAATGTTTCTAAAGGTCTGAGGAGGACCATCTCCTTTTCAAGAACACCAGAGAGTGGGATATTACATTCAGAGCAGTGTGGAAATGCAACACTTATACACAGAACAGAATCATAGAATCTTAGGATGGATCTCCTGGGCTGTGCAGGTACTGTGGCTCACTTTGCAAAGCCAGGGTAGCAAACTTGGGATATGTCAAGATGAATAATGAACAAAACAACTCCCCCATTCCACAAAGAGCTAAGAACAAAATACACAGTAGTCAAGTCAAGCAAGACACAAAATTATGCTGTAAGCAAATGCACTAACATTCGACAAATTCAATGCAGCTTGGTACAGCTCCACTGAAATATTTCTCCCATAAAATGGTGCTGCTATCGAGAATACATATCCACATTTGTCTTTGACTCCTCTGCATATCTGCTTGTTACAAGTGGTAATACCCAATTCCCAGTTCAGTAATTTCTTTGCCTTTAAGATACAACAACACTTCTTGCCAGAATTTGGAAATCAGGCATTGAAATAAATTCAGATAATGAAATTTAAAGTAATAACAGCCGCAAGACATTCAAAACAAAAGCACAAAGCTAACTTAACAAAATATAGATGATGTTTTAGCCACAATGGAAAGCAAAGCAGGAATTTTTTGTAAATTATTCTCCTGTAAAGTTTGGTTATTATGGTGATAGAAAGTAGACAGTTACTATCCTGTAATTTTGAATACAAGATTTACAATCATTATATTGTACTGCTACACAAATAATTTATTTGCACTTCTGCAACTTATTTTCACTTTCTGTACTGCTTATACATGACTTCATTGCAACTCTGACATCTAAGCATCTATATCTGATTTAGAAAGGATTACATTAGGTGCATGGCTCTGAGAGGCCTCTCTCCCTTGCCAAAGTACACATATTATATAACTAGATTAAAGTCATGTGCCTTAAGCATAAGAATACAAAGTTACAAACTTTTGTAGATTCTGCCTGCAAGCATGTTCTCCTTGCACCCTATCTGAAAACAAAAGAATCACAAAACAATTAATTACCTGTAATTAATTATGTCTGCACAGCCTAATCTCCATTCTAAGGTTTCTGTAGTGAAGTCATCAGTGTTGCCAAGATCAGTAAAGCCCACAACATAGTCTTGTGTTTTTCCATCTTTTACTAATGCTAAAGTAGGTATTACTTTGATGCGCAGTCTGTCACACAAGAAAGGAGATTTTTCAGCATTTAATTTCAAGAATTTTGTCTCAATATGCTTTTTTGCCAATACAGTCAAATGTTTGTCCATTATTTGGCACCTGTGGGGAAAAAAACCAACAAAATAGCATTAGAACTGAAAAGTTGAATATGTACTTTAAAGAAACTTTAACAGGAACAGTAAAGAGTTAGTTGTATTATGTTAATTCCTCAGACTTCGGTTTCAACAGAAGATGTGTTTCAAAGGTATCTGGAGTAATAGAACAATAGCCTGGAGCATATTTATTGCACAACTGCACCATCCATTTCTCTGATTTCTTCCTAATTACATACAGGGGAGAGGGGTTAATAAAGACTATCTGTCAGCTGTTTAGTGGCTGGCCCAGTCCTAGTCCTTGACATATCCGAAAACATTTATTGATGAAATTTCCCTCTGACTTCTATTCTTCCTACTCCAGCTTCACTACCTGTCAGCTGGAAAAACTTTGCCTCACCATGTTACAGCATTTTGTTGGGTTTTTTCCCAGTCACTACTTCCACAACTGGAAGATGCACTTATTCACTTTATAAAAAAAAGAGAAAGAAAAAAAAAGTGATTTGCACAGACTGCTTCAGTAATGCTACAGGCAAAAATATTTCACTTTCCTGTTGCAATGGAATAGGAGTGAGCATACAATTGCTGTTTCTCAGCTGAGGGACAGCAATACGAACTGCTCAAAATACTTGTCAGATGGTAGAGATTTGGTCACTTGTCAGCTGCAATCTCAACTTTCTGGATTGTCGTCTTTAAGTATTCTGTTTTAGCTGCATTAACTCTGTGATGTGACTACCCTTTAACTCAAGAGGAAAGCTGAACAGACTAAAAAGCTGGGGTAGGCAAGGACAAAAAGAATTTGATATTGTGGTTGGTAAACCTGACATAACAGCTTCAAGCTGGTTGTCAGCACAACACATTTTATAAATATTTTTCTCCTTTTTTCTGTTTTTCTTTCCTCTCAAGAACTTTTACAAACATTCTCCTGCGTCTACAGACTTTGCTGATTTGTGAAACTAGAACCAAACCTGTTCCAAGCTACTTTTACCTGGAGTTAAATAGTAGCCATCTTTCAATTACTCACACCGAAGCTGTTTCAGTTTACATTTTGTAAGCTAGAGAACACAATAAGGGTGTGTGTGGAAGTGAATAGCCCAACCAACCACAAACAGGACATCTGGCTACTCCTTCAACAAATTACTCCACTATGCAGCTGCATTTTAACAGAAGACATTGAGATAGACACATCTTTTAAAATTCTTTCATGTGGGAGATCTCTTTTTAGGTTCCTATACCAAGTCTGGACATCTCAGATCTAGTTCTCTCACACCTTAAAATGTGACATAATCACAAAGGTGCAGATACAAGGGGAAGTATTTGCAACTGGTATCCACAGATCCTTAGATCCCTTAAAAGTAAAAGGTTAAATTCTGAGGATGTCTAGACAATATTTTGTTTGGATTTTTATTTCCCAGAATAAAAATATTTACATGCCAGAAGCATCCAGAATATCTGTCTGGAATAACCAATGCGCTGTTTTTGAAATGCTGGTCCTGTATGGTCACTACATTTACAGACCTTCCTCCCTCAAACTAAATCAACACAGCACTCTCAAATGTTGTCAAAGAAGTTATACTTTTATATTCTAATCAACTATGTAACACAGCATTAATTGTTGTCAAATATGTTCACATTAGCTGGAATGGGAAAAAAAAATTAAAATAAATAAAAAAAAAGCAAATCTCAAGAAGGAACCTAGCTGTGGATAACGAAGGAATAAGAACACTTCCCAAAATGCCTATATATTTGTGGAATTTAAAAGAACACATCTGGGTTTGCAGACATTTATAAACAAAAGGTTCATTGAGTATAGCTCATTTACTATACCTGAATGTTGTATCTCTATAGAAATGGCAAACCACATTTTTACTTTCTTTGACTTCTTGGAAAAAGTCTCTCTCACTTGGGATTTCTCTGTATTCTCCATGTCCTTTTGAAAGCCACTCCTTTTGGAAAACATAAATGCAAACATTTAGTACAGAGTTTGTTAGTTTTGCACCTGTCTTACAAGCTCTACAACTTTTAAGAAAAGTAAGAGGGGGGCTGCAGTAGAAACACATTTCATCCAGTAATAGAGGGAGAAACAAAATAATTCCCCACTTTAGTTCTGTTTTGAAAATGTGCAGATGCCACTAGGCTAGACAACACTTTTAAGTTGCTTCTTTCTCAGTGGCAGATAGATGGTTGAGCAGTAAGGCTATCTTAGTTATTTAGAAATACAGATTTTGTACAGACCTGTGCAAATTTCTGCACTATGGCCTCTCAGTAAGACCTGACTAGTCCAAAGAGAACACTAACAACAGAAAATCCTTAGTATTTGAAGAATGTTAATTGTCATCTTCAGCTACTCTAAGATGTTTTTGGACACTCAAAGAACGCATCTAAAACTTATTCAAGTCATTACATGCATTAAAATAGATTTATTCTAATTTTTCCCCTCTCTGAAAAAATCAGGAGGAAAAAAGCCTACTAACTCATCTGCAATGGATGATTATCAAATATACACTGAAGGTATATGAGCCAGGCTTCCAGAAAACCATTCAAAAAACACATGCATACCACAAAATATCTGACAAATTTTAGAAGCTAAAATTTACAGAGTAACCACAGACTAAGCTAAATTATTAGAAACAGTGGAGTATGACAGAACTTGGCAAGAAACCTTTAGTTTCTGATGGGGGTGATGGTTAATAATTAGGCCAATCACTGTTCTTGATCTTGCAGTTTTGTTTTAGTAGTGGGGAAAAAAAACCAAAACAAAAGAACAACAAAGAGGTTTCCAAGCAAACTAAGAATATCCTGTAAACCAAGTTAGGAAAGAATAAAGAATTTCCTGAACATTGTACACATTAAAAATGCACAGAAGCATGATCACATGAAGAAGTCATTAATGGTTATGCACTAATTTCCCTCTGTACAATCCTGTTCCAGAACAGTGTGGCAGCATACTCCTTTTACTCAGTAGTATCCTACTCCAAATTTGCATTTGAAAATGCATGAGGAGAGTGAGTTAAGATCAACCACAAGTCTTTGCATGAGAATCACCACATACTCATATCCAAGAACATTCAAGTGTTATGACTTCTGACAAAGGAAAACTGAACTTTTGAAGACAATTCAGGTGCCACTTTCTTCAATTCCATGTTTAGAGAATCAAAGCTGCTAACACTGCCTGTCCTCCAGCATCCCAACCATGCCATGACATTTTATTGTATTCCTGTTTCAAAGCATGGCATTAGCTTTTATTAGTTTCATCACAGGCAGAGCATCTCCCTTCAATCCAGTCATATCCCATCCAACCCAGTCTATTTCTTTGTTTGCTTAGATGGAGTAAGATAAGAAATATATGGTTTCCCTACTTAAAACAATCTTCAGAATTCAGAAGCTTAGAGGACCTAAAGGCTCATGATTAGGTTGCCTAGAAGGTTTATACTCCCAGATAGCAATGTTCAGTGAATACAAACACCCTCAAATACTTGTATACTTGTACTCATTACCCTATCCTTATTTGAAACCATCACAGAGAGTCTTCTCTCCTCCTGTCAGAAAACACAAAGCATGCACACACAGACACTCAATTGCCTGGATAACTTAAAAGGAGAAGGTACAGAAAGTAGGGAAAAAACCACGCAAACGACTCCAAAGCACTTAGCTCCCATATAACATTTCCTTAGGATTTCTATAAATCCTGTACATGTCAGCAATTACTTGTTTCTGCTGCTGGGCGTTTTTTAGAGCCTCAAGTCTTCTTTGTTTAAGGCATTCCAATTCATCTTCATCCATTTGGTCCAGCTTCTGGATTTCAGCATCAAGATGTTCTTCCACAACCTTGGTAGTCTGAAGTATTTCATTCTCCAGAACTTTTTGAAGTATTTCAACAGAGGTATCAGCAGCCATCTTTAAATAGAAAGTGATCTCCTCAGAGCTGTGGAAACAGCAATATATGGCATTAATACCTATACAAAGTCTTAATTAAAAGCCTGACTTCTCTGACTTGCAGAGAAACAAAACACTATAGTATTTCAAGATAACAGTAAATAATTATTTTCTATATACTGCAATATCCTTTGGAGAATACTTCCACAATGAACACAGAGAGTAAGAAAGCTATCAGTCAAGTCCTATGCTCACAATCCCAAAGGCAACTGCTGATGGTGCACAGGAACCTGAAATGATTTGTCAGCATAATGACAACTCATCAGTTCCAAAGGAACGCTCATGCTGAGCCAGATCCATGTACCTTTAATAAATACTCTGAAACAAGATGATTAAATCAGAAAGCTCCACTCTGCTTGGAAGAGACATTAAGATGTCACAAAGTAAGTCTAAACAATGCTTGGTACGTAAGTTTCTGCCATTAGTTTAAATACAATTACTTTAAGTACCTAGTGAAAATTAACATATTTAAATCTGAATTAACACTCCTCAGCTGGAAAAGGCACAACTGCTTTAGGCCAATATACTGCCAATACAGTGCTTCAATTAGTACAAGGAAACTATTACAAACATCTGCCTATGGCAGCCAGCAATAGGATTTGAAATACCCAACAACCACTACCTAATTGCTGTGTGAAAAACACAGCTAAAATAACTTTCTGCAGAGTACTTTCTGCCCAAACACTTCAAAAGGCACAAAACACTAAGACTGGAGTGTGTGAAGAACTGACTGTATAACTGATTGCTCTTCCCAATAAGCTTACAGTACAAAAAGCTATCACTGTAATGCATGACTGTTTTGAAACAGGGACAATATACAGTCACCCTATTCTGATTCTCCAGAGTACTCTTGGCTGTATTTCAAAACCAGCCAAACTACCATTGCCTTTAGCACTGCAAATGCCTCGCATAGAGAGACAAAAAAGCATTTTAACAGCAATGAACAAAGTATCAACATCACGGCAGCACTCAAAGTGCAATGCAACACCAGCAGTGCTGTCTGCTGTCAACCTCCACACGTGTCATGGCCACACTTGCTCTCACTTGCAGCAAGGTCCAGGTCCTCTCCCCGAAGCTGCTAACTACAAAGTCTCTCCGGCAGTGTTTTCTATCCCACCTTTCTGTATTTTCAGAGGAAGTAAAAACCTTATTAGTACAAAGTCAGAAGCCACTAGGTTTACGGGAGAGGGAGGGAACACTGCTCAGCTGGGGCAGATGGAGGCTTGTCCTCCGAGCCAATAGGAAAGAAAACGTAACACCAACCCCAGCCAGTCTCCAGTACAGCCTGAAGTCCCCAGAAGGCTCTCACCTCCTCCCCAAGCCACTGAAGCCAGGATGTCAACAAGCGTTTCCTATGCAGAAAGTCGCCTGAGCCCAAGGGGCGCGCTCGGTGGACTCAGCACCGCTGACAGAATAGCAGTCCTGCCCGCTATGCCGAGGAGGGGCACTGGGGAGCCAGCCGACACAATCCGCCAGAGCCCAACCGAAGCGAGATCGAGGGACGCCGCCGGCACAGGGTAAGGGGGGCAGGCACACAGCAGGATACCGCGCCTCTGCGCGGTTCCGTTATAGATAACAGCCGCCCACCCCCTAACTAACACTCTAAAGAAAGCCGCCACGGTGTTGACCCGGCGCTAGCCGCACCACGACCACTCACCCCTCCTTCCCCGCTCCGCCCGCCGGCCGCGCCCCACTGCTATCTCGCGAGAGTCTAAGCAGAGACCGGCTAGCGCGTGCGTGCTTAGGCACGCACGCAGATCCCCGCTCCGCGTTCATTGGCCGGGGCGGCCGGAGCCTAGCGCGTATGTACCGTGGTGGCAGGGCACGCTATCTTCGGGGAGCGGCCAGGACGCGCCGGTGTGCGCCGCAGGAGAGGTGGGGTTCACCCTGGGGCCACGCCTCCCCTCCTGCGCCACAGCTGCGCCCCCGTAGAGGGGTTTGTCTATGCTGTCTCCCTGCTCGTTCAGGTCCCGTACCCCTAGCAATCGCGCCTTTCCCGGCATGCATAGCGGCTTTCACCACTTTGCCCTTTTCTTCCGGCCTAGCGGGCGTGTCTTGGGTGCAGAGGGGCTCCCGTGGCCCGTGCAAGCGGGAACGCTCTCTGCAGCTGTCTTAGCTGCGCGCCGCTGCTGTGGGCGGGGTTTGGCCGGCCGGGGCAAGTCCTTTTTCTGCGTGAGGTCGCTTCGGGGCGGGTGCGTGGCGGCAGCGAGTGGTTGTAACGGCTGGTGGAGGAGGGCCTATCGCCGCCGCCTTTCTTAGGGGATCCTTGGGGTTGGTGCCCAGTCCTCGCAGGAAGTCGGGGCGCGGTGGGGACTTAACGGCCGGGAGCCGCGGGGTCAGCCCCGTCGATTGATGCCGTGAGGTAAGGACGGCCGGTGCGGCGAGGGCAGGCGGGGCTGGTGGGGGGTGGGCGCCGGTTTACGGCGGGACTTGGCCGAACTGGTTCCGCCAGCCTTGCTGAGAAGACGGCTGTGTTGCAGTACCTGGGGCGTGTTATCTCTGCTCTTGCAAGTGTGCTTGAAGATCCACAGATCTAAATAATATGATATTAAAGTGTGTTTTTTTTTAATAAAGCCAAGTGTTCTGTTTTTTTGTTTCCTGGAAATCTGATTGTCCAGTACTGAAGTATGCTGATTAGTTAGGCGTGGAGGAAAAATAAACTGCCCTTATCTGCAACCCACAGAGAGCCTGCGTGGGAGAGGCTGATAGGGAGTTACAGCTGTATCAAGGGAAAGAGAAGTAGGAATGGAGGGTCGTAAGGAGGGAAGCAAGATGAAGATGGTGACCCGGAGGCAGAAGGATGAACTGTGAGGCTTGCTCCATTTGCAACAAGAATTGCTGTATCCTGGAGGTGACAACAGCAGAAAACGTGCAGCTCAAAGCATATTAAATAGTGTGATGTCTATGACCCCCATTTTTCTTCTTGTTTTACTCTTGAGAAAGGTTGCCTCTGCCATGATATGCAATGTTTGATGTCTGACTTCTATGCCACATTTCTGCAAACTCGGGCCATAGTCTGCCCCACAGCAGCAGTATCCAGACACTCCTATGAGAGTGCATACAGCACTGTTTCAGCTCCTATGCTACAAAGCTGCTTGGAGGGGAGAAGAAGGAAATGCTTTGTATGCTGAGAAAAACCTGTTGCAGTGAGAAGGAAATTCAATACTCTCGATGTAGCCTGGCAGCTGATTTCCCTGCAGGGGCACCTCTTCTGTCCCCAGAGCTGTTTCATCTCTCCTTCTGCACTGAGCTTGTAAACACAACCCTGCTGCCTCTGCTGTGTTGTGGTGGGAAGCCAGTAATCACAAAATCAGAGGGTGGGCTTCACTTCCTGTGTGAGCAGCACTTGAGGGTAAAGGATTAGCACAGTCTCACCAAGGATTATGTGAGAGCACAACTTGCTTACATACAGGAGGAACAGCCAGGCATGCAGACAGGCCTCACACCTGAACTACTGCCTGGTCATAGTGCTGCCATGATGCATCCTAAAAGCTTTTTGCTTCTTCATTCCAATACTTTAACATAGGTGTCCCATTTGCCTCCAAACAAAAGCTTTCTAAACGTGTTTCCTTTATTTTGGCTATCTGGTTGGGTTTTGTGACCAAATGGGCTACAGACATGCCAGGAGTTCTGGGTCTCCATGCATCCATCTGGAGAGGCAGGAGGACTGGAGTGAAACTGTAGATTTGAGGCATTACTTAGACATTTTTCTGGACTGCAGACTATAAAACTGATGGAAACAAAGTCGATTTCGAGAAGTGGATCGCTTCGACACCCGAGAGCGCCGGCGAAGGAGCCGGCAGCGCTGGCCCACCCCAACGTGGGCCTTGCGCCGAGCAGAGCCGCCTGTTCCTCCCTCCTCCAGCCGGAAGGGAGCGCCACTGCGCGTAGACGCTGCCTGTCGGGCTACGCAACAGCCGCTCTTCGCGTGCCGGCGCGAGGCAGGCTGGGACGACGGCGGGGGGCGGGGCAAGTGCAGGCGCGTGCGCGGTGCGTGGCGCGCGGCGGGGCGGGCGGTGGGGGCGTTGTTACCATATGCACGGGGCTGCGCGCGGGCGGCCGGGCAACACTGAGGTGTGGGACAAGTGCTGGGGCCGCCGCTATGGGCAAGAAGCAGAAGAACAAGAGCGAGGACAGGTAGGGTGTCAGCCACCCTCTCTCCGCGCCGCCCTTCTCGTGCTGCTCTGACAGTAGCCGCATCAGCGGCTGCGAGCGTCGGTGCCGCGGCGCTGAGTCAGGCCTTGCTGGGGCTCTTGGCCTCGTCGGAAGCGGCTGCCAGGCGAGGCTGGCCAGGCCAGGCGTGGCGGCCGTTGGCCTGGCGGTGTCGGCGTGGAAGGCCCGGTCGTGCCCCTCGTCTTAGAGAGGCGGCACCGGTTAGGTGTGCAGGCCTAGCCGGCGCCGGAGACTGGCTGTCCCGCGGACGGCACTGTGGAGCGGGTGGCCGGCGACCACTGAGGCTAGCGTCGGCCGGAGAAACTTAGCTGTTGGTGCTGGAGCGGCTGCGTTGTCGCTGTCCTTGCGCTTCTTTTTGTGAGCCTCGCTTTGCTTCTCAGGGAGTTTGTTCGAGAGAAGGCAGTGTTAGATGCCCGCTGGTTGTGAGTGCAGATCTGGATTGTCAGCTAAAAATCGCTGAGTGGTTCATTTGCAGTGCCTATAGTGATTATTGGTTTATTTATTGGGTTTCTTTTGGTTTTGGTTTGTTGTATCTTTTTTTAATGGGAAACAATGATCGTGCTATAATTTAGTGATTTATGCATGTTTAATGAATACAGATATGACTTATTTTAGTGATTGGTGGCTAAGAGGATCACTTCTACAATTGTGTGTGTATCATCTTGATACTACACCATCTGTGTGTGTTAGAGAGTCTTATAATGGCAACTATATTAACCATATGGAAGACTGGATAACGTATATGTATGCTAGCAGGAGAGGACATATTTTTACTTGTCATTATAAAACAATGAATAAAAGGTACAATCAACACGGGGAGTGGTTTTAGTTCTTATTTTTTTTATGAAAAAAGAAAACTGACATCTTAAAATATGTACCAACTAGAAATGGTAACTCTCTTTCCTTACCTAGTCTGCTCATATTGTATATCCTTCCTGAGTCATTGTTTCTTTTATAGTACTACTTATGACAGCTGTTTGACAAAATATTATTTCTTCTCTAAGCATATCTTACTACCTAGATGAGTATTGCATTAAGATGTTGATGTTAATGACTTCAAGTTGTTACCCTTCGCCATGTTAGGCTATAAACTTAGTTTCTCTGGTCCTGTCTGGGAGGTATCTGGTCCTGCTAGTGAGGTACCTTTCTCATCTGATTTTTTTTTCTTGACACCTTTTGCCATACCATGTATATGTCTGTTGTTACTAGCTTGTTTCACAGGCTGTATTTCACAGGTATATCTTTGGAGCAGCTCTGCTGATGAGTCAAGTGTGATTTGAGAAAGAAGAGGGAAGAATTGGATCTTTATGCTTGAAAGAATAGAAGGCCTAGTGCTCTTCTTTGTACCTGGTGTGGTAGGTGCCAGGATCGTGCAGAAACCTTCAGATACTGAAGCACTGCTGCTTCAGGCCCTTCCAGTGACAGTGGCTGGTATGCAGGAGCCTGTTTTAGAGTCTTGGTGCCTTCTGGATACCTTGTTCCATTTATATCTCTGCATGTCTGTAAATCACTGAGCATGGGCCTCTCTTGGGCACTATGCACAAAATCTCATTTGTTTAGAAATGGTAAGCACACTTTAAAAGAAAAGCCAAGGATTTGCTGTTAGAGTAATTGAAATCTTAAGAGACTAACAATAATTAATTCAGATCTAATTGTTTAAAAAAAAAAGGAAAGAACAATGATGCAGTTGAAGTAGTTATTCTCACTGTCTTGCTGCTGTTCAGTGTCCTAAGGTCAGTGGTTTCATCCTGGTGCTGGTGAGATGTTACAGCAAGATGTTACCATCAGATGTCCTTCACAAGGAGCAATATGATCACTTGAACTGATGGATTCATCTTCCTCGTGCAGGGATCCACTCAAGATCATTTTTATGTATTTGCAAATGTGCTTATGTGCCTTTGCTCTTCATGGGTCTGCAGCTCTGCGTTGCATCCAGATATGTAAAAGGCACTATATAGTGTTACCTTAAAACCAGTTCTGTTCAAGTCTGCATTTCTCTTAACCAACTGCTGGTGGGTTTTGGGGTGTCCAGTGCCAAGTTCTGTACAAGCTGTATCTCTTTATCCCATGCCTGTGATCCCCTCTACTGCATGCTGTGTCTCTACTTCTCAAGGTCTCTGCTACTGTACCAGGCATGTGTTTCTCTGCACTGTGTTATTATTGTGGAATTGTGAATCTCTCATTTTGTACAGAATAACTGCTTGTTACTGCTGTCTGTAAGAAACTATTCTTGCAGCATGCCTGGGTAAACAAAAGGCATAGGGACCTGGTCAGTTAGAGGAATTGCTGTCACAGCTAAATCAAGTGACAGTTGCAGGCAGGTCAAGAAAAGTTCAGCCAAAGTAAGCCTGACAGGCTTTATTCCTAAGGCTTTGCAAATGCGGTACAGAGCAGCTAGCAGTGGTAATGCCATGTTACAGGACTACATAGGTGTATGGTAATGGGAGGGATGATGAAGGAGAAGTGCCCAAACAGTATCTCTTTGAGAAGAAGGACAGAATTGTTAGACTGAGTGTATTTTTTAGCAGGGAATTTGAGGGGATGGACCTGGAAGGCCAGTGATGTTTTGGGATAGGCTCTATTTGCAGCGGTACTGTCATGATCTGATGATGGTTCTAGCTGGCAGCCCTGTGAATGTCAGGTTCCCTTGAGGGAGAGGCTTCGTCAGTTATTTACATCTGTAGCTTGAAGTTGGTCTTCAACATCCCCCATTGTTCTCCCTTCCATTCCAGTAGAGTAAGAGAATGGCACTGTCAAATCAAAGGCTTCCAGCTGGCTTTGACTCTTCCATCTTCAATTCTGATCTTGCTTGTTGCTCTTTCCTTTCCTCTCTGCTTCCCCAACAGCTATGTTATAGTTGCAGTCCCTTACGTTGCTTTTGGCTACAACTCCCAAAGCATGTGGTAGCTCACAGGCATAACTTGCAGTGCAGAGGAAGCATGTGGGAAGATGCAGGTGATATGTTTTTGTTGGGAATATTTGTTCAAGAATTGATATGATAGGAAAGAGATTTTTCTGCTTGTCTTCTGACATATTGAGACAAGCTATGGAAGGTAGACATCATCTTTACTCTGCTTTTCTCCCCTCATCCCTATAGCTTTGACTTCTGTTGTGTAGTTTCCTTCTTCCTTGTTTCTGCTGCCTATGGTAGAGGTGATTTAACCCTAGTGAGCAACTAAGCACCAGGCAGCTGCTCTCTCATTCCTTCCTGCTCCTAGTGGGATGGGGAGGAGAATTGGGGGGGCGGAAGTAAAACTTGTGAGCTGAAGTAAGAAGAGTTCAATAATTAAAATATAATAATTGTAATGAAAAGGAATGTAACATACATAGGGAGAAATAAAAACTCAAGAAAACAAAAGTGACGCACAATACAGTTGCTCACCTCCTGCCTATCAATACCTGAGCAGTGATCCATGCCTCCTGGCCAACTTCCCCCAGTTTATACACTAAGCATGACATACTATGGCACAGTATATCCTTTTGGGTAGTTCAGGTCAATTGTCCTGGCCATGCTCTGTCCCAGCCTCTTGTTCACCTCCTTAGTAATAAAGAATGTGAAACAGGAAAAAATCCTTTACTGGGTATAAGTGCTACTTAGTAACAACCAAAACATCAGTATATTATCAACCTTACTCTCACACTAAATCCAAAACACAGCTACTAGTAAGAAAATCAACTCTATCCCAACCAAAACCCAGACAAGGCTGTGGTGATGGATATTGGTGTATGCCTGGAAGTGTGCTGGTGAATGAGAGTGAGGATGAATTTTGTCATGGGAACAGGATATAAGCAAATAGCAACAAGACCCTGAATGAGATGATTGCTATGATAAACAGAGAAAGAATAGAAATGCAGGACTGTTGTCTGTTAGAAATACATATCAATACCTGAACAGGCTGAATATCAATCATATCAATTGAGAACAGGCTGAATGTACAGAGGGTTGTGATCAGTGGTGCAGGGTCTAGTTGGAGGCCTGTAGCTAGTGATGTGCCCCAGGGGTCAGCAGTGGATCCAGTCTTGTACAATATCTTCAGTGACCTGGATGAAGAGATGTAGCATGCTCTCAGCAAGTTTGCTGATGATACAAAACTGGGAGGAGTGGCTGACACAGAAGCCTGTGATGCCATTGAGAATGACCTGAATAGGCTGTAGAGCTGGGCAGAGAGGAACTTCATGAAGTTCAACAAAGGCAAGTGTAGAATCCTGCACCTTCTCTGGAGACTTTCAAAACTTGCTGGGACATGTTCTTGTGCAGCCTGTTCTAGGTGTACTTGTGTTAGCAGGGAAGTTGGACTAGAAGATCTCCAGAGATCACTTCCAACCCCTACTGTTCTGTTATTATGTGAATAATACACCTGCAAATCTGTTTCTACTGCACCAGTGCCTCTGTTGTGCTCGTCTGCACCCCTATCACTTGGTCACTGTGCATCTGTCAATGAAGAATGTATTTATTTAGAATGGTCACTGTAGCTTAAACACAACAGGATGTTACAGAACTGCTTTTTAAAGTGGAAAGTGTCTTGGGTCATACATAGTTCCTAAGCCATAGGAAATTGCTTTAATTATTTCTTCTTTGGAATTTTTATGGTTGTGTTGATCACTCCTTTTCAGATGAAACTACATAGCAGATCTTTCAATAAAAATATGAGGGATCTGAATTTTCAGACTTTCCTAACAGAAGTGTAGGTATTCTCACGCATAGTCTAGTTCGTCCTGGGGGTGATTTGTTTTGGATAGAGCTGTAATGGTGGAAGGTATGCCAAGGTTCTTGCCTCTTGTCCTTGTGAATTTAGGATCTTTTATTTTTTCAAATGTGTGAGAGGAAACGCTGTTCTTAACTAGAGCTCAAACCTCAAACTGCCGCTGTAGATGTCTGAATAAGCATGCTATGCACTATATGTTACAAATTATTTCCTACTCGGAGTATGGATATTTCTCCCTTGATGATCTTAGCTCTTTGCATGTTTTTCCTCTTCTCCCAGTTTTAAGTCATCTTTTCCTTTTCTTAACAGTTTTCCTTAGCTTCCAGTAGGTAGTCTTTAGGTGTATTTATTCTTATGCCCTTTAACTTTGTGAACTGTAGCTTAGGCATACCACTCTGATCCTTCATGCATATTGCTTTAGAAGTTACTGGTGCCAGCTGTGATTCTGCAGCCAAGAGTGGACACTGCTGCTGAAATAAGACTTACATTGCTGTTGCTGATGCTATATATTGCTTTCTCTTCTGCAAGTTAAATTGCTAGCATTGTCTACCAGTGGTTCTATTTGGTGGTTGTGGGTTGTGTTTGTTTGTTTTTTTTTTTTATTTATTTGTGTGTTAAGTAAAATGTTCTTAATATTGTGTGTAGGAAAGGTCTGTGAAGGCTGCATCAAGGAGAACAACTGATCATGGAAATCATTATTTTGCAAATTGTCTGGAAGATGCCAGAATTTTGTATTGCAGAATGGATTAAATTAACACCAAATAATGTCTCCATTACAGAAACTTCTTGGACTGTTCTATTCAAATGTATAATTCTTTTCCCCCCAAACTTATATTAAGTGCCTTTTTTTTTTTTTTCAAGCAAAGTGTCTTTGTAAAAGACTAAAGATCTTCAAATAATTGTGGTAATGGCAACATAAACAAAAAAGCACTGCAGTATACGAGGTTGGTTGTTAGAAGCAGCTTTTATATTTGAAATCTTGATTCTCTTCATCTGTTAGCATCTTAAAAGCATCTAAACCTTACATATAACTGCTGTTCATGAAAAGTATGATAATAGTGCATTGCAATTCAGCAGGAATTGCAGAAACTGTTCTTTCAGTTCTCTGAAGATCTCTAGAAAGCCTCACTCAGAATAGAGGTTCATAATATGCAGCTCAACAAGCTGACATACCTTTGCTAGTTTTAACTATTTCTGTGGTCATGTTTTTCTGACTCTGGACTTGCGCATCACTCTATATTCTGTGTTTAAGTAACTTTTAATGTTTGTGTAATATTCCTTACCCTCTTCCCTCTGACTCTGTCCACAGAAATAACGGAAGAAATAATTCTTCTGTACAGACATTATGTGCACATGTAATTAATTCAATCATTAAGTTTGGCTTGCTAAAAAAGTACAGTGCAGTCTGATGGATGTTTTGGTCTGAAAGCAGCTGGTGTCTTGCAGAAGATGTGTGTTTTGATGATCCTAGTGTTTGCAGCACTGGTGACTTGTTCTTCCCATTTGTCAGTTTTTTCTTTTATAATAGTGTACTGGAGATTTTCAACATTATTCTGCTATCTTAACACTGAAATATGTTCAGATACATGCTCTAAGGTGAAGTATTGGTTTTAGTTATATTTCATGTAGATAGGCATCCTTTGCTCTTCATTAAGGACAATCTGAAGTGAATTTTATCAAGTGTTCTAAATTACCTTTTTGCCACATAGCTTGATTTCATACAGTGGGAGATACATATGATATGGAAATTTTGAAACACTGGACTTGAAGATAATTTTTATCATCTTTGTGCTTTTTCTAAACAAACCAACCCCAAAGAACTAGTTCAGGGAAAACCAAATACTAGATCTTTACTGTCATATTCTATGCTTTTAGTCATCTTGTCTTAGGTTATTCTTTCTCTTGGGAAGGAGTAACTCCATGCACCACTACAGGCTAGGGCTTGACCTGCTGGGAAGCAGCTCTATGGAGAAAGGCCTGGGAGTGCTGATGAGCAAGTACACCAGGAGCTGGTAATGCGCCTTCATGGCTAAGGTGGTGAAGAAAGAAAAGTGTGGCCAGCAGCTTGAGAGGAAGTTCTCTTTCTCTTCTACTTTGCCCTGGTGAGGCCACATCTGGAACACTGTGTCCGGTTCTGGGCTTCTCTGCTCAAGAGGAATAGGAAACTCCTGGACATGGTCCAATGCAGTGCCACAGAAATGATTAAGGGACTGGGGCATCTCTTAGGAGGAGAGGCTGAGAGACCTTGGCCTGTTTAGCCTGGAGAAGAGATGTCTGAGAAGGGATCTTGTAGGTGCATTTAAGTATCTAAAGGGTGGAGGTCACAGAATGGTAGGGGCTGGAAGGTACTCGAGCAGGGTCACCTAAAGCAGAAGACATAGGAACTCACCCAGGGGCTCGTCTCTTTTCAGTGATGGCCAGTGACAAGACAAGAGACAGTGGTTACAAACTAGAATACAAGAGGTTTCACTTGAATTTAAGAAGAAACTTCTTTGAGGGTGACAGAGCACTAGATGAGGCTGCCCAGAGGTTGTTTTCACATTCTTAGATAGGTAAGACTGAGAAAAAGGCCGTAGTCCTCTAGGGAAGTAATAGTAAAGACCTGTCTAAAAGTATTAGTTTTACTTAGTCTAAAACTGTTGCAAAACCAAACACAGGGAAACAGATGGTTCAGCTTCTTTTCAGTCTTCTTGAAGTTCAAGAGCTTGCTATTTATTTATTTATGATTAAGCCAGAGAATATTACTTAATGACAATGATGGTCCTTTGAAGCTGGTTATAATTACAGACCTGGTGTCATGTAAATGATGAAATAGCTCCAAAGTTGACTCAGCAAAAATGAGTCTTCTGATTATGCAGGAATGTGGACAGTGAGTTCACAGTACTTATGCAATTTTCTTGCTGTGTTGACTAACAGACTCTCCTGCCCCATGCACATGAATGTGGTGTTTGTTGTGTGTTGTGGGGTTTTTCTGTTTTGTTTTTAATTCAGCCTGTCTTTCATTGTATGGCATTTTGAGGCATTTGAGCTTCAACTTCACAGGGACAGCTTAAAAGCAATCCTAACTAAATACTTTTTTAGCTTGTTAGCAGCAGTATGATAAAGGCAAGCTTTAATAATCATATTTATGTCAGCGCAGTGGATCAAAAGGTACTTGTGGTCTTTGAGTCTGCATGTACCCTTTAGTTTCAGCAGGACAGTGTTATGCTGTTGACTTTGCAAAGCTGGATGTTGGATTTCTAGTAATTAAGAGCTTGTACTCAAATTATTCCATTTAATTTCTGTAGTCCCATTTAACTACTTCCAGTAGAGTCAAGTTGATATAGATGGGGACAACTCAGCTCCTTCGTATACTGCTGATTAATCCCGTAGCTCCAAGCTTTTAGTTCATGTGTGGATGAATAGTTTATTTTTGCTCTTTATCGTACTGTTGCCTATTCAGGATGTCATCTCTGCCACATGTAGATGACATGAAGCCTGTTTAGAATTAAGTTTTGCCCTGTGTTTGGGGATACATATATTGTAGGTACTGTAGTTAATGTACTCAAAGTCATAATTGTGTATGATCATTGGAAAGAGCAGGAGGAGAACATGAATGTTTGTTGGTCATCATGCTAATATAATATGCTTGATTTTGGAGAGTATGTGTGAAATGCTGTTGGTGTCAGTTGGTTTGCTAGAGAAAGCCACCTGTATGGGACGTTGGAGGAGCTTGTTTGGCAAGGAAGAGCAGTTAGGCGTTTCAACTGCAGAAATTCACTGACCAAAGAAAATTGCCAAAAGTCTTTTGGCTCTTATTTTGGTAGCTGTAATCCTGTCTTCCCTGCACTTGTCTGTTTTCTGGGACAATACTCAGGAAGCCTTTCAAGTTTCTGTGCCTAGATTTCTCTTACACAGATTGTATTGCATGCAGTATCTGTCCTTAGTGCGGCAGCTTTGCACTGAAAATCCCTAGTAATCAGTATATTAACTATGTTGGTACTTGCAGTCTTTTTTCCCTTTTTTTTTTTTTTTTTCTTTTAAGCTTCCATGGAAGAAAGAAGTGATAGATCATCAAAATGAAAATAGTTGTTAGCAAGCTTTAATGTTTTTTATCTTACTTCAGAACCGTAAGTTTTAATCTTGAGTTGGGGCATGACAACTTCTGTTCTGGTGAGATGTGCACTAATACCTGTAATAATCTTACCTGCAAAAGAAAAGATAAAACTTTGGACTTCAAAAATGCATCTCTAATTGTGCACAAGTGTTAGAAACTATGAAACTTTACAATGGAATTATTTGTAAGCCAAATGGCAATGCATGCTCTTAAAAGACTAAGCCAAACCTTATGTGGAAACCAAGACTGACATGAGTATGAACATCTGTAAGTCGGAGCTTGTGCTAGGGTGAACTGTGGTCTCATGATGGCTTCCACAAGGATTGTCTAGGTTTTGGCTGTTGCAGGCCATTGCATCAGAAAAAGAACTTGCTCAAAACCTGTGCTCAGTTCTCATGTCTTGAAGAACACCACCTCCTACTCATAAAAAAAACCAAACAAATAAACCCCAACATTTTAAGGTATATTCTATTTTAGTGAGCGTGGGTTTGGTATGGTTTGGTTTGGTTTTGTGTGGGGTTATTTTGTTTGGTTGGGTTTGGGTTTTTGGTTTTTTGTTTTTTTTTTTTTTTTCTTCCCCCTCCCCTTTTTTTTCCTTTTTTTCTCCCTAACAGATGCTATGTAATAGCTGATGGTTTTGATGGCTGGTATTATTTTTATTATTTCCACGCCCCCCGACTTTCTAGTCTTAAATATTGTTTCCTTGATGAGGTGTTTTTTCCTTTTTTTTTTTCCCTGCATACTGTGCATTTATCAGACATGAGGTTTTTCAACTTTCTGACTCAATAGCTTGCAACTGTGGGGGATGTTATAAGTAGGAGACCTCCTGGCCATCTTTCTACATCTGACTGAACAGTGGTAGGTGGCAGCTCTTAATTTATTTTCTAATTCTGCTTTAATCATACTGAAAACATTTGATACCTTTTCTTAGAAGACAATTTGGGATTGTAGCTTTATTTGTCACTGTTTTTACTTGACATGTAGCACAGTGCCTTAGGTTGTGTGTCGCTTTCTGTTACTAGTTGGATATTATGTTTTGATTGCATGACACATGTTAAATTTCCTTTGCTGTCCATACTTCCTTTAAATCTCCAAACACTTTTTTGGGGCGATCTGGATATGTTTGATCCTGGTTTGGTACAGAGCGGCATGCTCGCCCAGCATTTAACTAGTGACCCAGTTGAATATTCGGGAATCTGCCTGTAAGTGACTTTCCCTGTGTAATGCAAGTTTTCAATGTTCTATGCAGACAACTTGTACTGGAACTCTTCTGGACAACAAATGATTTCTTAATGCCTTTTCTAGGGCAGTAAGGCAAATATTTTTCTATATAAAGTGTGTGATTGTTCCCATATGCTACTTTTATAATGCTTTGGAATATTTTCATGTCTTATATTGCTGTAATCCTGCTTACATGCAAAAGACAGTGAAATTGAGTAGGAGAAATGTAGAACTTTTTTTTTTTAAATCAGTTATTTAATTCTAAAGAAAAAGAATTTTGATTGGTATCTGAAGGTTTTTTTACTCATTATTGCTATCTTCTTTAGTTAGCTTGTCTGCTTCGGCTGCCTAGTTTTGCCGTTTTAGGCACAGACTTAATATTAAGGATCCTTTGTGAAGGAATGTTGCAGCCAGTTAATGTTTTGAACATTGCTTGCTTGGGTTTGAGTGAAGTACACACACCTAACTCTTGCTCTAATTTATTGCACTGAAATGCTGTTTTAGCAATATCAGAACTCTTTTCATATCTGGTGGCAAAGGTATGTAAATAAGAAAAGGTGACTGAGGCTTCGCTTCTGAAATGGAGACAAAAAAATTAATTGGGGAAATAATTTGAGGTCAGAATTGAAAACCATTTGAGCATTCTGGTTCTTTCAGGTTCCTGTATCAGGCACTCTTGGGATTAAGACCTTTGTAACGGGCAAATAGAGGGGCAAGAGAGGCTGTGTGAAGACCTTTTTGGAGGACTTGGAGGAGCAGGTTCCTGCAAGAGTGTTTGGGTTTCAGAATTGTGTTTGAGTACTGCTTAAAAATGTTTACAGGGAAGAGTTCCTGGGTGTATATTCCAATGCCATAGTAAAGATGCTTTCCTGTTATGTCTTTGCGTGCAATGGGTTACTTACAAGCATTCCCCTGGAAGAAGGGGTAGGCACCTTCTCAATCTTCTATTCAATTTTATTATAAAATCCTGAGGCAATATTACTAGCTTTAAAACATAAGGAAATTCAAGGTCACAATGGAAATAAATTCTTAGTAATGGAAGCCAATATTTTAATTCCTTGGCTTTCTAAGGATACTCTTACTTTACAATCTTGAGAAGAATTATTACTCTATGTATCACACCCTTAATGTTACTTTTTGCTTTATCAAGGTTCAAATGTTTGAAGCCTACTGTGTCACTTAGTAAATGGAAATGTTGTGGAAAGTATAGACTTCTCAAACTGTTGACTATTAAGCAGTGGAAGCCAAGGTTGGAAAGACTTTTGTGCTATGTTTATGCCACTATTGTGACAGCTGAACAGTCTTCGTTATTACTCCTAAACAGTTCTTGCTGGTGGGTGTTAAAGCTTAATGTCTCTGAATTAGGTTTTTCAGTGTTTTATTTGAGAGAGCTTTTTCCCCCCCCCATAGAAGGTTTTAGTTTTTTTTTTCTTCAAGGCTCAGTTGAAGTGTGTTGATATGAAAATAGTCCCACTTCCTCTTAAAGCCTGTATCCTGAAAACTAAAGGTACTATAAGCAGCATCTTAGCTAGTAGTATAAAAGCCATTTGGTTTTGTGGTTGGTCATAACTTTCTGCAAAATTACTATGTGAAAAGTCAACCTGGAGAATATAAAATGTAAAATATAATCTGTTTCAAGGCTTGGCACGTCAATATCTGTTCAGCCATTCAGTTAAGATTCTGTAGTAGTGGGAGCAGTACAACCATGAACAAAGTAGTAGTGGAGCTTATATTTTGGTGTCTCCAAGCTATTTCAAGCTTGGATTTGCCTCAGTCTTCCTTATTAACTTCTAGATTAGAAGAGGGTAGGCAAGTATGTTTAATAAATGTTCTGCACTTAATGCAAAAAGAAACGTGAGGGCTGTCGAGGGTTTGAGAGGAAGGCCCAGCCTTCTCCCCCCCACAAAGTGAAGGAAAAAAAAATAACCACAGCTAGCCACAGCCGGAGGAGCAAAAGGAATGCTATATTTTACAAGCAGTTTTAGGGAATGCAGGCTATATATACACAGCTTACAGTATTTACAATGTATACACAGAAATATACAGCAAAGTAATACAGGAACTAAATTCCTCCCCCCCCCCTTTCTGGAGGAGGGTTCCCCCTCCCTGTACCCCCTTCTCTCCCCTTTTTCCCCAAAGAGGGTTAGAAAGAGAGAAAAAGAGCAATTGTTAATAGAAGCAGTTATAAATTAGTAGGCCACGCTTATCTGTCCAAGGTCAGTCTGGCAATGAACCTAGAAGCAGACGAGCTGCAAAGAGGGAGGAGGGAAGACTGAAGTGAAGAAAAGCTCAGCGACACTCAAAACTTAAAGTTGCATTCTACCAGTCTACCAATGAAATTTGTTTAGACCTGTCTTTTGTTTACAAAACTTTCAGCCACAGTGTCCCTTTCTTAAAGGCGCTGCCTCAAACGGTCGCAAGGGCCCATGTGTGGGCCTAGCTGTAATACAGTTAACCTGATATTAGGGCTTTTAAATGAGGTGCAGATTTAATTATTGAGATTTTTATTTTGGCTACCTATACTAACCCTGGTTAACTGTCAGTGAGACTGCTTATTAAAACAGCTGTTAAAATTGCTGGAACAATAAGTCAGCTGTTCTTAGGGTGAAAATGGCCAAAAGTTTATTCTTTCCTCTTGGGGGAGGTGGGGATTAGTTTATAAATCTTGCATTAACTAGTTTAGAGTTGTGTTTCTTTGAGAAATTATCATGTCAGTGCGTAAGAAGTACTACCAGGTATATTCAAGGTGTGTTTTTTCTTCTCTTAATCAGAAGCTTCTCTGGTAATAAAGATGCTTGTTCAGCTGAGTGCTGCATTGTGCTGCTTTTTATTCAGTTCGTGTAGGAAAAGAGATCATAAAAATACAAATAATCAGCTTTGTCCTTTAAATAAAGGAAGTGCATTGTTGCTTCTTTGTGCTGTTGTCACACCTAGGCAATGTTTGGTGACTTGCTTATGCCAAATATTTGGGCTAAAACATAGTTGTGAATATCAGCATTCACTTCAACTTGTAAAGTTATTCTTTTGGCTCTCTCCTTTTACAAAGGGGAAGTACAACTTAAGACAATGAATTTCAGAGTATTTAGAGGAACGAGTACTTGATTATTAACATTCAACTTCTGGGTTTATAAAATGGCAAGGCTGAAGTTCAGTTAGTTCAGAACTGGGTGGTATCTTGGAGGTCCTGAATTTGGAAGAAATTAATTTCTCTTACTTTATGGATATAGGTTCAGGTATTTGATGGGTCAGCTTTTGTCTAGCTGATTTGACTTAAGTGGGTATTAATAACTCAGAATGAAGTTGTGAAACAGTTTTCTGCCCATGTATCTAAGAGGGAGTTAGGTGAGAAATAAGTAGCATAGTTATTAAATAGATTTCAAAACTGCAAGCTGTGATAAAAATAGCATCCTAATAGACCAATTTTGATCTGAGTACTGAAGTTGTAAGCGTGAAGTAGGGATTAGGTAATACACCTTTCTCGCAGTTGTAATGTGAGTGTCATTAGGTGGAAAAACTTCTCGTGCTACAAGTCAAGGGTAAAAAAATGCATCTATTAATAAAGGACAGGAAAAAAGACACTTCTGCTTAGTTGCAAATGAGAGGTTATTTATAGCAAGAAAAAGTACTTCTGAAAGAGAAACTTTATGTGTAATAAAATCTGCTGAGGAAAGATGCATGTTTCAGATGCCTAGTGAAACTTCATCAAACATTGGAATAGACTTCCCAGGGAAGTATTTGAATCACCATCCTTGGAGGTGTTTAAAAGAAAAATAGTAGTTCTGAGGGACATAGTTTAGCACCAGATTTGATAGAGTTAGAAAATGGTTGGACTCAATGATCTTCAAGGTCTTCTGCAACCAAAATGGTTGCATGATTCTGTGATCCTTTTGGATTGCTTTAGGCCTGGGGGAGTTAATGCTAAGACAAGTGGTGGAAATGATTGCTTGCCAGCTGTGTTGATGTATTTTATGATGTGCTCTAGAGTCTGGCTCACTTCTGAACTGTGTTCCTCCGTGTGACTTCTTTCTCAAAAGATAAGAATAAAACTTGAAGTTTGATGGCAAAGTGTTGTCAACTGTTATCACAGGTTGGAAGCTGTGAAAAACTTTTACTTTTTTTCTGAAATAAAATCCAGTAACTTTTGTGCTTGCTGAAGGATGTTTGAAGGAGCAGGCTCTGAATAGAATTTCCAAGATTTCTTCTATTTGTGCTTAATTTTTACACTTTCATCATGGGGGCAGCTCCTTCTATCCATGACAACTGCTGTGAGTTGACTTGTCTTTTGAGGGAGCAAAATGAAACAGTCTAGTTACATCTTCCAGTGAGTTTTATCAAGTCTCTCCTCTAAACTTTTTAAGTCAGTGTTGCAAGATCTGAATGTGTTTTTATGTTCCATCTCTGTTCAATCAGGCAACAGATATGAAAGTTTTTCCTCTTTGCCCTATTGGGTGGAGTAAGTTAATAGTGTATAATGATTTTTTAAATGTGGGGTTTTCCACTGCATTGCTTATGGTTTGTGATTAACATTACATTTTGAAGATTTTGATTTGTTTTATGCAGGTGGCTTCTACTTATGTAAACTCAACATTTGAACTCTTAGTAATCCTGCTTTCCTTTTGCATTTTAGTGCAAAAGATGATATTGATATTGATGCCCTTGCTGCTGAGATAGAAGGTGCAGGTGCTGCAAAGGAGCAAGAGCCTCAGAAATCCAAAGGCAAAAAGAAAAAAGAGAAGAAGAAACAGGATTTTGAGTAAGTTAGTGTTTTTCCTCTGTCTTACTTTATTCCATTATACAAAAATTCAGTTACTTGAGTACCTTAACTTCTTTCTTATTTTAGTGAAGATGATATCCTGAAAGAGCTGGAAGAACTGTCAATAGAAGCACAAGGAGGGAAAATTGACAAGGAACCTTCTACAGGAAAGGTGAACACTGAGAGGGAGGTGGGTTTTTTAAGAGGAAGTGGTTGAAATAAGAGACACTTAGGTCCCAGAAGGGTTCTAATTTTGTGGTGTAGTTTGAGATCTTATGTAAAACATGCAGCTACCATGTATTTTTAAATGCCCTTGATCATATTTTCAATTGTGAAAGATTTTACCAGAAGCCGTGTCTTCATGCTGCTAATTATTCAAAGCCAGTGAGAGTAAATTTTAATTGTGGGCTAAGGTGTAGTACACTCAGCAGGTACAGTTACGGCTTTCAAACTTTGTCTTCAGTAAGATGAGTTTTTCTTGACATTTTGCCATACTACTACTTAGTTTACAATAACAAGTAATTTTTATTTTTTTTTGTGGCTGATTTATTGAATTGTTTAATTTCCAGGTTGAAAATGATAATGAAGATAGCTTATCAAAACAAGATAAAAAAAGGAAAGGAAAGAGTAAAAAAGGCAATCGGGAAAATGACTATGACAGTGAGGAAGTGGAAGATAAAGATAAGAAATCCAAAAAAACTCAGAAAGCAAAACAAGATATGCTTTCTGGCAGTGATGATGATGATAATGAGACACAGCTTAAGAAAAACAAAGGGAAGACTCAGAAGGCAGTGTCTTCAGATGAGAGTGGTGATGAATCAGATGAGGTCTCCCTATCTAGAAAAGAGCAAAAGAAGAACCTAAAACCAAAGTCCACTCCTGCTGCTGAAAGTGGGGATGATGAAGAAGAACCTTCATTCAAAGTAAAAACAGTGGCTCAGAAGAAGGCAGAAAAGAAAGAACGTGAAAGGAAAAAACGTGAGGAAGAAAAAGCAAAACTGAGGAAGCAAAAAGAGAAGGAGGAATTAGAAGGTGGTAAAGAATCTGCAAAGCCAAAAGAAGCTCTAAAAAAAGCTGAAGAGAAGGCGTCTCTCGAAGTCGCAGCCACTGCTGTCCCTGGGGAAAAGGGGGAGACTCATGCAGGAACAGAGGGTTTGTAACATGGTTTCTACAACTACTTTAAACAGTGTAGCTTTTAGAAGAAGGGCAAAGAGTTGGCAGGTGGTGAGAATGATGTGTGTGTTTATTCTGAATTGGAATGCTAGCTAGACTTCTGGTAGCCTTGTCTGCCTATCTGTGTTGACTCACATGTGGCAGGGTTTTTTGGCCTCGAGTTTGTACATGTACATGGGAAAACAAAACCCAGTTGGTGAATTCTTGTTACAGTGTATATAGTTCTGTATTGCAAACAAGTTTTTTTTCACTTCCCAATTATTCTGTCATTTTAAGACTTCAGGCCCTAACATTCTAAGTTAAGAGACAGTTTGTGGGGGTTTTTTCATTATGAAGTGCTACTGTAGTAGCTAGTCAAAATGTTCCTCATTTGGAGGAACATTTAGAGTATCTTTAAAATTTCTAAGATCTTTGAATGCATGCTGCTTCTCTCTGTAGCTGATGACAATGAGGGGGACAAAAAGAAGAAAGACAAGAAAAAAAAGAAAGGTGAGAAAGAAGAAAAAGAGAAGAAAAAAGGTCCCAGTAAAGCCACGGTTAAAGCTATGCAAGAAGCATTGGCTAAAATGAAAGAGGAGGAGGAAAGGGCAAAAAGAGAAGAGGAAGAACGTATAAGACGACTGGAAGAACTAGAAGCAAAGCGCAAAGAGGAGGTACTGTGTGTCTTACTCTGCGGACAGAATAAGGGAGATGGTAATCTTAACTGGTATGCTTGCTGGTGCAGTTGGTGAATTGGTCTTTAATATGTTTCTGATCAATAGCCATCTTTTTTGTAACAGCATGCTTTGAGCTCTGCATATTTCTTAACCTTTTCCTAGGAACGATTAGAGCAAGAGAGGAAAGAAAGAAAGAAACAGAAGGAAAAGGAGAGGAAGGAGCGTTTGAAAAAGGAGGGAAAACTTTTAACAAAAGCTCAACGAGAAGCCAGAGCCAGGGCAGAGGCTACTCTTAAACTACTCCAAGCTCAGGGTAAGCAGTACAGTTTAAAATAATAATGTTAAAAGAAACTCGCTGCTCAGTGTTTGTTTTTTTTTTGTCTGGATCTAGGAGGACAAATACCAAGTAATTCCATATAAAGCTGTGCTGTTGTCGTGGAAGGCAGCATCTATGTGTGACCCCTACCTCTCTCTCTTCCCCCCTCCCCACAAATTAGGTTTAAATGTCTGGATATTTTCATCTTAAATTCTAAATATCAACATTTTTTAATACATCCTAGTTGTGGTTTAAAGATGTTAAGTTATGGAGGTTATGAAAAAAATAATTTCTTACCACTGCTTTGTCCAAAAGCCAGGAAAAGCAGATCGCTGTGCTGCAGGTCTCGTAAGACCAATGATCTGGATGCTCTGGGATTAGTTTGTGTATTCATTTAAGCAAGGACATTGTTTGGTCTCAAGCTACTTAGCCCACAGGAACGGTATATCCATAGCCTCTTGTGTTTGCTTCAGGGAAAGGGTATATAGGAGTGTTCCTGCTTTTCCGTCAAATACAATCAGTTTCCAGTTCAGTAAAGTAAATGTATCCAATTTATTGCAAGCCTATATCCTAATTTGTTCCAGGTAATTTTTTTGTGGCTAAGAAAAGAAATAAATTCCTGAGTGCCAAGTATCCTTTTTTTTTTTTTGGTATTTGTGGAGAACACTATCTGACCCTTTGCTGGTAGATGGATGGGTAAGGGTTGAAATCTCTGTAGCTATGAGAATGTTTGGAGCTCTTGAACATAAACAAAGGCCTTATCTCTTCAGTTGCTGTAGTTTTTAGAATCCTTCTACTTGTGTGCTGCCACAGCTGGATTTTTGTCAAATCAACACTGTAAATCACACAGTACCTGAAGGAATTTTGATTGTTTCAGAAGTTGTGGCTGTAGTTAAATTACTAATCTGTCTTTGCACAAAACTTCTGGTTTTAATTGATTCCCTTCCAACATTACAGTGCTGGAGTTCTGTGAGGTCAAGATGAGGCTGATGAATTGAACCTGGCATAATTTAAATACATAAAATGTCTGTGCTATGTTTAAAAAAAAAAGCCAACAAAAACCCCACAAAACAAAACAAAAAAAAACAACACCCCACCAAACCAACCAACCAACAAAAACAATGCAAAAACCCTGAACAGCAAACCAAACAAGTACAAAAATCCCCAAACCACCACCAGCACCAAAAAAAAAGGGTAAATAAAATTTATTGAAAGACCTTAAGCATTTAAGAAGAGTTGTGCCTCGTAACTGCTTCAGATTTGTCTGAAATGAGTGATGGGCAGTCTGGTTTTGGTGAGTTTTGGCATAGCAGATTTGAAGTGGACATGTTTGTTAAACTTGAGGTATATGTGTTCATGAAGTCCTATAGAAGTATGTGAAGGCTTCAAACCTGGAGTCTAAGGATTGGATTGTTTGGGTGTATGTTGTCTCTTTGGCCCTTAGTAGTATAACTTCTTTTTGAGAGCATTTGGAGTACCTGAAGGACTATACTTTGCTCAAGCTTTGCAGCTTTCAAAAGTCAGACTTAGAACAAAAGACAAAATACGTACTGAATGTACATTCTATTCTCTTCCATCTGGCAGTTCTGGAAAACATGTTCTTATTTAAACCACAGCTTATGCTTACTAATTAATCACATGGATTTTCTTTTTTTGTTTCGCAGGTGTCGAAGTGCCATCCAAAGACTCTGTGCCAAAGAAGAGGCCAATATATGAAGACAAAAAGAAAAAGAAGCAGCAGCAGCCAGAAAGCAAAGAAGGTATAGTTTGCATATGGGGATACCTAATAGATTAGTCATATTTCTGGAAGTGTTTGTGGAATAAATTAACTAATCTTAAACTAATCGTACTTCAGAGTGTCTCTGGGGTTCTTTTGACACCCCTGCCCCCACATGCAAGTGCTGATGGATTAGGATCCTAAAGTTGTTTTGAAGGCTGCTCATTTTGTTTTAGAATCTACTTAACTGTTGGTTGTTGGGTTGGTTTTTTTTTTTTCCTAACCTGGGTATTTTCTTTAGGATTTCTAAATGTTGGACATGTACAAGTCTTTTACAGATATGAGTTTGAATGCTTTGTTTGCCTATGTAGGTTAAATACAATGTGGTGTTAAGTAACAATGGCTTATAATTAAGTCTAAACTGATGTTCCAGGATGAACGGGGATTGATCCTAGTTTTAATACTTTTAAGTTGGAGACAGCCGGTAGTTGGTTTGCTTGTGTATAAAAACATCTTTCAGTTTACAGGGTATGAGTAGTTCAGAGAGCATGAAAACTAAGAATTTGTTGCACTAGATACACATTGAATGAGTCAGAACTTTTTACTTCTGTGCTTCATGGCCTTCCTGGCAGGCTGTTACTGTGACTCTTCTCAAGACTGTTCCTTAGCTTAAAAACAATACAAACCTCCTCGCATACTTTTTCCTTTGTGATTTAGCTGACTTTTTTTTTTTATTATTACATTTGATATGAGAGTTATGTGGCTACTTGCCTCTGAAGGAGTGGCTGTCAAGAAGTGACAACAGTGCTTATCATTTTTTTGTCTTTCTATAGAGTAGTAGAGCAAGAATGGGTTGTTCATTAGTATTATTTCATGTTCTCTTGTCTCTTCAAGAAAGTGAGGCTTGTGTAATGTTCAAAAGCAGTGGTAATTTGCTTAACCAATAACTGACCTATCACATAAATCTATTTAGCTGCTTAGAAAGCCAAATGCTTTTTAAATAAGCCACGTGCTCTAACTTTGTTTTAGCTCAGTGGAAGTTCAGTAAATTTGGTTTTACATAAATTCAGATGTTGTTTACTTGTAACAGCACAAGTTAAAATTAGACCTTAAATGTGAAGCTGTAATGTCTAATTTGGTTTGCACTTGGAAGAATGAAGCCACCAATCTTCTTTCTTGCAATTTCAGAAAGCGTAGAGGTGACTTCTCCAGCTGAGGATGCTGTAGAACTGGAAGCACCAGTAAAAGAAGAGACTCCTCTCCCAGTAGAGCCAGGTTAGTAGGAATGCTAATGAACTTAAGAGAGGATGGCAATACTGTGTGGTAGGCATCATACCTTCTTGGATGGGTGGTGAGTGTCTGTCCTTTCTTAAGGCAGTTGCTGTTCTGGTTTTTTTCTGTTCTTAAGGGAGAAACTAATGGAATTTTATGGGATAAAAAGGTATGAAGTTTCAAATTGAGAGTATAAAGGTCCCTTATTTTGGGTGAACACCAGTGTTTGTTTCGCTTAGGCAACTATCTCAAGCAAGAACATTCAGTGCCTCGTGATTAGCTCCCTCATTTGCTTTTTAAAAGGCCATTTAGCAGTAGGGAGGAAATATGCTGCTTCTGAATACTGATACTGCAAGATTCACAGTGATTGTATTCTTGATTCCAAATGTTTCACAAGTGCTGAATGTGGTGGATAGGTGCTAGCTTGTGAAACTGAGTATCAGCATAGCAAGTGATTGTTACCCACATTTTTGCCTGCAGACAGTACTTGTTTTGCAAAATCTTATTGTACTTGATGACTTCCTCAGCAAGGAGATTTGATTCTTAACTCAGCCAAAAATACTGACAAAACTTCCAGATACTGTGTTGGTTTTTCTTTTAAAGGCTGGAGGTGTACTCTAATTCTGACTGACGTCTCTTAAAGGGTTGGTTCTGTTGCCGTAAAAGAGAAGGGCTCACTGGCAGAACGTTGGTTTCCAGTTAATATTCTAGCAGTCTGGAACTTAACTCTTCATTTCAAAGAGATGAAATTTCATGACACTCCATGTCTGTAACATATATTTTGTTTAATCCCTCTTTTGGAGAGGATTAAGAGTTTGCCTTTTTCCATTTGTTTGTTATGAAGAGCTGCAGTTTATTCACATATCTATCTGAATTCGTGCTGAAATGGATGCATTTAATGCTTCTAGAAGCCATGGTATAATTCTGTGAAAGAACCTGCGGTCCGAAAATAGCACTTCTTTGCAATTTATTTTCCTCACTGAGTACTGTAATTCCACTTGTTAACTTACATCTCCATCACTTTGTTATAGATGGCCAATCGTTAATTGAGTAGCTCCTTTCAAGGAGGTAGTTGTGGTAGAGTGTAGGGGAAGATTTGCCCTTGCAGTAACAGTAGAGGTTTGTGGCATGCATTGTGCAGGCACTTGCATGATATGCAGACAGGAAGTAGATGAGGAGTTTGGTTCTCTTCCAAAAATACTGTTTGCTCTGCAAAGATTCTAATACTAATATTTTTTGGAGAGACCTGAAAGTTTTCTCTGAAGTATGCAGCATTTTCTGGTTAGAGAACATGGAGGTAATTTGGTAGAATTATGGTAGTAGCAAACTTGTAAATTGCAGTTGTCAGTATGTCAAAGGAAGGGGCATCTAAAAATGTTGTTTGTTACTGGGCTCTTTCTTGCTTTTAATACTGGATTTCTTGGTTTCAGAAGAAAAAGAGGAAGAAGAAGAAACAGAAGATGGTGGTTTGGATGACTGGGAAGCTATGGTTAGTGATGAAGATGGAGAGAAAGGTAGGCATTTAAATACCAAACAAATACTTTTCCTGATGAAGAGATTTCTCTGGCTTGAATTTTTTCTTTTGGTGGAAAATAATTTTGTATTTAGATTCTCCTTCTGCTCCATTAGATAAATTGTGAGGCAAGTGTGATAATAAATAGGTATAAGATCTTCTCAAAAGCAGAGCTTTCAGAATCTGTACAAATTATTTGCTGCTCAAGTTAGACCCTTTATGACCTAAAATCAGTTGAAATTTTTTGTTCATTTTTATGGTAGTGACAGTCTTCTCCTTTTAACGTGTGCTTAAACCACTCCTGGGAGTTTAGAGAAACCTTTTGCCTGGTGCTGTATTTCTCTGATGAGCATTACAAAGCCACAATGGTTTTGCTTCATAAATCTGGCAACATAGTTTCATTCAGGGTTGGAAGGGACCACAAGGATCATCTAGTTCCAACCCCCCTGCCATGGGCAGGGACACCCCACACTAGATCAGGCTGGACAGAGCCTCATCCAGCCTGCTCTTAAACACCCCCAGGGACGGGGCCTCGACCACCTCCCTGGACAACACATTCCAGGGTTTCACCACTCTCATGGTGAAGAACTTCCTCCTCACATCCAGCCTGAATCTCCCCACCTCCAGCTTCATTCCATTTCCCCTAGTCCTATAACTACCTGAGATCCTGAGAAGTCCTTCCCCAGCCTTCCTGTAGGCCCCTTTCAGATACTGGAAGGCCACAATTAGGTCACCTCGGAGCCTTCTCTTCTCCAGACTGAACAGCCCCAACTCCTTCAGTCTGTCCTCATAGGAGAGGTGCTCCAGCCCTCTGATCGTCCTTGTGGCCCTTCTCTGGACACGCTCCAGCACCTCCACATCCCTCTTGTAATAGGGGCTCCAGAACTGGACACAGTACTCCAGGTGGGGTCTCACCAGGGCTGAGTAGAGGGGGAGGATCACCTCCCTCGACCTGCTGGCCACACTTCTCCTGATGCAGCCCAGGATCTGATTGGCTTTGCGGGCTGCAAGTGCACATTGAGAGCTCATGTTGAGCTTCTCGTCCACCAGCACCCCCAAGTCTCTCTCTTCAGGGCTGCTTTCCAGCCAGTCACTGCCCAGCCTGTATTTGTGCCTGGGATTGCCTCGACCCAGATGCAGGACCCTGCACTTGCTCTTATTGAACTTCATGAGGTTGGCTTGTGCCCACCTCTCCAGCCTGTCAAGGTCCCTCTGGATGGCCTCCCTTCCCTCCAGCGTGTCTGCTGCACCACACAGCTTGGTGTCATCAGCAAACTTGCTGAGGGTGCACTCAATGCCACTGTCCATGTCACTGACAAAGATGTTGAACAAGACAGGTCCCAGGACTGATCCCTGAGGGACTCCGCTTGTCACTGGCCTCCACTGGGACATGGAGCCATTGACAGCCACTCTTTGGGTGCGGCCATCAAGCCAGTTCCTTATCCATCTAATGGGCCACCCATCAAACCCATGTGTCACCAGTTTGGAGACCAGGATGTGGTGTGGGACAGTGTCGAAGGCTTTGCTCAGGTCCAGGTAAACGACATCAGTTGCTCGCCCCTCATCTATTAATTTTGTCACCTGCTCATAGAGGGCCACCAGGTTGGTCAGGCAGGATTTGCCCTTGGCAAATCTAGGAGAGTACTTTTGAGATAAGCTCTTAAAGAAGAGAGGGGCTAATATGGTGTGAAGGCTGGTGTATATCCATTATAGAAACTTTTAGATACTTTCTCTCACCCGTTTCTTTGAGACGCGTATGCAGAAAAAAGGAAGGAATTGTCAGGAAATTTGTCTTCCTATGTGTATATGCCAAACCCCTTAATTCTGTTTAGCCAAAAGCACTGGTTTGGGGGAAGTTTGAGCTGCAGTACAATGCAGGGGTATCTTCTTGTGTGTTTTCCTCCAGAGGTAGAGAAAGCCCTATTACTGTGACTCTTCTGGAACAGGGAATTTGTTACTGTTTTTAGTACATCCATGATGTGTGTTCATTGTTCCTTAAGATCAGAGACTGTTTGTCAAGTAATTTTTCTGCTTGCTGAGCTTTATACTTCTGGCACCTGTACTTTCAAGTGTAATACTTTATATACATACACATGTATACACAACAGTATGGATTTTACTTCAACACAAGTGTCTGTTCTTTTGGAGCTCAGCTGTTCTGCTTTGATACTAAAGACTGCCACACCTTGAAAATTTTAGTCTGTCACTATGGTCCTGGGGAGAATGTTGCATCATACTTCTTGCTGGATTGAAAGGATCTGCCAGTGTGTCCAGAAAAAGAACCTTCCTGGGAATCAGACTGAATGAATTACTAAACTGATATATTTTCAGCATAACAAGGAAACGTAACTAGTTTCTAAGAGCAGGAAGCCTTCCAGCCAATCTGTAAGAAAGAGCCTGCATGTCTCTATAGTGTTCATTGGGTTGTCTCTTATGATTTTACAAGTATGATAAATGGGAATCATTGAAAGAAAATAACTTCTTGATTGTTCTTTCCATTTGTTTACTGAAGAATTCCTCTTAAAAACAAACTCTTCTCTGAACAGCCTAGGAAAACCTGATGAGACTTTCAAAGATGTAGAAGAGACCATTTTTCTGATTGTTTCCTTTGCTTGAAAGTACATTTCTCATCAGTAATTTGTTGAATTTGAAGTATTTGGGCTCTCTCTTTAAAGGTGTCAGTGTATTTGTTCCTTTAAGTAGTGCACATGGCTTTGAAGAATATCATTTTATCTGAATGTTTGCAAATAATGTCAAGTGTAAGTATGCTGACCTCATTCTGCCCCACATCCCAATTGTACCAGTTCTAACCACAAGTCAGCAGGTCTGAACAGGAAACAGTTTATGCTGACAGTTGAAAAATGATCTTGACTTGCACTTCAGTGGAATCTCCTCTCTGTCTTCACTCTTCTCTAGTATCTCTGTTTTGGTGTTGGATTTTTTTTGTTGCTTTCTTCAGAAATGTGAATTTCATAGAGATTTACTTTTGATTTTTTTTGTTGTTGTTTTTTTTACAGAGAGCAAACCTGTCCACATTGAAGTCAAAGAACAAAATGAAGTGGATGAGGAAGAGGAGGAGGAAGATGAGGAGGAAGAGGAAGAAGACAGTGAAGAATCTGAAGACAGTGAAGGGAGTGAAGATGAAGATGACAAGACTTCAGATGAAAGAGAGACAGACTCCCAAGCTATTGGAAAACAATCTATGGAAAAAAAAGCCAGCAAGGAAATTAGCTCTGATTCTGAGTATGACTCTGATGATGACCGCACTAAGGAAGAGCGTGCATATGACAAAGCCAAACGGAGAATTGAGGTATGAAGATACAGCTTTATTTGAACAAGTAGACTCCTATGTTTTGTAAAGGAGCAACTTGAACTTCAGTTCACTGAAAAGCCTTTTAACTGCAATTATCAAAATTATGACTTGTCATGACTAATATTTAGGCACATCTGGAATCTAGGTTAAGTAATCAAAAATGACCTATTCTTGTGTGAAGCTGAAGTATTTGATTTTGGAGAACGTGATCACAAAGAATGTGCACCTCTAGTGTCATTCCCCTCCACTTGTCCACCTCCTGGAGAAAGAGACTATTATCCTTTACGGGTAGATATTTCAGAGTTTTAAAAGATGTATCTCCAAACTGTTTAAGGCTTTTGTGGTTGCTAATGTCCTTGTTTTCCTTACCCAAGATGCTTCTTCAGAATGTGCGATAAACAAAGCTGCATGTTAGTGAACATAATTACTTAGCCTACTAAACTGTAATCAAAACTGAACAAAACTCCCTGAACTGCTGAGCCTGTTTTACTTACTGGCCTGCATTAGGAATATTGTGGCCAGCAGGAGCAGGGAGGTCATTGTGCCCCTGTACACTGCTTTGGTTAGGCCGCACCTTGAGTACTGTGTCCAGTTCTGGGCCCCTCAGTTTAAGAAGGACATCGAAACACTTGAACGTGTCCAGAGAAGGGCAACAAGGCTGGGGAGAGGCCTTGAGCACAGCCCTGTGAGGAGAGGCTGAGGGAGCTGGGATTGTTTAGCCTGGAGAAGAGGAGGCTCAGGGGTGACCTCATTGCCCTCTACAACTACCTGAAAGGTGGTTGTATCTAGGAAGGGGTTGGTCTCTTCTCCCAGGCAACCAGCACCAGAACAAGAGGACACAGTCTCAAGCTGCGCCAGGGGAGGTTTAGACTCGAGGTGAGGAGGAAGTTCGTCACCAAGCGAGTCATTCGGCATTGGAATGTGCTGCCCAGGGAGGTGGTGGAGTCGCCATCCCTGGAGGCGTTCAAGGGGAGATTGGACGTGGCACTTGGTGCCATGGTCTAGTCATGGGGTCTGTGTTGATAGGTTGGACTCGATGATCCTTGAGGTCCTTTCCAACCTAAGTTATACTGTGATACATATACAGTCAAGTCAAGAGATGAGCTGTGGTGTTTGGTTTGTACTTAGCAATTTTTATGTGTTTTTTACATAGAAACGCCGAGCTGAAAACAGCAAAAATATGAACACTGAAAAGCTCAGAGCACCAGTTATCTGTGTCCTGGGGCATGTAGACACAGGCAAGACCAAGATTCTAGATAAGGTAAGATGTGTAAAGTGAAGGCATTGCCTGCACATCTTTATGCATGTTTTGTTGTTGTTGTAATTAAAAAGAATTCACATGTACTCAGAGATTTCTTCAGTCTCTAGGTGTAAATGCTTCTGTTCTTATTTTTTCTTAGCTCCGACATACTCACGTACAGGACAGTGAAGCTGGTGGTATCACTCAGCAGATTGGTGCAACTAATGTTCCGCTTGAAGCTATTAATGAGCAAACTAAGATGGTGAAAAATGTAAGCTGCAGCACTTCACAGACTGGTTTTTTAAAAATGTGAAATGTAAACTAGTTAAGACTCTTGTGAGATTTCAGGGTGTGGGCAAATGTACTTTCCCCCATCTTTAATACTGGAGTTGATAGTTTTGACGAAAAAACTACTGCCTACTGCTTACTCAGTTCTGGATAGTACACACACGTGCAGATGGCTTACTCTTCAGCGTTTTGATCGTACATTCAGAATTTTGAAGCTTACCAAGCACGCTTTCTGTTAAAAGCTCTCCGGTTTAGTGTGTGGACTGAAATAGGGCCAGTTCTTGGGTGGTGAATTTTATTGTGTTACAGAAATAGTAACTATTCTGAATTGTTTATTTTGGATACTGTATCCCATTTTGCCTGCAACGGTTGACTGGAAAACTTGTCAGTGATGGCCTTTTCCAAGAGTTTACTCAATTCATTAAAAATAAAAAGTCAGTGGACATACTCAAGACAAAGATGATAAATCTCAGTAGCCTGAAGTATCCTTCCTTCTGTAGCCTGCCTTGTCTTAAAAAATTTTATCTGAGCTTATGGGCACTTGCAGCAACTCCCCTAGTTCTAATTTTTTAAATATTAAGTTTTATATTAATTTATGTTTCAATATTTAAATGAGCATTGACTTGATTTTTGGGGTGAAGGCTGTCAGTAATGCTGCAGGCTCCGAGTTTTCTGGTGGGGTTTTTTTGTGTATGGTTGGTTGGGTTTTTTGTTTGTTGTTTTTGGGGATTTTTTTGGTGTGTAATCTTTGCAAGATGGCTAATATTATGAAATGTTAGTTTGACAGAGAGAACATAAAAATTCCAGGTATGCTGATCATTGACACTCCAGGACATGAGTCTTTCAGGTAATATTTTCTCACAATTTAGCACTTTCTAGAAGTGACAGCTAAAGCAACCAGATATATTTTCAACAGTGTTAGGTCTTTGCCTAGCCTTCTGTGTTTCTTCTCATTAAAAAACCCCAAAGCAAAACCACAAAATAACCGAACCAAACAACCCCCCCAAAAAAAAAATCAAAACCAAAAGAAACCTGAAGTAGAGAAATGAGTGGATTTGTGTAGTTGGCAGGTGCTTTTTCTACTCAGTCTTACATGTCTGAGTAATTTTCTCTCTTCATGCCAATGAAGCCATGAATGTCTGAAAAAGCATGTAAACAACTTTTTTTTCCTCAGTAGTTAGTGTAAGAGGGAAAACAGAAGCAGGAAGCTAGCTGGAGAAGGAAAGGTGAGGATTTTAGGTGACCTGAGCACTCTGCTGTGAAAAATTGAAACTTCTCTTCCAGTTCATAGTGTCCCAGTTACGGTAACTGAGTTCTTAAGATTGGAAGTTAGCAACTGCACAAGTCAGCTGAGTCTTAGCAAAGCTCTTATGTTGTCTAGCAAACCACTAGCATGCAGGCAAGCCACTAAATCAACTTTTCAGTTTAAAATGTGATTTGCAAAACTCTACACACTGAGGTAGTGCTCAGGTGAAATCTCCAAGCAGAAAGTTTACGACTTCAATGTGACATTCTTAAACAAACCTCTGCAAACATTGTAATGCCAGGTCTTAGGGCACTTGCTGATGTTCGTATCTGTTCCTTGGCAACATACCACTCAACAGCTCTTCATGGTCTGGACAGATTTTGACACTAAAGATGTCTGCTAATCTTAGCCTTAATGTAGTATTGCATAAACTGTCTTGTTCAGATTTTGCACTCCTGTAAACTGTCTCAATTCTCAATCAGAAAAATCAGAACATACCATAGCTTGTATAAGATATGTCATAATAGAGAAACTCTTGGGAGAATAATAGTTTCTTATTTTAGGTTACACATACTATATATATTTTCTGTTAAATGGAATTTGTACAGTGTGATCTGAATTTTTTTAATATAGCTTACATTTTTAAGGGATAAATAACTACTTGATCAGCTTTAGCTTTTTGTTTATCAATGAAAGTTTGACATTTTATTTGGTATTTCTATTAAAGTTCTGTTGCTACATGATTGGTTTATTTGTATTTTTGTTCTCTTTTCCATGCCACAGCAATCTAAGAAATAGGGGAAGCTCACTTTGTGATATTGCTATACTTGTAGTTGACATCATGCATGGTTTGGAGCCACAGACAATTGAATCAATAAATCTGCTGAAATCCAAGAAATGCCCCTTTATAGTAGCTCTCAACAAGGTAAGATAGCTGTTTACTCTGTTTTCATACTCTTAACAGCTGACAATTTTCTTTTTTCTGTTTTATTCCATAAACTGGAATTGTTTATGTAAAATCTGAAGCAGTGGTTCTTAGATCTTCTCTGCTGCATGTTTTATGTCCACGATACCCCAATTGCTCTACAGGAACTTGGTAGACAATCTATCGGTTCTTCTCAGAGTCCATACTGATAAGTCTCTTACGTAACCTTATATAACTTCAGTATATGGTTCACAATTCTGGAAGTCATACTTCAGTTGTGGTTGGTTTGTTGTTTATTTTTTCTTGCACCTATGTATATGGATATGTGTACATTTTCTGATAAAGCTGAAGAAGCTTCATATTGAAAGGTCTACCTTGATTTCAGCTTGTTAGTTTGACCTGATAGTTGTTAGTTTGACCTGAAGACAAGCTGTCTTTTAAAGCTCCTGGACCAGTAATCTTGATCACTGGTGGGAAGTATTTCAGGCTCTGCAGCATTACATGGTAAAGCCAGTTGTTTTCAGGAATTCTATACATAAGAAATTACACTGCCTCTTTGTGATGACTTACATGAGATACACTAAGGATATTCCTTGTGTCCAGTGACTGGGTTCTATCTGACTTGCTGAGAGAGAGCTTATAGAAGGGTGTTCATGTGCAGTGTAAAAATTACAGTATAATTTAAAAAATGTCATGAGTGGTAAGATTTAAGGTTGTTGGAACTGAGGTGGACATTATTGCATTGCTGAAAACTTCTGCTTTTTAAAAAGCTGTTAGATTAAAAAATGTTAAGGACTGCAGTAAGCCTGAGATTAAATAGCCATAAATTCTTGCATTCCAGGTTGTAGTTCTTCTTGAGCAGTTTATAATCCACTTTCTAAGGATGTAGTTTTGGTTCATACAGCAAATATAATTGTTTTTTGGAATCTGTCCTGCATTAAAAATGCACTTAGGGGAAGTATTTCTGAATACATACATACAGTTGTCTTTCGAACACTCGTCCTTGATCCCTTCTCTGTAACACACAGGAAAGGTCCAAATTCACCGTTAAGATAAGCTCTTTGTAAAACAGTCGCTTTTCAGATGAAAACCCAAAGCTTAATATTGGAGGGGGTTTGTGTATGTGAAATTATATGTGGATCTCTTTCTTCTCAGTGCTTTACCTTAAACTTGATGTAATTAATGTATATAAACTTTTCCTTTATGAAGCTAAATTATTATAGCTCGAATCTTTAAAACCTGATGTGGTAATGTTACCATGCAGTAACATTGGGTAAACACAAACAAGAGAGAAATGTAGCAGCTAAAGCAAATAAAGTGATAATAATTTGATTACTGGAGCAAATAGATGGCTAACTATGTTGGCTGGTAAAGTGTTTCTCATAGATGGTGTGGCTTAATCACAAAGCCATCCTTTAGTAAGCTGAATAAGATGACATGTTACTGTATTTTCCAGATTGACAGGTTGTATGACTGGAAAAAAAGTCCAGATACAGATGTAGCTGTCACCTTGAAAAAGCAGAAAAAGAATACGAAGGATGAATTTGAAGAGCGTGCAAAAGCTATCATAGTGGAATTCGCAAAACAGGTAGGCTGGAATAGGTGAGGTTCTTTGGTTGACAAACGTGATAGTAAAGGTGGTGGCCAGGTGGTGTGGCTTGTGAGTCTGTTTTTGTTTGGGATTGTAGTTTGTTGGTGTGGTGGTGGTGTTTTTTGGTGTGTGTGTGTTTGTTTGTTTGTTTGTTGTTTTGTTTGTTTGTTTGTTTTTTCCATCTTTCCACAGAGCAACTTAGAATATTAAGAAAGCTGTCACATCTCTACTGACACATTGGTGTCTACCGCTCATTTACTGAATTTTGTGTTGTTAAATTAGTCTTTTTTTGGAGGCAAAAAAGTAGTTTGGAGAAAAATAGAGCTAATGTGCCTGGTCAGTGGAGTCATAAGTAAGAGATTAAGTTTTCTGTCCCTATTCTTTCTCTGTTTGGGAATTGCCCAAGAGGATCCCATCTGTTTCTTGTTCCCTGGGATGCTGGCAGGGCATGAATCACATCAGTTCTGGAAACTGGTGATATAAAATGCTTGTCTAGAAGCTAGATGTGGTAATTAGTTCTGCAGAGCTATCCCATACTGCTTCCAAGTGTGAGTTGAGGCTTTCATGTTCCATAACATACTGTCAGTAACAACATTTGCTTTTTCAGCGGGGATTAAAAACCACAATAGTAATTGTCTGGAGCCGAGTGTTACTGTTAGTGCTGATGTTTGTGTATATGTTTTTTTCCCTGTATAACTGTTGCTCCTGATTCCAGGGTTTGAACGCTGCCTTGTTTTATGAGAATAAGGATCCCCGCACTTTTGTTTCTCTTGTACCTACCTCTGCTCACACAGGGGATGGCATGGGAAGTCTAATAGCTCTTCTTGTTGAGCTAACGCAAACTATGCTGACCAAGAGACTGGCTGAGTGTCAGGAGCTGAGAGCTCAAGTCATGGAGGTAAAGAACAACTGCTGAATTAAAATTAATAATAATAATAAATAAACCAGGTTAGAAGAGACCTTCAAGATCATTGTGTCCAACCCATCAACCAATCCAACCCACCTAAACAACTAAACCATGGCACCAAGCACCCCATCAAGTCTCCTCCTGAACACTTCCAATGATGGTGACTCCACCACCTCCCCGGGCAGCCCATTCCAAAGGGCAATCACTCTCTCTGCGTAGAACTTCTTCCTAACATCCAGCCTAAACCTCCCCTGGTGCAGCCTGAGACTGTGTCCTCTTGTTCTGGTGCTGGCTGCCTGGGAGAAGAGACCAAACTCTGCCTTCTCTGGACTCGTTCCAGCAAGTCAACATCCTTCCTGAACTGAGGGGCCCAGAACTAGACACAGGACTCAAGGTGCAGCCTAACCAGTGCAGTGTACAGGGGCAGAATGACCTCCCTGCTCCTGCTGGCCACAGTGTTCTTGATGCAGGCCAGGAAGCCATTGGCCCTCTTGGCTGCCTGGGCACACTGCAGGCTCATGTTCAGCCTACCATCGACCAGTACCCCCAGGTCCCTCTCTACCTGGCCACTCTCCAGCCACTCTGACCCCAGCCTGTAGCACTGCATGGGGTTGCTGTGGCCAATGTGCAGCACCTGGCACTTGGATGTGTTAAATCTCATGCCGTTGGACTCTGCCCATCTGTCCAGCCTGTCGAGGTCCCTCTGCAGAGCCTCTCTACCCTCCAGCAGATCAACTCCTGCCCCCAGCTTGGTGTCATCAGCAAATTTACTGATGATGGACTCAATTGATCTAGAAATGTCTCCCTTCTGTGCCCCCTTCTTCCTGGTAACAATGGCTGTGCTTGAAGTGCTGAAATTGAGAGTAACTTTCCCCCCCTTTTGTTTAGGTCAAAGCGCTGCCGGGCATGGGTACTACCATAGATGTTATTTTGATTAATGGACGCTTGAAAGAAGGAGACACCATTATTGTTCCTGGGGTAGAAGGTCCTATAGTAA
This sequence comes from Melanerpes formicivorus, assembly GCF_026170545.1. NCBI lineage: Eukaryota > Metazoa > Chordata > Aves > Piciformes > Picidae > Melanerpes > Melanerpes formicivorus. The sequence goes on along the minus strand of NW_027142353.1, from coordinate 30,184,251 downwards.
CTCAAATTAGAGGTCTTCTGCTACCTCCTCCTATGAAGGAGCTACGAGTTAAGGTATGGAAACTGCTTAGTGTATGGACATTTGGAGACGATTTAGAGCCAGGAGGGACAAAAAAGTTTTGTAAAAAATTTTGTAAAAAAATTTTGTAAAAAATTACATCTAAGGGTGACTTAATGGATTCAAGTGTGTGCCTACACACGTGAGGGGAAATACCCATCTTAAATGGAAATTAGGAGTGTACTGGTACAACAACTTCTGAGTTAAGCTACATCACAGTATCACAGTATATTATTAGTAAGAGTGGGGGATTATGATAACAAAAATCCTACATGGTTAGGATTGAGAAAAGCGAACAAGTGAATTTCTAGGAGTGGTTGCGGAGTGGCAAAGACCAGGACCTCTGCAGAATCTGCAGCCTTTTGCCTTTGTTGAGAGTTGGTTTTGCCACCCTGGCATTAACAGACTGGGGAGTGACACTGAATTTGAGTTCCTGTCTGAGTTGCTTTCTATGAAAGGAGGAGGAGAGCCGCAGAGATGAAGGGCTATAAATACACGAATGCATACAATTCAAAGATGATACGAAGAGCTGCTCTGAATTTTCCCCGTTTAAAGGGGGAGGAGTAAGTGTCTGCACGGATTTTGCCTATGGCAAAGAAAGCCATACAGATAACCTAGGTGTATGTAGTAGGACAGACCTTAAAGGTTTGGTTTAGAGGTGGAAAGCTAGTGTCAGAATCCCTGTCTAAGGCTGTAACAACTGTGATGTGCATCATTTAATTGGAGAGCTGTCTCTGCAGGCCACTATAGTCCTTAGTGTTTAGTCTAGTTCTTCCTGCAACCCTAGATACGCTTGTAAAGTAATGCTAATAATTGCTGGAACCTGAGCTGACACTGGCATTCTCTATGCCATGGTGATTAGCTGTTGTGTGAGCATTGCAGCCTCAGAGGTGCTGAAGGATTCAGTACTGATGTTGAGGTGGGATCTGAGCAAGAGCTTCTTGGCCTGCTTTAAACAGGAAGACATAATCCACTCTTTCCAGTTGTTTGTATGGCAGTCTAATCAGTTGTGGAGTAGGACATTTGCCTTGGAGAATCCAAGTCAGGCTTCCTGCTGTGGAGTGAGGCTTTACAGTAATAGAACTTGAAAATGGTTCAAGTGGCAAAAGGAAAACTGATGTTTGTGCTGAGGTTCTCTGCTTTGCTAGAAGCTGTTAAATATACTCTTGTACTGTGAGGAATGAACTGAAAGTATTTCTGTAGATTTGCTTCCATTTATTTAAAGTGGCGATAACTGGTGTGTGAAACTTATGAGACTGAAGATTTTTTTTTGTGAGACAGAATAGCAACATAACAGATGACAAATTCCCATCAATGATATCTTAAAATGAGTTTTTGAACTTTGGGAGATGAGCATAGAAACCTTTAGCTGGGGAAAGGGACCTAGGGGTGCAGTGTTGTTGGTGTTTTGTCTTTTAAGCAGACAAGGATACATGTCAATTCAGCCTGTCCAGGGGAATTGTCATCCTTGAAATAAGGACTAAATGTTGGGGTGCAAGTTTGCAGGAACATAGTGCTTACTGAAGAAGGAAGCTGCCTTGCAATTTCAGGAAAAGAGTGGGACTTTTCCCAAATAAAAGAAACAAACCAGAAAATTCTCCTAACATTAACGTAAAGGTTTTAAAAAATAATTGCTTCCATGATGCCTTAGAGCCATGCCCTGAGTAGGGTGAGATCTTCAAGGCTCCCCTGGGTGGGGAGGAGCACCTGGGAAATCGAGCATGGAACTCTATATGAGAAGACTGTGTGTGAGGCCTCCCATGGGATAATGAGATTGCTTCCCTGCACTGAGCCTCAGTTTGTGTCAGCTAAGCTTTAGTGGCTTTAGCTGAGCTGTTGACATCTTCCCCTTGTTTCCCTCTGGGGCTGAATCCCTGGTTTGATTTGAAATGTACTTTCTTTAAGTGAGCAGCTGCCTGTCACTGCTTTCTCTTTTCTAGTATGTATTCCTTTTTGGCCTCCTCTGTTTTCAGATGGTGTCCCTTGCCCTGCTCCCCTTGGCAGGGGTGGCATTAGTGAAGGGAGGGAAGCATTTAAACCAAAACGTGCAAGTGCAAAGTAGCGTCACTGATGAAAGATGAGAGCTGCTGGATTTCTCTGTCATGCTTTCAGCTGTGCTTGCTGGTAGCAAGTTCTTAGCTGCTCAGCACTACTTTGTGTTGCTGTGTAGCATCTACATGCACTCTCTGCTAGTGTTATATTCTCCTTTTCAGAACCAGTATGAAAAGCACAAAGAAGTTGTTGCTGCTCAAGGTGTGAAGATTCTTGGGAAAGATTTGGAAAAAACACTGGCTGGTTTGCCATTGCTCGTAGCTTATAAAGAGGATGAAGTCCCAGTCCTCAAGGTGAGATGGATGATTCTGAAATAGGACACTTAAAATGAGGGTAACTGAATTCTCTGGTGATGAAGTTCGTCAAATGTTGAGAGCTTAGTATGCCAGTAACATGCTTTATTGGTTGCATTTTAAAAACTATTACAATAACATGCTGTAGCCTTGTGTCCATGTGGTGTATCTTGACCCTAACCTTTTCCCTGATATTTTGCTGGAGTGTTTCAGCTGATAGAATAAGTCTTGAAAGCAAGTATCATAGGATAGTTTGTCAGAATGTTAGTTACTGATTTGGTATTTATTGTCATTTGTGCATATATCTCAGTTAAATTACACTAGGGATATATCTGCTACTAGAGTTCTTCAGGCTATTGTAATTGCAAAGCCTATTTAAGATTTCCTTAGTAAATTTATTTTGTGACTTACACTTTAAAAATGGTAAGGCATAGAACTTAGTTCTCTTAAATCCAAAAGTGAGGCGAGATGCTCCTGTTTTCCAGAGTCAGAAAGTTTGTTTAAAAAGGAAACTTGAATGTTAATAGCTTACTTTTAACCCTAGTTTTACTTTAACCTACTGTCTGCTGATCATGGCCTCTAATGAATTTTCAGATTCTCCAAATACAGACTTTGTTGCTGGGTACATAACGGTTATGTGTGTAAAGTGTACTAGTGGCAGATACGTGAGGACTTGAAGCACATGGCAACACTCATTCATCTGTCAGAGAAGACAACTGAGTGTTTAAAAGGCCTCACTGCTCTTTCACAGTACTCTAGATGTGGACTTATTCTGCCCTATTGAGGCCACTTCTGGAGTATTGTGTCTAGCTCTGGGCCATACAACTCAAGAGACAAGGAACTGCTGGAGAGTCTAGTGGAGGACTACAAAGATAATAAGGAGTGTGGAGCATCTCTTACGAGGGGAGGCTGAGACACCTGGGGTTGCTTAGCCTGGAGAAGTCTGAGAGGGGATCTTCTCAATGTTTATCAGTATCTAAAGGGCTGGAGTCAAGAGAATGAGACTAGACTGTTTTCAGGGGTGCCCAGTGATAGGACAAGGGGCAGTGGGCACAAACCAGAACACAGGAGCTCCCACCTAAACATAGAGAAATCTTACTTTGAGGATGACAGAGCACTGCACCAGGCTGTCCAGAGAGGTTGTAGAGCCTCCTTGCCTGGAGATATTCAGAACCTACCTGGATGAATTAATGCGTGACCTTCCTTACGTGAACCTGCTTTAGCGAAGGAGTTGGACTCGATGATCCCCATGGGTCCCTTTAACCCCCTAACATTCTGTGATTCTTGCATCCTCTGTTTTGTACCTAGGCTTAAAGAATGCTTAGAATCCTTCCCAGCTCATCTTTTTGGATTGCCTGCTTTTATTGTTGATCCTCAGGTAACCAAAGATATTGCCACACACTGTGGGGTGTGTGTTCCCTCAGTTTTGCTTAGAAACTTAGATTGCTGGGGAAAGCAAGGAAATACTAATAACTCCCAAGATAGGCATCTGCTTTGTGTTACATGATCACGTTCTTGCAACGTCTTCAAGTCCCAGTTCACTTCAGACTTTTCTAATGCCAGAAGCAAGCAGCAGCATATCACTGAGTCATGTATGGCCTGTACTGCAAGTCTTAAGTTGGTACCTGTCAGCGTGGTTGTCACAGACTGTCAGCAGCTTGTGAACAGAAAGACTTTGTACCATGAGACATAAAGAGCAGTAAAACTAAAACTTGTCTTTTTCTTTCTCTCTCTCCTTTTTCTCTTCTTTTCCCTAAAGGATGAATTAATACATGAACTGAAGCAAACATTGAATGCAATCAAACTAGAAGAAAAAGGTGTTTATGTCCAGGCTTCTACTTTAGGGTCTTTAGAAGCATTACTTGAATTTCTCAAAACGTCAGAAGTGCCAGTAAGTTCTTCAGTGCCATACCTGATGTTGTTTCTGCATTTTAGTTGGCAAACTGTTTCTTTTCAACTTGGAAAGATTAGTGACTGATTTATATGGCTTTCCCTTTCAACAGTATTCAGGAATTAATATAGGTCCTGTCCATAAAAAGGATGTTATGAAGGCATCAGTTATGTTGGAGCATGACCCACAGTAAGTAACTTTGCTTTATGTTGATGAATGCACGGTGGTGTTTCAGGAAGACTGCTCCTTAGCTCTTGGCTGTGGTTCTGTGGCCTGCCTAGTAAACTGACTTGGTTTTGCTTACAGGTATGCAGTTATTCTAGCATTCGATGTGAGGATTGAACGTGATGCACAGGAAATGGCCGATAGTTTAGGAGTTCGAATTTTTAGTGCTGAAATAATTTATCACTTATTTGATGCCTTCACAAAATATAGACAAGACTATAAAAAACAGAAACAAGAGGAATTCAAGTAAGTAAGAGCAATCCTGTATCTTGATGCTTCCCAAATAACTGTCTTTTCATTTGTTGTGATGTAAGTAAAATTGCATTAACTTATCATTTCCTTATTGCTATTTAGGGATATAGTTCTGATGGAAAGGAGGAAAAGAATAGAATACTAACTTCACTCTAATCATTTACTTCTGGGATTAGGCTTAGTAGGGTGAGAGTTGTGAAGCAGTTACTAGGTTTAGCTAAAGCTATCATGTAATATATGGAGTGTTCTTATTAACATTTACTTTGTGTACTTGGCTGCCATTCCTAGTTTGTGACAGATGGGTTAGCCTTGCAGAGTTAAGGAAATAAAACTAAAGGGATATGGATTCCGTTGTTCCATGTTTATGCAATTCCAGTATACCGGGCTTAATTCTGAATGCAGTAACATCAATATGCAATAATTTAAGAATTTATGGGGGCCCAAAATTGTCCTTGGCTGACCTTCAGTAAAGTAAGGATAGACAAAATTAATAAAAGCATCCTTCATTTCATATCCATCTCGATCTGAGTTTCTATGCTGTAGCATTAAACACATTTGTTCACTTTACCAACAAAAATCTTGAACCCTGTCATGGGTTAAGGCAACACTTCTATTGCTGTGCTCTTTTGAGATGACAGTTATACTGCAAAATTGCTATTCCTTTGGTCTTAATTCACTTCTCAAGACAGTCAAAATAAAGTCCAGGTGAGCTGTGCTTGATTACTGTTGTTGAAGGTCAAATATTGACTAGAGTTAGCAACATGAGTTTTTTCCTGCTTGATTTTTCTTCCCTGAGTGATATTCTTAGAGTGAATGCCTAAGGCTTGTGAGAGAAGGCAGAACTGTTAAAATTAATTGTTGTGTACACTGTTTGATATCCATTTCAAAGTACCTTGTGTCATCTTCCAGGCACATAGCAGTATTTCCTTGCAAGATGAAAATACTCCCTCAGTTTATTTTCAACTCTCGTGACCCAATAGTGATGGGTGTTGTTGTGGAGGCCGGCCAGGTGAAGCAGGGCACTCCCATGTGTGTACCTAGCAAAAATGTAAGTCCATGCCTCTTCCCAGCAGATGCTTGATCAACCTGGTAGTTCCTGGGGTGGTGCAGCAAGGAACCCTTGCGTGCCTTTGCTCAACCTGCAGAGCTTTGGCAGAAAATGAGATTCAGACTTTCAGACTGAGTCTCTTTCCTGGTCACCAGCCATCTTCCTGATCTTTGCTGGAACAGAGCTGAGTCCTGTGGTGGGCATAGCTTCCCAACTGCCCCAGGGTCCAGCTAGGGGCCATGACTAGAGGGTATCTGCCAGTCAGCCTCCTGCCCTTCCTCCCCTGTTGCAAGTTCTGTATTGTGATATAAAGTAATGAGCAAAATCATCAGTCCTGGTAGCTAATAAGGAGGGTTAGTCAACTCCTCACATTTTAAGTGGTAATTGATATCCCAGAGAAACTATGTGTGGTTTGGTGTCAGAGCTCTTTTCAGTACAACGTGCTTACAGTGTAGTACATTTCAATTTGCTGGTTCTGAGGCAGGTGCTGCTCCAGTGCAGTACTTTATATGAGCAACATGCATTGCTTGCACATGTATCAGCTTAGAGGGGCTTAGGGAAGGGTGTGTGCACCAAGGTGATGTGTGGGGGGGTGTTAACAGCTTCTTCATTATATTGCAGTTTGTTGACATTGGAATTGTTACAAGTATTGAAATAAACCATAAACCAGTGGAGGTGGCAAAAAAAGGCCAAGAAGTATGTGTTAAAATAGAACCTATTCCTGGTGAATCACCTAAAATGTATGGACGACATTTTGAAGCAACAGATATCCTCGTCAGTAAGGTAAAATTGAGAGGACTTGTGGCACAGTGGCAGCTTGTGTGAAGTGGAAATATTACATGGAGCCTGATAAACATACACAAGGAACCTTCAATCCAAGACAGAGGCACTTGCAATGGTTCTTGTGTAGCATTGTTCAACTGTGTTTCGCTGTAGCCTTGTTTTGAGGGTTTGTAGTAGTGCTCCTTGATAGGACTGAAGGAGTGATGTTCTGCAGCTAAAAATACCTTGCAGCTTACTGCACCTCTGAGGGTAAACCAGTAAATTATCTGTTTGCATACAGCTGGGTGTAGCTGGTGCTCACAGCAGTTTAGCTGTCCTTTGTGGCATTGTACCATAGTTGTGTTTGCCTACTTCTGAGTTAATGCAATAAATAGCAATACTTCAGTTGCTCTGATTCTGGAACGCTTGGCTTAGATGAGATGAGCCCTTGTTCAGTTTTCTGCTATCAGAAGCAAAGCCACAGCTCTCCATTCTAAGTGCTTTAGTTACCATGTTGTAAGGCACTCCCTGCTACACACACACTGGGTGCTGGTACCCACAGGTGGACATGGTGAGCAGCCACAGGGGCTTTTCTGATAGAGATGCAGGGTGGTGGAAGCTGGTGCTGTGGGCCCTGGGGGATGTGGGAGATCCTCTCAGGTTGCCTTACCACACAAGGCATGCAAGGTGTTCCTGCTTCTATGGTCTCTGAAGACCAGGTAAGGAGTGCGATCTGAAAATGAGGGAAATGAGTGGGATAGGTCATGAAAAGTAGTAAAACCTGGATTGGAACAGATTTTCTTGCTGTGCTCTTTCATCATATTTCCTAATGTATTAAAAGCTGCCTTTTTTAATAGGTGTGTGTGTGTTTCTCATGGGCTTGTCTTGTGTATTGCAGATCAGCCGTCAGTCCATCGATGCCTTGAAGGACTGGTTCAGGGATGAAATGCAGAAGTCTGACTGGCAGCTTATAGTAGAGCTGAAGAAAGTGTTTGAAATCATCTAGATAACATTTTACAGCAATGGGGAGGCAGGAATAAATGCACTCTTCCTGTTCTAATAGTTACCAACAAAGTCATATATTGAAGACAGTGTTGGATGTATGTTTAGGAGGAAAATATGTCGATAAAATGTTTTCCATGAGAAACCAAGAAATTTACACTGGTTTGACAGTGGTCAATTTACATGTTCCCATGGTTCCAATGTGCCTGTTCACCTCTCCTACTGCCCTTCCTAATACTGGCTGCTGTTTTAAAGTTTGCCCTTCCTCCTCTTACACCTTCCTTTCCACCCTTTTCCCCCCTCCCTCTCCAAAATGAAATAAAATAAAATGGAGTTTTTATTACAGAACTAAAGCTCTTTCACTTTTATACTGATGAGATCAGTACTGCAGTATTTGATTAACAAAGCTTCTGCAGACTTTGTGATTCTTGGGACATTTTTGATGTAAGAAGTACTTCTTTATTTATGCATACCTCTTCCCTTGACTCTCTTTTCCAACATTCTTCTGCTTTGTGCCTATAGACATTTTTTTAAATAGAAAATTAGCCAATTGGATATTTCTGTATTTGCTTTGTGTGAAATAATGATGTAAAGCATAGCTGGCCACCTTTTACTGCTTGTACAGTTCATGAAAATCAACCTGTAATCATTATAATGCAGAGCTGCAAATAAAGGAGATGGACATAGCAGCCCACTTGTTTTACAATTTGTTTCAATAAACACAAGGTTCACTCCATGGGCTGTGATGGACAGGCAGAGGCATGGCGGAGGCCTGCCTGCTCCTCTGTGCTTGGCAAAGTAGTGGAGGCACATTCCAGCAACGGCCTTTCTCCCTCTGGCATCACTTCCCCTTGTGGAACATGTGCTATGCCAGGGTGATGTCAGTGGCTCATGTCTCACTATGTTCCTGATGCACCAGAGCTGCAGGCCAGGTGTTTTACAAGTCACAATTCCTAGAGAAGTGCTGCTAGGAAGTTTAGAGGTGGCACATCTTCTCCAGCTGCTGCTCAGAGCTGTGGTAAGCACCTGCAAAACACATGTCTAGAAGTAAGCCGTGCTTTTTTGATGCAGCATCCAGCTATGGAGTTATCTTGATACTGTGGGACTGAACCAGCTTCTAAGGCATTTATTTGGTTGATGGTGTTTGTGACAACCACAACTCAGTCTGCAATTCTTGCATTTTCCTGCCCTTCCTTCCCCTGTGGTTGCCTGCTTAGGATGGCATTTTGAGGTACTCTTCATCAGGTAGGCTCCTGGTAACTTACAGCTCTAGAGGAGCTAAAAAACACTTTGAAAAGCACAAGCTGAAACAAAATCAATAATGATCTTTATGTAGGTGAGGATCTTAGCATTTAAAATATTTAAAAGAATTTAACTTGAAATAAGCAGTGTCATCAGATTTCTTCTGTCATTTTATTGTTGAAAAAACCCTGAATTTTATAATTGGGGTGGTGCAGACTCCACTACAAGGGAACACTGGAGAACTTATCTCCTTTGGCAATGAAGTTTAACTTACTGTGTTATTTTGGGGGTTGTTGAAAGTGCTGTTGAAAAGGACCTGTTCAGTACATCGTTCAAATCACGCTGGTGCTGTCATTGGTTTAGAACAGAGGGATCACAGTGAATAGAGTGCATTTAATTGTTATTTCTTTTGCAAACTATGCAATCATGAAAGCTACACTAATAAAAGTTAACTTAAGAACCTGGATGTCAAGCGGTGTGATATTCATGCATTCTTGAATGGTTCCTCAAATGTGAAAGGGTGTTCTTCCACAAGTGAATACTGGGAAAAGGCATGCCACCATTTTTGCAGGTTGCCGTGGCACTTGTAAAACACCTTTGCTAAAATGTTTAGAGGAAGTAGGTAACTTCTGTATCATCATTAAAAGCTTGAAGTGGGGTTCACAAAGAAAGAATGGAAATAAAATTACAAATAGCTTTACTCAAGTAATGCTTCCACTGATTTTGCCTTTTGTGTTTTGTTTTATAAAAAGATGCTACTTTCGAGTATGCCCTGAGCAGCACTCTTGGGCCCAGAGCAGTGGCCTGGAATGAGGTTGGTAAAACTCAAGTCTTAGCAAATCCGTTCCTCTGTGTGAGCAGTTACCATGCCTCTTAAATGGGCAACAAAAGAAAAGGCAGCTCCAAGAGCAGCAACTAAAGCGGCTTTGAAAGACCCAGACCTAGGAAGTAGTGGAAACATAGCTTGATTCAGCAAGGGTCCCTCTCTGTGGATGGGTATTTACAAATAGAGGCAGTTGTATAGACATGCTGCTACCAGGCCATCTCTCCAGCCTGGACTTCATCAGCTTTTCAGTGATGATGTTACAGGAGATACTATGAATAGCCTTACTAAAGTCAAGGGAAACAATAAGGCAGGAGGAGTTCAGGACCAGTGGCCTCCTGAGCTGGGTGATGGGGTCAGGGAGCAGTGTAATGCCCCAGAAATCCATGAGGAATTAGTTCGGGACCTGCTGAGCCACTTGGACACTCACAAGTCCATGGGACCGGATGGGATCCATCCTAGGGTGCTGAGAGAGCTGGCAGATGAGCTGGCCAAGCTGCTCTCCATCATTTTCCTCCAGTCCTGGCTCACCAGTGAGGTCCCAGGTGACTGGAAACTGGCCAATGTGGTCCCCATCCACAAGAAGGGTTGGATGGAGGAACCTGGAAACTACAGGCCAGACAGCCTGACCTCAGTGCCAGGGAAAGTGATGGAGCAGATTATCCTGGCGGCAATAACTGCGCACCTGAAGGATGGCCAAGGCTCGGGTCCAGCCAACATGGATTTAGGAAGGGCAGATCCTGCCTCTCCAACCTGATCTCCTTCTATGATCAGGTGACCCGTCTGGTGGATGTGGGGAGGCCTGTGGGTGTGGTCTACCTGGACTTCAGCAAGGCCTTTGACACCGTCCCCCACAGCAAACTGCTGGCTAAGCTGTCAGCTTGTGGCTTGGACAGCAACACTCTGTGCTGGGTTAGGAACTGGCTGGAGGGCCGAGCCCAGAGAGTGAACAGTGCCACATCCAGCTGGCGGCCAGTCACTAGTGGTGTCTCCCAGGGATCAGTGCTGGGCCCCATCCTCTTTAGTATCTTCACTGATGATCTGGATGAGGGGATTGAATCAGTCATCAGCAAATTTGCAGATGACACCAAGTTGGGAGCAGGTGTTGATCTGTTAGAGGGCAGAAGGGCTCTGCAGGGGGACCTCGACAGACTGGACAGATGCAGGAGCAGGGATGTGATTGTGCCTCTGTACTCTGCACTGGTTAGGCCACACCTTGAGTACTGTGTCCAGTTCTGGGCCCCTCAGTTTAAGGACACTGAGACACTTGAACATGTCCAGAGAAGGGCAATGAGGCAGCCTTGAGCACAAGCCCTACAATGAGAGGCTTTGGGAGCTGAGATTGTTTAGCCTGGAGAAGAAGAGGCTCAGGGGAGACCTTATTGCTCTCTACAACTACCTGAAAGGTGGTTGTAGCCAGGAAGGGGTTGGTCTCTTCTCCCAGGCAACCAGCACCAGAACAAGAGGACACAGTCTCAAGCTGCACCAGGGGAAGTTTAGGCTTGAGGTGAGGAGAAAGTTCTTCACTGAGAGAGTCGTTCACCATTGGAATGGGCTGCCCAGGGAGGTGGTGGAGTCACCATCCCTGGAGGTGTTCAAGAGGGGATCGGACGTGGCACTTGGTTTAGTCATGAGGTCTGTGGTGACAGTTTGGACTTGATGATCTTTGAGGTCTCTTCCAACCTTGGTGATTCTGTGAACATCTATGGCCCTTCCCTCATTTGTCACTTTGCTGCAGAAGGCTGTCAGGTTGGAACCTCTCCCAGTGTCTGCTACAAGAGAAACTGAGGGCACAATCTAAAGCTAGAAAATGCTGTCAACTGCTGTAACCTGTGCTGGAGCCAGTGAGGTGATGGCAGAGCAGTACCTGTTCTAGCTGTTTCATTAGCTGAAGCTGGTATGAGTGCAGCAGCTCCTGACCTGTGTTAGTGGAGATGCTTCCCTGAGTGATGCAAATTCAGCTTCAAGGTTAGCTCCAGTTTGCATTCCAGCTTTCAGTTCTACAGTCACATAGGCCCATGCCCATCCAGGAATATGTGGGGTACTTGTACCACCACTTCTCAATTTGTCAGAAAATAACAAAGGTTTTCTTATCACCTGATTTTTCTTCAAGTGGTCTTCATGTATTGGGCTAAACAGGACTCTGTGAAGCTGGCATACATCTGGAATGAGCTTGCCCAAAACACAACCTGTAGAGATGAAAGCCTTTACCTCCTACTGCAGACACAGAGAGACAGGGCTGTTATTTCACTGCTGCTACTCACCACATGTTTTGTTACACTGCATGAAGAAAATGCATGCCACAGGCCAGAGAGAACTGTGCTATTTTTACAAGTGGAGTGTGGCTTAAACAGTGCTCCATGGTGGCTGCTCCGTAACTCCTCTACAGCACTTTCAGGTAACTGTATGAAGATCTCCATTTGTTCTCTTCCATGAGCACACATCTCTAGAGGTGACAGTACATTTGAGTGCCCAGAGCTCAAAGAGCACCTAACAGCCCGTGGCCATGCTGGTTTCTGGTGTTGAAGGATGAAACTGAAAATGAGCTCACTTTCTTCCCTCAGTTTAACATCTTGAAGTCAGCAGAGTGGAAACAAAAAGCAGCCAGGTGAACACACAGCAGTGTCCTGTATGCCATGGGGCAGCATCACTGTGGCTAACTTTGTGAAATGAATCAAAGCTGCAGCTTTAAGAACAGAGGTCAGCTATATTCAAACTGAAGCATCACAAAATAGAATCAGTACAAAAATATACATACAGTTCTTTATTAAACAACTGTAAACACTTCACTGTAAAAATCCATAAAACTTTATAAACAAACATTTTGTAAATAGATTCTATACTACAATAAAAGAATTTTAACACAATTATTTACATGCAATACTGACAAATTTGGCACTTTCTGAAAAGAAATGTACAAAACACTTTGTTGTTTAAAAAGAAATTTGAAATTATAAAAACTCAGGGCATTACTATCATGCACTTTGCAAATACCTCACAAGCACTTATGGCACAGCTAGCAGAGAGCTCCAGGCTCTCATCAAGCTCTTTACTACAAGTTCAGATAACTTTTAATGTGCTTCCGTATGTTTGTTGTAAAACTACCTGAACATTGTCAAGAATGAAGTCAAATGCCATATTCCAAACTGATTCCACAGATGACTGCATTAACCTGAAGAGGAAAAAGAAAAGGGAGAAAATTACTTACTACAGAACCAGTCCTTTTTACAGTAAGTTCATACTTCATACTGCAGAGCCAGATGACAGTGGTTCTCTACAAATGGTATTAACTGCAACAGGGTAGGTTTAGACTGGACATTAGGAAAAAAATTTCACAGAAGTAGCCAGGCATTGGAATGTGCTGCCCAGGGAAGTGATTGAGTCACCATCCCTGGATGTGTTTAAAGGTCATTTAGATGTGGTACTTGGCAATACGGTTTAGGGATGAAGTCTGTACAGCAGGGTCAGTGGTTGGACTGGATGGTCCCAGGGGTCTCTTCCAACCTGAATGATTCTATGGTATTTTGATCTGATCTTGTTGAAGCCCAATGTCTTCAAATACTCTAAGTTTTACCTAATGCCTCAGAGGCCTCTGCCATTCAATGGTCAAACTTTTGACGTGAGCAGTGTCACATCAGTTTGCAAATGTTAGTGTTTTGCAGTTGTTGTAAGTCTGTGATTAAAACGGTGAGCTCCTACCAACTTCACATTGAACAATCAGAAATGGCAAGCTTCCAGATCCCAATCCTTCCTTCCTCATCCCAAGACATACTTGGTACGTTTTTTTCCAAGAAATGCCAAGGGTGATCAAGAACAGGTTGTGGGGGCACTATTTTGTGTTTACTGATAAAAGTGGAACCAAAAGTGGAGGCCCGCAGAGATAGGAGTTAGCTCTAATTTAGCTGCTACCTGAAGCAAATCAAGGAAATGCCCAAGTAAAACAAAAGCAGCTCTGTACTCTCTATCTCACTCTTATGGGAGAGTAGAGAGTCCCTACACTTGCAGCTTCGGATGACCTAATATTAGGACATATGGACAACTTTCATCCAACTACTGATCCTTGTCCCATGCTTGTTACCAGGTTTTGCAAAGTCATGCTGCCTTTGGTGCAAATCTCACACACAGGGGGACCAGAAATAAGACATGATACCTTCTGAAGAGTTTTACAAGGAATTTACTGTACAGCAGACAACAGAATAGTTAACTGCATTCTGCATTTTTCATTTGCTGAGGCCTAAAAGACATTCCATAATACAAAAGCACAGTGAAGTTTGTACATTGCTGTAGACTTTCAGATGTTTATTAATTCTGTGAAAGAAGCATTTTCCAGATATAAGACATGGAAAGTTGAGCTCCAGGGCTAGCATCAGTTAGTAAGCAAGTGATAAATGGAACTTGGGACTCCTGACTCTTGGGAAGAGTAAGTGGAGCACAATAACTATGTAATTGTCCTGGAGGGACAAAAAGCCTCAAAAATGCTCTGAACCAGACAATGGGGCAGGAGCCAGCAGGTCTGTTTTTTCAGGCTAATGGCCACATTGCCCAGGCTTGTCTGAACATGTCCTGGAGCCCAAGTGGGCCAGGTGTGTGTGCCTTTGGCCACGTTGGGAGAAAACCCTTTCTATAGGTTACAGTGTCAGGGTTTTATCTCTCAATCTTTGTTGTCACTGGCCATTATTGTCTTGGGAAATCTATAAGTACCAGCCCAAAGAGCCAGAGCCTTGCCTTCAATTGTCCATGCTCTGGAGAAATCACAAGCCTTGCTTGGCAGCCGAGCTGTGTTTCAGTTTACCCAGACAGGACTACAAGGATCACTTGCTGTATAGCGTTGTAAAGCCCGGGGCAGAGCAGACGTATCTTGTCGGGCCAAGAGGTGAACCCCCCGAGGAGCTGAGTCCCTGGGGACAGCTTCATTTAATTGGAAAAAGTGATGAGTGCTGCTGCGAAGAATTGCAGCAGAAGAACCTCTTTTCTACAAGGCTTTCAGCTACAAAGCCTCCAGGGATAAATCCTGAATGTGTCTCAGCAACAAGCTGCAGATGCCAACAGGAGGTGAAACTGTGCTCCTGCAGCTTCCCCATGGTCGACGCCATTTTGGTTTTGTTTAAATCCCTACATGTGCCGCAGGGTGCCAGGATCAGCGAGTAATGACAATATCTGATTTTTATAAGCATCTGTTGAAGGTCTGTTGCCCTGGGGAATTCTGGAGTTCCCCCCCTCTCCCTTTGTGGGCAATCTCCGGCTTTGTTGCTGTTACAGTTTGAGCTGGGTGCCCCCTGCAGTGTTTACTTCCTGTGTCCAGAAGTCCAGCCCAGAGGGGTGCACACAGGAAATTATGTAGTATTTCATACCACAATCCTTTGCACCACTATAAGATCCAGTGCGGAGTCTAGCACTCTCTCTCTTCTCTTCCTCCTCCCTCAGCCGGTAACTGGGGGAGATGCCTCCTGGCTTTGGGCCTGGCTAGGCCCAAGGCCATGGGGGGATGGGCAGTCTCAGATCTGGCCAGCTGAGACTAGCCTAGCAATGGGAGGGGGAAGAAGGAGCCCTGGGGGTCTCGGGTGTACCCTCAGGTGGGGATGGGATCTCTCTGGGTCTGCTTTGGGATTTTTCTTTGTCACTGTGCTTTTGCTTTTCTGTAAAAGTTCACTGCTTTCTATTTAAACTTTCCATCACTTTTGCAATCCGTTTGTCTGAGTGTTTATTGTTGCCAGGGGTGGGGAAGGGGGCTGCCTCAACCCAGCACAGTTGCCAATGTTCCCTTTTTTCTTTACAGTTCAAAGTGCTGTTTGTTGTTTCTGGATTTTTGCTCATATTGTTTAAATTGTTACATGTTCCTGCTGGTGAGGTATCTGTTCCACAACCGAGTTTTATTAATATTTTCCATGGGTTTTTTTTATAATTAATAAAGTTATTACTACTTTTAATTAATCGTTCCACCTTTTGAATATTAATAGCTTCCTCACGATCATAACAGTAATAAAAATGGATTTAATAGGTGGGAGGTGAGACGGTATCTTGATACTACAGGAGAAAGAATCAGATTATTTTTTTGGCCATCCCCACCATAAGAAGGATATTGAGTTGCTGCAGCATGTCCAGAGAAGGACAACAAAGCGGGTGAAGGGTTTATGTCTTACAAGGAACAGCTGAGAGAACTGTGATTGTTAAGTCTGAAGAAAAGGCTGAGGGGAGACCTCATTGATCTCTACAAATACCTGAAAGGAGGTTGTAGCATGGCAGGTATTGGTCTCTTCTCCCTACTATCAAGTGATAGGACAAGAGGAAACAAGTTGCACCAGGGAAGGTTTAGACTGGCTATTAGGAAAAATTTCTTTGCTGAAAGTGGTCAGGCATTGGAATAGGCTGTTCAGGGAGGTGGAGGATTTATTGTCCCATTAGGTGTTCAAGGAACATGCAGACATGGCACTTTGGAATATGGTTTAATGACCATGGTGGTGTTGGGTTGACAGTTGGACTCAGTGATCTCAGAGCTCCCTTCCAATCAAAACAATTCAATGAGCCTATGAATCAAAGGGAAGATCTAAGGTACTACCAAAAACTACTGAAAAAAAGGATGAAGGACAATGCCGACAAAAACTATACCCTTTCTCTAGTCTTTCATAAACTGCCTATTTTAACTTCTCCCTCTAAAGTTTTTGAAAATGTCTAATGGACTTGTGGCCTTGTACCAAAGTATCTAGTGCATAGATTTTAACAAAAAATAGTCTAAATGTCGTAAATACTAGCAATTAAGCTACCTTTTCATGTACTTAACAACCAGATCCAACTTTTCCAAATCTTTTTCTTCTATTAGATCAGTACAATACTTCACAACCTGTAGAATGTCTTCTTCCATGGGATCTGTAATTAAGAAGAAAATAAAGAGATAGAGAACTTTTCTCTAAATATACTTAGAATACAACCATACAATAATTGAAATATAACAGAAATTCTGCAGTGTTAGCACATCAGGGGCCAATCCGACAACTGCTGCATTCCCACACCTCCCCCAACATCAGAAGCTGTGTACATAAAATGACTGCAAAGTCCTGAAATATCTGTCTCGTAGACATCTTTTGTCTGCAGTAAGAACAAACAACAGCCAAGCTAGTATTAACCAAAGGAAAAAGAAACAGGGATTTAGAACAGAATCTCCTGGGAGAAGGGTAATGTCTAGGGTATGCAGGATCTCATGGGCCAGATTTCCCAATATATTAAGACATTGGTAATTGGTTGATGTACTGTTAAAACCCAAATCACAGTTTAGCAATGGTGTTGCACTTGTATACTTCATACTGGAAGTTTTTCCAGCAGTTATTCTGGAAAAAAAACTGCATTCCTTTCCCTCTAAAATAACCTCTGCACAAAAGAGGAATTCTCTTATTGTAGCATGTTGGACAAAATGAGGAAAATCTCCCTCACAAGTTAACATAAAGGAATGAGACCAGGGCCTGACCAATGGGTTGGAGAGAGAACAGGTAGATTTTCATGTGCTTATGCAAGGAACAGGAGCTCTCAAAACCACAGAACAACCACAGAACAACAACTGAGTAAGAAGAATCCAGTTACTCCAAGATTTTGAGGCAGAAAGCCCTCAAGATTACTGTGAAAAGTAGCCAGTGAAAGGAAGAGTGAAGAAAGAAGCAGGAAAGAGCAAAAACCCCAATCAAAAATACTTTGTCAAGCATGCAAGATCACCATTAGCATGACATCCCTACCTGAAATAGTTGTAATCCACTCTTTCAACAGTGACTTTACATCACTAAATTCAACAGCTCCAGCTAGGTTCGGTGCTTGTGGCCTGTATGAACCAGGCTCTTGTTCAGTTTGCAGAGCTGATGGTCCTGAAGACTCTGAAGTTGATGGAACCGCTTCTGGCTGTTCCAAACATACAAGTTGACAGTTTGTTAGTCTGACAAATATGGTAACACCATATATACACAAAGGTAAGCATCCACTAAGGAATCCAGTAAAGGAAACAAGCTGGATGGACTAAGTCTAAAGAAACAGGCATAACTTCACCAAAGGCTGTTAGTGTTAAAATTACCTGAGCACCTGTTCCTTCTTGCTTCAAGAAACCATCTATTAGCTTCTGTGGGCTTCCAGATGTAACTGGCAAGTTTTTTGCAGGGCTACCAACGAGTTTATTTTTCAGAGGACTCTGATTCTTTTTTACAGGACTGGCTGCATTTTTTTTTCTAATTTTTTTCTTATTTTTCACTGTTGCATGCTTCAGGTGCAGGAAAGGACTTTTTGACACTGAAAAACACAGGAATAGTCAGTGGCTGATGTATTTAAAATGTAATACTTTTCCACTCTAAAAGGGACTCTGTATCTTCCATGAAAATCTGTGGATTAGCTGAGAGAACATAATGTAGATAAAGCAACATTAATACCCACACAATATTCCAATGTTTTAAGTATCTGAAAAGCACTACTAGATATTAGGGTACTCAAAAGATACCCAACTATTCACAAATCTTTTTTCATAACAAGCAGTTCAGTGCCTGAACATGAACAGTTGGTGAAATCTGAAGCCTTCTGGACCAACTGCTTCACCTTAGTCAGAGCTCTAGCCTACCTAGATAGCTGCTGTAACTTCCCACAATTGGTTATCAGCAAAACCAGCAGAAAAAATCCCCTCTTAACAGCTCCTATCTTAGTTTACCAGGCAAACTGCTCTCATTGCATCATACTAACATACCTGCATTAGTCCACTGATTATGAAATCAAGGTTTGATTACAATAATGTAATATTTAACTGGCAATTAACCCAGTGACATTTCCAACCTATTTTATGAGAAAGTATGTTCACAGAGAATTAGTTATTTCTTTGTACTATTATTAAAAAAAGACCTATCTGATTATCTCAGAATAAAACCATCTGACTATCAGACATCTAGTGAGATGTGTCCTGTCTCTAGGTGCCTGAAACCCATACCACCAGTGTTACGCATTATAGGAACCATGAGAATGCTATCTGGCATCATTTTAACTAACTTGTGTACTGAAAATGCAGTACTTTGAATCACAAGATCTATCAAGTTTAGATTCCATTCTGAAAACATACAGGCATGGGTAAGTTTAGTGCCACAATTTCAGTTGGTAGTACATAAGACCCTTAATGGGAAGGTCATGAGTTCGAGCCTGCAGTGGGCAGTGGTGTCCTCCCTACTCTAGTCATGAGGTCTGTGGTGACAGGTTGGACTCGATCTTTGAGGTCTCTTCCAACCTTAGTGATACTGAATACTGAATTTCCATGAATTGAATTAATTACCCATTTAAATAAAGTCAGGCATCTGTTTGCAAAATGAGACCACAGCTGGCTATAATTGACAGTCTGTCAAAAATAGAAATTTGATTTAACACAGCCTCTTCATTGAAGCTTTAGTTGCATTTTCCAGTTTATTATTTAAGGTTGCATAACTCTCTTTCAATAGCAAACAGTTCCTATTCAAAGGAATATGTACAACTACATTTACTCACCAAAAGTGTTAGCAGGTTGCTGCTCTGGTTGCTTTTGCCTTTGATCATATGCATCTCTCAGCTCTGCTTGCAACTCAGCAGGTAGTGCAGCAAAAACCTCAGGGTCCACCTGAAGAGGAACAAAAGATTAATGTGATTATTTTACCAGTGAGCAGCACTACTTGCTCTCCTCTAGACTGTTCTCATGAGAAAGGTATTTACATTTTATGTCACGCAAGTATACATCAGGTATTAGCTGAAACACTAAAGTATGTTGTACATTTTCTTCCTTTATTTAAGATTACAAACCCCACAAAATTTTCCATGCAATATTGCATTTACTGTTTCAGGAAATTACTATTTATGGGCCTATAATAGAGTAACCATTTAAATTTGTCTCTAAGTATATAGTACAGCTATATTAACAGCACAACTGCTTAACTCCAAGAACGCTCTCTTTCAATTTCAAAATGCTGGGACATTAAGCTCTTTTCTTTTGAGACTTCTATTTCCTAGAAGCTGCTGCTGCTACAAGCTGCTCAAGCAAAATATCCTTGGAAGTAATTTTACTTTTTTAAGGACAGGAAATGCAAGTGGCTACTTCCTATTTTGCACTAGTGCAAAAGGTTTCATTTCTCACTCCACAGCTGCTCACCACTTACCCAAACTGATACAAACGCAGTCCCTTCCAGCTCTCACAGGGACTTAAAAACTCTAGGCAGCCAATCATTTGTTGCCAACTTCTGAACACACTCATATGGAAAAAATAAAATTTCATGTGTTATTGGTTATCTTCCCTTGCTGTGTCTGAAGCAGCAAATTAGTCTTGTATTCTGAGTTTCATATTATTACTGGACAGTGTTTTCAGCCCATAGTATGCAGAATCTAATTCAAAAGAAGCAAACCTATCATTCGGAGGATGAAATCTGCCCAGGGGGAGAGTAACAGAGTCACAGAATGCATTGGGAGAAAGAGATAGGAAACCCAGTGTTTTTGACTGTGTAGATTAGGTATTTCTAAGACCATTTTAAGAAGTAATCCTGTTATAAAAGGATAACAATCAGCTCTCAACTACATAATTAACAGAGAGAGCATCAATACAAACCAAATGTAATTTTTATAGAAATCTGCATGTAGTCAGAATTTACTCTAGAAAAGAACACTGAATAGTAAACAAATGTGGAGGGGTATACTTCAAAGCACAGCATAATTTAACACTTAAGTCCAAGATAAACTCTTGCCTATGAATGAATGCAACTACATAATTCTGTATAGCTGGAGTATGAAGAGTTCCTGCACTATTCACACAGTTTCTCCACTATGAATATCCAACTTTGCAGCTCAGGAATAAAACTGACACAACTGGTTTTGAACCAATGAACCTCAATCAAGGTGAAAAAATAAAGAATTTTAGTAGCAGAGTAAAGTAGACAATCATGCAATAACCAGTATTTGCTGAAACCAGGTCAGGAATTTCTATGTAATTTCTCCAGATTCCTGGCCAGCTAGGCAGCATCATACCTTAGAAACTGTAATGAGTGTCTGCGGTGGTTTTAGGCTATGCCCTTAAAATCTAGTTACAGATTTTGACCAGAAAAGTAGAAAAATATAAATAAAACACTATTGGGTGTAAAAAGGAAAACAAAAGATCACTCTAAACAAATTCATTGGATAAATATCTAGAATAAGACGAGTTGTACCACAACAATTTTCTCTCTTCTGGTCTAATCTCTGGCTGTTTTTGCTTCACTCATGAGAGATTAATCTGCATGCTTTGGCTGGCCTTGGCTAAGTCTAACCCACTGCTTTTCTCTCTGCTCCTTTCTCTTTTGACCATGGGGGCGAGGGGGGCAATGGAACGGCTTCCCTGGTCTCTGACCAGGGGAATTTTCTTGTTGTTTGCTAATTGCAAATATCTGTATAACATTGTAAATACTGTACATTTTGTACATATTCATTGCATTCCATTGTAGAGTGTAGACTTTGCTTGCAAATAGTTTAATTTGCTTCTAACTGAGTTGGTCTGGCAAAGTTAATACTGGGGGGAAACTTCAGCCCACCACATTACAAAAAACAAGTGGCACCCAACGTGGGGCAATTGCTTGATTGATTAATTCCTGCACAGATTAAGAAAGCAAAATGAAGCTGTTTTGGGTTTTGTGGCATTTGATATATTCTGCTCTAATGGTCATTCTGTATAGGCGGTGCATGGCTCTGATGTTAAATAAGATGGGAAGATATTTGGCATATAAACTGTTCCTTTGGTTCAAATACAAGCTGAAAATGCTGTATGACCGATGCTTGGGATTTCTTTGGCTTAAAAGATATGACAATGTGACTGTAACTGTTCCTGCAGAGATATATGAATTCAGCATTCCTGTTCCTGAGAGTTATGTAAAATAAAAAACCTATGAGTGCAGCAGTACCAGGCATGATGGAACTCCAGTATGAGCTGGAATCCAAAGAGGACAAATGGCATGGTACCATAGACACTGCTAATTCTTTCTTCTTCATTCCCATAGCAGAGGAATGCAGGCCTTAGTTTGCCTTCACCTGGAGAGGAGTCCAGTACACATTTAAGAGATTGCCTCAAGGCTGGGTTCACAGTTCAAGCATGTGCCATGATGCTCTGGAGAAAGGTGGTGCTCCAGAACACATCCAGTTCATCGACAATATCATCGTCTGGGGTAAAACTGCTGAAGAAAGGTAACAAAATCATTGACATTCTCTTGAAAGCAGGTTTCGCCATTAAGTGAGACAAGGTGAAAGGACCTGCCAGAGAGATCCAGTTTCTGGGAGTGCAGTGGCAGGACAGTTGCCATCACATTCCAGTGGATGTGGTAAACAGAGTCTCTACCATGGCAAATCCCATGAACAAGAATAAAACTCTACGTTTCTTGAGGACAGTGGGATTTCGGAGACTGCACATTCCTGGATACAGTCAGATTGTGAAACATCTGTATGATGTGACTCGAAAGAGTTTCCAGTGGGGTCCTGAGCAACAAGCAGCCTTTGATCAGATAAAACAAGAAGCAGTCCAAGCAATGGGTCTGGGACCTGTATGAATTGGTCCAGTCAGTAAGAATATTTTGTACATGGCTGCAAGTGAAAATGGTCCAACCTGGTGCTTATGGCATAGAGCTCCAGGTGAGACACATGGATGTCCTCTTGGTCTCTGGAGTCGAGGTTAAAGAGGCTCAGAGGTAAATTATACTCTATCAGAGAAAGAGATTCTAGCTGCCTGTGAAGGAGTAAAAGCTACATCTGAAGTAATTGGAACTGAATCACAGCTCCTTCTAACTCCTAGATTGTCACTTTGGAACTGGATGTTCAAAGGTAAAAGTTTCACACCACATCATGCCACAGATGCCACCTGGTCTAAGTGGATGGCTCTGATAACACAGACCGCTTGAATGGGAAATCTTGAAAGACCTGGTCTGGTGGAGGTGATCACAAGCTGGCCTGAAGGCACTAGCTGTACTAAACCTCCAGAAGAGCGAGTAACTCATGCTGAGGAAGCTCCTCCTTACAATGACCTTTCTGATGATGAAAAGAAATACGCTTTGTTCACGGATGGTTCCTCTTGTCTTGTTGGAAACAAGCGAAGGTGGAAGTCTGCAGTGTGGAGTCCAACACGCCGAGTTGCAGAGGCGAAGGATGGAGAAGGAGAATCCAGTCAGTTCACAGAGGTAAAAGCTGTCCAGCTAGCTCTCGACGTAGCTGAACGTGAGAGATGGCCAAAGCTTTATCTCTACACCGACTCATGGATGGTAGCCAATGCTCTGTGGGGTTGGCTAAAGAACTGGAAGAAGAGTGGTTGGCAGAGAAAAGGAAAACCCATTTGGGCAGCCGACCTGTGGCAGGACATTGCTGACCGAATCGAGAGAATTCCAGTGAAAGTGAGACACACTGATGCTCACATTCCTAAAAGCAAAGCTACTGAGGAACAGCAACACAACCATCAGGCAGATCTAGCGGCAAGAGTTTCTCAAGTAGACACAGACTGCGATCTTGACTGGAAATGCCGAGGTGAGATGTTCTTAGCTCTGTGGGCTCATGATTCGTCAGGACATCAAGGCACAGATGCAACCTACCAGTGGGCTTGTGACAGATCCATAGACATTTCCATGCATGCTATCACACAAGTCATCCATGACTGTGACATTTGGGCTGCTATTAAGCAGGCAAAGTGAATTAAGCCCTTGTGGTATGGTGACCGATGGTCCAAGTACAAGTATGGTGAAGCTTGGCAGATTGACTACATCACTCACGGGTGCTGAGAGAACTGGCAGATGAGGTTGCTAAACCCCTCTCTATTATATTTCAAAAGTCCTGGCAGTCTGGGGAAGTCCCCACAGACTGGAAAAGGGGAAACATTGCCCCCATCTTCAAAAAGGGCAAGAAGGAGGAACCAGGGAACTACAGGCCAGTCAGTCTCACCTCTGTGCCTGGAAAGATCATGGAACAGATCCTCCTGGAGTCACTACTTGCTCAAAAGAATAGTGAAGAGGTGATTGGGAACAGTCAGCATGGCTTTGCCAAGGGCAAATCCTGCCTGACCAACCTGGTGGCCTTCTATAAGCAGGTGACAAAATTAATAGATGAGGGGCGAGCAACTGATGTCGTTTACCTGGACCTGAGCAAAGCCTTCGACACTGTCCCGCACCACATCCTGGTCTCCAAACTGGTGACACATGGGTGTGATGGGTGGACCACTAGATGGATAAGGAACTGGCTTGATGGCCGCACCCAAAGAGTGGCTGTCAATGGCTCCATGTCCCAGTGGAGGCCAGTGACAAGTGGAGTCCCTCAGGGATCAGTCCTGGGACCTATCTTATTCAACATCTTTGTGGGGGACATGGACAGTGGCATTGAGTGCACCCTCAGCAAGTTTGCTGATGACACCAAGCTGTGTGGTGCAGCAGACACGCTGGAGGGAAGGGAGGCCATCCAGAGGGACCTTGACAGGCTGGAGAGGTGGGCACAGGCCAACCTCATGAAGTTCAATAAGAGCAAGTGCAGGGTCCTGCATCTGGGTCGAGGCAATCCCAGGCACAAATACAGGCTAGGCAGTGACTGGCTGGAGGATAGCCCTGAGGAGAGAGACTTGGGGGTGCTGGTGGACAAAAAGCTCAACATGAGCTCTCAGTGTGCACTTGCAGCCCGCAAAGCCAATCAGATCCTGGGCTGCATCAGGAGAAGTGTGGCTAGCAGGTCGAGGGAGGTGATCCTCCCCCTCTACTCAGCCCTGGTGAGACCCCACCTGGAGTACTGTGTCCAGTTCTGGAGCCCCTATTACAAGAGGGATGTGGAGGTGCTGGAACGTGTCCAGAGAAGGGCCACGAGGATGATCAGAGGGCTGGAGCACCTCTCCTATGAGGACAGACTGAAGGAGTTGGGGCTGTACAGTCTGCAGAAGAGAAGGCTCCGAGGTGACCTAATTGTCGCCTTCCAGTATCTGAAGGGGGCCTACAGGAAGGCTGGGGAAGGACTTCTCAGGATATCAGGTAGTGATAGGACTAGGGGGAATGGAATGAAGCTGGAGGTGGGGAGATTCAGGCTGGATGTGAGGAGGAGGTTCTTCACCATGAGAGTGGTGAAGCCCTGGAATGGGCTGTCCAGGGAGGTGGTCGAGGCCCCGTCCCTGCGGGTGTTTAAGAGCAGGCTGGATGAGGCTCTGTCCAGCCTGATCTAGTGTGGGGTGTCCCTGCCCATGGCAGGGGGGTTGGAACTAGATGATCCTTGTGGTCCCTTCCAACCCTGAATGAAACTATGAAACTATGAAACTATGAAACTCTACCACGTTCTCATTCTGGTAAGCAGTATGTGCTTGCTATGGTAGAGGCAAACACCGGATGGTTGGAAACTTATCCAGTTCCACATTCAACTGCACGCAACACCCTTCTTGATCTGGAGAGACAAATCCTGTGGAGACACGGAACTCCAGAGAGGATTGAGTCCGACAACAGAACTCATTTCAAAAACAATCTTGTAAAGAACTGGGCCAAAGAGAACAGCATTGAGTGGATATTCCACATCCCCTACTATGCACTAGCTGCAGGGAAGATTGAACGCTACAATGGTTTGCTGAAGACCACTCTCAAAGCCATAGGGAGTGGATCTTTGAAAAACTGGGAGAAACATCTAGCACAAGCAACCTGGCTGGTAAATAGTAGAGGCTCAGTGAATTGAGCTGGACCTGCACACTCAGATTTTCTACGAAACGTAGATGATAGAGTTCCTGCTGTTAGAGAAAAGAATCTGTTGGGTAAAACTGTTTGGGTATTTTCTCCCTCAGGAGAGGCTAAACCTGTCCTGTTTCAGCTGAAGGTCCTGGTCACACTTATTGGGTAATGCAAGAGAATGGTGAAATTCAGTGTATTCCGCAAAGAAATCTAACTTTAGCTGAGAGAGTTCAAATTCAGAGTGTCGTACGGATACAACATTGTGCCAAAAAGAAGAATCCATGAGGAATCTATGGTGCACGAACCCTGAGAGTCCTTAGTCACCTGAGAGTTCCTTTACTGCCTCATTTGCAGAGAAACAAACTGTTTTCTGTTTTCTTGTTTCCTGGTTTTTGGACTTCTGAATCATCTACATCTGAGATAGCCAGAATGGACTATGAACTTTATTTACTCATTATTGTAGATACTGTTTTATATTAGATGGATAGTATTAGCAGCCAATGAAATTGTTTAAAAGGGGTGGATTGTGGTGGTTTTAGGCTACACCTTTAAAATTTAGTTACAGATTTTGAGCAGAGAAGTAGATACAAATAAATTACTATTGGGTGTAAAAAGTAAACAGAAGATCATTCTAAACAAGTTAATTGGATAAATATCTAGAATAAGATGAGTTGTACCATAGGAATTTTCTCTCTTCTCTTCTGATCGCTGGCT
This sequence comes from Melanerpes formicivorus, assembly GCF_026170545.1. NCBI lineage: Eukaryota > Metazoa > Chordata > Aves > Piciformes > Picidae > Melanerpes > Melanerpes formicivorus. The sequence goes on along the minus strand of NW_027142353.1, from coordinate 30,158,237 downwards.
GTTTTTTCTTTGCTAGTGAGAGATTAATCTGCATCCTTCAGCTGGCCTTGGCTAAGTCAATCCCACTGCTTTTCTCTCTGCTCTCTTCTCTCTTGACCAGGGGGGTAGGGAGGGACACTGGAACAGCTTCCCTGGTCTCTGACCAGGGGAATTTTCTTGTTGTTTCCTAATTGCAAATATCTGTGTAATATTGTAAATACTGTATCTTTTGTACATATTCATTGCATTCCATTGTAGAGTGTAGATTTTGCTTGTAAATACAGTTTCATTTGCTTCTAACTGAGCTGGTCTGGCAAAGTTAATACTGGGGGGAAACTTCAACCCACCACAGAATCTTTCTATAAACTTGATTAGGTGGTATCACTTTGTTCTCAAACAGTGACAGAGCAGTGGCACAACAAATATAAAAAAAACCCAAACCACTGCTCCATTTTAAGTGATGCACATGCAAGTTATTATACCTTTGTGTAACCCAATCTTTCTGTTTGTTTGGTTTTCCCCTCTGCACATTTGTTCAGCACCCTCTTGGGTTGAAGGGTAGATTATCACTAGAAGCATCATTACTGCTACCCGCTGTCCCTTCAGGCTCTTATTTGGAGTAAAAAACTGTACTTCCCTCATTCTGGATATGCACAATCTTTAGCCATGCTTGCCGTTCTCCCAGAACATGATATAAACAATCACATCTACAGAAACTACTGCAGAGGTTGGCTTCACCCAATCAAAAAATCCACTTAAACAGGGTGAATCTCCTGTGACTAGCTAAGCAGATCTTAGGACTACTTCAGACTTATGGTGCAGTGTCAATTCAGCTGCAATGCAGAAAAAAAAAAGCTACTTATGCTGGAAAAAACATTATTTACACACTGGATTGCAATGCAAAGTGTAAATGAAGTTTTACATTAAACAACAGGAAAATCACAGGCATACTGATACTTTAAATCTTGAATAAACACTGTCATACTACATTTGTGGCAGATCAAATAACATTCCAAAGCAGACTTTTAAAAGGTATTAAAGGACTATAAATATTTTGGGGAAGTCACAGAATCTAATAATGCTGTCTCAAGAAAAAGCTGTTAGCTCTTCCTACAGGTGGGAAATTGGTGTTTATTGATACCCTGCAAATGTCTTACCTGTGAGAAAGCTGGCAGGGCTATAACATTAATTCCCATACTGGTATTTGGTTCTTGGAGCTCTGGTATCTGTAAAACCACTGTTCCAACTGGTTGTGACAGAAGTGCTGTGTTACATCCATTAATGGGCTCTTTTTTGCTGTCTCCATAACTGTCTCCTTGCTGAATGGTGCATATTTGCTCTACTTGTTCTCGGAGATCAGGCGGCAGAGCTTCTAGCACAGATTTATCTAGCTACAAATATATAACATCTTTTAAGTTTTTCTGAGGAATACATAGTAAGAGTTAATGTCATTAAAAATTATTTTAGGCTAAAGTTAGTTCTACAATTCCTGATTAAAAAAAAGGGCACTTAAATCTGTGTATGGAAACATGCTTAGGAACCTGAGAGTTACACTCTGAGTCATATTATGCTCATATAAACACTGAACATTAAGCAGAGAACGTGTCTAACTTCTCTGATGGAAGTTTTTCTAAGGTTTATTTTATGTACTTAATATTTAGGCTCTACACTTTGCTTGGAAAAGGTAAAGGTATAGTTTTTTAATATTTCGTCCTTGGCATCTTTTCCATTCTACTTCACTCTGCAAAGTGAAGTGAGAAAGATACCAGAAAATTAAACTTCTTTCCGTCGTATATATATATATAAAAAATATTTTTTGAGTTAAATCTGTAAATAACTGCTTAAAAGACAAAAAAAAAAAAAAGGCAAAACAGTTTTGCATGAATAACAGTTTCTCACTGTGCATCATATCCTACTACTGCCTTTTTCTTTTTTCTAAAAAAGTGTAATGCAATTTTCTTGCTCTATCCAAACAACACAAACCACAATATATTGAAGATATTTTACATTCTGAAGTTTTACCTGGGAAGCAGATGGAACTTCAATACTCAAATTAAGCCTGGATTTCACACTGATAGGAGAATGCACACCATTCCATTTAAGAGCAGACTCAGTGTTGTTAACATTGGAATTGAGACCAGATGCGAGATGGGCACCACGAGATGGAAGAAAAGTGCAGGTTCTTGAATCAGAAGATATTTCAAAGTCCATAGCAGCCACAAATACTATACATATGAAAACAAAATACAGAATGATCATCTAAAAATACTCTGAACAATACAGTGAAGCTAATTTCTAGTTTTCTTTGCTAAATAGGTTATACAATATACAGTGTAATTGTAACACCTTCTGTGTTTAGAGTAATTTTGTTAACTTTTAAAAAGATTGGAATAAACCTATATGAAGTTTTATTTGCAGCATTTGCATTAGCAAAACCTTCTCTCAAAGGTATAATGTACTGTATATATAATGTATAATATAATAGTATATATACTGTATAATATAATGTATAATATACTATCCTGGTATAATACTGAACAAGAATTCCAAAAGGTAATCTATATAGATGATCTACACTGAAGCCTTTCAGAGCTGATCATTATCACATATGCAGAAGTAATAAGCTTACTGACCTTCCTTATGGTCTTCTTCTGAGCACTTTTTTGCTTTCTGAACATGAAAAAGATCAATAACTGAATGTGATCCACCAGGTAAGAGTCCAGACTGTACTGTCGAGTGAGCCGAAGTGGTTTTACTGATGGGAACTAACTGTTGTACCTGAATTCCAACCTAAATCCAACAGGAATACATTAATTTTATGAAATTTAAAATAAATAAATAAATTTGTAATTCTTTCATAATAGCATTGCCTTCTCTGAAATTGGCTGCCTGTTGTGGGTGGGGGAAGAGAATGAATAAAAGTGTATTGCAACACATATAAATAGCCACTAAAAACATCCCAAACAAATCCCAGGAAAGTACTGTGGTGAAAGTAGTCTTTATAAGGTGAAAGACATCCTCATTTTTCATTAACTCTAACATTTTCATTTAACTTTAATTTGGTAAATCAAGAGGGGTTCAAAAACATTCATCCGACTAAGAATACACTGGTACGCTGTTTGCTGCTCATCCTTCATAATTATTTAGAAAACCCTCAACATTTTAAAAAAAATGCATATAGGACTCATAAGCATGAAGGATTCAGTGCATGTATTTCCACCAGATGGTCTTCTATAATTACGTAGCAAGGACATTGTTTGTTAACAATTGTTGCAATTAATGGGACATTAAAAATTATTAGACTTTTATCTTTTTGCTTTGGAATATTTCTGGATTTGATTCTAGGACTTAAGCCTTTGGAATACTGTGCTGTACAACAACCTTGCCTTGGGACTTTTTGCCTTTCAGTACAAGCATTTGAATTAAGCTGTTACGTGAAGTCTAGGGGATGACTAAGTGGCTTCATCTGCCCAAGTGCAGGCATGAAGAACTAAGAATATCACTTAGGATCTTTTCTAGATACTGAGAGGAAAAGGACACTTTAAAGTATGACTCACCTCTTGTATAAACCAGGCAATATAGACATACAGACATACATGTAGACATACAGGTGTCTGATGCCATTTGAAAGGAATATCACTCACTGATGGACTTTGGATATACCTGTACTTTATTATACCATTTAGAAGTGAATGGCCCCTCCAGAACTCAACAGAGCAACCTGGTCAGAAGTAGTACACCATTATTTCTGCCCCTGCCTCCATTTACAGCTTGGTAAGCATGTTTTTTCAAAGGTAGACCTACAAACCATAATGTGATTGCATAGGTTAATTTATGTGAGCTTTGTATGATCTATATTTTTGCTTAAGTTTGGCTACCGTCTACACCAGAGAACTGAAAATATATGAAGATAACAAAGAAAACTGAGTAAGTGAAAAAATTTCAGCTTTCCCATTGACTCACCCCTCGCATATCTGATATGTTCAGTTTCATTGTGTGAAACATGTTTAGAGTTTCCTTCCCAATTACTTTTGCACTATCGGTTGCGTGGTCTAGAGTCACACTCCTACAAAGAGTAAGAAATCATGGTTAAAAAGGCTTCACAAACCGTAAGGAGAAGAACAATTTTTATTCCAGAGAGGACCTCAAAGACAGACAGATAAATTCTTGGCGTACAGAAACTGAACACTCTTTTTTTGTTCTATGGTTTCTATGGTTCTATGGTTCTACAGAGAAAAAAAAAAGGGCAGATTGCTTACTAATTGAATGTTCTCAGTGTGCAGTCCTGCTATTACATTGTAAAAGACTGTATATATTTAGATATATGCTATCTACTGAAGCCAAACAAAGTGTTTCACTTTGCTCATAGAAATGTACTCAGGCACTGTCCTTCACTCACGCTTGGTTCATGAAGAGTTCTCAGTATTATTTCAGTTGCCAATTGTCAAATGTCAAAATCAAGACTTTCAGAAGAACTGAGGGAGATGCAGATACAGGCATATGCGTATGGATTACACATAACAAAGAACTTGGACTAATGGTAAAAAAATGTATTCCAAAGATGCCATGGGCAATCTTTTTCAGTAACTACCACAAAATTACCTGGTTATGAGTTTTAAGAAAAAGGAGATGAATATTACCACTAAGATGCAACTACACAACACATTAGGGAGAAATGCAAGATGGGAGTAAAGGTAAACATCATCCCAGAAAGATACTTTTCAAACGGCTATACTGTACTATCAGCAGTTGATATCAATGATGCAGTAAACTACTATTAATATCTTGGAATCTGAATTTGATTCTTAGCCTCTCTGTGAGTCTGAATCCTTTGCAGGACTAGGATTATTGTTCTAGGGAACCTTGACCAGTAGCATAAGAAAACATAGCAACACCTGTGAGGTGAGGGGGCAAGACACATAACTACAAAGAAAATTTTTAAGTAAGAAACTTTTTGTGCCAGTAGACAATCCCAACATGTTGGAACTATGCTATACATAAGGAAAGCACTCTTGAAGGAACACCACCCTAAAAATCTCATCCATTTGCCTGAAGCATCTTTCAGAGTTTATCCTGCTGCTGCCAAACAGTCCTCTACTGGACTAAACAGAAATGCACTAAACAAAGGCAGTAATACAGCACCTGTATCATCAAACAGCAACTTGGATTGACCAGAGTTACCAAGTTCATTAGTAAAGCTAGAAGAAAAGCAGAGACACTGCCAAATGAGATCCTGGTGTCAGAAGTGCTTCAGTTATATGAGAAAAACTTAGCAGCTTTGGGTGCCCCTTCATCTTACCTTAATTAAGACTTCATATTACATAAGTTTCTGGACACATGTACATTAGCATGCCTGAATAAAGAAATGAGGCTTAACGCACTGTCCTGTTCATGAGAAAGCAGTCTGGCACTAGTTCTGATGAAGAAATAAAACTCTCTCAACACACTTCCAACCCTAAAAAGTGTTCTTAGGCTGCTTAGAGTAAATCTTCATCTCAGAGAATTCAGGATACCCAGAAGATAAAAATATAGGCTTCTTTATTTATCAATCCCACAAGATGATGAATTTCTGATAGTGAAAGGCGAATTATGTAGTTTCAGTCACAAGCTCACAAGTATGAGAGAGACCCCTATGCATGCACATCCTACTGTTGAGCATTAACTCACCGAAAGAACACCCCCACCTCCTCCACTGTCAGGAGCTATAAGCAAATGACCCTTCCATTCAGAAGGCATTAATCTGTTACAGCACTCTGAAATGGAGGGAAAAGTAGAACTAAAAGATGCCAAAGGCACCCTCACACAAACGCCAAGATCATCCCATTACCTAAGGAACAATTGCTTTGATACATAAGTGTCTGCCCAAAGAATAAAGATGAACTTAGAAGGTTCTGAGACAATCTTGTATGAAATGGCTTGTAACTACATGACGCTCTATGCTTAGATTTCATTCTTCTGCTTTCAGTATCCAAGTATATAAATACATTTGTGAATCAAATATATCATAATCCAGCTGAAGAATGTGAAACAAAGGAGAATCAGAAAAAGTAACAGGTAGGAGTAACAGCATGGCTTGTGGAAGCTGAAGATCCTATTCCTTTGACAGTGATCTATCAGCTGACTGTCCAGGCAGAGCAACTGGGTTATACCATGTCACTAGGGATGACCACAGGTACCATCTCAATGAGATGAACAATGCTTCAGTGAAACCAGGTTGAAAGATTTCATTATGCTGGTGAAGAAAACAAAGGCACTTCTCATTAGCAACTTAACAACTATATGAAAAAATGTTAACTGTGAAGGTCAAGAGACATGAACAAGCTGCTGTCTTGGAACAGCTGAAAAATGGGGAACAGCCCATGACCTTGAGATTTTGAGATTCAACTTTCTTAGTTCTACTCTGAATCTACAACGTCTTTTTCTCTTGTAGGACAAAAAGTATTCTCTGAAGATTTATTGCTTAAACAACAGGACAGACAGATTCGACATAGAGAAACTTGTCTGTACTAAGATGAGACAACTGCAGTCCACGGTGTCAGACGCCAGCTCCAGTTTTCATAACTCGAAGTGGCATGCCAGTTTTCTGCAGCAAGTAGTTCTGCAAATACTGTCCTAGTTCTCATGCACTCTAAACTTGAAGGAGAACAGGACTATCAGACATCCTTCTTGACAAGTACAAAGGCAATTTTCTTTGAGGACAGACAGGACTGACTCTGACTGTCACAATCAGCATGTGACCAACAACTTATCAAGGAACAACAGAAAGCCCCTCAAGAAAAATCTCAGGGTGAGGAAAAGGTTTGAAGCAGAGGAACATTTCAACTCAGCCAGGCACTAAAAGAAATAAAACTTCTGCTGCATGTGTCACACCACAGGATGTAAGTACGTCTCCTACAAATACCGCAAAAGTTCAAACAGCTCCAATATTAAGCAAGCTGGAGAAAGGTACACCAACAATGTGTATGTACATATGTATTACTGTTCGAAGACAAAATGCTTAAAATCACAATGCTAGCTAACTTTATTAGCTAGTATTTAGTAAGACAGCTTACAAATTAAAAGCAATCTTAAACTACAGATTACTGAAGTAAAAATGTAAGGAAAAGAGACGTACCTTCATACCAAGAGAAATAGACAGTCATTACAATTTAATGAAAATATTTAAATAGCATCCACAGACACACAACAGTACATTCTCTGAAGAAAGCAATTTCAAACCACAAAGAATACACTTGTAGAGTCAGATTCCTTCTTTCAGATTCCTGCTTTCTCTGAAAAACCATGAACTGTTTTTTCTATACACAGAAACTTTTCTGATGCATTGTCTTTTTTCCTAAATTCTCAGTTTGAAGAAATTCAAAAGAAAAAAATTACTGTTAAAATTATTTTTCTTCTGATTCAGACACTTTAGTCTCTTCCTTCTTTTTGCCCTTTTTTTAATCGCTAAGGGATTTACATTCCACATTGATGATGAAAAGACGACATATGTAAATCCCAAACATTAAGAACTTTTGATAATATTCTATTTCTGATTTTGGTGCAGGTTTGATACATAGACAGAGGTACCAAACGCCTTAAAAATCCTGTCCTGTCATCCTGCAAATTTTGGTGCTCAACATCCTGTAGAAGTGTGCTGATGCTTACTACCAACCATTTTTTCCCATGCATAGTTACCTGGCAATATTATCACAAATTCCATGACCTCCATATTTTGCAGGCTCCACTGGCGCCCCAGCCTTTCTGACCATAATTTTAAGGGTCAATCGTTTACCCTTCATACCGGCAGCTTCAAGTCTACGTTGGATTTCTTCTGAGAGGCTCAGAAGAAAAGCTTCTGCTTCCTTAGGCTGGAAGGGAAAAACAACAACATGTTCAGATAATTATCCATTTTCAAATATTGAAGATAAGGATTGATGCAATCCAGACTGTGCAAGCTGAAAACAGCAAGCTAGCTCAGAGGCAACTATCTTATTTAACTTCAAGTGTTTCATTTACACTGTAGGTCACTGAAGGTATGTGAGAAGGTAGATTGCCACCCTAATGCTGCAGTAAGTAGCAAATAGTAAATACTTTTGGAATTAAGTCTTAAAGAAAACTTTTATGTAGAAACCCCAACACAGAATTGCAACCTAACTTTAAGCTCAGACCTACAGGATGAAAGGCTGGATAAATTCTTGAGCAACTGATTTGATCTCATAGCTTCCCCTGCCTTGAGCAAAAGGCTGGACTACACAACATCAGGAGGTCTCTCCTAGTCTAATTTTTTTTGTAATTTCTATAAATACTTAAGTTCTCAACAAAGAGCTGAGTTATTTTTGTAATACAATTTTGTGAACAACACTCACCCGCCCATAACATTTGTAAAAAGTCATAAAGAAGTAGCGTTGGAGCAGTTGGTGATAGTTTCAGGCACTAGCATCTTTGAATAATCAGCATTTTAAATGAAAGAGAATGCTAGGTACTGATAAACCTATGGCAGTTCTCTTTTTATGTACCAGATGTGAAAACAATCAGAATACAACAAGATACTTCAGCAGCTGAAAGAAGTCAGTCACTGCAGAAAAGAAAGTAAGTTTCAATTTACCTGTGTAAACCTTATTCCATAGTTGATTTCTGCTGAAACAGATTTTCTTTCTTTTTCTGTACGAACAGGTCGATCATCCAAACCACGACAAAATCTGTAGAGCATTTGTCCTGTTTTTGGACCAAATTCTTTTTGCAGTTTTGACATTGAAGCACATTGCAGATCTCCACAGGTTTTAATTCCCAAAGAAGCCAGCTTAGATTCCATCGTTCTGCCAACTCCTAACAACAAAGGCAATTAGATCTGCTAACTCTACACAATTCAGAGGCAGTCAGGTTTTGAACAAAGATTTTTTTTCTTTTTAAACCTACAGAAGGTCATATCAAATTAATAAATATACACCATAAATGATAAATTCCACTTAACAAAACATGGTTCACATGGAAACTTTTGCTGTGTTCACCTGTATTTCTTTAATCTGTTCTATGTATTGAGTTTAAGATGTCATAATGCAGTGTGTTTCTTTATTGTGGGTAAAATGTGAATGGCTTCTGCTTGCAAATCTTCTTGACAAGGTACTGCCTGTTACAGATAATATAGCTCTGAACACCAAAACACACAATCTGAAAAGAATGTCCAACATATATGTTTTGCCATCATATACAAGTTATTTAATATAAATTAAAATCGACAAATATTTTGACTACTGTTCCACTGCTTCCTAGACAGAAAAGAAAAATAGTACTTCACATAGAAGTGATAGCATACCTCTTATCACTTGTGCTTTGAATTACCAAGCACTGGAAATTGCAGGTATCCATGGCAACAGCACATATGTAACCGTGATAAACTTAAGTGTATTTCTGCATTTTGGAGAGGTGGCCTACTACTTCCAAAAAAATATGAGTCCTATGAGTTTACCCCACCAAAGTCAGTGAAAGTTAGAAATCTCAGGTAATCAGCTTCTGTCTTTCATAATCTGTTTCTTTGTCTGGGTGGAATTATTGACAAATGCTTAAGAAGTTTTTCCCATGAAGACGCAAGTGAATTTTGAGAATTTTAAAATACTCAGGTCAAAGCACAGTACTAGAAGAATACTTTTGTGGAGGAAAAGCATTTCCTGCAAGTTATGCCAAAGAGAAATGGTGCTGTGCTGTAAATTAAGCTTGGCCGTGGAAGGGGATACACAATTTCTGGTAAACCTGCATGCATCTGTATGTGCTATTCCTTCCAATTTTCCATTTGAGTATCTATTGCCGTCTAATTTTTTTGTTTCCTTCTCTTTCCTTCTTAAACAGAGAAAAAGATTATTTTGAACTAAATACATGTGGGCACATGCAGGTTAAGTTCAGCTGATCACTAACATACAAAGCCTAGATCAGTGCTTACTCAGCACTTTTTGCATTATGTCTGTGTCACATTATACTACTAATACAATAACAATACAATACTGAGTTATGCATCAGGAAACGTTTTAGCTTACAACTCTTAAGTATTTTCCTGGAACAACAGAAAGACACACTTCTCTACTTTGGTAACATTCTGATTTGCTAGATTTTATTTCTTATTTTTCCTTCTAAGAGATCTCTTCAAAATATCTCTGTTTCTTGGATGCAGCAGAGATTAAATGAACTCCTCCTTCTCCTTTTTTTCTTTCATACACACTCTATTTTATTATGGTATCTATGCTATTTTTCCAAATCCTCACTTCACACCTTCTACTCCATTGTAGAAAAAATACTCTTTTGGGCTGGTTCATGGTTCTAAGCCTCCCACAGTGATATGTACCCAATATTACTCCTTTTATTAAATTAATTATGATACAGTAAAGAGCACTCACTTGAAATCACTCATCTAAATAATTTTATTAAAGAACATACTAAAACATACTAACTCTGAGCTTCTTCCACAGATAATGTTCTGTGAATCTTTAACATTCTTTACCAAAAAAGATGCTTTTCAGATCTAGGGAAAAGGAACAGAGACTCTTTTCAGAAATGTTCAGAAAGCAGTCTCTCTTTTTCTTTTTTCTTTTGTTTTTGGTTTTGTTTTTTTTTAATCATAACCATGTAATAGTATCTAATATTAGCCAGTCCAGAACACAGATTAGTAGCTGAAACTGCTCTAGTATCAGGAAGTAAAACACCCTCTAAAACAAAGGAGTACCTGGAAGACTGGTAACAAGTTGACCTCTGATAAAATCATCTACTTCTTCAGGTTTTAAATGATACTGTCCATCTGGCTTAGCTTTACGAGTTGCCATTCTGGCCAGCAGAATATTAGAACCTGCAAAACCAATAAATTCAAGTATGTCTGTGGTAACTTCTGTCTTCTCAAGCACAATGTCACAGTTCAACAGTGAAGGAAAAAATGCAAAACAAGCAAAATAAAATTATTCGTCTTTACACAGAATTTAATGAAATACATGAATACATTTGCAGTATCTACTTCCAAAAGAACAGCTAGCAGTATTTGTGGTTACAGCAGTATAATAACTATAGTGGTAAATACAATTATGAAGTTAAAACTAACCAAACAAAAAAACACCAAAAAACCCAAAACAAACAACAAGTAAGTGAGTGACACTTCACTAAGAATACCTCTAAGAATACATGCTCTACAAATGTAGAGGTACAAATAAACAGTTAAGTGTAAAGGTCAAAAATTTTCAGAAGTATTATCTTTAAACACTAGAGATTTAAAAAAACATCCCTTGTGGACAATGTAAATAATACCTAGGTGACAATTTTATCAAATATATTCTATGTGAAATACTGGCATTATGATAATATTTTGTCCTGAGTACTCACTAAAAAAATACAATTACTTTATTATATTTTTATATGCAGTCATAAAATGTGGTGGGAATAAGACCTCTTTCAGCACATTTTCTTCCCTGTTATGGCCTTATTCATGCCCAGTCAGTAAGATCTCTGAAATGATACCCAATCACATTCATTATTGCCACTCAAACACTCTAAGATAAAGCAAGCTAATAAAAGGTCAGGTGACTTCACAACTTGCAGCATGGTGTGTTACTATTGCTTTTCTCCTTCCACCTATGTGGGAGACCTTATTTTCTATTCTAAAATTTTAGTCAAGAACAGTAACAGAGCTTTATGGGCATGTCTCTCCAGAGAGCTTAAATTGATGAAACAATTAATGACAGATTCCTTGTTAAATTTCCTATTTATCTTTGGGGATCCATGTTTTGTCTATACAATACTGAAGATTTCTGTTCCTCTTATCTATCAACCATACCAGTATAATTGTAATACCATGAAATCTCAGTGATTTACCTTCTGAAACCTATTATTCCCACAACACTGAAGTTAAGTATGAAAACCCTAACACCTCATTTGGCAAATGAGAAATCAAGATACACGATATTTATAGAAGAGTGTTTAATCTTTCACTAGCATTGTTTAAATCAGTTTAGTTTAGCCAGCAAAATCTCAAGGGTAAAAATTAAATTTATTCAACTGGCATAAACATGTCTGTCTTTAATTTATCTCTAATCAAATAATAATGCTGAGAGGAGATCTCAACAGTATTGTAGTATCTATTCAAATTTACATTTTATTATATTGGTACAATTTTCCCATTGGGCAACATTTAAATTGCTGACACAAGATGTATGTTTCTGACAGACAATGTTTCAGAAATAAGGCCTCTGCATTCATGTAACAGTATATGGTTTCCTCTGATTTATTTACTTAATGATGAATTATGAGTGTAAAGACAGAGTCCTTGTCGTCTACCTACCACATATATATCTAGAAAGGCTATCAAAATTATTTTCCAGTATCTCACACAAACTGATTAATAAAAAAACCATCAAATAATTGCTCATAGATATTGGTCTCTTTCAATCAGTAGGAGAACTATCATGTCAGGTTAGAAAATAATGCTTTAGAATCTAATTCCACTCTTTCTATAGAAAAAACCAAACACAATAAGTACATAAAGAAGATTACAAATATATTTCAAGTCAAAACAAGACATGAAAAGGAATCCAGGGAATTAACAGTCTCTGTACTAAGGTATCACAAGAAATAAAGGAAGAATTCTGCTTACAGCAATAAATTTCAGATTGACTTACAAGTAGATTTCATATGCTTATATACTCTCAGTATATTTATTTACAATACTCAACTCCAGTATTAATTAGGAAGAAAAACAAATGAGAAGGGCCCAAATGAAAAGAAATCAAGAAAGTCTTTTCAAATGTGTTTTCATATACAATACCTACTACACATCACACAAAAATTTGCTTTCAATACCTTAGAATAATTATGCTAAATCATGCCACCCTGTAAACTCTTACTGCTATCTCTGATAAGGAACAGAATCTGTGCTTAATTTTCTATTTACTGGAAAAAACCCAGTAGCATTTCATAAAAATGAATGTAAAAATATCATACAGATAGAATTTTAGCACACTGTCCAGACAGAAGTGATAGCAATTTTATAAATTTTTGCTTAAAAACTCTCCACTTATGAAGATTTTCTTGCATTTTTATTTACACTAATTTAGTGCAAATGGCAACATACTCAGTATCACAGGACACTTTTAGCAACCTTAACATAGATTCAACACACCTAACGATAGCAGGCATTGCTTGTAAACAGAAATGAAATATGGCACTTACCCATCCCAACAGAAGCAGTGCATTTAGTCTGGGCTTTGATTTCAGTGCGGATAACATTTGCAAGCTCATCAGGAGTCAATCTGGTCTCTGTAAGGATTTCAGTGATATCTACTAGTGCTTCATCACAACTGACTGCTTCGATGTTATGAGTATAGCTATCAACACAAAGTAAAGGAGGTGAAACACCAGCAACAGCTCACCATCTGTTAAAACAAGTATACAGCAAATAAAGTGTTCCTTTTGTGGTGGCATTTCCCTGCTTGTTTTGTATCACACACCGCTTACATATTAAAAATGCTTAACCAGCAAATCACAGCAACATTATCAATCTCAACATGCATCAGGATTTTAAAGGAAGAGTTGGAGAAGGAGTTTTCATTAACAATAACAAATTTCAGTTTGTTTCAGTTGCATTTTAAACCAGAAAGTAGTTTCTAATAGGCAATTCATTCTTAAGTCACTCCTAAAAAAAAAAACCAAAAACCTTTCGAAAAAAATCTCACTTCTAAGTAATGATCTGCTTCTCATGCTGTAATCAGTAAAAATTTACCAATTACTCATTTGGAAGTCAGATCTTGACTGTTTACAGGATTTGGCTTAAAAACAAAAGAATGCTCAGAAGCAGGACAGTGCGCAAAGTAACAAAAATACTACAAAAAGAAGACATCAAAGAGGAATGGCTTTATGGAAGCTGAAGAGTAAGATGGAGATGAAAATAGTAAATCAAATAATGGCATTCAGCAGTGGCAAATAAAATACACTTCCTAACCTTACCATGAAAAGATCATGTAAACAAACAGCACATTTTACCTTGCTAATATTTCGTATACTGTCCGTGCCACTTCTTTGTAAGCATCAAAATCATATGAAACTGCTTGGAGATTTGGACACAACTTCTTTGCCTGGCCAAAAAACATTCCATTCTTTATGCCGACTTGTCTAAAATTAAATAATAAACAAATTACCAAATAAACACAGTACTGATTTTTCCACAAATTAATATGGGCTATTTCCAAGTGAAATGTTTGTCTTCTCACACAAAAATTAATTTCCAGTAAAAAGGAATTTAATCTAACTGCTAGCAGTTTGATTGCTATGAAAAGTAGTATTTGAGAGTATTTGAATTAGCTGCATAATATTTAGGTATGCAGCATGGAATGCCTGCCTTTGGGAACATGCTTAAGACAAGGTCTCCAGAAAGTACTATACTACTTGCTATCTTCTTTTTCAAATTAAAGCCACACATACACTATAGTGACTAAGGTAACTGGATTTCATATTCCACTGTGCAAGCTTTCAAAATCATGCTCCTGTAATAAAAAAACTCTCACTTTTTGAGATACAAATATAAAGCCTGCCTATCCTAGCGTGCTTGAAAAAGGTTCCAATGGAGAAATTATTTCTGGAGTATTATTTCCATCAGAGAAGAAAACCACATTTTCAACACTATGCTTATATTTAGAACAAGTTGTTTCATAGTCTGAACATTTATGAGATATGTTACATAGGATGCTCAACATAACCTGTGAAAGAAATATTTTTAAGTTGAGTTACCAATCTTACTGTCAGATTTTAACTAAACCCTTCAGTAACAAAGTGTTCTTAATTCCATAAAAGAATGCAATTTTGGTACAAAGAAGTGAAGATGAAATTACTAAATCAACAAAACGAGAGAGGATGGCATACAGTTTTCCTTAAGAGGCTTTGTTTTTAGTAACACATAGGTTAAAAAATCTATTAAGCAGTGTTTAAAAAGCATCATCATCCATAGGGAAGACCATGTGCTAAATTCTAACCACCTATACAACTTTTGAAAATGTAAGAAATAATTCTCCTCTAGATAAATTTCAGGGAACTGACTGAACAACTGCTATTTTGGACAGTTCATGCCTATCTGTATGATATTTTCAGGCAACATGATAAGTAACTTTTACCTACCTGGCTTCATAACTACAAGAAGCTATTTCAGCCATGGACAAAACAGTGAGGTTGAAGTCAGCTCCATTCACATGTGTGGAATCTGGATGCTCCCAGACTGATGAGTCCAGTTTGCCAGGTATTCTAATTTCTGCTTAGAAAATAATATTTATGTTATTTTTTCTTAAGAGTTTAATAGAATGAATGTGAATAAAACAAAAATTGTGGATTTTATTTTGTACAACTTTTCTACTGCTACCTGTTGATGAAGAGGTTCTTAGTACTACATGGATTCATACCACAGTCCAGGAAAAAAACCAAACAAAAAACACCCCCCAAAAAAGGACGCCCCAGAAAACAAACAGAAACCCCCCCAAATATACACATATAGTAATCTGACTCTGCAGGTACGTCTGAACACATTACTGAGAAGAGTATTAAGCTACATAAAAATTTTGCTTCTATTTTCCCCCCAAATTACTAGAGATCAGTTTGTTTGCGACTACATACCACCATACTGTAAAATAAGACTGATCTGTGTTTTAATGTCCATAAAAATGATCAAACACTCACGGCTAACTGCTACAACCATATCCTGTAAACAAGTATGTGACACCAAGAGATTTACCAACTGCTTGGCTGAACAAGAAGACACTTAGCTACATTCCTTTTTACAAAAAGTACAACTACTGCCAAAACACAGAAATTTCATTCCAAAATGCAAACCCATCTTTTATCATACTTAGAACGTTTTACTTAAAACTATTTTTTCTAATAATCTAGAATTGATTGTTAAGAAATTCAATAACTGGAATGCTAATTAGCTCAAATGAAAAAAATGTGAGCTGAAAATTGTACTTCCTTTAACACTCTCATGGGGATATTAATTGACAAAACTTCTGCTGTTAGTTCCTATTCATTCTCTTACTAGCCTAGGTCAACTTCCAATTACAAATACTGCAACCCCAGACTTAAAATGAGACAGTTTCCCTAATTCTACAAAACTTTACTGCATGCACCAACACAAATTTTAAAGAGTCCTTCAGGCCCACTGTGTATTATGTACTAGAACAAAATTCCATGACACTAAATACTGGAATCAAGTAAAGCATTTTCTATTCAGGTTTTCAGAGTATGTAAACCTTGACAGATACATGCCTATACTCCAAGTATAGATTAGCCTCAAAAAAAAACAAAACCGGCTAGATGCAAAGACTGCTATGCCCTCCCAAGCACCCCATCAGTATCAAAACAAGGTATCATACAGACAACAACCTTCTATTTACTTAAAAAGAAATCAAATATGCATGTTATAGGTTGGGTTTTTTTCACTGCTGTAGTCTATTTAATATCATACACCTTTGTAATATAATAAGCAGGGAGTTATCTTCAGAGTGCCACAATGCCTAATTCTGTTTCATGGTACTAGCAACTTAACACACTGGTAATCTCAATGAAAGGAAATAAGGTGCTATGTGCACGTACAGGTAGTTAACAGACCAGAGAAAGTGCTGTAATGAGTGAGTGGAGACAGCAGGGGCAGAGCCTGACTCCTGTGAAAAATGGCTTTTATTCAGAATTTCTGCTAAATTTGTGCACCTTTTTATGTCTTAAATATTTTAAAGTATGATGTTCTCAGTAAGTTACCTAAGATGTCTGTAACTGAAAATTAGAGCAAACTTATGCCCCAAATAAAGATAAGAATGACAAGAACAATTTCTTTAGTCCATGCCTTCCTGTGCCCTGGCCTGAGATGATGCTGTCATCTTGTCTATCTTCATTGGACTCGTCGACTTTTTC
Organism: Melanerpes formicivorus; assembly: GCF_026170545.1. Lineage (NCBI taxonomy): Eukaryota > Metazoa > Chordata > Aves > Piciformes > Picidae > Melanerpes > Melanerpes formicivorus. The sequence goes on along the minus strand of NW_027142353.1, from coordinate 30,141,365 downwards.
CACATCGCAGCAGAGCAGTTTCCCCCATGAGCTGATGGAGTCACTTCATGTGAAATTCAGGGCAATGCAGAACACATTGTCCTCAATGGAAGGCAAGGTAGAGAACCTCTCACCAAAAGCTGGGAAACTAGACAGGCACATGGTGAATGTGGAGCAACGGATGGAGAAATCAGAGGCCAGGACCCAAGTCTGTGAAAAAGAAATCGCTGAGAATAAATCTGTGACTAATATGATGGTTAAAATCTGCTGCTCTTTAGAATGAAAAAAAGGGAGATATGAGGGTTGAGGGAAAGGAAGCCTAGAAAACATTCACATCTTGGGCATCCTGGCCATGGAAAAGAGAACCCAGACTATGAATCCTGATTAACATATGTTAATCTTCTGTCTTTAGAGTATCAGTGCTAAAAGATGGCACGTATGTAGAGAAGTAATTCTACTACCCAGAAAGGTTATCTCCAATTTGGAGATTTGGGGTGAGAACAATAGTAAGTCATAAATGTAAAAATATACAAGAAAAGAAAGTATTTCATAAAAGATTCAAGATTCTATTGACACTAGATATTTGTCTAGCAATGCAGATCAAAGGCAGGAATCAGTACCACTAAAGAAGTACTTTGCAAAAAAAAAAAAAAAAAAAAAGTAGCTGAAGCAGCATAGACAGGATTCCTACACAGCAGGATTCAGTATTTAGTCAAAAGTGATTCATAAGGATTTGGGTTTGTTTGTTCAGTTTGGTTTTGTTCGCGGGGGGTTGTTTTGTTTAATTTTGTTTTGTTGGTGTTTTTTTAATTTGGAACTTTCTTCATAAATAAGCAAGACTTGGAGAAGGGAAAAATCAGAGAACAGCCTGAAAAGCATGATGCATCAAAAAATGAAGTGGATTCCATGTTGCAGCATGGATGCAAAAATATGCTCATGTTCAAAGCTGGTCCCAACTACCTTTTTATTTCATTTATGTAACCTGTCCCCAAACAGAACTGTGTATGTTCAACAGCAGAACTTAGCATTCTGTATTTCTGACATTTTAGAAAAGTACTTTTCCACGTCATACATATGCCTACTGGACCATATTTACCGCTGGGGCATGGCACAATTGAACACATGCTGTGAAGTGTGTCACATACACTAAGATACTGTGATGTTAGAAAAGCCTAACCTGCAATTCCAGCCGTCCAGCTAAGACCACATACACCTGTCATTTCTTTCCCCCCAAAGGAAGACAAGCCATGTACTTAGGAGAATGCAAGCAGAAACTACAGGCTGTACTTCTGGTTGATAAAATCATTGTGCATGGAGAAAAATAATAAAGAGACTAAAAAATACTACAAACAGCAGCTAATGAGATAAAGACTATAAAAAGGAGAAAAATCCTTTCACCAAAACAGTAGTTGCACAACCAGTGTCAAGTATCAAGAAAGAAAGAGCTATGTGCCTGCCTGTGTGCAAGCCAGTGAGATTGGATGCTGATGTTAAAGAAATGAATGTGTGGGTATTCAGAAAAATCTGCTGCAGTAAGAAACTGAGTTTCTTATATAATGAGGCTGAAATACGCTGTTCCCTTAAGTAATAAATATAGTAGAAGAGATTCTACTGAATTTGTGAATCACAAAGAATATGCTAAATTATCAGCTAAACTTCCATAATTTAACTGCTTCTCTCTCCAAACAGCACTTAATTGTATCAAGTTATGACTCCTATTCTGTGTAAAGTCCTAACCCAAGTTACGAAGTCACTGTATAAAACTGAACTACCAATAAATGCTTCATACAAAGCTATACTACAGAAAACAACACAGAAGAAACCAAGTCTGGAGTATCATGCAAAGTCCCTAAAAAGTTAAAAGGCCAGCAGGTTCCACAAACATACATTCTACCTTGGTTTTCAAGTGTTCATAAACTACAGCAAAAATACAAATAAAATGGCATCACTTCCTGTAATACCATCTTTCAAACATCTCTGACAAGTGGCAGATTTTTTTTTAAGGTACTAACATTTCAAAACAACTATGGAAGAACAAACTTTTCCCACCTCTTGCATAAACCAAATAACTCACTGTGGTGTAAGCTCTGACACTATTACTTCCTACCACAAGGGCGGTAAATAGTGCACACACAAGGGGCAAGGAATGAAGTCAACATCTAAATCTAAACTGAAATTAAATAGCAGCTGCCTGTTGTACATGCACTTTTAAACACCACTGTGGTAAGTAAGCTTCAAGCTGATGAAGCTGACTGTTGGAGAAAAAAAGAGAGAAACCATTTCCTGATGTTTAGCAATATATTTTCTCAAACTAAATGAGCTCAGGCAGTATAGTAAGACCTTTTTCACTGTTGTTTACATTAGTATACTACTACTTGAGGACACAGAAAGTAACAGATTTCTAAATTACTACAAGCAAGTAAGCAATTCTCAAGCTAGAGATGCCCTGGTTTTGAGGAAACAAACTGTGGGAGATACAGAACTCAAGAAATTGCAAAGACTTTGCAGAAACTTGAAATGCTCTAAAAACCACCCAGGTGAACTCATTGTACACAGATATTGCACACATGCACTTCGAAAGCCAGCTAAGCCAACTTCAATCAGTTTCTCACTAGCCTATGTGCTATCATTTCTATTTCTACAGTAAAAAACTTTTATGAGACTTTTAAAATTTTGTACCTTTTTCTTCATAATAGACTTACTCAGAATGTATTGAACCCAGTCAACTTGTATTTATTTCTTTATAAAATAATTACTTAACATTGTATCTTATTCTCAACCTCAGCAAAAGTGGGCAAAACCTAAAATTACTCCAAAGTAACTCACTTACTCTGAGCAAAGCTAACAAACAAGAATTCACAGTGGCATATTATTACAGAGCATCATGTAGTCCAGATATATTTATTTTCTAATATCCCCTGCATGAAAAAAAAACAAATTCATCCACTGTGTAATTATTAATAACTTTTTACTTAAAGTCTTCAACAACAAGAGTTAAAAACATACAGACACACACGCTTATCTGTACCTGCTTTGCCATTCAATAGTTTATTGTGGTAATATTGCTGTTCAAGCTCGGGGTTTGCACCAGGGCGCAGTGGTGCTTTTCCTGCACCTCTGTTACTAGTAACAGCCACTGGTTTTCCTGTGAAGAAGAAATGTATGTATTGTAAGTCAACACTTATAATTGCTTATGTTTTAATAATGGCACAACTAGGGTAAAATCATGTCTAGTTTTTAATAATTTCTTTCAAGCCTAGACAGTCTTACAGCATTAAGAAAGAAACACCTATGAAACTAACCTTGCATTTTGACTATGAATTTGCTATCCTACTTGCAGTCACATGTAAAGAAAAGTTTTTAAAGAGTTAAAAATACAGCCATACTTGTTTGTCATTAATAACTAGTAATGATGGCAGTTGTGAAACTTCAACAACATTCTAGTGATTCATTAGGAGTGTATACACATACCAACACACTCACTGTTTAATTAACTGTACAAAATAAAATCTTTAGTAAACTTTGACTTTTTAGTAGTGTCAACAGCTGCATAGTTTTTCTACAGGAAACTAATTTATGCACTGAAAGTTCTGGCAGACATACGTGGCACAGAAGAAATATTTGCAGAAAAGTCCTGGGCTCTTTATGTTCCAGTAATGGAATTAGAAACTTGGCACAAAGTAAGATTTTAAGACTCAAACATAGCAGGACCATCTTTGATACAGTTGCTCTTGCTTTTGGACAGAAGATAGCAAAGGAACTGTATAAACAGCTTGCTCTTTCCAAAAATCTAGAATAGCTGGGGGTCAGACGCTCACCTCTGCACCAAGTCTTCAGATTTGTGAATCACCAAAATTCAGCATTTGCATAGAACTAGTATCTCCATTTCTGAACAGCACATTTGTAAAAATACCACTAAAACTTGCTAAGGATCTCCACTTGCTATTCCTGTGCCCTAAAGACAATCATGAAAATCACTAACTTCTAAATGTGAACAGAATTGCTCATCCTCCAGGTTTTATAATACTTCACGTGTGAGAGCTTGGATAGAAACGGGAGCAGCAGCAAATTTCCCTTGAAAGAGGAACATCAGGCAAACACTATTCATTCTCAATCTTGACCTTTCCACTTTTCTAGTTAAAGCTCCTTACATTACCTTCAGGAACATTATTAGGATACCCCATTCTTTCTGCCCACCCACCTTCCTCTTGTTTTTTTTTTTTTTTTTTTTTTTTTTAACAGTGTCCAACATCCACTTCTGGTACAGCTAGTATTTGATCTCCACATTCTAAACCAGTAGATTTAAGTTTCACTAAGATATGTACCATGTTAAAGAGAATGGCCATTCCAGATTTTACTTTTCCTACTTTAAATACTGAAAGGAGACAAGGAGAATTCCTGTGCTCTCTTCCACTTGCATTTGGATTGTTGGAAAGTAAGCATGAATACGAATGCTGCATGATCTGACTACAAAAGGTGCCAGGAAAAGAAATTAACATGCAAAATTAATTTTCTATGTGTGCAAGTTTGGGTTCAATTTTAAGGGCTTAACTGAGCAAACTGTAACATGCAGAATTAGATACTGACCTTTGAGATCTGGTCTATTTCGGATAGCCACAGACACAAAGAAGCAGTCCATATCCAGGTGCATTATACAGCTCTGTGGCTTGGCTGAGCTTGCAACAGACACATTACCTAGTATGAAGACACACCAATAGAAAACTTGAACCCTAATTTATATACTTTGGTACTACTTATGGTAGTCACCAAGTTTTGTCACCTTGAACTATATTAGCTTTTTCTCACCAAGAAGATATTTACATTTACAAAATTCATGAAGAAATGTAAACATCAACAGCAGTCAAACAACCTAAACTCAAAGCTTCCATTTTCTTTTCTCATAATTAACACTTTCTACCTAACAAATTCCACCAACGCAAGAAGATTAATACATGTCATGGGAACTGAATCATATTTTGGTATATTAACACTGAATTTGTAACAGAGAACTTTACTCCCCTTTCTTCAGTAATCAGAAGACTGTTCCAAGAAAAAAAATAATCAAAAAACAGTTTAGCTGGACTAAGGCCTACCCTTAATTCTTCATGAAACACACCAGAATTAAGGTTTAAACCTCCCATGCAATTGAATTTTGTCATTACTGCACCTACACTCATGCAAACATTAAGAGAAGATGAGCATGATAGCTCCAAACTGAAAAACTTACATGCCTTAAGCACTAGAAATAATTGTGTCAGGTATTCTAGAAGTTCAAGTCTGCATGGCTATGTTGCTCACCTATCAGAGGAGACTATACCATAACAAGGAAAAAAACAAAAGTCTTAATTCGAGCAATGCATAAAGTGTAACAAAAAAATACTTCAATACATCAAGTGAACTGTTCTGCTTAACAGAAGAGTTAATTGCTGGGCAATCAGAAAAATGTTTTCTTGGTTTTAATAATTTACCACTTGAAATAATTCTTTGAAAAATAAGGACTTTCTTAAAAGAATGTATTTACAAATTAAGCAACCAAGTTATGTTTAAAGTTTCTACTTGTCAAATTAAATAGTCATTAACTATTTGAATACTCTAGGCCAAATCAAAGAGAGAAAAAATACTAGTTTGTATCATATTTTGAGTGAAAAATACACAGTAAGGTAATTTGTAAGCTAACGTGTTTTATAACTGGGGTGTCCCAGCACAAACACAGAATCAGTTAATTTATCTATCAATACCTAACAATAATTTATAGGATGTGTTAATTAATCAGCAAGCATATTTTCATATATAAAGGAGTATTTTAGAAGCACAACAAAATTATAATCTCTTTGATGCTACAGAGCTAGCCTTTTAATTTAGTAAGACTGTAAATGAGAGATTCTAAAGTTGTGAAATACTGTATCTATACTTGTAAGACTACCTCTCATGAATTACATTTTTTCACCTTAGCCCTCAATGTAATGACATAGAACATTTCTCTTCTGTCACAAGTGAGGTTCAGAAGTCTCATATAACATTGCTATCCATTTAAACAGACCCAGAGGTATATAAAACTCTTTTGAGTAAAATGTAACTGAAATTTCAATTAACTTCCAATTGTTATTTGTATTTTAAGTTCTCACACTGATGTGTAAGCAGCAAGGGTTTTTTTTTGGTTTTGTGTTTTCCCTTTTAGATTTCCAAATCAGACTTCTGTATTTAGGTATTTATAGTATTTTTCCCCCCTGCTCAATCCACATATCTTGGTAAAGTCAGAAATACTATTTCTACAAGGAGGTAGGACAGAGTATCACATTAAGTCATATTTTAAGTTAAAAAACCTCAAACAAAACCAAAAAAGGTTGGAGCCGTTAGTTCTCAGTACATCAAAGTCACCATGCTTTTCCAGATAGCTACACTGCAATATGAATATTGAATACTAACTGTTTCAGTTAGACAATTAATGTACAAATAAAGATATAGGCACCTTCTCAACATAAACCTTCTTAAACAAGTATCTACCTGTGTCAGTTTTAAGTGCAGACCTGCCTGCTTTCCATTTTTTTAATTTTTCCCTTCCTGGGAAGACACCGCTGTTTTTTTTCTGTAGGCTGTTGACAAACTCTGTTAATTCACACTTCCACGTTGATATATGATGCAATCTTGAATGTGAATAAAATTCAGAAATAAAACTACAATCTGAAGGTTTGGACATAGGAAAGGAAGCTGCCTTGCTAGGAGTAGGTACAGAAGTGCTTTTTGTGCTTGAAGGCCCCTGAACAGTGGAGTGGTGAGCACCATTTATTTTAGCATTACTGTGCAAAGATGAAGATGAGGATGAAATACTCATAGTCCTATGTGGATTCCCATAAAAGTCTGTATTTCTGTTGCTCTGATGCAACTGCTGTGTTGTGCAGTCTCTGAAGTCAGCCATGCCTTTCTCAGTCTTCCCCTCCTGCACAAGGCCCATAGAGAACCTACTTGCAACATTGTTGCTGGAGGGCAAGGAGCAATCCTGTGTCTTTAAGGCACTGGTAGAAGCATGTGTGTGTCCGTTAAAAATGGCAGTACTGGCTTTGTGAGACTGAATCCCGTTTTGTTTCTGTCCAGGAAGGATCTGTTCCAGCTCTGTAAATCCAAAATTGTCACTTTCTTCTTCCTCTTCTTCATTCCAGCTACTTATTCCATTGGGTGTGATCTCGTTTTCCATCTCACACTTTTTAATATGATTTCTGAAACAGATATGACTGTTTAATACCACATCTTTTATAAAACAAGGCAAATTCACAGGTCATTTTAAATGTTAAGTATTTATCTTCCTAGCTGTTATCAGTATGTACTTGAGTAGTTTTTAGATATTCAAGACAATTTTCTCAAACTCTGAGCCATATCCTCTTCATGTCTCAAAATACTGTACAGCTCTACAAAATATTTCACAGATTCAGTTATTATTAACAGTACCAGGAGTTTACACAGGAGTGACTAAAATCATGCTCACATTAGAAAAGCTATTTCTACAGTCCTTAATTTGTCCAGCAATCTTGAAATGAATCATAACAATTATTTATTTGTTAAAGGAACTGTATGACCACGGAGAGTACGAATGCTGCAGGGATATGCAAACCAGGAGTTTTCTTTTTATCAAGAAATGTGATTTTCCTTATCTAGTTACAAACACAACAAGAAAAAGGAAATATACACAGAAAACTTTATTTTTCAGAAAATCATTTGAATGTCATAGATCGATCATCTTTCAACAAAAATCTGCTCAAGCTGTATAAACCAAACATTTTAACCTTACCATAGAACCCCAAACAAACTACTTGTCATCTTTTAAGTATACAAAACTAAGTATGCTGCCAGAAGTGCATTGACAATTTATTTCTACTCTGGCAGTGTAGAGGCGAAGCTTTCATTCAAAAAAATTAACTCTGCAACAAATCCTAAGTGGAATTAAGGCCAAAGCCTTCAAGAGGTGATCTGAACAAAAAAATCCTCAAACCAACCAACCATCACGCTCAAGTCCCAAAGCTAGCAATTAAAAAAAAAAGATGGTAAATAATTAGCTATCCAGGGTACCAGTGAAAACAGAAAGCCAATTAACTGTGGCAACAATTTGGTTAAGATTATTATAATCATGTGTTAGGAGTTGCATAGTTGAAAGGGGTATATATTTAGTATCAGTGAATAGGGCAGGTTTTTAAACTGCTACTTTTTAGACTAGATTGGTATTTGTTGAAGTCTGAATTTAGTTCTAACTAAAAAAAATATTAACAATGGAATAATAAAAGATGGTAATTCTATCACTCATTGTTTAAAACGTGGGTAAGAAATACTGCTCATTTTGTGGAACTGATTTTATTTTTCCTAAATGTAGGCAAATCCCACATATGTGGTAAAGTCTCCTCAGCCTTATGCAGAACTGAATTCTAAATAGATCAGCTGACCCTGGAAGAACACAGACTGCCATTACAGTATCACTGGTTCTGTTTGAGCAGTAGTGTTGGACCAGATGACCTTCAGAAACCTCTTTCAACCTCATCCATTCCATAATTTTAGGATTCTCTAAACAACAAGCATGGTCTTTTGAAAAAGGTGCAGGAACTCTCTTTAAAAAGGGAGGGGAAAAAATCTACAGAACACTTAGGTCAAGTAGAAAGCTTTTTTCCAAGTTCCAGTTCCTCTGCCGGTTAAAAATTCTGCTGGTGCTTTCTGTTCTATTCCATTCTCAAGATCTTTGAGAAGAAATTTTACAAATGTAATCGATTTTTTAATCCATCTTCTCTCTCAAGAGTGACTTAAACCATGGTGTTAGCATACATATGGTATGTTGTAACTCTTCTTTTTAAGAAGCTAAAGAAGGAATTTAACAGCTAGTCTATATTCACAAATATTTGTTTGTAGGCACTTTTAGCAAAAGTAATCAAATCATGCCACCTTCTAGTTTTTGAAATAAAGAGTCTCAGTAGTCAGAATCCGTTAATGTATGACTGTTGCTTCCATACAGATATACCGCCTCCTAGGACTCCTAGGTCACATTATGAAGCAAAGTGTGGACCAAAGACTAGATACAAGGCTCGAAACAATGTAACTGCAGTTCTTTCCTCAACTATTTATGCAGCTACAGCCTAATTTTAAATTTCAGTGACTCAGAACTTCCCTCTTATAACGTGGAAGTGAATTTTAAAAGTGCTATGTAGCTATAAATCCAAGCCTATTATGAGTGAATGATTAGCATCTGCATTGCAAGATCAGAAACACTTACACCCTATTGAGATCTTTAGCTATATTGCTTGGACCTGGCATGGCATCTTCAGGTTTGCATACGCTATTAAAGTTGAGACCTTTTTGAACACTTGACTGCTTGGTGTAAAGCTGATATGGAATGTGCGAGAGGAGACGTCCAGCTTTAATGCTGAAACAAAAAAAGGAACATGTTAGTACTTAAGACACTTAAAGAAACCCCCAACGTTCTATGGTGAAAAACACCTCATGTACAATAAACTATGACTTTGGTCATTACCTTTTGCTGTCATGCTCTATGTACTTGCAGTCCCTTCCACAATCCCTTTCCCACTATTAAGTGGATTGAACTAAAAAGTAATATTTGACATGGTGACTGGTACTAGAAAAGATGTCTTGGTCAGTTGTCTATATCCATTTTTTTTCTCCAACTGACAGAAGCAAATCCCAAATACTAGATTAAAAAAAAAAAAAAAAAGCAATGCCCAGATGAAAAAAACTCTGCTGACTAGTCCTGGTTATTCTAACTAACAGTGCTCACTGAGCTCTTTAACTGGAACAATGCAAATGCATGTGTCCTGAGCAAATTTGGGTAAAATTTGAAGCAGGTCAGCTAGGATGCAGTTCACTATTGAGGAAAAACTACTTCTTCTATTCCAAAAGAATGTGAGAAAATTCACCAATGAAAGCTAGACAGAAGAAAAATTCCCAAATATACCTTCCATATGTATCTTCTGCAATCATTCTAGTTCTGTTCTATGTGTTCCACTGTATCACTCTCTTCTTTTTCTTCTTCCATTGAAAATGCAATTACACATCAATAATCATTAATTTCCTTAGAGAAGTCATGGACTTTAAAGTGGAATCCTCTTAAAAAATACACTGCAGCATTAACTCCACCTTAACATCTGCTGCTGGAGTAGAGGTGACAGACTTCCCTGCCTATACTTTGCTCTTCATACTGAACAGTAGGTCAGAGATGCTTGAACTTCTTACATTAGAGGAACCTCCCTCACATCAAAGCAGATTAATAACAGTGGTCACTTTTGAACATACTATTCAATTCAAAATTTTTAAGAGAATTTATCTCAGTGACAGATACTGTTTTCTGTTATTCAACACCTGAATGCTTTCTGTTGGAGATGTGCTTTTTAACAAACTGAAATCTGTACTACAAAGGAGCTGGATAGTGGAATAAAAGCCCTTGTAAAGCTTTCTTGCTGCAATTAGAGAAAAGAATATACAGGATATGGAATTTCCCAATTAGATAAACTAAAACTAGTTAGGCATACACCAAGGTCTGCCTGAAAATCTCTTCATTTGTTGCAGGAATGGAAAGGCAGAGCAAACACAGAGAAAGGGGCGTGCAGAATGAATAATTCTGTTGCTCAAGCAACTACACCTTACTCTAGAATACTGAATTTTCCAATTAGTCTTACAATACAATCTCTTTGTAATGCTAATCAAGCCAAAATTCTAGAGCTACTTGCATTTAACAACAGGTTTATGAGAGTCTGACTTCAGACCACAGTTCAGAATGTTCAGTTCAGAATATGCAAATCTTTTAATGCAGCAATAGATTTCAACATGTATCTTACCATCTTTATATAAGTAACTGAAAAAATCCTATCTTAGATAGTTCACATGGCATATTCCAAATTATTGACATTTTTGTTTTAATGTCTCTTTGCTGGCTCTCAAACAAAAAATGAAAATAATAGCTATTTTAATATGTTCATGGTAAGTCCATTAATCGCTGGAAAGCAGACAGATGCTATAGTGATAAGAACCAATAAAAGACAGCAATTAATTATTCATTCCATTATCAGCAAAGAATTCGAGTCACATGCAGTAAGTAAGGAACAGGGTTACGGAGACAAAAAGTGAAAACCAAGTCACTGAATTAGTGATTTGCAGCCTGAACCTTTTCTGTGAAAAGAATGTGGCAAGTATAGTGAAAAGAGATGGCATGTGAACACATAATTAAGGGCAAGATTACAATGTGTGCACACAAAGAAATAAATTAAAGCTCCACAGGCAAATGACCTTTCCATTTTGCAACCTTTGATAACAAGACTGAAGACCTAGCAACACTGCTTTACCAGCAATTTGTGACAGTAACATTTTAGGGCTGATACTTAACCAAACCAAAAAACTCAAATCCATTGTATTACCGTAACATGATGTAGACATGAACATTCAATATTCAGTAAATCCTCTACATCCACTGCACTAATCTACTACACATCCAACTGATCTACATTTGCCATTCCATACATGGAGATGAAATATTTAACCAATTAGTGTTCTTCACACTGTTCAGAAGATGGGGAAAAACGAGAGGTTGTGAGACTACTTTTACTCCAGATTCTAATATAAACACTTGCACTACTGAGACAGTTAGTTCCCTGTCTTCTTGTGCCCAACCCCATGTCTATACACAGTTCTTCTGACTGTTCAAAAGAACAACCTTCTAGAACCAGGAGATGCAGAACCTTAACATAAGACATCATAAGGAAAATTATAGGAGATGTCATACATTGATTCTAGAAAGTTTCTACTGAATGTACCTAATTTTATTTCGCAACATGGTTAAAATCATAGCAAGCGTTAATGGGATAAATTAAAACAGTCACGCCTTCCAAATAAAACCAGATCTACCATCATCTTTCCAAGTACTTAAACTCATGGATGAAGCCCTAAAAACTGTTCAAAAATTGTACCTGAAGTCTTCTTCAAAACTGAAGACCCTATAATTTTATAAAGTTAAAAAAATTTACTTTGAAGGTACATGACATGAAAGTAACTGAATCCAAAGGACTGAAATCAGCAAACTGAAAATAGGAACCAGAATTACGATTCTACAAGTATGTATGCAGAACTGGTTTTTCACTTGTTTCTGCTGGTCATCTACGAAAGAGGCTTGTTAACAATAGCATGACACTGACAGAATGATTTCCAGAACATATTCCTGCCTATTTCCCATGAGTTCCTCTGATGGAAGATGACAGCTGCAAGCCAGATTGACTGCTCTGAGCCTGGCTATTGTATTTTCCAAGGACCTGAGGACAACTTTAGTTGATCTTACATATTCCAGTGCACTGAGGAACCAACGAACATAAATTGTGTCTTTCTGTGGTTTGGGCTGGGTTTTTCTCGTTTGTTATTGTTGAATTACAAAGCCAGAACACAATAAATGTTTAGTTGGATTAGTATCAATTTTATGAAAATGCATTTCAATTAATATTCCTCTTTATTTACTAGATGAAGTGAAATGTAGGCAATGCACAAGGCAAGAGGTTAAAACACAATCACCTGGCACCTATTTAAACATACTGACCTGAAAGCCAGTTATTTGATTGGATATTAAATGAGATCAACAGGAAAATGTTCAGTTTCCTAATATGACTAAGACTTGCTGAATGTTTTCAGTGAAGTTTCTTAAGAAACAATCACCAGGAAACATATCTTCAATATAACAGTAGTCATTTTACTCAGTTGTTGCAAGATACATTTATTTTAAACAATCTCAAAATGCAATATTCTGTAATGCTGTTTTTTCCAGTCTTTGTATTTTTCTTCCAAAACAAGAAACCAAAAGCAGTAGATGTAAACTTACCTTTCCATGATCCATTCTGGACGAACTACTTTTTCTCCTTTCAATTCTTTTATTTTGGCATTTGGAAGATTTGTGGCAATGATGTGAGTTGTTTTTGATCTGGAATAATACACATGGTATTGGCCTCCATGCAACATCATTAGCCGTCTTAATTCATCAGCTGAGGGATCTATAAAATTAAAACCATAAATATTCCTGTTTTGTGTCAGCAGGTATAGTAAGAAAAATAACTTTGAGAAATATGATGCTGTTATCAGAAAGAGTGCAAAAATTTAGTTTTCTCCTGAAAAAACTTACAAGTTCTTCAAAGAACAAATCACAAAAACCGTTTCTGAAGAAATGTGTAACACTGTGTTTCTGAAGAGACCAATTCAAAATGTAAAAATTTTACATGTTATAGAGGATCTTTCCACAACACATGCGTTGGAGAGGGAAAAAAGTACTCAAGTAGATTTAATGCTATGCTACATTATAAACCACCGTGCATCAACACAAAATCACATTAACTCACTGATCTTTTCACCAGAGCCTGGTAGAGTAGTTTATAATCAAAAGTAGTATTAAAGAATTAATACCGAAAGGGTTTACCAACAGCACAGAAGTCCTACTATATAATTTCTGATGTATTCTTGAATTGTTACAGGGAACAAAGAATATCTTAAAAACTAACATCTCTTCTTATTGTTAAAAATATACTTATTTTGCAAGCAGAGGAGAGAAAATGAAAGAAAAAAACCTTTCAGCTTTAGGAAAACCTTTGTTGTGGTATCACACTGACACCAAAAGGCAATGGTTTGGGTCAGCAAAAATAGAGTGTTTTGAACAGTCAGTCTGGCATGAGATACTGGAAAGAAAAAGTTTTTCAATACAGGAATACAGTTACAATTCCTTCCATAGGCCTACTGTCAGCTCTCAAAATATTTCTAACACTTGATTATATCTCTAACTCTTAACTAAAAATAGCACACATTTCCTGTCCTATTTCAGACTTCTGAACAACTAGTAGAGTTCTTCTACCTTGAAGAATAAGGAAATGCTAGATTTTCACTAAAGAAATCACATTTATTAAAACTGAATCAGACGTATTAATAGGTTAACATGTCCACCTTAACCTTTTTCAGTCCACTTGAGCCCTATGTTTAAGCCACTGCTATGTTATCATAGAAGTTGTATGCATCAGTTATGTTATAGTCAGAACACCCCTGGCATAGGTCCCTGAAAAAAAGCTTCTGGGAAGTTTCAGAAAGGTTGTTAAGCTGCCTTACCGAACCCAGAAGAAATATGATTAAAATTCTTAATGCACTATCAGCCCACCACAGACAACGCATATATATATGTGTTACCTCTTCTCTTACTTCTTCCACTATTACTGGGTTCACCATCTCAAGCATTACACCACTGAGCAAGAAAACCCCAACATATCAACCCAAACATAAACTGAATACATACACTCCAACCATCAATAGCTTGAAAAATAAAAAACTGAATATATGTGGGAGCACATAGGAAGTTGGAAGGTTTCATTTCAAATAGTATCTGCAGAAAGGTAGAAAAATTTACTCCTATTTGTACTAGTGACCATTCATGTAAATGATTTACAAAAGTAATACTTATACTCAGAACCTAAGTCTGATTTTGTATGAAAAGCTTTAAACATGAAACACAAATGAACATAATACACAAAACATATACTGTAATGGTTATGTATTTACTTAGCTGTAAACTCATGTGTTTTACAGTTCTTTAATCCATTTAGGATTTACTTGGTTTACCAACAGACAGTACAACAAAACAGAACAAATCCTTAAAATAATAAAAGCTTCACCTGTAAAGCCATTGACATAGATAGAAACTCCACTAAAGATAGTTGATGAATTTCCATCCCTCTGGTGCTGTATGGCTGAATCGGACCGGAACTGATCCTCCAGTTTCTTAACCTTTGCAGACATGTATCCGCCCTAGTTTTTAAGTCAAAACAAAACAAACCCCATGATGTTTTATTTTCTAATGTTTACAGACAGAAATTGGTCAGTTATAAAACTGGAAAAGTAAGCAGTATCCCTTCAGTTTTATTTTGGTTAACATATAGAAGACATATTCTTTTTCCAAATGAAAACCAGTATCTTGTTTCCAACATGACAGGATTTATTTAGTATTTCTTTTATCTTAAGTCTATGAGAAAATGACCCTATCTGTATACAATATTTTTAGAGTAAAAAACAAAGAAAAAATAAGAGAATGATGCTAGCCTGGATGCTAAAGAGAGGATCACTGCCTAAAGAAACAAACTAGAGAATATTCATTTAGCTTCAAGTATTTTCAGTTCTTCAATATATATGAGACAGTAGCAGCATAAATATCTACGTAAACGAGATGATTGTTTTTACACCTATATAGAATGTGGAGTCACCCATAAAGAGTTTCAAGATTATTTAATTTTTAACTGATGATTTAAAGCTATTTAAGGGTCAGCACTAATTACTTTTGCAATGTAATGGATTATTGTGAATGAAGATTTCAAAAACTAGTAATTTAAAAAAAAATATTCTTATGAATATAGATTGCAAGTGAAACCAAGGGGTTTAATTTAGAACGTACCTTTAACATATACAACAAAACTGTAAAGCTTTTTAAACCACAGTGCCATTTACCTCTCAAAAAACCCAAACCAAACTAAAACAACACTAAACACTTAGTTTTGAACATACCCATATTCCCCAGCCATCGCCCTCGGCAGCCCGTTTTCGCCATCCACCCCGCCTCATACTGAAGCCTCTGCATAGGAAGAACAATGCTTGATCAATTAGAGGTTTAGTAATATCATCAGTGGCACTTCAATGACACATTACAGGACATCTACAGATTACCACAAAATGATGTTTTTCAAGGAGCTTCACTAAAGTATGAGAGTTACACTGTTAACCTAGAAATGAAAAAAATTGCATAAAAGCCTAGGTCCTCAGTTTTGTAGTACTGCACACTGTCACTCCTTCTGTGTACCAAAAAACAAGCATGCACATTTTGTTCTATTTACCTCGAATACAAAAAACTCATTACAATGTTCAGTTTAATAAATTATGATTTATTAAACTCTTCCTGCTCATTATACATCTCCTATAAAAAAAGGAGTAATAAAAGACTCTTAAATATAATTGCTACCATTCATGCAAAATATTGCGCAAGTAAGGTACAACCTTTTATTTCTTATTTGATACTATCTACATGGTGGGATTCAGACAAACACCTCCTGGTATGAGACACTGGATTAATGTTGTCAATATATTTACAGGTAACCGTAAAAAGTACAAACACCTGTTTCTTCAATGCAATACTTCACACAGAATTTAAAAAACAAAAAGCCCCAAGGTCATCTTACGGTCAGTGAAAAGCCAGTTGTTTAAATGATCTAATATGATCTACATGATCTACAGCTAGACTTGTGATTTATTTGGGGTTTGTTTGTTTGTATTTCTTAATAATGAACAAATATAGCCAACCAGCCAAACTGCCATTTTCCTTTACATAAACACTTATCCCTGGACCATGAGCTATACACAGCAGTGTCCCCAGATGAGCTATTAGTTGGCTAGAACAGAACTGGAGGAGAGAAAAAGAAACATTTTGGAGTGTGGTCAACTGTTTGCTGCACCCAAGTGATTCACATTAACTATAGCTGTTGTAGCACTGATTTTAAAATACTGATTAATGATGGATGTAAGATCATGAGGTCACTGCTGCTATTATATCTCTGACTTTCTACTCTTATCTAGTTCTCTAAATAAAAAAAAAGTTCTGTCTTTTAAGGCTATCAGCTTTTAAGAGTACAAGGACAAGACACTGAAACTAAAAGGAAGATTTATGCTAGGCACTTTTGTTATTTTCTATTCCTTTATCCTCCACAAAAATGCACCAAACTACAGTTAGTACACAGAAGGAAGTCGATGGTTGGGTAGCTGTTCTCTGGACTATTCATAGCATCATCCAGTAACAGAGCCCAGAACCTTCACCCAGTCTCCAGCTCACCAGAAAGGACATACAGCTGTGGATGGAGATAACAATGTCCAGGCCTTCTGCTGCACTTTTCTGGAAACTGCATTCTATAGCATATGAATTTTTTGTTTCCTCTGAAACTGGATAACAGCTGAATTTGAGCTTTTATTTCTTAAAACTCTTTTCTTCTAGAGCTACCAAACAGGCATATTTTGAAATGCAGTAAAATCATCCTTGCTGTGAGCAAGTTTCATTGGCAGAAGATGACAGAGATGCAGGAAAGTTTTCGTAAATACGATCATTTTCATGGAATACTGCAAATATGCCATATTAGGCAACCCTGGAATTATAGTCAAAGCAGGTGTAACTATGCTGAAAAGACAAGCTTAAGTGGTATGTTTCAGTACCTTTGCAACACAGGAAGATTATGATGCACCTGGTTCTATTCTTCTTGTAGTTGCTGCAATCTGAAACATAGCCTAATCACATGTATGTAATTATGAAGACTAATCACATGTCAAGGAGACGAACTCTGTATCAGTAACCGAAACAAAGCAATCCCTCCTCAGTATGCTGTTTTTTCTCTAGGAATGTGCTTCTCAGAAACCAGCTTCCAAGACACTGGCCTTTCCGATATTTTTAGTGGTTTACATTACACCTAATAGATACCACAAAACTCTTAAGGAGCAGAGAGAAAAATGAGAGATCATCTAGATGACCACATGAAATACAAAATGAACATTTTTCCTGTAGAGGACAGTAACTACTGCGAATGGTTATATGACTTCTTTCATATGGAAAATCTGTATTGTTCTATCAGCTACGTCAATTGAAATTCAAATCTATCACTTCTGGCTAAGAAATTCTCAGAGAAAACAGGTATCCACTACAAAAATGTCATCTAGTTGTTTTACATACTAGAGGTATCAATGTATGAGCTCATAAGAGACACCAGAATTTAAACTGCTGATTACCCACCCTTTCTCCTTCTGAAAAAAAAATAAATAAAAAATGTAAAAATTACAATAGCAACAACCAAAAGCATGTCTATTATTAAGAAACTATCATGAAAAGAAACTCTAAATCTGAAAAACAAACAAAGAAACAACAAAGAATGTTCAAGACTGTGCACAACCCACACTACAAGACACTGCAACATCAGCCTAGCAAAGATATTTTTTTATTCCAGTCACTGAGTTCTTGAGAAGTAGGATCTGATATGTAGTTTCTCTGACTGCTATATAGACAACTGTATGCTTAAACTAAAGTATCTAATGCCCAAGAAACTGAACAACTGCTTTCATGAGGGTAAGCTTTTCTGAAACCTTGAAAGACATTTCATTTTTATCCAGGACACTGGGAGGGAGGAGGAGTGATCTCTGTGTAAAAACTATTAGATCAGAAAACCAAAACCAGTGGGGCAAATCAGAACCATGGGTACATGCCTAGTTTGATTAAAACTAGAAGTCACAAAAACCAAACTATTTTTGGTGTATCAAGAACATGGCATATCAAGTTGTCTTCCTAGAGCCTGCAAAAATGGAGATGCTAGGCTGCAATGCCTACTTACAACATCTGATAATGATTTACCATTTTATTAGCAGACATTGGGTTTGACTTTGTCAGTCCACTTAACCTCCAAGTTAGGAAAATGGTGCTTCAGTGATTATTAGATGCCTTTGGCTCAAGTACTGAGAGACATGGATTATTTTCTTAATGTTGATATGAGCACAAAAGCTCAGTGACTCAGTAATAGTGAACCACCATGGTTACTAGTTTTCAGGGTATCTCTAGAGCCTAAAGGACATGCTATAAAGTGACCCCTTCACCCAGATAATAAAATGGAAATGCTCATATTCTGACCTGTGAGCACTAACAAATCTTCAACAATTAGAAGATAAATACCAAAAAATTCTGAAACTGCACAAAGGCCTGTAAAGGTAGATCTAGTTTATTACCCCAAGTTTCCAGTGCAAGAAAAGCTATTTTTAAAGAAAATAAGTCAGCAACTCCTGTGATGAAAATGAACATAATTTGGCCCTGCATCTTTCTCTAGACCATATACAAATAGTAAAATCTTACTCTTCTAAAATAGGGCACTTCAAAGTTCTTGTTTCTATTGGGCAATCTTTTCCAAAATTGAAGCTATAAAAGAAACTAAGAGTATTCACACTTTGTACTTGGTGGCTCAGAAATACTCAATATAGCCCACTAGAGAAAGCCATGTAACATCTCTTTGCATACTGCTCCACAGGCCTAGCATTATACTTTCTAGTCCACAAACATTTAATTCTATTGTTAAAGACTGTTAATCAAAGCCCATAAATAGCATTTCATGATGGCATTAAATGTTAAGCCTAAGAATAGAATAGAATAGAATATAGACTGGAAGAGACCCTCAAGATCATCATGTCCAACCCATCACCCAACACTATCTAATCAACAAAACCATGCAACCAAGACTCCATCAAGTCTCCTCCTAAACACCTCCAATGATGGCAACCCCACTACCTCCCCAGGCAGCCCATTCCAATGGGCAATCACTCTATGAAGAATTTCTTCCTAACATCCAATCTAAACCTCCCCTGGCACAGCTTGAGACTGTGTCCTCTTGTTCTGGTGCTGGTTGCCTGGGAGAAGAGACCAGCCCCCGCCTGTCTACAACCTCCCTTCAGGTAGTTGCACAGAGCAAGAAGATCTCCCCTGAGCCTCCTCTTCTCCAACTCTATAAATGTGTCTGTGCATATAGAAGAGTTGCACAATGAGATTTTAGATCATAATACAAAGAATATAGATGTGAATGTTGATATGGGTTATCATTTGTTTTAATCTCATCTGTAGCACACACAATCTGATGCAGGAAAGTTAACTCTTGAAAATACTAAACTCAGTATGGTGTAAGAGGCTTTCCATTATCTTGGACAGCTGGGGCAAGGCAGGTAATGAACAAACCCAGTCCAAAACCCTCTGGTATTATGGGGAAAATGCTTAGGAACACAGAACAGAAATCTCAGTGGCTCTCTAGTAAGTGGGACTGGATCCTTATGGACTTTTATTTCCAGGTCAGTCCTAGTGTTGCCCAAACTTGAACTGTGCCTGTCATGCTCTTCATTTTTCCAGGTATATGCTACAGATACATTTCTGCTGCTTCTTCAAGTAGCCAACTTGGATCTGGCAGAACAGGTACTATAGGAGAGTATATGGACTACTTCCAAAGATAAAATGAGGCTGCATTGCGAATCAGTGAATAACACTACCAAATCTGTGTCTAAATATGTGACACAAGCAACATCCAATTCAGATAATCCAGTTTCAGGTAACTGAAAGCTGAGTGAAAGTACAACATATTGCAATAGTTATTTTGCATTTCTGACCAGAGTGAACATCCTGTGAGTGTCCTCTAAGGCAAATGAACTTGATTTAATTAACATATTCAAACAACACAAGCTTTATTTTTTAAAATGTAACCCTACTGCTAACAGAAGTATGGGTATCTCATGTTGTTGCTGATGAGTGTCAGAATCTTCTGCTTGAACTGTATACTGAATCCATTCCAGCTCACCAGGCTTAGCCATTGTTTCCATTATTGTGGCCTGTTTGAGTTTCATGCATGTACATTCCGTGTCCCACATCAAACTCACAGCTCTACTTGGCACTAATCTGCAAGCCCTTTGAGGAAAGAGCTGTTTTATGTGTTTACATGTTTCTCAGCACAAGAGCGTCCTATTCTTGGCAGTTTTCTGGAAAAGAGATGCTGCAAATGGGTCTAAAACTTTTCTACCACATATTGAAAAGATCAGAATCCAACAAAAGAACTTAAAAATAATTTTTAAAATAGTTAGTAACTTAAAAAAAAACCAAACTGTATTATTAAATCTGTGATTTGGGACAATTCTGAGTTAACACTACTGTTCCATATTAAAATAGATTAGTAAGTATGTTGCAAAGGAACTGAATTTTATTCTAGGCAGGGAAAAAAACTCTCAGGGTCAAGTTTTGTAAGATGGTCAAGTCAACTTGATGGCTGACTGCCACCAAAAGGGACAGTTCTGGTCTCAAACCTCTGCTAGCCTAACAGGCTTTACCTCTTCTTCTGAACCTCAAACACTACCGTCAAATTCACACAACCCCTATGTGGCAATGCCAGCCACGAGCAGTGAGAGCAATCTGGCAGTGCAGGCCTAGAGCCTGACATGGTGGTAGGCCAAGCTCAGCATAAATGCAGAGCCAGCTAGCAGTGTAGAAAAACAGTGCTGTGCCTGCAGCATGTAACTAAAACAAGACATTGGTAGCTATAAACATGGAAAGTTATCTTGGAACAACAGGACATGCACCTGCATTAACAAACCTTGTGTGTCATTAGTAGTTGGACCAATAATCTATAATAGTGCAATGTGTGGTCACTCATAGGGAACCAATGAAGCCATGCCAACAAGGCACTCCGAGTTTATATAAGTTGTAGAAGTTCCCTTGCTACGCAATTCTGCCTTTCCTGTCTCTTCTTCTTCTACACTTTACTGTGCTATACTCGCACCATAGGCCTGCAATACTGGAACAATAATGGAACAATACTCGATCATATTGGTCAGCCGTATTGATTCCAATCTCTGTCGCCCCCTATGTTTGTACTGGTCCTTTGTGCAACCCAGCTCACTAAATCAGTAGAAGATTTACATAATTTTTTAGTTTCCTATTAGTTCAGCAAGCTGAATTGACTCACAAAAGCATCAGACAAAGCTAAAGCAGACAGGCCAGGAAAGAAGAACTGATGGAACTGGTCCTTTCATTGTCTGTGGGACCTTAAGATTATATTTGCTATTTGTAGAAACCGCCTTTTAGAGTGATGGCTGCAATTGTGGTGTAAATGTGGATACAGAGTTGCAGTGAGCTAGCTACTATTTACTAACTAGACAAGCTTGTTTTTTTCAGTCCCCAGTAAAGAGGAGGGATAGGCTACCTCATCTTTTCCGTAACACACGAGTTTTCAAATAAAGTTAACAATGAAACAACTTCCCCATTTATGCCACATGTTTTAGACCATGCCATAATTGTTTCTAACTACAAGCACTTGATGTTACAGGGTCAACCAGCAAGTTCTGTTTTGCAGTTCAATCTTGCACGACATTTTAAAGAAGTTAAATTAGCTGAAGGACACTTGAAAAATATGTCCCAAAACCACCCAACACCATCCCATCTTCTATGAGGAAACCTAAGATTATGAATTAGAAAAGAATAATCATTAAAATCTGGGGCAAATGAGACAGCAAACTGTTAGTGAAGTATGAGACATTAATTAATACTGTTTTTCTGGGTTTTTTCCTAAAATATGAAAATCCATGGCAGTTGCTAGAAAGGTGACATAGCACACAACCCATATTAAGCTCAGAAAAAAACAAAATCCTTTTGTGTAGATGACTATTTAAAGAAGGTGTTCTGTACATACTTTCATTTGGGCTTGACAGCAAAAAATCAAGTAACTATACTCTGACCGTAAGGTCAATGCAGGAAATCTTTGCTAAACTAATCCAAATTAATAAATGCACTATTTTTGCAACTCAAAGTGCTTTTATTTCAAACCAGTTTACTTTAACATCAAGGACTAATTACTTTACATACAAGTAACAACTGAAAAATATGCAATTCTATCGTTGGTGAATCACTGCAATGACCTAATGCAGTTGAACAACAGACAAAAATTTACATGAGAGCTCTACAGGACAAAACGTTTAGACCTTTTCAGAACTGACTTAAGAGTCTTGGACAGACAATTCTTTCAATTATCACAACTTAAAGAACCTTGACCATAAGGTACTGAAAACAGCATTACTGCGGTCTTCACCAGCTTCGAGCAGTCTGTTTTCAAGATACTCCTTTTGCTTTTATACACAGCATTTGAGACATTTAGTTCTTTGAAAAATAGCAAGCCAGATTCAATTTGAGACCAACTGTCAATGTTTCATTCCCCCCTAGGAATAACACTCAGTAGCAGCTAGTCTGTTTAGAGTTTGTCACAAGCAGTGGTTTAACTTGGTTGGTTTTTTTTCTTCTGCTCACAGAAAACTGGCTTCAGTTTCAACATTTCTATATTGTCTGGTAAAACTTCATCCTGTTCTCAATGATGAGTGGCTCTTCATAAATTTTATTTTATAATAAACCATGTAGATAAAGTACATCCAACTGTTTCATACAACTGTTTGTTTCATACAACTGTTCTTACTGCCACAAATGCACAGCAGACTTCAGGAATGGACTTTGTTATTTCTCTTCTGCACTTACATTCTTTTGGATATTCAACCCTAAGAGAACTTAGCACACTTGCAATCTTTATGCCAGTTTCTAAATACCTACGTTCCAGAATAAAATCTATTATATCAAGATAGATGAAGAAGTGTATCTTGTGGAATTAGGACTTTCAGTAGCAACTCAGTGAACGGGTTGTAAATCAAAAAAAGAAAATTCTCTTTCTGCCTTGGACTTGAGTATTTGAAACAACAAGCAAGATGAATATACGAACTGGATATTCTTCCTTCAAGTCCCTATGCTTAGCTGCCTGTAGTTTTTGAAAACAAACTCTTCTCTGTTAAAAGGAAGACTAGGATGTTAATTTTTTCCACCTAATAGACCATGAGAACTTGGTCAGTAAGTTTGTCATTTGTGCACTCAGTCTGACAGTAACTCAGTCCCACAACTTGTGTCCTAATAAGAAGCTTATGCTATGCCATAGTTTAAGCCTCAGCAGGTACTAAATAAAGGAAAATAAATAAACCATACTTCCTCCCAAACAATAAAAGTTCTTAGGTACAACTGAAGGAAATGTCTGTGCAGAGCTAAAGAAAAATTTAATGATGTAGGTAAAGTTGACATGTGGAGGTATAATTGATCAAAATAAATAACTGCAAAATTTTCCTGAGGTGATCAAAGCAGGGAATCTGTGAATGCTCAGAATTTATTAACATTTCTTAACTCTGTTGGTGAAAATCTCTGACATTATCTTCAGCCTCCTCAGACTTCAGGACAGCACACTTGTGAAATCTTGTCAAAAGAGACTACACATTTCTGACCGATTTTGTGGATTTGCCTACACAAGTGTATGTATGGGTGTATATATACACACACACACATGTGCACATATATGTGGGTGTTTGTGTGCATGTATACATACAAAACAAGGGTCTTGTGGTTGATCAATTTGCTCACTACCCAGATTGCTCAGATTAACCACTTTGGCAACAGAGAATGGCATTGGAAATTGATACACTCTCTGGGCTGACACTTTAATTGACATAATGAGAAGGCACCACTTCTCTACAAGCTATTTTTTCCCGAAGTGCCCAGGGCAGTTGTGCTTTATGCTCATTCCAATGTTACCAATGTACACTGAGCAGCTGCTGAGGTCAGGCTTTTCAGGGAAAAGAAAACACTTTGCTAATCATAGCTGATGTCAGATACTAAGGGAGACCATCTCTCTACTCACATGTGAGCAACACTAAACACAGTAGCAAAACTCCAAGAACTCAAGTAACTTTAGAATTAAAAGCACTGATGAGTACACATTCAGTATTTAAATAGGTTGATTTTCTGTTCCAGCAGCTTTTGAATGACATTACTCAATTCCAACTGACATTGCAGTCAGGTTCCCAAATGTTTTTCTGATTTGCCTTTAAAACTCTCAAAGCTGCAAATTTCTGGTTTAAGTCTCTACGAGATACAACCTCTATGTTTAGCCTTGAATTTTTAAGTTTCTACTCAAGTTTTCTACATCTTTCTTTAGTCCATGGATATTACTTTTTTATCAGTTCAGACCAACAAGACTAGTAAATGGAGAGATCAAAACAAACAGAAATATTTTTTCCTTTATAACCTAGTTTATTTGTGGATTCTCTGACAGACCATTATTTTAGATCCTTAGCTCAACTGAGAGTTGCATTCTAAAGCACAAAATGGCAAAATACAGGTACTCTATTTGGTAAATGGCACTAATCATTTACCATGCTTGCCATGAGGTCATGGACTTTTCTGACTGTAAGAACCACCATCAATTCCACTACTTTCCTGAAACAGCAACAGCTCCTAGTTCAAAAATAATCTAAATGAAGTACAACTGTTTGTCCAAGATGCTGACTCATCATGCCCTGAACTAACAGCTTATTTCAGCCACTTCAAAAATATAAAGCCATAAACAACATGAATAGAAGTTTATTTTACTCAAGGTATGCATTGACAACTAGAACTTGACCCAAAATTATAGCAAAAAATCTAGCAAAATATTGCCAATCTACAAGTCAATATGGAAAAAACCTTGGAGCAGTTCTCAACCTTACTCCACACAGTTTCAGCACTGCTTTCACATTTTGGCATTCAGATCAATTCACATGCATTTGCAAGAATGCCTCTGCAAGGTACTTGAGCAGTATTTTCTCCTGAGTGAAATTAGCTTTCTCCCTTTTCAGGATTATTTACTTTCATAAATCAAGAAGCTGAAAAGGTCTGTATGAATTCAAGTAGACCAAATTAGGACAATACAGCTGATAATTTCCTTATGTTGGGATCTAGTTGAAGTATTCACAGAGAGCCAAGAACAGAAAGCAAAATCAACACGGAAGAGTTAAACGCAGTATGGCCAAGCTTTACTTATGCAAGCAACCACATTTCAAACTACTACTCCATATGAAATAAAAAAATGGGGAGACCAAAGACACAGAAGATTCTCCTCCCTACAAATATTTGTGTCTCAAATTAAAATGGTGTCTGGTTTCCACAACAGAGAAGAAAGCTGCTCTCAGGGAGAAACACACATACATCTCTCTCTCAAAAAAGGATGCTTCCACCTTCCCTTGTCCAGTTCCACGTACTAATATAGACATAGTCTTATCAAGGAGATGAAACCAAATTAAGAAGTTGCTTGGTTGCTGTCACTTGACATCACTCTGCAAGACACAGGGTATAAACACCACTGCTCACTGTAATAGATTATTGAATAACTCTGGGCAAGCTGCCTCACTAACAGCTCCCAAGTCAAGGTGGATCAAATCTGCCTTGGAGAACACCAGACCCCAGCTTATCTGTGGGCAGTATCTTGCTATCAGCAGGGATTTTTCAGGAGACACTGCACATTTGCTTTCAGAAATAATGGAAATTGCCCACTCAAGTTGTGGATGTCTCCTCCCTGGAGAAGGTTCAAGGCCAGGCTGGACAGAGCCTTGAAGAACCTGGTCTAGTGGAAGTTGTCCCTGCCCATGGCAGGGGATTTGGAACTAAACAATCTCAAGCTCCCTTCTGACCCAAACCATTCTATAATTCTATGATAATTCTATAAAATTTTGCCATTGGATACAAGACAGTTTGTCTCCTGGGCCCAGCACTATGGTCAATGTGCTGCAGTGAAGCAGTGATGCCCTGATTACTGACAGGAATTGTTTTCTAGTTTCCTTTATACCTGGCATTCTCTTTTCTCTATTTACAAAGAAGTACACATATTGATACCTCATTGCTTGTAGTGTGGTCACGCTACTGTGGTTTACTGATCTAGTGTGAGGTGTCCCTGCCCGTGGCAGGAGGGCTGGAACTAGATGATCCTTGAGGTCCCTTCCAAACCTAACAATTCTACAATTCTAAGTATGCTGTCTTACACATTTGAGAATTACTCAAAAGTAGATGCTTTTTCACATCCATTTAGATTTTCTCTCTTACTTATTTCTTTATAGTTCCATGACTGCTCTCATTTATGTTAGATTCCATTTTCTTCTGATTTTGCTATGCTTAGGTAAACAAATGGCACTATCACCAAATTAATCCACACTGTATTCTTGAGGGAGAGTTTCAACTTTGGATATTTAAGTCACTTGTTATATCTCTTCCTGGAAAACACACTGCTAAGAGCTGGCAGAGATCTTAGTGATAACAATGTACACTTCTAATAAAAACAGGAAAATGTACAATACAAAAGAATTAATTCATCATTAAACAAACAATAGCTAACAAATTACATGGGGAAAGTACATGATGGGGTCAGGCAGGTTTTTCTTTTCCTGCTTGTCCTAAACAGCTGATTAAAAAAAAAAAGTTTGTACAATCATACTAATTTTTTTCCACTTACTCAAAAGCAGGTTTTCTGTTTGAATCATTCTTATTAAAAAAAAAAAAAAAAAATAAATCTCGAGTACCTGAAAGGGATGGTAGAAAGCCTCAAAATCTGCCACAAAACTTCTTTAAAAAAAGACATCTGGGTCAAGGGCTCACAACACATTCATCAAAATCAGCACTCAGGTACAAGACACTATCACTGCACCAGAACAGGCTGCGACTGAGTATCTATATACCACCCAGATAGGACTGGTGCTATGTTTGAAATACCAGTTACTGAATAATGTGTTGAAGATACATGTACCATACATTGAAAAACATACAATCAATTCACTACTGAGGCTTGAAATATGCTAATGTAATTTTTGTATTAGAGCTTTACTTTTAAAACTATCCTCAAGTAGTTAAACATCAGTGAGTCACAAGGCAGGTGTCTGCATTCTGTGTGCCTCTACTAATACTGCCCTACCAATGACCTCCAGTCTGACAGTTTGGGATTATTTACTAACAGGGATTGTATACATTATCCAGTGGAAGAAATGGACTGAACAAAATTCCAATATGGTGGGAATGGATAATAACTACATGCTTAAGACAAGATGGCAAACAATTTGCCAGAGATTCAGATTTCTGTGTTAAATGTTATAAACCTCAGTCAGACAGAACTATTCCAGAAATAAATTTTAACTATAACCTCTATCAACTAATGGCAATTGGAGAACTGTTTTAAGCAGTTAAATCTGATCAACAACAGCGTCTAAAATAAAGAATTTGGATTTTAAAACTACAATCCTATTTTTGCTTCTTTGGACTACAGTATCAAATCTGGGATTGGACCTGGATTCTAAATCAAGATGCATACATCAACTCATCTTTTTACAATTAAACAACTCCCATTAACACAAGCAGAGTATTCACAGCTCAGAGTATTCACAGCTCTGTCATTTTGAAAACTTAGACATTAATCTTAAAGCATCAGAAATAATGTAATATTACAGTATACAACACAAGATATTTTCTACCCAAAAATCACATGCTCGTGATACTATCTCTCCTCTAAGATTGATACACTATGCACCTCTCATCAGGGGCTTTTTGCTCAGTATCACAAATCAAGTCAATGGTAACTATACAGTAAAATGCAGCAGGGGTGAAGAAGCATCAGTGAACACGTATGTACCCGTGTGTCTGTATGCAAAGGCTTACTTATCAAGCATAGGTCCTCTTCCTTTACGCAGACCGGTTGTACACAGCACTATTGCTCAGCAAATACAACTTGTGACAAAACACGATGGATAAACGCAGGCTGCATGCTGCTACGGCTGACTGCCTCAGCGCGTGGGGTGTTCGCGAGGGCAACGCTGCACCACGACTTGGCCTTTCCTCTTCCTCCTCCAACCTATATCCCTGCAATGACCCCTTAGCTAGCAAAATGCTGGCGGCATCACTCCGGCTCTGCCTGGGGAGCCGTGTTGTGTCTGAAGCGCAGGCCCCATGTGACCAGCACACGCACACACACCGGTGCCGCGACTGGCGGGGGAAGGGCAGGGCCGACCTGGGGTGGCAGTGGTCCGCATCCCCGGCACACCCTCGGCCACTAGCAGAGGGCGCGCCCGCACGAGCTCAGAGGTCTGTCCCACTCCCTTTCCCTCCCTCCTCCACCTCCCCCCCCCTCCCCCCCCCCCCCGCCAGCACACCCTCTGCGCGCGCGGGCAAAGCGGGGTTGAACGAGGCCGCCCGCGCTGGTTACATAACCCCGCACGCCACCCTCCTCACACCCACACCAAGTCCCGCGCTGGGGAAGAGCTGCGGCAGGGAGAACCAGGCCGCGGGCCCAGGGAGGGGCTGAGACAGGGCAGGATCCACGGGCCCCGCGGCTGCCTCAGGCTCCCCCTTCCTTCTTTCCCCCCACCTTCCCGAGCTGCCCCCCGCACGCGTGCACAGAGTCGCGCTTGCGAGCACCGGGCGGCCAAGGCCGTTGTGGTTTATGCACCGGCTCCCGGCAGCTCCCCGCCGCTGCTCACCTTTCGCTGCGTCCCAGACGCACATTCCCGGGGCGCCG
This sequence comes from Melanerpes formicivorus, assembly GCF_026170545.1. NCBI lineage: Eukaryota > Metazoa > Chordata > Aves > Piciformes > Picidae > Melanerpes > Melanerpes formicivorus. Next base: position 30,112,407 of record NW_027142353.1, on the reverse strand, counting down.
CCGCCTCCTGCCCTGCCGGGCCGCTTGAGGACTTCACATCGCGGCTGCCCCCGGCACGGACGCACGCATTCACCACCTCCTGCCCGCCTTCTTCTTCCTCCTCCCCAGCTCTCAGCCCCGGCCGCGCTCTCCCTCTTCCTTCCTTCCTTCCTCTCCCTCTGCTCCCCCCGGCGCGTTCTCCTCCCCCTCTCGGTGTCCCCAGCAGCGGCCCCTCCTCCCGCCGTCCTTCCTGCGAGCGCGTCACGACAGAGTCTCGCGCCACCAACCGCCGCTCGGTCAACAAGCGGCGCGCGCCGGGCAAGGCCAGCTAGCCTGCCCGCCCCCGGCGCGCCCCCTAGTGGCTCGCGTCCCGCGGAAAGTCGCGTGCTGCTCCGCCGAGAGGGCTGGGGAGCTCTCGCGGCGGGCACGAGCAGCCCGTGCGCTTCTCCGGCTTTCCCACCCCAACGCCCTGGGTGGGCTGCGAAGGGGCGTGGCGGCAGCGCCCCCTGGCGGCCCGAGGGGCGCGCTGCAAGCCTGGGGGCTGCAGCAAGAGCAGCGGCGGCGGCGGCGGCGGCGGCGCGGGCAGACGTTTCACAAAGGGACAACCCTGTTTGTGCAGTGTAGCCCGGCCCTCCCGCTTCCGGGACCGCTGGGAGCTGGCCGGCCGGTGGGTGGGAGTAGCACCCGCGTTTGTCTGCAGTACGGTCGCGTCTGCCGTGAGAGCGGCAGCAGCAGGAGGCGGCGGGCAGGCCCCAGTTTGGCAGTCTGCTGCTTCTGGCGCAGGCCTGGGGCCGGCCGCGCCCCAGGGAGGGAGGTGGGAGCTTCTGCTCTGACGGGAGCGGCACACCTCACTCCCATTTCTACTGTCCGTTGCCGTTCCCAGGGCCGCTGTTCAGAGGAAGGCCTGAGTTGGGTTGTGTCGGTGGTACGACCCGCACCCTTGCCCTTGCAGATCATCTCTACCCGCGCTTCAGTTAAGTCCTCCGTTCAGGCCTGCATTAGGCCACCCCTGCAGCGTTCTTCGGCTGTCCAAGGCCATTGTAGAATATGGCAAATCTGAGATCACAACCCATCTCTGCCCCTATTGTGGCTGGGGCCTGGTGACTTAAGGGACGTTGAGGCAGGTTCAGGCTTCACCAGTCTTAACAATAGAAAGGATTTCTCACAGAGCTCATTCTCTTTGCTCACTAGATATGAGAACACCACCCACTGGCTCTTCACGTGTGATTCCGTGTTTTTAAGTAGCCGGGTTTCTGAAAGGAGCACAACTATGCTACCTGCTCTTCTCTGGTAACTTTAAAATGAAGTGGCCATTTCATCCCAGGCCGAGGAAGGGATCTCGGCCTCAAGAAGTTTCATTAGTGCAGCAGTGAAATAACTGG